>NW_027325371.1:24388193-24988193 GCF_036924035.1 Leuresthes tenuis
TGCAAGAAGGTCTGAATGTCCAACCATAATTTGTAAAAAACGGGGAAGAAAAGGCTCGAAAGCCCGACTATACACCATCAAAAGTGGGAGCGGAGGTGTTCAGCTGCAAGACGGTCTGAATGTCCATCAATAATTGCTAGAAAACATGAAAGAAAATTTTCGAATATCAAACTGCACATGATCATAAGCGGGAGAAGAGGTGTTCAGCTGCAAGAAGGTGTGAATGTCTACCCATAATTAGTGAAAAATGGGTAAGAAAAGGTGCGAATGCCTAACCATACATCATCAAAAGAGGGAGCGGAGGTGTTCCGCTGTAAGACGGTGTGAATGTCCGACCATAGATGGTAAAAAGCGGGTAAAAAAAGGTTAAATTACCCGACTGTACACAATCAAAAGAGGGAGCGGAGTTGTTCAGCTAAGAGAAGGTGTGAAAGTCCGACCTTGGTTTGTAAAAAGCGGGTAAGAAAAGGTTCGTATGCCCGAATATACACCATCAAAAGCGGAAGCGGAGGTGTTCGGCTGCAAGATTTTGTGAACGTCCGACCAAAGTTTGTAAAAAGCAGTTAAGAAAAGGTTCGAATATCTAACCAAACATAATCAAAAGCGGGAGCAGAGCTGTTCGACTGGAAGTAGGTGTGAAGGTCAGATCATAATTTGCAAAAAGCTGATGAGAAAGGGTGAGAATGCCCGACTATACACCATCAAATGCGGTAGCGGAGTTGTTCGGCTGTGAGTAGGTGTGAATCTCCAACCATAATTGCTGAAAAATGTGTTAGAAAAGGTAAAAATGCCGGTCCATACATAATCAAAATCGGGAGAGGTGGTGTTCAGCTGCAAGAAGGTCTAAATGTCCATCAATAATTGCTAGAAAACATGAAAGAAAATTTTCGAAAATCAAACCACACATGATCATAAGTGGGAGAGGAGGTGTTCAGCTGCAAGAAGGTGTGAATGTCCACCCATAATACCTGAAAAATGGGTAAAAAAAAGGTGCGAATGCCCAACCATACATCATCAAAAGCAGGAGTGCATGTGTTCGGCTACAAGATATTGTGAACGTCCAACCAAAGTTTGTAAAAAGCAGTTAAGAAAAGGTTCGAATATCCAACCATACATAATGAAAAGCGGGAGCAGAGCTGTTCGACTGCAAGTAGGTGTGAATGTCAGATCATAATTTGCAAAAAGCTGATGAGAAAGGGTGAGAATGCCCGACTATACACCATCAAATGCGGTAGCGGAGTTGTTCGGCTGTGAGTAGGTGTGAATCTCCGACCATAATTGCTGAAAAATATGTTAGAAAAGGTAAGAATGCCGGTCCATACATCATCAAAAGCGAGAGAGGTTGTGTTCGGCTGCAAGTAGGTGTGAATGTCCAGCCATAATTACTCACAAACGGGTAAGAAAAGGTAGTATTGCCAGACCATATATGATCAAAACAGGGAGCGGAGGTGGTTCAGCTGCAAGAAGGTTTGAATGTCCGACTAAAGTTCAAATATATTAACAAAAGCGGGAGGAGAGGTCTTCGGATGAGAGTGGTTGAAAATTTCCAACCATAATGTATAAAATGCGGTGAAAAAAAGGTGTGATAGAACACTAAAAGGTGGAGCGGAAGTGAAGTGGGTGTGAATATACAACCATGCAAGTATGGTGGAGAGGAAGCTGTGAATAGCCGACCATAGTTTGGAAAAAGCGGGTAAGAAAAGGTTTGAATACCCGAACATACACCATCAAAAGAGGGAGCGGAGGTGTTCCGCTGTACGAAGGTGTGAATGTCCGACTATAGTTGGTAAAAAGCGGGTAAGAAAAGGTTAAAATACCCGACTGTACACAATCAATAGCGGGAGCGGATGTGTTCGGCTACAAGAAGGTGTGAAAGTCCGACCATGGTTTGTAAAAAGCGGATAAGAAAAGGTGCGAATGTCCGACAATGTATTATCAAAAGAGAGAGCGGAGGTTTTCGGATACAAGAAGGTTTGAATGTCCCACCATAGTTTGTAAAAAGCGGGTAAGAAAAGGTTCGAATGCCCGAACATACACCATCAAAAGAGGGAGCGGAGGTGTTCCGCTGTAAGAAGGTGTGAATGTCAGACCATAGTTGCTAAAAAGCGGGTAAGAAAAGGTTAAAATACCCGACTGTACACAATCAATAGCGGGAGAGGAGTTGTTCGGCTACTAAAAGGTGTGAAAGTCCGACCCTGGTTTGTAAAAAGCGGGTAAGAACATTCGCACCTTACCCGCTTTTGGAAAACTATGGCCTTCTTGCAGCCAAACACCTCTGATCTCGCTTTTGATGATATAAGGTTGGGTATTCAGACCTTGCTTCACCTGCTTTTCACCAAATATAGTCGGACATTCACACCTTCTTGCAGCCGAACACTTCCGCTTTTAGTGTTCTATGAGGCATTCACATATTTTTTTTCACCGTATTTTATAGATTATGGTTGGAAATTCTCACCCACTCTCATCCGAAGACCTCTCCTCCCGCTTTTGTTAATATAGAGTCGGGCATTTGAACCTTTTCTTACCCGCTTTTTACAAATTATAGTCGAACATTCACACCTACTTGCAGCTGAATACTTCCGCTCCACCTTGTAGGTATGTATGGTTGGCATTTGCACCTCTTTTTATACTGATTGCTGAAGATTAAGTTGTACTTTCTCAAACTACAACTTTTTTTTATTTGTTGAAACTTGATTTGAAGTGGATAAATAAGGAGGATAAACAGTTTTAAGTCAGGCTGATAGAAGGAATTAATTTTATAGCAAAATCTGTACTTCGTCATATGTCGAGAGATGCTTATTGCTGAAGAAGTTCTTTCTCATTCTACAAAGTACAACGTTGTTTATCGTTGAAACTTGATTAGACATGAATAAATATGAAGGACAAAGCAGTCTTAACTTGGTTTGAGTTAATGAATTCGTTTTATAGGAGAATCCGAATTCGTGCATAACTCATAAAATAGAGCTTATTTTCGGATTCCTGAAGAATGATTCTGGTTCTTTCTAATAATACAAAGTTTGTTGTTTATTGTTGAAACTTCATCAGAAGTGAAGAAATAAATGAATGCCTATCAACAAATTGACCTTCTGTTGACCTTCGGGGAGGTGAGTATCTTCACTAGACTCACCTGTCTGCTCTTCCTCCTCATTTAGCGTAGCTCCACCCTCTGCCTGTGAATTCTCACAGACTTCAACACTGAGTGGTGAGGCCTCTACAGGCCCCTCCCCTTTTTGCTCCTCACTTCCAATCCAAGCTTTTGGCGGGAAGTTTGAATTTATTGGGTCAACCTCTTCACTTTGTTCACCAACTGCCACCTTTGGTCCTTCTCTTTGTTGGCTTGACTGTGGCTTTACCGTCTTTAATTTGTTGGCAAAAGATTTAGGGCAATCTCTGAAGAGGTGATTTAATTCTCCACAGAGATTACATTTCCTGCCATTTGGACACTCTCCAAAAGTTTGCCCAATTTCTCTGCTCTTCCCACATAACACCTTGGTACAAGCCTCAACCAGGTGCCCATGCTCACCACACTTGCGGCAGAACTTGGGCTGCCCCTGGTAGTGGATGTAACCTCGGTTTTCAAGGTGGCCAGAGTGTCGCCCACCCGCTGCACTGAGCACTCTTCAGCCCTTTTAAATGGTATAACTTTGCACTCCCGCACGCTCCAGCAAGCACCATTCAAGCAACAACTTTGCACTCCAGCTTCGAACATCGGCACAGTCGCAACAAGTAAGGCGACTCTACTCAGAGAAGTCACTCTGCACAGTAACAAGATTTCTTTTGCACAGACAGAAAGGGCTTCACCCGCAAAGGTAAAGCCTGCCAAAAATAGAAACAACTCATTAGTGCTGCTCTCCACAGAAATCTTTAGTAAAAGGCGAAAGACTTGTACGTTATGAAGAGAAACCAGAGTACGATTATCCGTCACTGCGGGAGCAGGGCATCAGGCTTGTTGGCATAGCCACCTTCCCCATGGTGAGCTTTGCTTGGTTGAGACGCTTGCTCCCCCCCCCCCTTGCTCCTCGGCTGACCAAGAAGGAACAATCGGGCCCTATTCGATGGCTGCCTTGTCTTTTACTCTGTGCAAAAGAGAAGGCAGCAACGAAAACACCACGAGAATCCCGTATTGAGGCTTTGTTCTGACCGCTCATTCGGGGTCGCATTTCTTTCAAGCAATTCTCCTGGTTAGCCCACACTCGGCTCGCTCCCATAGCCGTGTTAAAGTCTACTTCGCATTCACTCTCTTTTCTCAGCAGACTCTTGGGATTTTATCTATAAAATGAATTCCTTCACTCAAACTATGTGAAAACTGCTTTGTCCTTAATATTTACCATGTCTAGAAAGATTTAAACAAAAAAAACAACGTTGTACTTTGCAGTAAAAGAAAGAGCAAATCTAAAGTTTCAGGAATCCGAGAATAAGCTTACTTTCATGAGTTCTTCACGATTTCGGATTTTGCTATAAAATGAATTCCTTCACTCAAACTAAATTAAACCTGCTAAACCGCTAATCTGTTATATGTAAGGCAGATGTCAAATTCACCGAAATAGGATCAAAGGGTATTCGGCCAATCGAGCTGTAGCAACTTCGGTAAAAGAGTATAAGTTGAAGAGTTTGTGAATAAAGGTGTGCGCACACATAGTGTGCTGTACGAAAATAGGCAGGGAGCAATGCCGGCTGGGGTATATGTTCTTGTATGTTGTCTGACTGTTTGATTTGAATGTGTTGTGTAAGTGTCCTGTTGAATGTTACATGTTTGGGCTTTGACACGCTTCACTGTGGTTGTTAACTGTGTGGTGTGTCCTGAAATGTTATATGTTTGGGCTGTGTGACATGCTTAATGCTTGTCAGTAGCTACCCACTTATTCATATACTATCAAAGTATGTCCGGACTTCTTATGTTGTCAGTTCCCATCAAAAGCGGAAGCGGAGGTCTTCGGATGCAAGTGGGTGTGAATATCCCACCATACAAGTATGGTGGAGAGGAAGCTGTGAATGGCCGACAATAGTAAAAGGCGGGTGAGAGAAGGTGCGAATGCCTAACCATACATCATAAAAAGAGGGAGCGGAGGTGTTCCGCTGTAAGACGGTGTGAATGTCCGACCATAGATGGTAAAAAGCGGGTAAGAAAAGGTTAAATTACCCGACTGTACACAATCAAAAGAGGGAGCGGAGTTGTTCAGCTAAGAGAAGGTGTGAAAGTCCGACCTTGGTTTGTAAAAAGCGGGTAAGAAAAGGTTTGTATGCCCGAATATACACCATCAAAAGCGGAAGCGGAGGTGTTCGGCTGCAAGATATTGTGAACGTCCGACCAAAGTTTGTAAAAAGCAGTTAAGAAAAGGTTCGAATATCTAACCAAACATAATCAAAAGCGGGAGCAGAGCTGTTCGACTGGAAGTAGGTGTGAATGTCAGATCATAATTTTCAAAAAGCTGATGAGAAAGGGTGAGAATGCCCGACTATACATCATCAAATGCGGGAGCGGAGTTGTTCGGCTGTGAGTAGGTGTGAATCTCCGACCATAATTGCTGAAAAATGTGTTAGAATAGGTAAAAATGCCGGTCCATACATCATCAAAAGCGAGAGAGGTTGTGTTCGGCTGCAAGTAGGTGTGAATGTCCAGCCATAATTACTCACAAACGGGTAAGAAAAGGTAGTATTGCCAGACCATATATGATCAAAACAGGGAGCGGAGGTGGTTCAGCTGCAAGAAGGTTTGAATGTCCGACTAAAGTTCAAATATATTAAAGAAAGCGGGAGGAGAGGTCTTCGGATGAGAGTGGTTGAAAATTTCCAACCATAATGTATAAAATGCGGTGAAAAAAAGGTGTGATAGAACACTAAAAGGTGGAGCGGAAGTGTTCGGCTGCAAGAAGGTGTGAATATCCGACTATATTTGGTGAAAAGCAGGTGAAGCAAGGTCTGAATGCCCAACCTTACATCATCAAAAGCGAGATCAGAGGTGTTTGGCTGCAAGAAGGCCATAGTTTGCCAAAAGCGGGTAAGGTGCGAATGTCCGACTAAATATCAACAAAATTTGGGGCAGAGGTCTTCGGATGCAAGTGGGTGTGAATATCCAACCATACAAGTATGGTGGAGAGGAAGCTGTGAATAGCCGACCATAGTTTGGAAAAAGCGGGTAAGAAAAGGTTTGAATACCCGAACATACACCATCAAAAGAGGGAGCGGAGGTGTTCCGCTGTACGAAGGTGTGAATGTCCGACCATAGTTGGTAAAAAGCGGGTAAGAAAAGGTTAAAATACCCGACTGTACACAATCAATAGCGGGAGCGGAGTTGTTCGGCTACTAAAAGGTGTGAAAGTCCGACCCTGGTTTGTAAAAAGCGGGTAAGAAAAGGTTCGAATGCCCGAACATACACCAACAAAAGAGGGAGCGGAGGTGTTCGGCTGCAAGTAGGTGTGAATGTCAGAGAATAATTTGCAAAAAGCTGATGAGAAAGGGTGAGAAATCCCGACTATACACCATCAAATGCGGTAGCGGAGTTGTTCGGCTGTGAGTAGGTGTGATTCTCCAACCATAATTGCTGAAAAATGTGTTAGAAAAGGTAAGAATGCCGGTCCATACATCATCAAAAGCTTGGAGAGGTGGTGTTCGGCTGCAAGTAGGTGTGAATGTCCATTAATAATTGCTTTAAAACATGAAAGAAAATTTTCGAATATCAAACCTTACATGATCATTAGCGGGAGAGGAGGTGTTCAGCTGCAAGAAGATGTGAATATCCACCCATAATTACTGAAAAATGGGTAGGAAAAGATGCGAATGTCCAACCATAAATCATCAAAAGCAGGAGTGGAGTTGTTCAGCTACAAGAAGGTATGAAAGTCCAACCATGGTTTGTAAAAAGCGGGTAAGAGAAGGTTCGAATACCCGAATATATACCATCAAAAGCGGAAGTGGGGGTGTTCGGCTGCAAGAAGGTGTGAACGTCCGACCAAATATTGTAAAAAGCAGTTAAGAAAAGGTTTGAATATCCAACCGAACATAATCAAAAGCGGGAGCAGAGCTGTTCGACTGCAAGTAGGTGTGAATGTCAGATCATAATTGCTGAAAAATGTGATAGAAAAGACTAGAATGCCGGACAATACATCATCAAAAGCGGGAGAGGTGGTTTTTCGGCTGCAAGTAGGTGTGAATGTCCAGCCATAATTACTCACAAACGGGGGAAGAAGAGGTAGTATTTCCAGACCACACATGATCAAAACAGGGAATGGAGGTGGTTCAGCTGCAAGGTGTGAATGTCTGACTAAAGTTTGTAAAAACCGTGTAAGACAAGGGGCGAATGCCCAACAATGTATGATCAAAAGAGGGAGCGGAGGTTTTCGGCTGCAAGGTCTGAATGTCCAACCATAATTTGTAAAAATCGGGGAAGAAAAGGCTCGAAAGCCCGACTATACACCATCAAAAGCGGGAGCAGAGGTGTTCAGGTGCAAGCAGGTCTGAATGTCCGACCAATAATTACTGAAAAATGGGTAAGAAAAGGTGCGAATGCCAAATCATACATCATCAAAAGCAGGAGCGGATGTGTTCGGCTACAAGAAGGTTTGAATGTCCAACCATAGTAAGTAATAGGTGGGTAAGAAAAGGCTCGAATGCCCGACTCTACACCATCAAAAGCGGAAGCGGAGGTGTTCGGCTGCAAGATATTGTGAACGTCCGACCAAAGTTTGTAAAAAGCAGTTAAGAAAAGGTTCGAATATCTAACCAAACATAATCAAAAGCGGGAGCAGAGCTGTTCGACTGCAAGTAGGTGTGAATATCAGATCATAATTTGCAATAAGCTGATGAGAAAGGGTGAGAATGCCCGACTATACACCATCAAATGCGGGAGCGGAGTTGTTCGGCTGTGAGTAGGTGTGAATCTCCGACCATAATTGCTGAAAAATGTGTTAGAAAAGGTAAGAATGCCGGTCCATACATCATCAAAAGCGAGAGAGGTTGTGTTCGGCTGCAAGTAGGTGTGAATGTCCAGCCATAATTACTCACAAACGGGTAAGAAAAGGTAGTATTGCCAGACCATATATGATCAAAACAGGGAGCGGAGGTGGTTCAGCTGCAAGAAGGTTTGAATGTCCGACTAAAGTTCAAATATATTAACAAAAGCGGGAGGAGAGGTCTTCGGATGAGAGTGGTTGAAAATTTCCAACCATAATGTATAAAATGCGGTGAAAAAAAGGTGTGATAGAACACTAAAAGGTGGAGCGGAAGTGTTCGGCTGCAAGAAGGTGTGAATGTCCGACTATATTTGGTGAAAAGCAGGTGAAGCAAGGTCTGAATGCCCAACCTTACATCATCAAAAGCGAGATCAGAGGTGTTTGGCTGCAAGAAGGCCATAGTTTGCCAAAAGCGGGTAAGGTGCGAATGTCCGACTAAATATCAACAAAATTTGGGGCGGAGGTCTTCGGATGCAAGTGGGTGTGAATGTCCGACTATATTTGGTGAAAAGCAGGTGAAGCAAGGTCTGAATGCCCAACCTTACATCATCAAAAGCGAGATCAGAGGTGTTTGGCTGCAAGAAGGCCATAGTTTGCCAAAAGCGGGTAAGGTGCGAATGACCGACTAAATATCAACAAAAGTGGGGGCGGAGGTCTTCGGATGCAAGTGGGTGTGAATATCCCACCATACAAGTATGGTGGAGAGGAAGCTGTGAATGGCCGACCATAGTAAAAGGCGGGTGAGAGAAGGTGCAAATGTCAAACCATACATAATCAAAACAGGGAGCGGAGGTGTTCTGCTGTAAGAAGGTGTGAATGTCCAACCATAGTTGGTAAAAAGCGGGTAAGAAAAGGTTAAAATACCCGACTGTACACAATCAATAACGGGAGCGGAGTTGTTCGGCTACTAAAAGGTGTGAAAGTCCGACCATGGTTTGTAAAAAGCGGGTAAGAAAAGGTGCGAATGCCCAACAATGTATGATCAAAAGAGGGAGTGGAGGTTTTCGGCTGCAAGAAGGTCTGAATGTCCAACCATAATTTGTAAAAACCGGGGAAGAAAAGGCTCGAAAGCCCGACTATACACCATCAAAAGTGGGAGCGGAGGTGTTCAGCTGCAAGACGGTCTGAATGTCCATCAATAATTGCTAGAAAACATGAAAGAAAATTTTCGAATATCAAACCTTACATGATCATTAGCGGGAGAGGAGGTGTTCAGCTGCAAGAAGATGTGAATATCCACCCATAATTACTGAAAAATGGGTAGGAAAAGATGCGAATGTCCAACCATAAATCATCAAAAGCAGGAGTGGAGTTGTTCAGCTACAAGAAGGTATGAAAGTCCAACCATGGTTTGTAAAAAGCGGGTAAGAGAAGGTTCGAATACCCGAATATATACCATCAAAAGCGGAAGTGGGGGTGTTCGGCTGCAAGAAGGTGTGAACGTCCGACCAAATATTGTAAAAAGCAGTTAAGAAAAGGTTTGAATATCCAACCGAACATAATCAAAAGCGGGAGCAGAGCTGTTCGACTGCAAGTAGGTGTGAATGTCAGATCATAATTGCTGAAAAATGTGATAGAAAAGACTAGAATGCCGGACAATACATCATCAAAAGCGGGAGAGGTGGTTTTTCGGCTGCAAGTAGGTGTGAATGTCCAGCCATAATTACTCACAAACGGGGGAAGAAAAGGTAGTATTTCCAGACCACACATGATCAAAACAGGGAATGGAGGTGGTTCAGCTGCAAGGTGTGAATGTCTGACTAAAGTTTGTAAAAACCGTGTAAGACAAGGGGCGAATGCCCGACAATGTATGATCAAAAGAGGGAGCGGAGGTTTTCGGCTGCAAGGTCTGAATGTCCAACCATAATTTGTAAAAATCGGGGAAGAAAAGGCTCGAAAGCCCGACTATACACCATCAAAAGCGGGAGCAGAGGTGTTCAGGTGCAAGCAGGTCTGAATGTCTGACCAATAATTACTGAAAAATGGGTAAGAAAAGGTGCGAATGCCAAATCATACATCATCAAAACAGGAGCGGATGTGTTCGGCTAAAAGAAGGTTTGAATGTCCAACCATAGTAAGTAATAGGCGGGTAAGAAAAGGCTCGAATGCCCGACTATACACCATCAAAAGCGGAAGCGGAGGTGTTCGGCTGCAAGATATTGTGAACGTCCGACCAAAGTTTGTAAAAAGCAGTTAAGAAAAGGTTCGAATATCTAACCAAACATAATCAAAAGCGGGAGCAGAGCTGTTCGACTGCAAGTAGGTGTGAATATCAGATCATAATTTGCAAAAAGCTGATGAGAAAGGGTGAGAATGCCCGACTATACACCATCAAATGCGGGAGCGGAGTTGTTCGGCTGTGAGTAGGTGTGAATCTCCGACCATAATTGCTGAAAAATGTGTTAGAAAAGGTAAGAATGCCGGTCCATACATCATCAAAAGCGAGAGAGGTTGTGTTCGGCTGCAAGTAGGTGTGAATGTCCAGCCATAATTACTCACAAACGGGTAAGAAAAGGTAGTATTGCCAGACCATATATGATCAAAACAGGGAGCGGAGGTGGTTCAGCTGCAAGAAGGTTTGAATGTCCGACTAAAGTTCAAATATATTAACAAAAGCGGGAGGAGAGGTCTTCGGATGAGAGTGGTTGAAAATTTCCAACCATAATGTATAAAATGCGGTGAAAAAAAGGTGTGATAGAACACTAAAAGGTGGAGCGGAAGTGTTCGGCTGCAAGAAGGTGTGAATGTCCGACTATATTTGGTGAAAAGCAGGTGAAGCAAGGTCTAAATGCCCAACCTTACATCATCAAAAGCGAGATCAGAGGTTTTCGGCTGCAAGAAGGCCATAGTTTGCCAAAAGCGGGTAAGGTGCGAATGTCCGACTAAATATCAACAAAATTTGGGGCGGAGGTCTTCGGATGCAAGTGGGTGTGAATGTCCGACTATATTTGGTGAAAAGCAGGTGAAGCAAGGTCTGAATGCCCAACCTTACATCATCAAAAGCGAGATCAGAGGTGTTTGGCTGCAAGAAGGCCATAGTTTGCCAAAAGCGGGTAAGGTGCGAATGACCGACTAAATATCAACAAAAGTGGGGGCGGAGGTCTTCGGATGCAAGTGGGTGTGAATATCCCACCATACAAGTATGGTGGAGAGGAAGCTGTGAATGGCCGACCATAGTAAAAGGCGGGTGAGAGAAGGTGCAAATGTCAAACCATACATAATCAAAACAGGGAGCGGAGGTATTCTGCTGTAAGAAGGTGTGAATGTCCAACCATAGTTGGTAAAAAGCGGGTAAGAAAAGGTTAAAATACCCGACTGTACACAATCAATAGCGGGAGCGGAGTTGTTCGGCTACTAAAAGGTGTGAAAGTCCGACCATGGTTTGTAAAAAGCGGGTAAGAAAAGGTGCGAATGCCCAACAATGTATGATCAAAAGAGGGAGTGGAGGTTTTCGGCTGCAAGAAGGTCTGAATGTCCAACCATAATTTGTAAAAACCGGGGAAGAAAAGGCTCGAAAGCCCGACTATACACCATCAGAAGTGGGAGCGGAGGTGTTCAGCTGCAAGACGGTCTGAATGTCCATCAATAATTGCTAGAAAACATGAAAGAAAATTTTCGAATATCAAACTGCACATGATCATAAGCGGGAGAGGAGGTGTTCAGCTGCAAGAAGGTGTGAATGTCTACCCATAATTACTGAAAAATGGGTAAGAAAAGGTGCGAATGCCTAACCATACATCATCAAAAGAGGGAGCGGAGGTGTTCCGCTGTAAGACGGTGTGAATGTCCGACCATAGATGGTAAAAAGCGGGTAAGAAAAGGTTAAATTACCCGACTGTACACAATCAAAAGAGGGAGCGGAGTTGTTCAGCTAAGAGAAAGTGTGAAAGTCCGACCTTGGTTTGTAAAAAGCGGGTAAGAAAAGGTTCGTATGCCCGAATATACACCATCAAAAGCGGAAGCGGAGGTGTTCGGCTGCAAGATATTGTGAACGTCCGACCAATGTTTGTAAAAAGCAGTTAAGAAAAGGTTCGAATATCTAACCAAACATAATCAAAAGCGGGAGCAGAGCTGTTCGACTGGAAGTAGGTGTGAATGTCAGATCATAATTTGCAAAAAGCTGATGAGAAAGGGTGAGAATGCCCGACTATACACCATCAAATGCGGTAGCGGAGTTGTTCGGCTGTGAGTAGGTGTGAATCTCCAACCATAATTGCTGAAAAATGTGTTAGAAAAGGTAAAAATGCCGGTCCATACATCATCAAAATCGGGAGAGGTGGTGTTCAGCTGCAAGAAGGTCTAAATGTCCATCAATAATTGCTAGAAAACATGAAAGAAAATTTTCGAAAATCAAACCACACATGATCATAAGTGGGAGAGGAGGTGTTCAGATGCAAGAAGGTGTGAATGTCCACCCATAATACCTGAAAAATGGGTAAAAAAAAGGTGCGAATGCCCAACCATACATCATCAAAAGCAGGAGTGCATGTGTTCGGCTACAAGAAGGTGTGAACGTCCAACCAAAGTTTGTAAAAAGCAGTTAAGAAAAGGTTCGAATATCCAACCATACATAATGAAAAGCGGGAGCAGAGCTGTTCGACTGCAAGTAGGTGTGAATGTCAGATCATAATTTGCAAAAAGCTGATGAGAAAGGGTGAGAATGCCCGACTATACACCATCAAATGCGGTAGCGGAGTTGTTCGGCTGTGAGTAGGTGTGAATCTCCGACCATAATTGCTGAAAAATGTGTTAGAAAAGGTAAGAATGCCGGTCCATACATCATCAAAAGCGAGAGAGGTTGTGTTCGGCTGCAAGTAGGTGTGAATGTCCAGCCATAATTACTCACAAACGGGTAAGAAAAGGTAGTATTGCCAGACCATATATGATCAAAACAGGGAGCGGAGGTGGTTCAGCTGCAAGAAGGTTTGAATGTCCGACTAAAGTTCAAATATATTAACAAAAGCGGGAGGAGAGGTCTTCGGATGAGAGTGTTTGAAAATTTCCAACCATAATGTATAAAATGCGGTGGAAAAAAAGGTGTGATAGAACACTAAAAGGTGGAGCGGAATTCGGCTGCAAGAAGGTGTGAATGTCCGACTATATTTGGTGAAAAGCAGGTGAAGCAAGGTCTGAATGCCCAACCTTACATCATCAAAAGCGAGATCAGAGGTGTTTGGCTGCAAGAAGGCCATAGTTTGCCAAAAGCGGGTAAGGTGCGAATGTCCGACTAAATATCAACAAAATTTGGGGCGGAGGTCTTCGGATGCAAGTGGGTGTGAATGTCCGACTATATTTGGTGAAAAGCAGGTGAAGCAAGGTCTGAATGCGCAACCTTATATCATCAAAAGCGAGATCAGAGGTGTTTGGCTGCAAGAAGGCCATAGTTTGCCAAAAGCGGGTAAGGTGCGAATGACCGACTAAATATCAACAAAAGTGGGGGCGGAGGTCTTCGGATGCAGGTGGGTGTGAATATCCCACCATACAAGTATGGTGGAGAGGAAGCTGTGAATGGCCGACCATAGTAAAAGGCGGGTGAGAGAAGGTGCGAATGTCAAACCATACATAATCAAAACAGGGAGCGGAGGTGTTCTGCTGTAAGAAGGTGTGAATGTCCAACCATAGTTGGTAAAAAGCGGGTAAGAAAAGGTTAATATACCCGACTGTACACAATCAATAGCGGGAGCGGATGTGTTCGGCTAAAAGAAGGTGTGACATTCCGACCATGGTTTGTAAAAAGTGGGTAAGAAAAGGTGCGAATGCCCGACAATGTATGATCAAAATAGGGAGTGGAGGTTTTCGGCTGCAAGAAGGTCTGAATGTCCAACCATAATTTGTAAAAACCGGGGAAGAAAAGGCTCGAAAGCCCGACTATACACCATCAAAAGTGGGAGCGGAGGTGTTCCGCTTTAAGACGGTGTGAATGTCCGACCATAGTTGGTAAAAAGTGGGTAAGAAAAGGTTAAAATACCCGACTGTACACAATCAATAGCGGGAGCGGAGTTGTTCGGCTACAAGAAGGTGTGAAAGTCCGACCATGGTTTGTAAAAAGCAGTTAAGAAAAGGTTCGAATATCCAAACCAAACATAATCAAAAGCGGGAGCAGAGCAGTTCGACTGCAAGTAGGTGTGAATGTCCAGCCATAATTACTCACAAACGGGGGAAGAAAAGGTAGTATTGCCAGACCATACATGATCAAAACAGGGAGCGGAGGTTCAGCTGCAAGGTGTGAATGTCTGACTATAGTTTGTAAAAAGCGGGTAAGACAAGGTGCGAATGCCCAACAATGTATGGTCAAAAGAGAGAGCGGAGGTGTTCGGCTGCAAGGTCTGAATGTCTAACCATAATTTGTAAAAACCGGGTAAGAAAAGGCTCGAAAGCCCGACTATACATCATCAAAAGCGGGAGCGGAGGTGTTCAGCTGCAAGAAGGTGTGAATGTTCGACTAAAGTTTGTAAAAAGCAGGTAAGACAAGGAGCGATGTCCCGACATTGTATGATCAAAAGCGGGAGCGGAGGTGTCCAGCTGTGAGTAGGTGTGAATGTCCGACCATAATTGCTGAAAAATGTGTTAGAAAAGGTAAGAATACTGGACCATACATCATCAAAAGCGGGAGAGGTGGTCTTCGGCTGCAAGAAGGTGTGAAAGTCCGACAATGGTTTGTAAAAAGCGGGTAAAAAAAGGTTCGAATGCCCGAATATACATCATCAAAAGCGGAAGCGGAGGTGTTCGGATGCAAGAAGGTGTGAACGTCCGACCAAAGTTTGTAAAAAGCAGTGAAAAGCGAGAAAAAGCATTTCGTGAGTTCTGCATGATTTGGGATTTTGCTTATAAAAAACATTACTTCACTCAAACTATGTTAAAACTGATTTGTCCCTCATATTTACCATGTCTAGAAATATTTAAACAAAAAAACAACGTTGTACTTTGCAGTAAAAGAAAGAGCAAATCTAAAGTTTCAGGAATCCGAGTATAAGCCTGCTTTCATGAGTTCTGCACGATTTCGGATTTTGCTATAAAATGAATTGCTTTGCTCAAACCAAGTTAAAACTGCTTTGTCCTTCCATATTCATCAATGTCTAGATCGACTTCAACAAAGAAAAACATTGGACTTCGCAGTAGAAGAAGTTGAAATCCATCTACACATTGATAAATATGAAGGACAAAGCAGTTCCCACTTGCCCATAAGAAAATAAGCTTATTCTCGGATTCCTGATCCTTCAGTGTTGCTCTTTCTTCTACTGCAAAATACAATGTTGTTCTTTGTTGAAGTCGATCTAGACATTGATAAATATGAAGGAAAAAGCAGTTTTAACTTGGTTTGAGTGAATGAATTCATTTTATACATAAAATCCGAAATCGTGCAGAACTCATGAAAATAAGCTTATTCTCGGATTCCTAAAACTTTTGATTGGCTCTTTCTTTTACTGCAAAGTACAACGTTGTTTTTTTGTTTAAATCTATCGAGACATTGATAAATATGAAGGTAAAAGCCGTTTTAACATAGTTTGAGTGAAGGAATTGATTTTATAGATAAAATCCCAAATCATGCAGAACTCCTCAAAAGGGGCGTATGGCTTAATCACAAGTGTGGTTCTTTCTCATTCAGGGTAGTATGAGGAAGTTTATGCTTGAAATATATGTAGAAATGGGTACATATGAAGGACAAAGCAGTTTTAACTTAGTTTGAGTGAAGGAATTCATTTTATACATAAAATCCCAAATCATGCAGAACGTATGAAAAGAAGCTTATTCTCGGATTCCTGATACTTCAGTGTTGCTCTTTCTTCTACTGCAAAATACAATGTTGTTCTTTGTTGAAGTCGATCTAGACATTATTAAATATGAAGGAAAAAGCAGTTTTAACTTGGTTTGAGTGAATGAATTCATTTTATACATAAAATCCGAAATCGTGCAGAACACATGAAAATAAGCTTATTCTCGGATTCCTAAAACTTTTGATTTGCTCTTTCTTTTATTGCAAAGTACAACGTTGTTTTTTTGTTTAAATCTATCGAGACATTGATAAATATGAAGGTAAAAGCCGTTTTAACATAGTTTGAGTGAAGGAATTAATTTTATAGATAAAATCCAAAATCATGCAGAACTTCTCAAAAGGGAGGTATGGCTTAATCACAAGTGTGGCTCTTTCTCATTCAGGGTAATATGAGGAAGTTTATGCTTGAAATATATGTAGAAATGGGTACATATGAAGGACAAAGCAGTGTTAACTTAGTTTGCGTGAAGAAATTCATTTTATACATAAAATCCGAAATCGTGCAGAACTCATGAAAATAAGCTTATTCTCGGATTCCTAAAACTTTTGATTTGCACTTTCTTTTACTGCAAAGTACAACGTTGTTTTTTGTTGAAATCTATCTAGACATTGATAAATACCAGCCGAAACTCTGCTGCCGCTTTTCATAATTTATGGTTGGGCATTCTTACCTTTTCTTCCCCGGTTTTTACAAATTATGGTTGGACATTCAGACCTTCTTGCACCCGAAAACCTCCGCTCCTCTTTTGATCATACATTGTCGGGCATTCACACCTTGTCTTACCCGCTTTTTACAAACTTTAGTCGGACATTCAAACCTTCTTGCAGCTGAACCACCTCCGCTCCCTGTTTTGATGATGTATGGACCGGCATTCTTACCTTTTCTAACACATTTTTCAGCAATTATGGTTGGAGAATCACACCTACTCACAGCCGAACAACTCCGCTACCGCATTTGATGGTGTATAGTCGGGATTTCTCACCCTTTCTCATCAGCTTTTTGCAAATTATTCTCTGACATTCACACCTACTTGCAGTCGAACAGCTCTGCTCCCGCTTTTGATTATGTTTGGTTAGATATTCGAACCTTTTCTTAACTGCTTTTTTACAAACTTTGGTCGGACGTTCACACAACTTCTTGCAGCGGAACACCTACGCTTCCGGTTTTGATAGTGTATATTCGGGCATACGAACCTTTTCTTACCCGCTTTTTACAAACCATGGTCGGACTTTCACACCTTCTCTTAGCTGAACAACTCCGCTCCCTCTTTTGATTGTGTACAGTCGGGTATTTTAACCTTTTCTTACCCGCTTTTTACCAACTATGATCGGACATTCACACCGTCTTACAGCGGAACACCTCCGCTCCCTCTTTTGATGGTGTATGTTCGGGCATTCGAACCTTTTCTTACCCGCTTTTTACAAACTATGGTGGGACATTCAAACCTTCTTGTATCCGAAAACCTCCGCTCTCTCTTTTGATCATACATTGTCGGGCATTCGAACCTTTTCTTACCCGCTTTTTACAAACCAGGGTCGGACTTTCACACCTTTTAGTAGCCGAACAACTCCGCTCCCGCTATTGATTATGTACAGTCGGGTATTTTAACCTTTTCTTACCCGCTTTTTAGCAACTATGGTCTGACATTCACACCTTCTTACAGCGGAACACCTCCGCTCCCTCTTTTGATGGTGTATGTTCGGGCATTCGAACCTTTTCTTACCCGCTTTTTACAAACTATGGTGGGACATTCAAACCTTCTTGTATCCGAAAACCTCCGCTCTCTCTTTTGATCATACATTGTCGGACATTCGCACCTTTTCTTATCCGCTTTTTACAAACCATGGTCGGACTTTCACACCTTCTTGTAGCCGAACACATCCGCTCCCGCTATTGATTGTGTACAGTCGGGTATTTTAACCTTTTCTTACCCGCTTTTTACCAACTATAGTCGGACATTCACACCTTCGTACAGCGGAACACCTCCGCTCCCTCTTTTGACGGTGTATGTTCGGGTATTCAAACCTTTTCTTACCCGCTTTTTCCAAACTATGGTCGGCTATTCACAGCTTCCTCTCCACCATACTTGTATGGTTGGATATTCACACCCACTTGCATCCGAAGACCTCTGCCCCAAATTTTGTTGATATTTAGTCGGACATTCGCACCTTACCCGCTTTTGGCAAACTATGGCCTTCTTGCAGCCAAACACCTCTGATCTCGCTTTTGATGATGTAAGGTTGGGCATTCAGACCTTGCTTCACCTGCTTTTCACCAAATATAGTCGGACATTCACACCTTCTTGCAGCCGAACACTTCCGCTCCACCTTTTAGTGTTCTATCACACCTTTTTTTCACCGCATTTTATATATTATGGTCGGAAATTTTCAACCACTCTCATCCGAAGACCTCTCCTCCCGCTTTCTTTAATATATTTGAACTTTAGTCGGACATTCAAACCTTCTTGCAGCTGAACCACCTCCGCTCCATGTTTTGATCATATATGGTCTGGCAATACTACCTTTTCTTATCCGTTTGTGAGTAATTATGGCTGGACATTCACACCTACTTGCAGCCGAACACAACCTCTCTCGCTTTTGATGATGTATGGACCGGCATTCTTACCTTTTCTAACACATTTTTCAGCAATTATGGTCGGAGATTCACACCTACTCACAGCCGAACAACTCCGCTCCCGCATTTGATGATGTTAGTCGGGCATTCTCACCCTTTCTCATCAGCTTTTTGCAAATTATGATCTGACATTCACACCTACTTGCAGTCGAAAAGCTCTGCTCCCGCTTTTGATTATGTATGGTTGGATATTCAAACCTTTTCTTAACTGCTTTTTACATATTTTGGTTGGACGTTCACACCTTCTTGTAGCCGAACACTTCCACTCCTGCTTTTGATGATGTATGGTTGGGCATTCACACCTTTTTTTTGCCCATTTTTCAGGAATTATGGGTGGACATTCACACCTTGCAGCTGAACACCTCCTATCCCACTTATGATCATGTGCGGTTTGATTTTCGAAAAGTTTCTTTCATGTTTTCTAGCAATTATTGATGGACATGTAGACCTTCTTGCAGCTGAACACCTCCGCTCCCGCTTTTGATCATACATTGTCAGGCATTCGCACCTTGTCTTACCCACTTTTTACAAACTTTAGTCGAACAGTCACACCTACTTGCAGCCGAACACATTCTCTCTCGCTTTTGATGATGTATGGACCGGCATTCTTACCTTTTCTAACACATTTTTCAGCAATTATGGTCGGAGATTCACACCTACTCACAGCCGAACAACTCCGCTCCCGCATTTGATGATGTATAGTCGGGCATTCTCACCCTTTCTCATCAGCTTTTTGCAAATTATGATCTGACATTCACACCTACTTGCAGTCGAAAAGCTCTGCTCCCGCTTTTGATTATGTATGGTTGGATATTCGAACCTTTTCTTAACTGCTTTTTACAAACTTTGGTTGGACGTTCACACCTTCTTGTAGCCGAACACATGCACTCCTGCTTTTGATGATGTATGGTTGGGCATTCGCACCTTTTTTTTACCCATTTTTCAGGTATTATGGGTGGACATTCACACCTTCTTGCAGCTGAACACCTCCTCTCCCACTTATGATCATGTGTGGTTTGATTTTCGAAAATTTTCTTTCATGTTTTCTAGCAATTATTGATGGACATTTAGACCTTCTTGCAGCTGAACACCACCTCTCCCGATTTTGATGATGTATGGACCGGCATTTTTACCTTTTCTAACACATTTTTCAGCAATTATGGTTGGAGATTCACAACTACTCACAGCCAAATAACTCCGCTACCGCATTTGATGGTGTATAGTCGGGCATTCTCACCCTTTCTCATCAGCTTTTTGCAAATTATGATCTGACATTCACACCTACTTCCAGTCGAACAGCTCTGCTCCCGCTTTTGATTATGTTTGGTTAGATATTTTAACCTTTTCTTAACTGCTTTTTACAAACTTTGGTCGGACGTTCACAATATCTTGCAGCCGAACACCTCCGCTTCCGCTTTTGATGGTGTATATTCGGGCATACGAACCTTTTCTTACCCGCTTTTTACAAACCAAGGTCGGACTTTCACACCTTCTCTTAGCTGAACAACTCCGCTCCCTCTTTTGATTGTGTACAGTCGGGTAATTTAACCTTTTCTTACCCGCTTTTTACCATCTATGGTCGGACATTCACACCGTCTTACAGCGGAACACCTCCGCTCCCTCTTTTGATGATGTATGGTTAGGCATTCGCACCTTTTCTTACCCATTTTTCAGTAATTATGGGTAGACATTCACACCTTCTTGCAGCTGAACACCTCCTCTCCCGCTTATGATCATGTGCAGTTTGATATTCGAAAATTTTCTTTCATGTTTTCTAGCAATTATTGATGGACATTCAGACCGTCTTGCAGCTGAACACCTCCGCTCCCACTTTTGATGCTGTATAGTCGGGCTTTCGAGCCTTTTCTTCCCCGGTTTTTACAAATTATGGTTGGACATTCAGACCTTCTTGCAGCCGAGAACCTCCACTCCCTCTTTTGATCATACATTGTCGGGCATTCGCACCTTTTCTTACCCACTTTTTACAAACCATGGTCGGACTTTCACACCTTTTAGGAGCCGAACAACTCCGCTCCCGCTATTGATTGTGTACAGTCGGGTATTTTAACCTTTTCTTACCCGCTTTTTACCAACTATGGTTGGACATTCACACCTTCTTACAGCAGAACACCTCCGCTCCCTGTTTTGATTATGTATGGTTTGACATTCGCACCTTCTCTCACTCGCCTTTTACTATGGTCGGCCATTCACAGCTTCCTCTCCACCATACTTGTATGGTGGGATATTCACACCCACCTGCATCCGAAGACCTCCGCCCCCACTTTTGTTGATATTTAGTCGGTCATTCGCACCTTACCCGCTTTTGGCAAACTATGGCCTTCTTGCAGCCAAACACCTCTGATCTCGCTTTTGATGATGTAAGGTTGGGCATTCAGACCTTGCTTCACCTGCTTTTCACCAAATATAGTCGGACATTAACACCTTCTTGCAGCCGAACACTTCCGCTCCACCTTTTAGTGTTCTATCACACCTTTTTTTCACCGCATTTTATACATTATGGTTGGAAATCTTCAACCACTCTCATCCGAAGACCTCTCCTCCCGCTTTTGTTAATATATTTGAACTTTAGTCGGACATTCAAACCTTCCTGCAGCTTAACCACCTCCGCTCCCTGTTTTGATCATATATGGTCTGGCAATACTACCTTTTCTTACCCGTTTGTGAGTAATTATGGCTGGACATTCACACCTACTTGCAGCCGAACACTACCTCTCTCGCTTTTGATGATGTATGGACCGGCATTCTTACCTTTTCTAACACATTTTTCAGCAATTATGGTCGGAGATTCACACCTACTCACAGCCGAACAACTCCGCTCCCGCATTTGATGGTGTATAGTCGGGCATTCTCACCCTTTCTCATCAGCTTTTTGCAAATTATGATCTGACATTCACACCTACTTGCAGTCGAACAGCTCTGCTCCCGCTTTTGATTATGTATGGTTGGATATTCGAACCTTTTCTTAACTGCTTTTTACAAACTTTGGTTGGACGTTCACACCTTCTTGTAGCCGAACACATGCACTCCTGCTTTTGATGATGTATGGTTGGGCATTCGCACCTTTTTTTTACCCATTTTTCAGGTATTATGGGTAGACATTCACACCTTCTTGCAGCTGAACACCTCCTCTCCCACTTATGATCATGTGTGGTTTGATTTTCGAAAATGTTCTTTCATGTTTTCTAGCAATTATTGATGGACATTTAGACCTTCTTGCAGCTGAACACCACCTCTCCCGATTTTGATGATGTATGGACCGGCATTTTTACCTTTTCTAACACATTTTTCAGCTATTATGGTTGGAGATTCACACCTACTCACAGCCGAACAACTCCGCTACCGCATTTGATGGTGTATAGTCGGGCATTCTCACCCTTTCTCATCAGCTTTTTGCAAATTATGATCTGACATTCACACCTACTTGCAGTCGAACAGCTCTGCTCCCGCTTTTGATTATGTATGGTTGGATATTCGAACCTTTTCTTAACTGCTTTTTACAAACTTTGGTTGGACGTTCACACCTTCTTGTAGCCGAACACATGCACTCCTGCTTTTAATGATGTATGGTTGGGCATTCGCACCTTTTTTTTACCCATTTTTCAGGTATTATGGGTGGACATTCACACCTTCTTGCAGCTGAACACCTCCTCTCCCACTTATGATCATGTGTGGTTTGATTTTCGAAAATTTTCTTTCATGTTTTCTAGCAATTATTGATGGACATTTAGACCTTCTTGCAGCTGAACACCACCTCTCCCGATTTTGATGATGTATGGACCGGCATTTTTACCTTTTCTAACACATTTTTCAGCAATTATGGTTGGAGATTCACACCTACTCACAGCCGAACAACTCCGCTACCGCATTTGATGGTGTATAGTCGGGCATTCTCACCCTTTCTCATCAGCTTTTTGCAAATTATGATCTGACATTCACACCTACTTCCAGTCGAACAGCTCTGCTCCCGCTTTTGATTATGTTTGGTTAGATATTCGAACCTTTTCTTAACTGCTTTTTACAAACTTTGGTCGGACGTTCACAATATCTTGCAGCCGAACACCTCCGCTTCCGCTTTTGATGGTGTATATTCGGGCATACGAACCTTTTCTTACCTGCTTTTTACAAACCAAGGTCGGACTTTCACACCTTCTCTTAGCTGAACAACTCCGCTCCCTCTTTTGATTGTGTACAGTCGGGTAATTTAACCTTTTCTTACCCGCTTTTTACCATCTATGGTCGGACATTCACACCGTCTTACAGCGGAACACCTCCGCTCCCTCTTTTGATGATGTATGGTTAGACATTCGCACCTTTTCTTACCCATTTTTCAGTAATTATGGGTAGACATTCACACCTTCTTGCAGCTGAACACCTCCTCTCCCGCTTATGATCATGTGCAGTTTGATATTCGAAAATTTTCTTTCATGTTTTCTAGCAATTATTGATGGACATTCAGACCGTCTTGCAGCTGAACACCTCCGCTCCCACTTTTGATGGTGTATAGTCAGGCTTTCGAGCCTTTTCTTCCCAGGTTTTTACAAATTATGGTTGGACATTCAGACCTTCTTGCAGCCGAAAACCTCCACTCCCTCTTTTGATCATACATTGTCGGGCATTCGCACCTTTTCTTACCCGCTTTTTACAAACCATGGTCGGACTTTCACACCTTTTAGTAGCCGAACATCTCCGCTCCTGCTATTGATTGTGTACAGTCGGGTATTTTAACCTTTTCTTACCCGCTTTTTACCAACTATGGTTGGACATTCACACCTTCTTACAGCAGAACACCTCCGCTCCCTGTTTTGATTATGTATGGTTTGACATTCGCACCTTCTCTCAACCGCCTTTTACTATGGTCGGCCATTCACAGCTTCCTCTCCACCATACTTGTATGGTGGGATATTCACACCCACTTGCATCCGAAGACCTCCGCCCCCACTTTTGTTGATATTTAGTCGGTCATTCACACCTTACCCGCTTTTGGCAAACTATGGCCTTCTTGCAGCCAAACACCTCTGATCTCGCTTTTGATGATGTAAGGTTGGGCATTCAGACCTTGCTTCACCTGCTTTTCACCAAATATAGTCGGACATTCACACCTTCTTGCAGCCGAACACTTCCGCTTTTAGTGTTCTATGAGGCATTCACATATTTTTTTTCACCGTATTTTATAGATTATGGTTGGAAATTCTCACCCACTCTCATCCGAAGACCTCTCCTCCCGCTTTTGTTAATATATAGTCGGGCATTCGAACCTTTTCTTACCTGCTTTTTACAAATTATGGTCGAACATTCACTCCTACTTGCAGCTGAATACTTCCGCTCCACCTTTTAGGTATGTATGGTTGGCATTTGCACCTCTTTTTATACTGATTGCTGAAGATTAAGTTGTTCTTTCTCAAACTACAAATTTTTTTTAATTGTTGAAACTTGATTTGAAGTGGATAAATAAGGAGGACAAACAGTTTTAAGTCAGGCTGATAGAAGGAATTAATTTTATAGCAAAATCTGTATTTCGTCATATGTCGAGAGATGCTTATTGCTGAAGAAGTTCTTTCTCATTCTACAAAGTACAACGTTGTTTATCGTTGAAACTTGATTAGACATGAATAAATATGAAGGACAAAGCAGTCTTAACTTGGTTTGTGTTAATGAATTCTTTTTATAGGAGAATCCGAATTCGTGCATAACTCATAAAATAGAGCTTATTTTCGGATTCCTGAAGAATGAGTCTGGTTCTTTCTCATAATACAAAGTTTGTTGTTTATTGTTGAAACTTCATCAGAAGTGAGGAAATAAATGAATGCCTATCAACAAATGTGGGATCTAAACTCTAGTGCTTCCTCTAAAATAATTTCCTTTCTCAATTTAGAAATGTGTGTGTGTAAGTCACAACACCCGTGACACCAAAACGGCTTTCTTTTCTCTACACTCTGCACTATGAGCACACACACCAAATCAGAAAGGCTTTTTTCTCTCTTTTCTACATTATGGACTGTGGGGACACAAAACCGCTCTCTCTCTTTTTTTTTTTTTATCGTGTGCCAGGGCGTTGTCTCACGTATTAGATTATGCTTAAGATACGAATGGGTTTATCAGTCACATCAGAATCCATACATACTGATCCTCCCGTAATAAAATGGTCGGATCTTATCAAACACACTTTGTTTCTTGTGACAATCAAGTCAGCGAAACAGCGTATACACGTCAAGACACTGAATCAAGTTTGCCACAAGAACTCATAAGTTTGGCAGTATTGCTCTGCCGTCAGCAATCATACACCCATTTTATTTTCGTGAGACATGTGCAAACACCTGTTCATCTACTGTTCTATCACTATGAATTAGTGATCTATTATCAATAAGGATACTTCTACAACTACTATCAAAGTATGTCCGGACTTCTTATGTTGTCAGTTGCTATATATGAATAAGTGGGTAGCTACTGACAAGCATTAAGCATGTCACACAGCCCAAACATATAACATTTCAGGACACACCACACAGTTAACAACCACAGTGAAGTGTCAAAGCCCAAACATGTAACATTCAACAGGACACTTACACAACACATTCAAATCAAACAGTCAGACAACATACAAGAACATATACCCCAGCCGGCATTGCTCCCTGCCTATTTTCTTACAGCACACTATGTGTGCGCACACCTTTATTCACAAACTCTTCAACTTATACTCTTTTACCGAAGCTGCTACAGCTCGATTGGCCGAATACCCTTTGATCCTATTTCGGTGAATTTGACATCTGCCTTACATATAACAGATTAGCGGTTTAGCAGGTTTAATTTAGTTTGAGTGAAGGAATTCATTTCATAGCAAAATCCGAAATCGTGAAGAACTCATGAAAGTAAGCTTATTCTCGGATTCCTGAAACTTTAGATTTGCTCTTTCTTTTACTGCAAAGTACAACGTTGTTTTTTTTGTTTAAATCTT
This sequence comes from Leuresthes tenuis, assembly GCF_036924035.1. Lineage (NCBI taxonomy): Eukaryota > Metazoa > Chordata > Actinopteri > Atheriniformes > Atherinopsidae > Leuresthes > Leuresthes tenuis. Next base: position 24,413,525 of record NW_027325371.1, read on the forward strand.
TCTAGACATGGTGAATATTAAGGACAAAGCAGTTTTCACATAGTTTGAGTGAAGGAATTCATTTTATAGATAAAATCCCAAGAGTCTGCTGAGAAAAGAGAGTGAATGCGAAGTAGACTTTAACACGGCTATGGGAGCGAGCCGAGTGTGGGCTAACCGGGAGAATTGCTTGAAAGAAACGCGACCCCGAATGAGCGGTCAGAACAAAGCCTCAATACGGGATTCTCGTGGTGTTTTTGTTGCTGCCTTGTCTTTTGCACAGAGTAAAAGACAAGATAGCCATCGAATAGGGCCCGATTGTTCCTACTTGGTCAGCCGAGGAGCAAGGGGGGGGGGAGCAAGCGTCTCAACCAAGCAAAGCTCACCATGGGGAAGGTGGCTATGCCAACTAGCCTGATGCCCTGCTCCCGCAGTGACGGATAATCGTACTCTGGTTTCTCTTCATAACGTACAAGTCTTTCGCCTTTTACTAAAGATTTCTGTGGAGAGCAGCACTAATGAGTTGTTTCTATTTTTGGCAGGCTTTACCTTTGCGGGTGAAGCCCTTTCTGTCTGTGCAAAAGAAATCTTCTTACTGTGCAGAGTGACTTCTCTGAGTAGAGTCGCCTTACTTGTTGCGACTGTGCCGATGTTCGAAGCTGGAGTGCAAAGTTGTTGCTTGAATGGTGCTTGCTGGAGCGTGCGGGAGTGCAAAGTTATACCATTTAAAAGGGCTGAAGAGTGCTCAGTGCAGTGGTTGGGCGACACTCTGGCCACGCTTGTACCAAGGTGTTATGTGGGAAGAGCAGAGAAATTGGGCAAACTTTTGGAGAGTGTCCAAATGGCAGGAAATGTAATCTCTGTGGAGAATTAAATCACCTCTTCAGAGATTGCCCTAAATCTTTTGCCAACAAATTAAAGACGGTAAAGCCACAGTCAAGCCAACAAAGAGAAGGACCAAAGGTGGCAGTTGGTGAACAAAGTGAAGAGGTTGACCCAATAAATTCAAACTTCCCGCCAAAAGCTTGGATTGGAAGTGAGGAGCAAAAAGGGGAGGGGCCTGTAGAGGCCTCACCACTCAGTGTTGAAGTCTGTGAGAATTCACAGGCAGAGGGTGGAGCTACGCTAAATGAGGAGGAAGAGCAGACAGGTGAGTCTAGTGAAGATACTCACCTCCCCGAAGGTCAACAGCCGAAGAGGACGGCATCTGAGCCTCTGATTCCCCAGTGGTATCAGAGAAGAGGGGAAGGGTTAGGTCCCTTTCAGACAGTTCTTCAGTGGAAGAACCTAGAGTCTTCCCCTCCGACTCACCAAATGAGGTCTCCTTTTTAACTTCAGCTCTGCAATCAACCCCCAGGGACTCAAAGTTAAATGCAACATTGCGTCAGAGGCCAACACCGAGAGTCCGAAAAGGAAATATAGATCACCCTACTCACTTTTCACCTAAAGAAATGAAGGAAGAGCTAGTTTCCCAAGAAATAACCTGTGTGTAATTTGTTTTGATAACTTAGAAAAATGAAAATGACATACCTACTTTCCTTTATGCTTTTAATGGTTCTCACCTTCTCAACACTAAATGTGAGAAGTGTGAAATCAAAGACAAGAGCCCAGAGTATTTTATCCTTCTTAGACTCCGTAAAATCAGATGTGTTTTTAATACAAGAATGTGGACTACCTTTTTTAAAAAACCATAGACAATGGGAGGAAATGTGGCCCCATTTATCGATATGGAGTGGCTCAAATCAAAATAAAAATGATGGTGTGGCCATTCTAATTAAAAATCTGCATGTTCTGGTGAAAGGTAGCACAGTGGTGAGAGACGGACGGGCACTTTTAGCACACTTGAATTTTATGGGGCAAGACTTTAACCTCTTAAATATTTATGGTTTCAATGGAAAAAATGAAAGGTATGACCTTTTAGAAGATATACAGCTTTACATGCTAGGGCAAGTACCTTTAGTTGTAGGAGGGGATTTTAACTGTATCTTGAGCAGGAAAGATAGAAAAAGAGCAGGGGTAGATTTTAAAGTGGATAAGACTTCGATTTTACTTCAGGGCATATGCAGGGATTTTAAGCTTACTGACTGTTTTAAAACCATGCATCCCAGAGAGGAGGGCTTCACCTGGTTTAGTCATGATGGCACCAGAGCCTCTCGCATTGATTATTTCTTTACTAGAGATTGCCCACCCACTGATGTTAGATTAACCCCTGTTTTCTTTTCAGACCACCTTATGCTCTCCTGCACCCTTTCACCCCCTTCTGGTGTGACGGTAGGAAGTGGTCTGTGGAAACTCAACTGTTCCCTGTTGGAGGATGAAATCATAGTCAGTCAGTACAGGGAATGTTATAAAGAGTGGCAGACCCTTCAAGACCTCTACGAAACACATGCACAATGGTGGGAAATGGTGAAGGAAACGACCCAGACTTTTTTTAAACAGCAAGGTAAACGTAAAAAAAGGAAAGAGAATAGATGTATGATGGGACTACATAAACGCTTACAGCGCTACTTTAAACTAAATCAGTGTGGCATAGACTTTAAAGAAGAAATCAAAGATGTCAAAAAGGAAATGTCACTTTTAGCAGAAATAAAGAGTAAAGGAATTTTTGTAAGAAGCAGGGAGCAGGAAATTGAGGAAGGTGAAAAAGAAAGAAAGTTATAAATAAAAAGGAGTGTATTCAAAATCTAAAAAGAGAAGATGGGTTTTTAACAAAATCCACACAAGAGATGATTGAAACTGTACATACCTTTTATAGTAACATGTACAAAGAGAAACCAGTGCACTTGGAAACATCGGCAGAAATCTTAAAATTCGTTGACAAAACCGTAAAAGAGAATGCACACTTGACACAGAATTTTACTGCTTTAGAGTTAAAAAAATGCCTAACAGGTTTTAAGAGAAGTCGAGCTCCGGGTTTAGACGGGCTTCCTGCAGAATTCTATCTGACCTATTGGGACCTTTTATCATCAGACATTTTAGATGTTTTTAAAGATTTTGAAAAACTCGACCGACTGCCTGACAGTTTTAGAGTGGGAATAGTGACTCTACTTTATAAAAAAAATGATAAGACTGACCTAAAGAATTGGAGGCCCATCACACTTTTAAACTTTGACTGTAAACATTTTAGCAAGGTTTTAGCGACACGGATGTCCTCTGTTTTAGAGGAGGTAATTCACCCAGACCAAGCTTGTGCCATCTCAGGGAGACAACTCACCGACAGCCTCTTACTGATTCGAGACATCATTGATTACGCTAGAGACAGAAACACCCGGCTTGTCATCTTAAATTTAGACTTTGAAAAAGCATTTGATCGGGTCTCGCATCAATATCTCTTTCAGGTGTTGCAGCCATCGAAAAGGGCCCGATTGTTCCTACTTGGTGAGCTTTGCTTGGTTGAGACGCTTGCCCCCCCCCCCTGCTCCTCGGCTGACCAAGTAGAAACAATCTATTCGATGGCTGCCTTGTCTTTTACTCTGTGCAAAAGACAAGGCAGCCACAAACACCACGGGAACACCGTATTGAGGCTTTGTTCTGACCACTCATTCGGTGTCGCGTTTCTTTCAAGCAATTCTCCCGGTTAGCCGACACTCGGCTCGCTCCCATAGCCGTGTTAAAGTCTACTTCGCATTCCCTCTCTTTTCTCTGCAGACTCTTGGGATTTTATCTATAAAATGAATTCCTTCACTCAAACTATGTTAAAACTGCTTTGTCGTTCATATTTACCATGTCTAGAAAGATTTAAACAAAAAAAACAACGTTGTACTTTGCAGTAAAAGAAAGAGCAAATCTAAAGTTTCAGGAATCCGAGAATAAGCTTACTTTCATGAGTGCTTCACGATTTCGGATTTTGCTATAAAATGAATTCCTTCACTCAAACTAAATTAAAACTGCTAAACCGCTAATCTGTTACATGTAAGGCAGATGTCAAATTCACCGAAATAGGATCAAAGGGTATTCGGCCAATCGAGCTGTAGCAGCTTCGGTAAAAGAGTATAAGTTGAAGAGTTTGTGAATAAAGGTGTGCGCACACATAGTGAGCTGTAGGAAAATAGGCAGGGAGCAATGCCGGCTGGGGTATATGTTCTTGTATGTTGTCTGACTGTTTGATTTGAATGTGTTGTGTAAGTGTCCTGTTGAATGTTTGGGCTTTGACACTTCACTGTGGTTGTTAACTGTGTGGTGTGTCCTGAAATGTTATATGTTTGGGCTGTGTGACATGCTTAATGCTTGTCAGTAGCTACCCACTTATTCATATATAGCAACTGACAACATAAGAAGTCTGGACATACTTTGATAGTAGTTGTAGAAGTATCCTTATTGATAATAGATAAACTAATTCATAGTGATAGAACAGTAGATGAACAGGTGCCTGCACGTCTCACGAAAATAAAATGGGTGTATGATTGCTGACGGCAGAGCAATACTGCCAAACTTATGAGTGCTTGTGGCAAACTTGATTCAGTGTCTTGACGTGTATACGCTGTTTCGCTGACTTGATTGTCACAAGAAACAAAGTGTGTTTGATAAGATCCGACCATTTTATTACGGGAGGATCAGTATGTATGGATTCTGATGTGACTGATAAACCCATTCGTATCTTAAGCATAATCTAATACGTGAGACAACGCCCTGGCACACAATCAAAAAAAAAAAGAGAGAGCGTTTTTGTGTCCCCACAGTCCATAATGTAGAAAAGAGAGAAAAAAGCCTTTCTGATTTGGTGTGTGTGCTCATAGTGCAGAGTGTAGAGAAAAGAGAAAAGAAAGCCGTTTTGGTGTCACGGGTGTTGTGACTTACACACACACATTTCTGAATTGAGAAAAGAAATTATTTTAGAGGAAGCAGTAGAGTTTAGATCCCACATTTGTTGATAGGCATTCATTTATTTCTTCACTTCTGATGAAGTTTCAACAATAAACAACAAACTTTGTATTATGAGAAAGAACCAGACTCATTCTTCAGGAATCCGAAAATAAGCACGAATTCGGATTCTCCTATAAAACGAATTAATTAACTCAAACCAAGTTAAGACTGCTTTGTCCTTCATATTTATTCATGTCTAATCAAGTTTCAACGATAAACAACGTTGTACTTTGTAGAATGAGAAAGAACTTCTTCAGCAATAAGCATCTCTCGACATATGACGAAATACAGATTTTGCTATAAAATTAATTTCTTCTATCAGCGTGACTTAAAACTGTTTGTCCTCCTTATTTATCCACTTCAAATCAAGTTTCAACATTTAAAAAAAAATTGTAGTTTGAAAAAGAACAACTTAATCTTCAGCAATCAGTATAAAAAGAGGGTAACAAAAGGTGCAAATGCCAACCATACATCACTAAAAGGTGGAGCGGAAGTATTCAGCGTCAAGTAGGTGTTAATGTTCGACCAAAATTTGTAAAAAGTGGGTAAGAAAAGGTTCGAATGCCCGACTAAATATTAACAAAAGCGGGAGGAGAGGTCTTCGGATGAGCTGTGATTGGCCGACAATAGTAAAAAGCAGGTGAGAAAAGGTGCGAATGTCAAAACATACATGATCAAAACAGGGAGCGGAGGTGTTTGGCTGCGACAAGGTGTGAATGTCTACCCATAATTAATGAAAAACGGGCAACAAGTAGGTTCGAATGCCCAACCATACATCATCAAAAGCAGGAGTGGATGTGTTCGGCTTCAAGAAGGTATGAATGTCCATCAATAATTGCTATAAAACATGAAAGAAAATTTTCGAATATCAAACCGCACATAATCGTAAGCGGGAGAGGAGGTGTTCCGCTGCAAGAAGGTGTGAATATCCACCCATAATTACTGAAAAATGGGTAAGAAAAGGTGCGAATGCCCAACCATACATCATCAAAAGCAGGAGTGGATGTGTTCGGCTACAAGAAGGTTTGAATGTCCGACCATAGTTTGTAAAAAGCGGGTAAGAACAGGTTTGTATGCCCGACTGTACACAATCAAAAGAGGGAGCGGAGTTGTTCAGCTACAAGAAGGTGTGAAAGTCCGACCATGGTTTGTAAAAAGCGGGTAAGAACAGGTTCGTATGCCCGAATATACACCATCAAATGCGGGAGCGGAGGTGTTCGGCTGTGAGTAGGTGTGAATCTCCAACCATAATTGCTGAAAAATGTGTTAGAAAAGGTAAGAATGCCGGTCCATACATCATCAAAAGCGGGAGAGGTGGTGTTCGGCTGCAAGTAGGTGTGAATGTCCAGCCATAATTACTCACAAATGGGTAAGAAAAGGTAGTATTGCCAGACCATACATCATCAAAACAGGGAGCGGAGGTGGTTAAGCTGCAAGAAGGTGTTAATGTCCGACTAAAGTTTGTAAAAAGCGGGTAAGAAAAGGTGCGAATGCCCGACAATGTATGATCAAAAGAGGGAGCGGAGGTTTTCGGCTGAAAGAAGGTCTGAATGTCCAACCATAATTTGTAAAAACCGGGGAAGAAAAGGCTCGAAAGCCCGACTATACACCATCAAAAGCTGGAGCGGAGGTGTTCAGCTGCAAGAAGGTCTGAATGTCCATCAATAATTGCTAGAAAACATGAAAGAGAATTTTCGAATATCAAACCGCACATGATAATAAGCGGGAGAGGAGGTGTTCAGCTGCAAGAAGGTGTGAATGTCCACCCATAATTACTGAAAAATGGGTAAGAAAAGGTGCGAAGTCCCAACCATACATCATCAAATGCACGAGTGGATGTGTTCGGCTACAAGAAGGTTTGAATGTCCGACCATAGTTTGTAAAAAGCGGGTAAGAAAAGGTTCGAATGCCCAAACATACACCATCAAAAGAGGGAGCGGAGGTGTTCCGCTGTAAGAAGGTGTGAATGTCCGACCATAGTTGGTAAAAAGCGGGTAAGAAAAGGTTAAAATACCCGACTGTACACAATCAATAGCGGGAGCGGAGTTGTTCAGCTAAGAGAAGGTGTGAAAGTCCGACCATGGTTTGTAAAAAGCGGGTAAGAAAAGGTTCGTATGCCCGAATATACACTATCAAAACCGGAAGCGTAGGTGTTCGGCTGCAAGAAGGTGTGAACGTCCGACCAAAGTTTGTGAAAAAGCAGTTAAGAAAAGGTTCGAATATCTAACCAAACACAATCAAAAGCGGGAGCAGAGCTGTTCGACTGCAAGTAGGTGTGAATGTCAGAGAATAATTTGCAAAAAGCTGATGATAAAGGGTGAGAAATCCCGACTATACACCATCAAATGCGGTAGCGGAGTTGTTTGGCTGTGAGTAGGTGTGATTCTCCAACCATAATTGCTGAAAAATGTGTTAGAAAAGGTAAGAATGCCGGTCCATACATCATCAAAAGCGGGAGAGGTGGTGTTCGGCTGCAAGTAGGTGTGAATGTCCATCAATAATTGCTTTAAAACATGAAAGGAAAATTTTCGAATATCAAACCTTACATGATCATTAGCGGGAGAGGAGGTGTTCAGCTGCAAGAAGGTGTGAATATCCACCCATAATTACTGAAAAATGGGTAGGAAAAGATGCGAATGTCCAACCATAAATCATCAAAAGCAGGAGTGGAGTTGTTCAGCTACAAGAAGGTATGAAAGTCCAACCATGGTTTGTAAAAAGCGGGTAAGAGAAGGTTCGAATACCCGAATATATACCATCAAAAGCGGAAGCGGAGGTGTTCGGCTGCAAGAAGGTGTGAACGTCCGACCAAAGTTTGTAAAAAGCAGTTAAGAAAAGGTTTGAATATCCAACCGAACATAATCAAAAGCGGGAGCAGAGCTGTTCGACTGCAAGACGGTGTGAACGTCCGACCAAAGTTTGTAAAAAGCAGTTAAGAAAATGTTCGAATATCCAACCAAACATAATCAAAAGCGGGAGCAGAGCTGTTCGACTGCAAGTAGGTGTGAATATCAGATCATAATTTGCAAAAAGCTGTTGAGAAAGGGTGAGAATGCCCGACTATACACTATCAAATGTGGGAGCGGAGTTGTTCGGTGTGATTCTACAACCATAATTGCTGAAAAATGTGTTAGAAAAGGTAAGAATGCCGGACCATATATCACCAAAAGCGGGAGAGGTTGTGTTCGGCTGCAAGTAGGTGTGAATGTCCAGCCATAATTACTCACAAACGGGTAAGAAAAGGTACTATTGCCAGACCATATATGATCAAAACAGGGAGCGGAGGTGGTTCAGATGCAAGAAGGTTTGAATGTCCGACTAAAGTTTGTAAAGAGCGGGTAAGACAAGGTGTGAATTCCCGACAATGTATGATCAAAAGAGGAGTGGAGGTTTTTGGCTGCAAGAAGGTCTGAATGTCCACCCATAATTACTGAAAAATGGGTAAGAAAAGGTGCGAAAGCCCAACCGCACATGATCATAAGTGGATGAGAAGGTGTTCGACTGCAAGTAGGTGTGAATGTAAGATCATAATTTGTAAAAAGCGGGTAAGAAAAGGTAAGAATGCCCAACCATAAATTATCAAAAGCGGCAGCAGAGTTTCGACTGGTATTTATCAATGTCTAGATAGATTTCAACAAAAAACAACGTTGTACTTTTCAGTAAAAGAAAGTGCAAATCAAAAGTTTTAGGAATCCGAGAATAAGCTTATTTTCATGAGTTCTGCACGATTTCGGATTTTATGTATAAAATGAATTCCTTCACGCAAACTAAGTTAACACTGCTTTGTCCTTCATATGTACCCATTTCTACATATATTTCAAGCATAAACTTCCTCATACTACCCTGAATGAGAAAGAGCCACACTTGTGATTAAGCCATACGCCCCTTTTGAGGAGTTCTGCATGGTTTGGGATTTTATCTATAAAATTAATTCCTTCACTCAAACTATGTTAAAACGGCTTTTACCTTCATATTTATCAATGTCTCGATAGATTTAAACAAAAAAACAACGTTGTACTTTGCAGAAAGAGCAAAGAGCAAAACTGAAGGATCAGGAATCCGAGAATAAGCTTATTTTCTTATGGGCAAGTGGGAACTGCTTTGTCCTTCGTATTTATCAATGTGTAGATGGATTTCAACTTCTTCTACTGCAAAGTCCAATGTTTTTCTTTGTTGAAGTCGATCTAGACATTGATGAATATGGAAGGACAAAGCAGTTTTAACTTGGTTTGAGCAAAGCAATTCATTTTATAGCAAAATCCGAAATCGTGCAGAACTCATGAAAGCAGGCTTATACTCGGATTCCTGAAACTTTAGATTTGCTCTTTCTTTTACTGCAAAGTACAACGTTGTTTTTTTGTTTAAATCTTTCTAGACATGGTAAATATGAAGGACAAATCAGTTTTAACATAGTTTGAGTGAAGTAATGCATTTTATAAGCAAAATCCCAAATCATGCAAAACTCACGAAAAGCTTTTTCTCGCTTTTCACTGCTTTTTACAAACTTTGGTCGGACGTTCACACCTTCTTGCATCCGAACACCTCCGCTTCCGCTTTTGATGATGTATATTCGGGCATTCGAACCTTTTATTACCCGCTTTTTACAAACCATTGTTGGACTTTCACACCTTCTTGCAGCCGAACACCACCTCTCCCGCTTTTGATGATGTATGGTCCAGTATTCTTACCTTTTCTAACACATTTTTCAGCAATTATGGTCGGACATTCACACCTACTCACAGCTGGACACCTCCGCTCCCGCTTTTGATCATACAATGTCGGGACATCGCTCCTTGTCTTACCTGCTTTTTACAAACTTTAGTCGAACATTCACACCTTCTTGCAGCTGAACACCTCCGCTCCCGCTTTTGATGATGTATAGTCGGGCTTTCGAGCGTTTTCTTACCCGGTTTTTACAAATTATGGTTGGACATTCAGACCTTGCAGCCGAACACCTCCGCTCTCTCTTTTGATAATACATTGTCGGGCATTCGCACCTTGTCTTACCCGCTTTTTACAAACTATAGTCAGACATTCACACCTTCCAGCTGAACCTCCGCTCCCTGTTTTGATCATGTATGGTCTGGCAATACTACCTTTTCTTCCCCCGTTTGTGAGTAATTATCGCTGGACATTCACACCTACTTGCAGTCGAACAGCTCTGCTCCCGCTTTTGATTATGTTTGGTTGGATATTCGAACCTTTTCTTAACTGCTTTTTACAAACCATGGTCGTACTTTCACACCGTCTTGTAGCCGAACAACTCCGCTCCCGCTATTGATTTTGTACAGTCGGGTATTTTAACCTTTTCTTACCCGCTTTTTACCAACTATGGTCGGACATTCACACCGTCTTACAGCGGAACACCTCCGCTCCCGCTTTTTATGGTGTATAATCGGGCATTTGAACCTTTTCTTACCCGCTATTTACAAACTATGGTAGGACATTCAAACTTTCGTGTATCCGAAAACCTCCGCTCTCTCTTTTGATCATACATTGTCGGACATTCGCACCTTTTCTTACCGGCTTTTTACAAACCATGGTCGGACTGTCACACCTTCTTGTAGCCGAACACATCCGCTCCCGCTATTGATTGTGTACAGTCGGGTATATTAACCTTTTCTTACCCGCTTTTTACCAAGTATGGTTGGACATTCACACCTTCGTACAGCGGAACACCTCCGCTCCCTCTTTTGATGGTGTATGTTCGGGCATTCAAACCTTTTCTTACCCGCTTTTTCCAAACTATGGTCGGCTATTCACAGCTTCCTCTCCACCCACCATACTTGTATGGTGGGATATTCACACCCACTTGCATCCGAAGACCTCCGCCCCAAATTTTGTTGATATTTAGTCGGAGATTCGCACCTTACCCGCTTTTGGCAAACTATGGCCTTCTTGCAGCCAAACAACTCTGATCTTGCTTTTGATGATGTAAGGTTGGGCATTCAGACCTTGCTTCACCTGCTTTTCACCAAATATAGTCGGACATTCACACCTTCTTGCAGCCGAACACTTCCGCTCCACCTTTTAGTGTTCTATCACACCTTTTTTTTCACCGCATTTTATACATTATGGTTGAAAATTTTCAACCACTCTCATCCGAAGACCTCTCCTCCCGCTTTTGTTAATATATTTGAACTTTAGTTTGACATTCAAACCTTCTTGCAGCTGAACCACCTCCGCTCCCTGTTTTGATCATATATGGTCTGGCTACTACCTTTTCTTACCCGTTTGTGAGTAATTATGGCTGGACATTCACACCTACTTGCAGTCGAACACAACCTCTCTCGCTTTTGATGATGTATGGACCGGCATTTTTACCTTTTCTAACACATTTTTCAGCAATTATGGTCGGAGATTCACACCTACTCACAGCCGAACAACTCCGCTCCCGCATTTGATGATGTATAGTCGGGCATTCTCACCCTTTCTCATCAGCTTTTTGCAAATTATGATCTGACATTCACACCTACTTGCAGTCGAACAGCTCTGCTCCCGCTTTTGATTATGTTTGGTTGGATATTCGAACCTTTTCTTAACTTCTTTTTACATATTTTGGTTGGACGTTCACACCTTCTTGTAGCCGAACACTTCCACTCCTGCTTTTGATGATGTATGGTTGGGCATTCACACCTTTTTTTTGCCCATTTTTCAGGAATTATGGGTGGACATTCACACCTTGCAGCTGAACACCTGTCTTACCCGCTTTTTACAAACTTTAGTCAGAAATTCACACCCTGCAGCTGAACCACCTCCACTCCCTGTTTTGATCATGTATGGTTGGGCAATACTACCTTTTCTTACCCATTTGTGAGTAATTATGGCTGGACATTCACACCTACTTGCAGCCGAACACCACCTCTCCGAGCTTTTGATGATGTATTGTCCGGCATTCTAGTCTTTTCTAACACATTTTTCAGCAATTATGGTCGGACATTCACACCTACTCACAGCCGAACACTTCCGCTCCCGCAATTGATTGTGTACAGTCGGGTATGTCAACCTTTTCTTACCTGCTTTTTACCAACTATGGTCGGACATTCACACCGTCTTACAGCGGAACCCCTCCGCTCCCTCTTTTGATCATACATTGTCGCGCATTCGCACCTTGTCTTACCCGCTTTTTATAAACTTTAGTCAGACATTCAGACCTTGCGGCTGAACCACCTCCGCTCCCTGTTTTGATCGTGTGTGGTCTGGCAAAACTACCTTTTCTTACCCGTTTGTGAGTAATTATGGCTGGACATTCACACCTACTTGCAGCCGAACACCACCTCTCCCAGCTTTTGATGATGTATTGTCCGGCATTCTAGTCTTTTATAACACATTTTTCAGCAATTATGGTCGGACATTCACACCTACTCACAGCCGAACAACTCCGCTCCCGCATTTGATGGTGTATAGTCGGGCATTCTCACCCTTTCTCATCAGCTTTTTGCAAATTATGATCTTACATTCACACCTACTTGCAGTCGAACAGCTCTGCTCCCGCTTTTGATTATGTTTGGTTGGATATTCGAACCTTTTCTTAACTGCTTTTTAAAAACTTTGGTCAGACGTTCACACCTTCTTGCAGCTGAAAACCTCCGCTCCCTCTTTTGATCATACATTGTCGGGCATTCGCACTTTGTCTTACCCGCTATTTACAAACTTTAGTAAGAAATTCACACCCTGCAGCTGAACAACCTCCGCTCCCTGTTTTGATCATGTATGGTCTGGCGGGTAAGCGGGTCGGCTACTGACCTGGAGCCTTGGCGTAGTGAGAGCAGTCGGTTGCCCGCCTCTTTACCACGAACAGGATGGTCGAAGACCCCTCTCATCTCCACCACGAACCGCCGGTAGGAGGAGCAGAGCTGGGGGTTGCCCTCCCACATAGCCAGTGCCCAAGAACCCAAGAACATTCCTCCGGCCCATAACCCTCCCAGTCAACCAAATACTGGAAACCCCTGCCTCGACGTCTGACATTCAGAATCCGATTAATTGAGTAAGCAGGATGGCCATCCACGACCAGGGGGGGGAGGAGGAGGTTCAGCTGGAGGACCAAGTGCACAAGAGGTGACTGGCTTTAAGAGGGACACATGAAACGTGGGGTGTACCTTAAGGGAGTCTGGGAGCTTAAGGCGCACAGCCGAGGGATTAATGATTCTGACCGCTGGAAAAGGACCAATGAAACGAGGGGACAGCTTACGGGAATCTACCTGCAAAGGCAGGTCCCTGGTGGATAACCACACCATCTGCCCAGGCTGATAATTAGGAGCGGGCGAACGCCTACACTCTGCGAACTCGTCGCAAGTGTTCCTGAACAGAAGGGACGGACACATCATCCTCCTGGGAAGGGAACAAAGGGGGTTGAAAACCATACATTACCATGAATGGCGACATACCAGTAGCAGATGTGGAGAGACTGTTATGAGCATACTCCACCCACGGTAGCTGAACACTCCAGGAGGATGGGTTACGTGCACACACACATCTTAAAGCGGCCTCCAGGTCTTGGTTGGCCCGTTCTGTCTGGCCGTTCGACTGAGGATGGTACCCAGACAATAGACTAACCCTCGCCCCCAATGCGCCACAGAACGCTCGCCAAACCTGGGAAAAAAACTGGGGTCCCCGATCAGAAACGATGTCCATGGGGATACCATGGTGACGAAAAACATGATGAACCAAGAGTTCAGCAGTCTCCAGAGCAGAAGGGAGCTTCGGCAGTGGTACAAAATGCACAGCCTTAGAAAAACGATCGACAATAGTAAGGATGACAGAGTTACCTGCAGAAGGAGGTAGACCAGAGACAAAATCCTACGCGATGTGAGGGAATGGGGAGAGGGTTCAGCAAGCAAGCGGGCCGTTGGTGCGAGGCCTTCCCTCGGGCACAGACAGAGCACGCTGCCACAAACTGATTGGTGTCACGGACCAGCGTGGGCCACCAGGACCGCTGTCGAATAAGCTCAAGTGTGCGTGCCGCCCCAGGATGGCAGGCCAATCTGGAGGAGTGCCCCCACTGCAGCACCTGAGACCTAACGTTCTCGGGAACGAACAAAGAGTTAGGTGGTCCGATCTCTGGACGGGGACAACGGGAAAGGGCCCTCTTAACCTGCTGCTCAACCTCCCAATGGACCGCTCCCACAAAACAGCTTGGAGGGAGCACAGGCTCAGAGGGATCAGTCAATGGCTGTCTCTCTGTCTGACGGGAAAGGGCATCAGGCTTTAAATTATGGGAACCAGGTCTATAAGAGAGAGTAAAATTAAATCTGCCTAAAAAAGTGCCCATCTGGCCTGTCGAGAATTGAGACGTTTGGCTTGCTGAAGGTAGGCCAAGTTCTTATGGTCCGTCCAAACCACAAATGGAATTTCTGCTCCCTCCAGCCAGTGTCTCCACTCCTCTAATGCCAGAACGACTGCTAAAAGCTCCCGGTTACCCACATCATAGTTGCGCTCAGCTGGAGACAGCCGGCGAGAAAAATAAGCACACGGATGCAACTTCTGTTGTGAGATCTGCGAAAGCACTGCTCCCACACCACTGTCAGAGACATCCACCTCCACTACGAACTGCTTAGAGGTATCAGGGTGGATGAGAACAGGCGCAGAGGAAAACAGCTCTTTAAGTCTTGAGAATGCCTGGGCAGCTTCAGAGGTCCAGGTAAAAGGGCTGGAGGTGGAGGTAAGTTGGGTGAGTGGCGCAGCCACCTTACTAAAATTCCTAATAAAGCGCCGGTAAAAATTAGCAAAATCAAGGAAACGCTGAAGTTGCTTGCGGTTCTCAGGTACTGGCCACTCAACCACCGCCCTTACCTTGGCTGGATCACAGCGAATCTGACCTCTTTCAATGACAAAGCCCAAAAAAGAGACTGACTGGACATGAAACTCGCATTTCTCAGCCTTGACAAATAATCTTTTCTCAAGCAATCTTTGGAGAACTAATCTGACATGCTTGCTATGTTCCTCCAGTGTGCTAGAAAAAACTAAAATGTTGTCCAGATAAACAAAAACAAAACGGTTGAGCATGTCACGGAGTACATCATTAACTAAGGATTGAAAAACTGCCGGTGCATTAGTTAACCCAAAAGGCATGGCCAAGTACTCAAAATGGATCAAGAGGTGTGTTGAACGCCGTTTTCCACTCATCCCCCTCACGAATACGGACAAGATGGTATGCATTCCGAAGATCTAGTTTGAAGAAGACAGTGGCTTGATGAAGGGAGTGAAAAGCTGAATCCAATAGTGGCAGGGGATATTTATTCTTGACAGTGATAGCGTTCAGACCACGATAGTCAATGCAGGGGCGCAAGGTCTTGTCTTTCTTAGACACAAAAAAAACCCCAGCACCTACAGGGGAGGAAGAGGGGTGAATGATACCTGCTGCCAATGACTCCTTTATGTACCTCTCCATAGTCTCTCTCTCGGGACGGGAGAGGTTGTAAAGGCGGCTGGAGGGGAGAGGGGACCCAGGCAGTAAGTCTATGTGGCAGTCATAGGGACGGTGTGGTGGGAGAGAGAGAGCTTGATGTTTGCTAAATACCTCAGCCAAGTTATGATAACAAGGAGGAACCCCAGAAAGATCAGGAGAGACGGGAGGAACTATGGCAGGAGGACTCAAGGCTGGAACAGCAGATCTAAGACAATTATTGTGGCATGCTACACTCCAGCTAAATATTGTGCTCTGTGTCCAGTCAATGTTGGGATTGTGCAGTCTAAGCCAGGGGAGACCTAAAACCACAGGAGTATGAGGAGCAGGCATAATAAAAAAACTGATAAGCTCATGGTGGTTACCAGAGATAAGTAGAGATAAAGGTACAGTCTGGTGAGAAATTACAGACAACAACATACCGTCTAGAGCATTTACCTTACGAGGTGCTGTAAGTGACACAACAGGAATATTATGTAGTTTAACAAAATCTGCGGCAATAAAATTCTCATCTGCCCCAGAATCCACAAACGGGTTTATAGCCACCTCCTTAGAGTCACAAAACAAAACGGCAGACAACTGAGTACGTGTGGAAGGGAAAAAACCTGAATCTTGGCTCACCTGGATCCCCCCCTCCTCAGGTGAGCCCAGGCTTTTGGCAGATTGGGGCAGTTCTCTCGAACGTGGCCGGGTTGGCCGCAATAAAAACACAGCCTCGCCTGAAGTCTTCGTTGACGCTCAGTCGGAGTCTATCTGGCTCGTCCAAGCTGCATGGGTTCAGGAGGGGGCAGGACAACAGGAGTGTGAGCACCTGCTGGAGTGGACACCTCCACCTGTTGGCCAGAGGCAGAACCAAACAACGGGGTACAGGCGGAAGCGATGCAGCTCCGGTCACGCTCTCGGCGTCTCTCTCGCACTGGCAAGGAGAAATGCTTTCAGTCCTGTGGGGTTTGGTTTTCCGGGCACAAACTGTCGTACAGGACACCGGCCTGTGAATGGAATTATCTGCTCATCTACAAATGCCTTCCCTGGCCTAGGCAGATTAAACAGAAACTCTGTTTAAGAGAGGTCTCACCTTCCAGAGGGAATCACGCTTCTTCTCCTCATCAGAGATGTCAAGATCATTTGTGACTTTGATGGACTGCCTGATCTTGAAGAATCTGTCTCGACTCATTGCATCAGCTATAACTGGGACCCTTGTCTTCGCCGCTCAGTACATCCGGATCCTAGGGTATCCGAGTCATGCCATGTACATAGACATGCCAAAGAAGGTTTTCAGCTCCTCTGGTGTGGTTTTTAGACTTCCTCCAGTGATCAACACCTCCGGATTTTTTGTTCGTTCTGACATTTCTTTAAAAACTTGGTCATCGATGTGCTGTTGGAAGTAGTCAGAGGGCTTCCAGTTCTGATGGATGTGTCCAGTGTTGTCATTAGAATTGCTGTATTCCACAATAGGGTTGAAACTTAAGTGATAAAGAAAGGAGAGGTATAAGTTCAATGTGTGTGTTAGAACAAGAGTGTGAACTAAAACTGCTCTCATTTCCATTGCTATACACTGTAATAAACATCAAAACCAGAGCTTACACATTGCTACTGATCCATAACACACGATGGGTGTTTCTCGGCTCAGGCTCAGGCTCCTCAACAGCTGCAGTATCCTCCTCTGAACTTTCATCTTCCTCCTCTCTCTGGGCCTCATCCATCTCATCAAATCTGAATCTCCATCCACAACTCATAGCAAAATCCTCTCTGCCTCACTTAGCCCTCTGCTCCCTGATGTATTAAAAATGGGAGTCCTGATGTCCACTACAAAGGACATTACATAGAGGTTGTGTTTTTAAAGGGTTAAAAATACTGTGTCTTCATAAAAATGTTACTAAATTGAAGTAAAGACTTTGATATTAAAGAAAAAATAGATTTTTAACAATAGAAACATGATATCTGCAAAACATTGTCGACTAACCTCTCTTGTTGCTGTAAAACACGGACGTTGAAATTCCCGCCATTTTCAAAAGATCCCAACAACTGGGGCATCAAAACAGAGCCCAGGATGTCCTCTGAGAGGGACAGTAGGACTCAGATAGATTTTATAAGTTATGCCTGACTCATGTTCTGCACAGAGGACAAAAATTAACTGCCGGGTCTTGGAAGGTTTATGATTTTTAGACACAATTATTACACTGTCCATAGAGTCTCTGTGGCGCAATCGGCCAGCGCATTCAGCTGTTGACCGAAAGTTTGGTGGTTCGAGCCCACCCAGGCAAGAGTGTGTTTACCAACAGATCGTTGGTAACTCAGACATACTGCTGCCATGTCTTCAGAACATGGTGTGCATATATATCTCTTTCTTTGGGCTTTGGCCCCGTCCTTTACAACCAAGTTGGAAACTTTCTCTATCGACTATTCTGCAACCAGTTCTATGTTTGGTAGCAAATCGAAAGCTGCCGGGGTAACGTGTCCCACTGTACCCACAACCTATCAGGCTCTGTGGTTAGAGTGGGTCCTCCAATAACTTCCATTCCTACTCTCGCCACTCCGTACCACCCATAATCCCCGGGCGCTGGAAGTGGCTGCCCCATCTCTCCAGTGTATGGCATCTGTCTCCATGAGTGTGTCACCCCGTGCATGTATGTGTTCAACAGGTGTCAACCTGGATGAGTCAGATGCGGAGAGTCATTTCGTGTGACTACATGACAATAAAGTAATCTTAATAAAGTCATCTTAGTTACTTACATTGATTCTTTATCATTCAAATGGTCATTAGTATTCCATGAGACTGTGTATATTACAGTGGTCTTTTAAAGTGAAAGAAAGTTGACCTGTTTTGACAGTAATTAAAACCAGATTTATTCTGCGGGAAGCTCCCTGGGGTTGTAATTGCAAGACAGTTTCTCCTGAAATGCCTCAAGTCAAGATGAAGCACAGGTCTGCTACTCAGGCTTTGTGGACTCTTCTTTTATAACGAACCCTTACACAGAAAAATGTGAAAATGTGGTTAAAACATTTTTGAGATGCTTCATTATATTTTCACCAACAACTCCTTATCATCTGAGACTTTTAACTGTGATGTCTCTGGTGCTCGGGCAGGAATCTCTACACTGGCACAAGGTCTCCATCTTCTGGAGAGAGTGCTGCAGGAGTGGTGACAGTAGAGCTCAGATGAGGTTTCTCTGGAGAATCATGCTGCTCTGCAGCAATCTTAGGAATTTTCTGAAGTAATGCATGAATTATGGACCTCTATTAATCATTCAGTCACCAAGAGGTTAATTATGTGTATGTAACTTGAATCTTTATGGAAGTAAAAATTCTGCTCAGCAGCACCTCTCCTCTGGTGAAAAGTAAACGTGCCAAGAAAACATAAACTTTAGCACATTTGACTGTACTTGACAGTGACAATTGGGGAAACCGGGAATGTTCACTCTGACTTTAAATGTTTGCTGAACAATGAGGGATTCCGTGCAGGAGCTCAGTGGTCCTGATCTGCATTATTGATACAAAGAGCAGTGAGACAATGGCAGATTCATACAGAATAAAGACACATTTAGATCCAAACACAGTCTGTAAACATCCCTTCATGCTGTCTGCCTTGATAGAGAGTTTGGACCCAAAATACTACAAACTATCATGTCTGACCTGCCAAATGACACATTATCTTAGAAATCTAATGCTGCTGAAAAGTACAGTACCTATGCAAGACGGGTGATAATGACAAAATGACTCACACATTAGTAGGATATATTCGCTCATAATCAAAGGCGCAAAGGAAAAAGTTTGTCCTTAGCGTTCAGTGTTCAGATGGGCCTGAGCCGTCTCTTCTTTCTGAGACGGCTCATATCTGTAGAGATATGATATGCATGTTTGATCACTCCAATGCACTGTTCAATGCTGTTGTCTGCTGGGGGAGTTGCACTTAAGACAAAACTGTAGGTGCCTGGACAAACTGGTGAAAAAGGCTTGTTCTGTGTTAGGCAGAAGGCTAGATCCTCTCGGTGCTGTGTTGGGGCAAAGGATGAGGAGGAAATCATATTCTTTTTTTGAGAACAATAAACATCCTCTCCACAGCATCCTGGCAGGACAGAGGAGCAGCTGCAGTGAGAGGCTCATCTCACTGAGCTGCAGGACTGAGAGGTTCAGGAGGTCCTTTTTCCCCACAGCCATAAGGCTTTTTAACAGCGACTGCTGACATGTTCTTCTCAAATTGATTTAATTTGTCATTGATTACCTGAGCCATCCCTAACTATAAGCTTTATCAAAAAGGAAAGTTTTAAGCCTAATCTTAAAAGTGGAAAGGGTGTCTGCTTCAGTTTGAATGTGGAAAAAGGTTTATTTTGGAAACATTTTAAAAACTGACATTATTCTGTCTTGGAAAACACTGCTAGTGGGAAACATTACACTGGTTGCTGAAAAACTGGCAGAAGTGGACCTTCTGTGACATGAAGTATTCAGCTGAAGTCGTCAAGTGATTAACAGAGAACAAAAATCAACATTCTGCAATCCGGACTTCAATTCCATTCAGAATCTGTGGTTGGAATCACAGACCAGAAGAGAGACAGATCATTACAGAATGAGGTCCAATTTTCCAGTGGAGAAATTAAGAAAGCAGTCGTGAGTACCACAACATACAATGAATGCATTAAATTTGACCTGGACAATAATATTTTGAGATTTCACAGAAAAACGTTTAAAAATGTATAATCATAAAACTGAACAAGAGAGCAAAACAACACACAAGATGGTGACTGAGAACGGAACGCCATTGCCCTTTTTTAGTCTTCCTGTTTTTTAGTCTTCACTAAATTGTGATGTCATCACTGATTACATTACAATCTCTCTTCTGGTCTTCTGGTCATCACTGATGATGACATCACAATTGATATCACCACTGATGTTGTTTGACATCACAAATGTTATATAGGCCAGACATTTTCACTCCTTTTTCACAGTTCGTCAGGAGTTTATCTGAAGAAACACGTCCAGTTTTCGAAGCAAATTTGAAAGTCACAGCAAACGGTTTTCACATCATCTAAAAAATCAACACTTAATTACTATCTTAAATATTAATTTTGACAAACTCTTAAAAACAACACTTAGTTACTATCTTAAATAGTAATTTTGACAAGCTCTTAAAAACAACAAGCAAAATGAGTCAAAACAAGATATCATCTGCTCCACTTCAGTGGTGTGACATGGTAGAGGACGATTTACCTGAGGATTTCTACACATATACCATTACTTTTGGCGATAATGAAAGTTATGAGGAACCCACCAACAAGTCAGAAAATGACCTGTCTCCTCAAAAAGTAAATGACGAAGAGGAAAAAGAACCATCCCAGGTCTCTGCTGCAGCTGAGACTCCTCATTCCGAGGACGTCCAGCTGGTGCAGGATCATCCCCAGGCCTCCAAAGTACGTCGCGTCACGTGGAAGTTTCCAAATTCAGAAACCAACAAACAAGCCCAGGCCTCCAACAAATATAACATTACTTTTGGCAGTAACGAAAGTTATAAGGAACCCACCAACAGGCAAGAAATTTTAACATCCATCCATCCATCCATCCATCATCTGCCGCTTATCCGGGGGTCGGGTCGCGGGGGCAGCAGCTTGAGCAGAGAAACCCAGACGTCTCTGTCCCCGGCCACTTCTTCCAGCTCTTCCGGGGGGACCCCGAGGCGTTCCCAGGCCGGCCGAGAGACATAGTCTCTCCAGCGTGTCCTGGGTCTTCCCCGGGGTCTCCTCCCAGTGGGACGTGCCCGGAACACCTCCCCAGGGAGGCGCCCAGGGGGCATCCTAACCAGATGCCCGAGCCACCTCATCTGACTCCTCTCAATGCGGAGGAGCAGCGGTTCTACTCCGAGCCCCTCCCGGATGACTGAGCTTCTCACCCTATCTCTAAGGGAGAGCCCAGACACCCTGCGGAGGAAACCCATTTCGGCCGCTTGTATTCGCGATCTTGTTCTTTCGGTCACTACCCACAACTCGTGACCATAGGTGAGGATGGGAACGTAGATTGACCAGTAAGTAGAGAGCTTCGCCTTCTGGCTCAGCTCCCTCTTCACAACGACGGGTCGGTGCAGAGCCCGCAACACTGCAGATGCCGCACCGATCCGCCCGTCAATCTCCCGCTCCATTCGTCCCTCACTCGTGAACAAGACCCCGAGATACTTGAACTCCTCCACTTGGGGAAGGATCTCATTCCCGACCCGGAGAGAGCATTCCACCCTTTTCCGGCTGAGAACCATAGTCTCGGATTTGGAGGTGCTGATTCTCATCCCAGCCGCTTCACACTCGGCTGCGAATCGCTCCAGTGAGAGCTGAAGGTCACGGTCTGACGACGCTAACAGAACCACATCATCTGCAAAAAGCAGAGACCCGATTCTGAGGTCGCCAAATCGGACACCCTCAACGCCCTGGCTGCGCCTAGAAATTCTGTCCATAAAAGTTAGGAACAGAATCGGTGACAAAGGGCAGCCCTGACGGAGTCCAACTCTCACCGGAAACGTATCCGACTTACTGCCGGCAATGCGGACCAAACTCTGGCACCGGTCATACAGAGACCGAACGGACCCTATCAAGGGGTCCGGCACTCCATATTCCCGGAGCACCCCCCACAGGACTCCACGAGGGACACGGTCGAACGCTTTCTCCAAGTCCACAAAACACATGTAGACTGGTTGGGCGAACTCCCATGCACCCTCCAGGATCCTGCCGAGGGTATAGAGCTGGTCCACTGTTCCACGGCCAGGACGAAAGCCACACTGCATCTCCTGAATCCGAGGCTCGATTATCCGACGGATCCTCCTCTCCAATACCCCCGAATAGACCTTACCAGGGAGGCTGAGGAGTGTGATACCCCTATAGTTGGAACACACCCTCCGGTCCCCCTTTTTAAAGAGGGGGACCACCACCCCAATCTGCCAGTCCAGAGGCACTGTCCCCGATGTCCACGCGATGCTGCAGAGGCGTGTCAGCCAAGACAGCCCTACAACATCCAGAGCCTTGAGAAACTCAGGACGGACCTCATCCACCCCCGGGGCCTTGCCACCGAGGAGCTTTTTGACCACCTCGGCAACCTCAGCCCCAGAAATGGGAGGCCCCGTCTCCGAGCTCTCCGACTCTGCCTCTTCCGAGCACGTGTTGGTAGGATTGAGGAGTTCCTCGAAGTACTCCCCCCACCGACTCACAACATCCCTAGTTGAGGTCAGCAAAGCCCCGTCCCCACTGTAAACAGTGTTGACTGTGAGCCGCTTCCCCCCCCCGAGACGCCGGATGGTGGACCAGAATCTCTTCGAGGCCGTCCGGAAATCGTTCTCCATGGTCTCACCGAACTCCTCCCAGGCCCGAGTTTTTGCCTCAGCAACCGCCGAAGCCGCAGCCCGTCTGGCCTGTCGGTACCTATCAGCTGCTTCCAGGGTCCCACTGGCCAAAAAGGCCCGATAGGACTCCTTCTTCAGCTTGACGGCTTCCCTCACCACTGGTGTCCACCAGCAGGTTCGAGGGTTGCCGCCACGACAGGCACCGACCACCTTACGGCCACAACTCCGATCAGCTGCCTCGGCAATGGAGTCACGGAACATGGCCCATTCGGACTCAATGTCCCCCACCTCCCCCGGGATATGGTTGAAGCTCTGCCGGAGGTGGGAGTTAAAGCTCCTTCTGACGGGGGATTCTGACAAACGCTCCCAGCAGACCCTCACAATACGTTTGGGCCTGCCAGGTCTGATCGGCATCCTCCCCCACCAGCGGAGCCAACTCACCACCAGGTGGTGATCAGTTGACAGCTCCGCCCCTCTCTTCGCCCGAGTGTCCAGGACATACGGCCGCAAGTCCGATGATACAACCACAAAGTCGATCATCGAACTGCGGCCAAGGGTGTCCTGGTGCCAAGTGCACATATGGACACCCTTATGTCTGAACATGGTGTTCGTTATGGACAGTCCATGACCAGCACAGAAGTCCAACAACATAACACCACTCTGGTTCAGATCAGGGGGGCCGTTCCTCCCAATCACACCCCTCCAGGTCTCACTGTCATTGCCCACGTGAGCATTGAAGTCCCCCAGCAGAACGAGGGAGTCTCCGGTAGGAGCATTCTCCAGTGCCTCCCCCAGAGACTCCAAAAAGGGTGGGTACTCTGAACTGCTGTTTGGCGCATAGGCACAAACAACAGTCAGGACTCGTCCCCCCACCCGAAGGCGGAGGGAGGCTACCCTCTCGTTCACTGGGGTAAACCCCAATGTACTGGCACACAGCTGGGGGGCAATAAGTATGCCCACACCTGCTCTGCGCCTCTCACCACGGGCAACTCCAGAGTGGAAGAGAGTCCAACCCCTCTCAAGAGGACTGGTTCCAGAGCCCAAGCCGTGCGTCGAGGTGAGTCCGACTATATCTAGCCGGAACCGCTCAGCCTCGCGCACCAGCTCCGGCTCCTTCCCCAACAGAGAGGTGACATTCCACGTCCCAAGAGCTAGCTTCAGTAGCCGAGGATCAGACCGCCAAGGCCTCTGCCTTCGGCCGCTACCCAGCTCACATCGCACCCGACCCCCTTGGCCCCTCCCACGGGTGGTGAGCCCGTCGGAAGGGGGACCCACGTCATCATTTCGGGCTATGCCCGACCGAGCCCCATGGGCACAGACCCGGCCACCAGGCGCCCGCTGCCGGGCCCCACCCCCGGGCCTGGCTCCGGGGGGAGACCCCGGTGTCCCACATCCGGGCAAGGGATCACGAGGTCCAAATTTTTTGTTCATCATAAAGGGTCTTTTGAGCTGTTCTTTGTCTGGTCCCTCATCTAGGATCTGTTTGCCTTGGGTGACCCTACCAGGGGCTTAAAGCCCCGGGCAACATAGCTCCCAGACTCATTGGGGCACGCAAACTCCCCCACCACGATAAGGTGACAGCTCAGGAGGGAACATTTTAACATCAAGCCTAGAAAATGACCTGTTTGAAAAAGAACAATCTCAGGCGTCCTACAAATATAACATTACTTTTGGCAGTAATGAAAATTTGGAGGAACCCACCAACAGATCAGCAATGTTGGACGTGTTGGAAAAGGAGTAATCCCAGGTCTCTACTGTGACTGTGACTCCTCATTCCGAGGACGTCCAGCTTGTGCAGGATAATCCCCATGCCTCCAAAGTACGTCGCGTCACGTGGAAGTTTCCAATTTCACAAACCGAGGAGATTCCCTCTAATGCCTCTGCTGCCGACGAAGATTATGGATCAGAAAAATTACAGGAATCTTACCAACATAATAAGGACAAGATCAACTATTTATACCATCGGATGGATATTGTCAGGACTAAGCTACTGAAAAAGAATTTCTTTCTTACACGAGAAAAAGACAGAAGAGTCGCAGCAGAGAATAGCTGCTCCATTTCTGAGGAAAAACTGAAGGACCTGGAAAACTGTTTGACGTGTGAGCGTCATCTCCGTGAAAAGTGTGAGCAGGAGCTCAAGGAATGCAATGACGTAATTGCAGAATTGATTGAAACACTGAAACCACCAGTATCTGAAACTGAATATCAGTCAGTTGTAAAAGAGGTAGAGAGCTTGAAAGAACAACTCAAAGAAAAGACTGCCTCCAATATTGATCTTGCCTCCAAACTAAAGGCACAGGAGGAGGAAACAAAGACACAGGAAAAGAAGGTGGCAGAACTTATGAAGGCTGTATTTCTATCCGTCATCATCAAGCCAGAAGAAAAAACAGAGCTGTACATCCTCCCAGAACTCCATTTAGATCAGATATGTCTTCGACCAAAGAACATAATTGTAGAAGAGCTGGCTTCACAAGTGGAAGTATCGAATCCAGAAGTGGATGGAGTCAACAAAACAGGACCACAAGCGATCTCTGAGCAACCAAAAGAGAACGTTACATAAAAGAAGCGTCGGCGCAAGAACAAAAAGATGCCAGAAACCATTGTAAAGAACCAGCCTGAAGTCATGCAGGAACCTCAAGACACGGAGGACATTTCATCACCTTTCGTCGTCCAGGAACCAGAGAAGATTTTCGAAACCGTGGAAGAAAAGGAAATAGAAAGGGCTTCTGAAGACTCACAGGAAGTGATTCCATCAGATTTGGCTCATCAGGCTGGAGTGCCACAACAAGACGTGGTCCCAGAGCTGGTGAGTGACATCGAAATGGAATTAGTCCCACAACCAAAAGATGTCTCAGAGCCACCAAAGGAGAAAGTTTCCTCTAAAAAGCGTCGGCGCAAAAGCAAAAAGACGGAGTAGACCATTATAAAGAATGACCAGCCTGAAGTCATGCAGGGACCTCAAGACACGGAGGAAATTTCATCACTGATCGTTGTCCAGGAACCACTTCCAAAGCAAAATCAAGAAAGAACTTTCATTGTCATCGAAATGGAACCAGCCTCTAAACAGTCAGAGGACTCTCCAACATCAAACCCCTTACATGCCACAGAAGACTTGTCTCTTCAACTTGCAGTACCAGAACAAGCAGTGGACAAGTTTAACCCCTCAGAAGAAAGACCAGAGCTGCCTTCAATGTGGAGGCGCTTCAAAAAATATATGACGCCTAAACATCGTAGACAATACAAAGACAACAACATCAAGAGAGAAAGTAGCAGCAGCGTTTAGTTTCGCTCACAAGACTAGTCAACCAATGAAATCACTATACATCCTGTTACAGTAACATCAATAAAAATACTTCAAATGTATCTATCTTTTGTACGGCTCTATCTTTTCATCCTGAACAACTGCACTGACTGAAAGTATCAGTGCATTGTTCTCACATCTGTTAAGAGCATTATTGTGTCATTCAAATAAGAATATGAATAAGATCCTACACAAATTATTATTACATTGATTTATGTGATTAAATAAAATAAAACGTGAAAAAAATAAATAATTACGCACTTGTTTGGATTCTTTTATCAAAATAAGAAACAGTTTTGCTTGTCAATTAAAAGGTCATTTTCTTCAAAAATTATTCTTCCAAAGACAAAGAAGGTATTTTTGATATTGTTGAGGGTTTGATATCCCCTTTTATTGTACATATTTATGCACTGTGCTTACATAGAGTTGATACACTCCTTTTTGAAAGGAACAAGCATTGACCGCACAGTGTGAAGGGTTAGAACACTACATGCTTACAGGGGGAGTCAAAACAGGTCAAAATATTTGAACCATGAACAGATTTTACTGTTGTTATAAGCTGAGTTTCCCTGTTTAGTGTCACGGCAGCTGGAATGTACATCAGCATATGAATTAGTGTCTAACAGGAGGACTCCACTCTGGACGCAGCAGAGGACATCTTGAGAAAGTGGAGCCAAAGAGAGTAAAAACACCAAGCTGCTTAAAGCTGCTTGATCTGACTGCCCAGGTGTTTTTTGTGTGTTTGACCCATCAAACACACCTCCATCCTCTTACACATGAGGAAACTCTGGTGCTCTGCTGCATTTCTCAATAGAAATTAAATATATGTATACATGTGATTTTGTTTAAAAAGTTAGATGACGTATGTGTGGAACACTTTAACTGCAGGAGTATTTGTTGGAATGAAACGATGCAAAAAGTTCAATAAACTTTTAGTAAATTGTTGCTCGTGTTCTTTAGCCTCATCAGAGCCATGTTTCCTCTTGCCTGGGGAAAGATTAAACATCTTGGACTTTCTATATAAAGACAGTGGAACAAAGAGTAGATTTTATTCACCAATCTGACAACATCATTTACAACAAAAAGTACTCTTCAACAGAACAGAAATATTCAGGAAACACTGATCAGCATCAACACCTGAACTCATTCAGCAGTGTGGTGAAAACAGAAAAATACTGAAACTTCTCTGTTTAAAGGAGAAACTTTCAGCTGTGGGGCAAGATTTCCCTGCAGGCTCCTGATTTTCTCTTTGTTCGCTCAGTCTGTTGTTTTCTGTCCTCACTTTAGTCAACACAGTCCGACAGTAAAAAGCTCATTCTCTCTCTTTATCTGGTGTTTACATCACTGTGTCGACAGCACAGTTACACATGTATGCTGTTAAGTCAACATTCACTTTTTATGCTGTTTCACATGTTCTGCTTTGAACATAAAATCTGACATCATGGAGCTTTTATCATTAGCATCAAATATTTAAAAGAACGTTGTTGGACATAAAAAAACATTTCAAATTTTTAACAGACATCAATAAATTCAAATTGTAAGAATATGTGTGTCAGACAGGAATAACGGGATCACACTCCTCAGCCTCCCTGGTAAGGTCTATTCGGGGGTACTGGAGAGGAGGAACCACATTTTCACAGATTTCTGTGTAATGGTTCGTTATAAAAGAAGAGTCCACAAAGCCTGAGTAGCAGACCTGTGCTTTATCTTGACTTGAGGCATTTCAGGAGAAACTGTCTTCCAATTATAACCCCAGGGAGCCTCCCGCAGAATGAATCTGGTTTTAATTATTGTCAAAACTGGTAAACTTTCTTTAACTTTAGTCTCATGGCATACTAATAACCATTTGAATGATAGAGGATCAATGTAAATAACTAAAATGATTTAATTTAATATTACTCCTCCGCATTTGACCTATCCAGGTTGGGACCTGTTGAACACACACATGCACAGGGTGACACACTCATGGAGACAGATGCCATACACTGGAGCAGTGGGGCAGCCAATTACAGCGCCCGGGGAGCATGGGGGGTACGGAGCCTTCTTCAAGGGCCGTGGAGGTGGAGGTGGACTACCAGTGAGTACTGATATTTCCTCACTCTTGTGTTTTGGAGTGACTGAGGGCTTGTTCCACCACCAGAGTTGGATGTCTGTCACTTGCCCCAGAGAGTTGGAGAGTGAGATGATCCAGAGGATGTGGGATCCTTGGCGGAGATTTTGGGCTGGGTTACCTATTTTATGACAATAAATCTTGTAAAATACCAGTTAGACTCCTGTTTTTTTAAGTCTGCTCAAACCTTGTTTTGATTAAGAACCTGTACGTGTCTTTAGAGTCTTGGGCTCTCAAACCTAGGTGGCGTTGTCAACCTCTTTTAATCACTATATCTTTAGAATTTATAAATATATGAATATAATTTATTTATAAGGCCCACAACCTCCACCAAAGCAGTACGACAGACAAACTGTGGAGCTCCTTTAGTGACAGGTTGTACTATATAAAACGTGTTACGAAGACGTATCACAAGGCATTTACAATGAATACTGGGCCCGATGCTCCCTCTGACAGGCCACATAAACTTCAGTAACTTCTAATTCACTGTGCACTTCACTCATGTGAGTATAGGAAAGAACTTATTTTGGAGGCACCGATTGTGAAATTGTGGGCCGATACATATGTTAGAAATGACCAGATTTTAAACAAATTAACATCAGTGAAACAATTATATATATATATATATGGAAAGGTTAGTATATCAGCCCCTCATCATACTATCCTTGAATGAGCTCAAATTCTTTTAAAAAGGTTTTTTAACCGACCTCTACTATAACCTTTCACATCAGAAAAATCCTTTGTGTGAAAAATAACAGTTTCAAAAGCCCCTTTAACGTGTTAAAGTATGCCCAAAATCAATGACTTTTCAGTACTTAACTGACCAAACAAGATGTTCTTGTGAAAAATTAAGCATCTGCTATAGAGTTAGTCTGCTACCTACTGGATATTTGCTGAACTTGCAGCTGCAGGCTTGTCCTGTCAGTTTTATTTACCAAGCTCCTAATCAAAACAAGTTTTATCTCTAAGAGTCCATCTCTAAGTCCATCCATCCATTTTCTATACCCACTTAACCTGTCAGTAGGGTCACAGGGGGGCTGGAGCCTATCTCAGCAGTCATCGGGCGAGAGGGAATTAATTTAAATTCAATTCAGTTTTATTTATATAGCTTCAAATTACAACAAATGTCATCTCAAGGAACTTAATTAACATAGTCCAATTCAAGCCAACTGGAAATCAATTCATTGTAATCATAATCCAATGAAATCCAATGAATTAATTTTAAAACAATCCAATTCATTCACGTAGAGCCAATTCAAAAACAATATCCTAGCTAAGGAAACCAACAGATTGCACCGAAACTTGTCTTCAGTCCAATCTCCAGTCCTGAGCGTGCCTGTGGCGACTGTGGAAAGGAACGACTCCCTTTTAACAGGAAGAAACCTCTGACAGAACTAGACTCAGGAAGGGTGGCCATCCGCCTCGACCAGCTGGGGTTTGAGAGGACAGAAAAGAGGGGGGAAAAACACCATAACACCATTCAAAGGATACCTGTTGGAATAGGGAAACACAGGGGAGAGAGTGTCTATAAGCTTTATCAAAAAGGAAAGATATAGGCAGAAATAGTCCAATTCAAGCCTATATTAATACATTAATATTAAAATCGAATCAAATTCATA
Source organism: Leuresthes tenuis (assembly GCF_036924035.1). Lineage (NCBI taxonomy): Eukaryota > Metazoa > Chordata > Actinopteri > Atheriniformes > Atherinopsidae > Leuresthes > Leuresthes tenuis. The sequence continues at coordinate 24,443,114 of NW_027325371.1, forward strand.
ATTACACATATTAGAGCAATTTATACAATGCCAGTTCAAAAAAGTTGCCCCAGCTAAGGAAGCCAACAAATTAAATAAAAACATTTTGACCCAGTCTCCCATCCTCAGTATACATGAGTCGGGCTTTCGAGCCTTTTCTTCCCCGGTTTTTACAAATTATGGTTGGACATTCAGACCTTCTTGCAGCCGAAAACATCAGCTCCCTCTTTTGATCATACATTGTCAGGCATTCGCACCTTGTCTTACCCGCTTTTTACAAACTTTAGTCAGACATTTACACCTTGCAGCTGAACCACCTCCGCTCCCTGTTTTGATCATGTATGGTCTGGCAATACTACCTTTTCTTACCCGTTTGTGAGTAATTATGGCTGGACATTCACACCTACTTGCAGCCGAACAACTCCGCTCCCGCATTTGATGGTGTATAGTCGGGCATTCTCACCCTTTCTCATCAGCTTTTTGCAAATTATGATCTGACATTCACACCTATTTGCAGTCGAACAGCTCTGCTCCCGCTTTTGATTATGTTTGGTTAGATATTCGAACCTTTTCTTAACTGCTTTTTACAAACTTTGGTGGGACATTCAGACCTTCTTGCAGCTGAACACCGCTCCCGCTTTTGATGGTGTATAGTCGGGCTTTCGAGTCTTTTCTTCCCCGGTTTTTACAAATTATGGTTGGACATTCAGATCTTGCAGCCGAAAACCTCCGCTCCCTCTTTTGATCATACATTGTCGGGCATTCGCACCTTGTCTTATCCGCTTTTTACAAACTTTAGTCGGACATTCACACCTCACAGCTGAACCACCTCCGCTCCCTTTTTTGATCATGTATGGTCTGGCAATACTACCTTTTCTTACCCGTTTGTGAGTAATTATGGCTAGACATTCACACCTACTTGAAGCCGAACACCACTTTTCCCGCTTTTGATGATGTATGGTACGGCATTTTAGTCTTTTCTAACACATTTTTCAGCAATTATGGTCGGACATTCACACCTATTCACAGCCGAACAACTCCGCTCCAGCTGTTGATTATGTTTTGTTGGATATTCGAAACTTTTCTTAACTGCTTTTTACAAACTTTGGTCGGACGTTCACACCTTCTTGCAACCGAACACTTCCGCTTCCACTTTTGATGGTATATATTCGGCCATTCGAACCTTTTCTTACAAGCTTTTTACAAACCATGATGGGACTTTCACACCTTCTTGTAGCCGAACAACTCCGCTCCCACTATTGATTGTGTACAGTCGGATATTTTAACCTTTTCTTACCCGCTTTTTACCAACTATGGTCGGACATTCACACCTTCTTACAGTGGAACACCTCCTCTCCCGCTTATGATCATGTGCGGTTTGATATTCGAAAATTTTCTTTCATGTTTTAAAGCAATTATTGATGGACATTCAAACCTTCATGTTGCCGAACACATCCACTCCTGCTTTTGATGATGTATGGTCTGGCATTCGCACCCTGTTTTTACACATTTTTCAGGAATTATGGGTGGACATTCAGACCTTCTTGCAGCCGAAAACCTCCGCTCCCTCTTTTGATCTTACATTGTCGGGCATTCGCACCTTGTCTTACCTGCTTTTTATAAACTTTAGTCGGACATTCACACCTTCTTGCAGCTGAACCACCTCCGCTCCCTGTTTTGATCATGTATGGTCTGGCAATACTACCTTTTCTTACCCGTTTGTGAGTAATTATGGCTGGACATTCACACCTACTTGCAGCCGAACACCACCTCTCCCGCTTTTGATGATGTATGGACCGGCATTCTAGCCTTTTCTAACACATTTTTCAGCAATTATGGTTGGAAATTCACACCTACTCACAGCCGAACAACTCCGCTCCCGCATTTGATGGTGTATAGTCGGGCATTCTCACCCTTTCTCATCAGCTTTTTGCAAATTATGATCTGACATTCACACCTATTTGCAGTCGAACAGCTCTGCTCCCGCTTTTGATTATGTTTGGTTAGATATTCGAACCTTTTCTTAACTGCTTTTTACAAACTTTGGTGGGACTTTCACACCTTCTTACAGCTGAACACCTCCGCTTCTGCTTTTGATGGTGTTTATTCGGGCATTCGAACTTTTTCTTACCCGCTTTTTACCAACTATGGTCGGACATTCACACCTTCTTACAGCGGAACACCTCCGCTCCCTCTTTTGATGGTGTATGTTCGGGCATTCGAACCTTTTCTTACCCGCCTTTTACAAACTATGGTAGGACATTCAAACCTTGTAGCCGAACACAAACTCCTGCTTTTGATGATGTATGGTTGGGCATTCGCACCTTTTCTTAAACATTTTTCAGCAATTATGGTCGGACATTCACACCTATTCACAGCCGAACACTTCCGCTCCCGCATTTGATGGTGTATAGTCGGGCATTCTCACCCTTTCTCATCAGCTTTTTGCAAATTATGATCTGACATTCACACCTACTTGCAGTCGAACAGCTCTGCTCCCGCTTTTGATTATGTTTGGTTGGATATTGGAACCTTTTAACTGGTTTTTACAAACTTTGGTCGGACGTTCACACCTTCTTGCAGCCGAACACCTCCGCTTCCGCTTTTGATGTAAATATTTTGACTAATAAGTGGCAGGTCAGAGATTTCCAGATTATCACACAATGCTTGTTCTATATTTATCCATGGTTCATCTATTGGGCTAGGTTTAAACCATTTTGATATATACTGTAACCTATTGGCTAAGGAATAGTGCTGAAAATGAGGTAAATCTAATCCACCACAGTCCTTGGTCTTCTGTAGGGTTTTTAAACTAATACGTGGTGGTTTGTTTTTCCACAGAAATTTGGAGATGCATGAATCTAGTGACTTAAACCAAGTAGCAGATGGTTTTATGGGGATCATTGAGAACAAATAGTTAACTTTTGGTAGTATCATCATTTTAATGGTTGTAACTCTCCCCATAAGTGATATAGGTAAGGACTTCCAACGAGAGAGATCGTCCTCTGCTTTCTTTAATAAGTCTTTAATAATTGCACATAATTTAGCTTTGTTAACTCTGAGAGCCTGGAGGAAATGTTTATGCCTAAATATCTATTATTTCCTGACTGTAAAGTGATCGCAGGTATATTCTGGACCCTGCAGTTAATGGACAGAACTGTGGTCTTAGACTAGTTGATAGAGTAGTCAGAAAGTGCTGAGAATTTATTTATGAGTGTGATCGTGTGAGTGAGAGACGTCTGTGAGTTCTGAAGGAAAAGTAATACATCATCAGCATAAAGACTTATTTTATGCTCAATATTTTGGGATTGGATGCCTTTAATATTTCTATCTTGTCTGATAGAAGCTGCTAAAGGTTTGATGAAAATAGCAAAAAGTGAGGGAGAAAGTGGGCAACCCTGTCTTGTACCTCTCTGCAGACTGAAGCTTGGAGAAGTTTGATCATTTGTCCTGACACTTGCATTTGGGGAGCTATATAATATCCTTATCCAGTTGATGAAGTGTGACCCAAACCCGAATTTGTTTAATGCTGCGAATAAAAATTTCCAGTTCACTCCATCAAATGCTTTTTCTGCATCTAGAGAGTCGATTGTGGTTTCCAAGTTGTTGATGCTAGAATAGTCTATGAGATTAATGATCCGGTTTGTGGACAAACTGTTGTGCCTACTGCTCTTCAGCCTGTCAAATGAAACGTAGAATTTGAAACGTGACAAATGAACGAAGACCCAAGGAGTTTAGTCGTAAACGAATCAATACTGTTTCCTGTGCGAGGACCCGTCAGCCGAGGAGTTGAGTCATGAACGAATCAATACTGTTTCCTGTGCGAGGACCCGTCACCCGAGGAGTTGAGTCGTGAACGAATCAATACTGTTTCGTGTCCTGCTGACTGAGCTTATGAAGCTGCCGCCTGCCATGGGGTGAGGAAGGGTACTGCATGAAAATGAACGAATCACTCACTGAGACAACTCGTTACTCCCGAGTCATATAAAAAATTAGTTCATATCGAACAAATCGCTCACGAACGACACATCACTATCTATTTGACGAGTTATGCATGAATTCGGATTTTGCAATAAAATTAATTCCTTCTCTCAAACCAAGTTCAAACTGCTTTGTCCTTCATATTTATCTACTTCTAATCTAGTTTCAACAATAAACAACACTGTATTTTGTAGTATGAAAAAGAACCAGACCTAATTTTCAGCAATAAGCTTCTCTCCAGGAGATATGAAAGAATACAGATTTTGCTATAAAATGAAATCCTTCTATCAAACTTACTTAAAACGGTTTGTCCTTATTTCTTCACTTCTGATGAAGTTTCAACAATAAACAACAAACTTTGTATTATGAGAAAGAACCAGACTCATTCTTCAGGAATCCGAAAATAAGCTCTATTTTACGAGTTATGCACGAATTCGGATTCTACTATAAAACGAATTCCTTAACTCAAACCAAGTTAAGACTGCTTTGTCCTTCATATTTATTCATGTCTAATCAAGTTTCAACGATAAACAACGTTGTACTTTGTAGAATGAGAAAGAACTTCTTCAGCAATAAGCATATCTTGACATATGACGAAATACAGATTTTGCTATAAAATTAATTCCTTCTATCAGCCTGACTTAAAACTGTTTGTCCTCCTTATTTATCCACTTCAAATCAAGTTTCAACAATTAAAAAAATGTTGTAGTTTGAGAAAGAACAACTTAATCTTCAGCAATCAGTATAAAAAGAGGGTAAGAAAAGGTGCAAATGCCAACCATACATCACTAAAAGGTGGAGCGGAAGTATTCGGCTGCAAGTAGGTGGGAATGTTCGACCATAATTTGTAAAAAGCGGGTAAGAAAAGGTTCGAATGCCCGACTATATATTAACAAAAGTGGGAGGAGAGGTCTTCGGATGAGAGTGGGTGAGAATTTCCAACCATAATCTATAAAATGCGGTGAAAAAAAAGGTGTGAATACCCCATAGAACACTAAAAGGTGAAGCGGAAGTGTTCGGCTGCAAGAAGGTGTGAATGTCAGACCATAGTTGGTAAAAAGCGGGTAAGAAAAGGTTAAAATACCCAACTGTACACAATCAATAACGGGAGCGGAGGTGTTAGGCTACTAAAAGATGTGAAAGTCCGACCCTGGTTTGTAAAAAGCAGGTAAGAAAAGCTGCGAATGCCCGACAATGTATGATTAAAAGAGGGAGCGGAGGTTTTCGGCTGCAAGAAGGTCTGAATGTCCAACCATAATTTGTAAAAACCGGGGAAGAAAAGGCTCGAAAGCCCGACTATACACAATCAAAAGCGGAAGCGGAGGTGTTCAGCTGAAAGAAGGTCTGAATGTCCATCAATAATTGCTAGAAAACATGAAAGAAAATTTTCGAATATCAAACCACACATGATCATAAGTGGGAGAGGAGGTGTTCAGCTGCAAGAAGGTGTGAATTTCCACCCATAATTACTGAAAAATGGGTAAGAAAAGGTGCAATTTACCTCTTCCTTATTTTTTGTTTTTTCGTTTGGTGTCATCTGACATCTTTGATTTGCATGGTGCAAAGATTAAATTCTTCATAATGGTCCCCGTACCCAGGAGCCGCCGGTGTAACGTGTGCCACTGTACCCACAACCTATCAGGCTCTGTGGTTAGAGTGGGTCCTCCAATAACCTTCCATTCCTAATCTCGCCGCTCCGTACCCCCCATGCTCCCTGGGCGCTGAGTGTGTCACCCCGTGCATGTGTGTGTTCAACAGGTGCCAACCTGGATGAGTCAGATGCGGAGAGTCATTTCGTGTGACTACATGACAATAAAGTAATCTTAATAAAGTCATCTTAGTTACTTACATTGATTCTTTACCATTCAAATGGTTATTAGTATGCCATGAGAGACCCAGAGGAAACAAGTTTTGCTTTTTTGATATTTTTATGATAATTTAAGTATTGTGGTTGAAAGAAACATACTGCAACAATTTTTTTTCAAAAACATTGTTTATTTATTTTTTCTGGACTGTCCCTTGTGGTGGACATCGGGTCTTGTTTGATATAAAATGTAATGATGTAATGTTATAATACCGAATTCATTTTCATGTGGATTTCTTTTAAAAAATCTTCTTATTTCATAAACATTAGAATAGATGAAGACATCTGAATGATCTGGCTATTTTACATGAGGGAGGAAATCAGCACATTTCTTTCTGACCTATACTATCGCAATTTCTCACTGTCAACTCTTCAAACTACCAAACAGGGTTAGTTAAACATGGCACCAAAATAAACACATATTTACTGGAATATCCTTACTGGTACTCCCCACAATAAACATTTGAACAAGAATTTAAACTTAGCAGAACACCCAACAATGTTTGAATACTCAAATTTACGGCATCACATACAGCTCCAATTCACAGTGTATCATGAATGGTACAACAGGAAACAGTTTTTGGCCTTTGAAACACACAGAAACATGTTATGCTTGATGCACTTGACATATGTGTCCCCTTTGCATCCCTCTCTTCTGCACCGTGATGAATGAGCAGCCTCCTCCATCTTTGGCAAATGGACTGCCCTGTATTTTTGGACATTGGCATTGGGCTGAGGTTCAACAGGCCTCCTCTTCTTTGTTGGAATGTACTCTTCATCAGTACTCATCTCTTCATCATCACTGGCCACATTGTCAGCCTTGTGATCTCCCTGTGCCTGAGCAATCATCTCCTCAGCCAGCAGCAGTTTGAAGTCGAAATACTGCAGCCTCTCTTTCTCTGGTTTTCCAGAGACTTGGTGGTCTGACCTGTACTCGATCCAGCTGCCAGGTCAACAAAATGCAGGTCCATTTTCTTGTGCGGCTTGACATTGGATAGAAGCTGATCATGCGGTCGCACAAACCGAAGCCGCCCATGTTTTTGTTGTATTCAGCTACAACAGCTGGTCGAGGCACAGTAACATGGAGCTTCTCTTTTGTTGACCATCTCATGCAACTGTCCTGGGGCTGTATCCCACGGACAGTGGAGGCCATCAAGACTGCCTTGTTATCCTGTCACTTTGTCACGGCAACCTCAGATGGTTTTTTAACAACCATTTCAGATTTACCTCTTCCTTATTTTTTGTTTTTTCGTTTGGTGTCATCTGACATCTTTGATTTGCATGGTGCAGAGATTCAATTCTTCATAATGGTCCCCGTACCCAGGAGCCGCCGGTGTAACGTGTTCTCCTGGCTTGAACCTGCCTGAAGTCATCCAGGAACCTCAAGACACGGAGGACATTTCATCACCGATTTATATCCAGGAACCAGAGAAGATTTCTGAACCCGTGGAAGAAAAGGAAATAGAAAGGGCTTCTGAAGACTCACAGGAAGTGATTCCATCAGATTTGGCTCATCAGGCTGGAGTGCCACAACCAGACGTGGTCCCAGAGCTGGTGAGTGACATCGAAATGGAATTAGTCCCACAACCAAAAGATGTCTCAGAGCACCAAACCTCTAAAAAGCGTCGGCGCGAAAGCAAAAAGACGGTAGAGACCATTATAAAGAACGACCAGTCTGAAGTCATGCAGGAAACTCAAGACACGGAGGACATTTCATCACTGATCGTTGTCCAAGAACCACTTCCAAAGCAAAATCAAGAAAGAACTTTCATTGTCATCGAAATGGAACCAGCCTCTAAACAGTCAGAGGACTCTCCAACATCAAACCCCTTACATACCACAGAAGACTTGTCTCTTCAACTTGCAGTACCAGAACAAGCAGTGGACAAGTTTAACCCCTCAGAAGAAAGACCAGAGCTGCCTTCAATGTGGAGGCTCTTCAAAAAATATATGACGCCAAAACATCGTAGACAATACAAATACAACAACATCAAGAGAGAAAGTAGCAGCAGCGTTTAGTATTCGCGCACAAGACTAGTCATCCAATGAAATCTCTATACCTCCTGTTACAGTAACATCAATAAAAATACTTCAAATGTATCTATCTTTTGCACGACTCTATCTTTTCATCCTGAACAACTGATTCAGGATGTGGGGATTTATGCTGGAAGCATCCCCACATGTGAGAATCTGGTGTTCTCACAACTGTTCAGAGCATTATTGTGTCATTCAAATAAGAATATGAATAAGATCCTACACAAATTATTATTACATTGATTTATGTGTTTAAATAAAATAAAACATGAAAAAAAAAATTACGCACTTGTTTGGATTCTTTTATCAAAATAAGAAACAATTAAAAGGTCATTTTCTTCAAAAGTTATTCTTCCAAAGACAAATAAGGTATTTTTGATATTGTTGAGGGTTTGATATCCCCTTTTATTGTACACATTTATGCACTGTGCTTACATAGAGTTGATACACTCCTTTTTTAAAGGAACAAGCATTGACCGCACAGTGTGAAGTGTTAGAACACTACATGCTTACAGGGGGAGTCAAAACAGGTCAAAATATTTGAATAATGAATAGATTTTAATGGTGTTAAAAGATGAGTTTCCCTGTTTAGTGTCACGGCAGCTGGAATGTACATCAGCATATGAATTAGTATCTAACAGGAGGACTCCACTCTGGACGCAGCAGAGGACGTCTTGAGAAAGTGGAGCCAAAGAGAGTAAAACCACCAAGCTGCTTAAAGCTGCTTGATCTGACTGCCCAGGTGTTTTTTGTGTGTTTGACCCATCAAACACACCTCCATCCTCTTACACATGAGGAAACTCTGGTGCTCTGCTGCATTTCTCAATAGAAATTAAATATATGTATACATGTGATTTTGTTTAAAAAGTTAGATAACGTATGTGTGGAACACTTTAACTGCAGGAGTATTTGTTGGAATGAAACAATGCAAAAAGTTCAATAAACTTTTAGTAAATTGTTGCTCGTGTTCTTTAGCCTCATCAGAGCCATGTTTCCTCTTGCCTGCGGAAGGATTAAAGATCTTGGACTTTCTATATAAAGACAGTGGAACAAAGAGTAGATTTTATTCACCAATCTGACAACATCATTTACAACAAAAAGTACTCTTCAACAGAACAGAAAGATTCAGGAAACACTGAACAGCATCAACACCTGAACTCATTCAGCAGTGTGGTGAAAACAGAAAAATACTGAAACTTCTCTGTTTAAAGGAGAAACTTTCAGCTGTGGGGCAAGATTTCCCTGCAGGCTCCTGATTTTCTCTTTGTTCGCTCAGTCTGTTGTTTTCTGTCCTCACTTTAATCAACACAGTCCGACAGTAAAAGCTCATTCTCTCTCTTTATCTGGTGTTTACATCACTGTGTCGACAGCACAGTTACACATGTATGCTGTTAAGTCAACGTTCACTTTTTATGCTGTTTCACATGTTCTGCTTTGAACATAAAATCTGACATCATTGGAGCTTTTATCATTAGCATCAAATATTTAAAAGAACGTTGTTGGACATAAAAACACATTTTTCATTTTTAACAGACTTCAATAAATTCAAATTGTAAGAATATGTGTGTCAGACAGGAATAACGGGATCACACTCCTCAGCCTCCCTGGTAAGGTCTATTCGGGGGTACTGGAGAGGAGGAACGACATTTTCACAGTTTTCTGTGTAAAGGTTCGTTATAAAAGAAGAGTCCACAAAGCCTGAGTAGCAGACCTGTGCTTCATCTTGACTTGAGGCATTTCAGGAGAAACTGTCTTGCAATTATAACCCCAGGGAGCCTCCCGCAGAATGAATCTGGTTTTAATTATTGTCAAAACTGGTAAACTTTCTTTCACTTTAGTCTCATGGCATACTAATAACTATTTGAATGATAGAGGATCAGTGTAAATAACTAAAATTATTTAATTTAATATTACTCCTCCGCATTTGACCTATCCAGGTTGGGACCTGTTGAACACACACATGCACAGGGTGACACACTCATGGAGACAGATGCCATACACTGGAGCAGTGGGGCAGCCAATTACAGCGCCCGGGGAGCATGGGGGGTACGGAGCCTTCTTCAAGGGCCGTGGAGGTGGAGGTGGACTACCAGTGAGTACTGATATTTCCTCACTCTTGTGTTTTGGAGTGACTGAGGGTTTGTTCCACCACCAGAGTTGGATGTCTGTCACTTGCCCCAGAGAGTTGGAGAGTGAGATGATCCAGAGGCTGTGGGATCCTTGGCGGAGATTTTGGGCTGGGTTACCTATTTTATGACAATAAATCTTGTAAAATACCAGTTAGACTCCTGTTTTTTTAAGTCTGCTCAAACCTTGTTTTGATTAAGAACCTGTACGTGTCTTTAGAGTCTTGGGCTCTCAAACCTAGGTGGCGTTGTCAACCTCTTTTAATCACTATATCTTTAGAATCTATAAATATATGAATATAATTTATTTATAAGGCCCACAACCTCCACCAAAGCAGTACGACAGACAAACTGTGGAGCTCCTTTAGTGACAGGTTGTACTATATAAAACATGTTACGAAGACGTATCACAAGGCATTTACAATGAATACTGGGCCCAATGCTCCCTCTGACAGGCCTTCAGTAACTTCTAATTCACTGTGCACTTCACTCATGTGAGTATAGGAAAGAACTTACTTTGGAGGCACCGATTGTGAAATTGTGGGCCGATACATATGTTAGAAATGACCAGATTTTAAACAAATTAACATCAGTGAAACAATTATATATATATATGGAAAGGTTAGTATATCAGCCCCTCATCATACTATCCTTGAATGAGCTCAAATTCTTTTAAAAAGGTTTTTTAACCGACCTCTACTATACACTTTCACATCAGAAAAATCCTTTGTGTGAAAAATAACAGTTTCAAAAGCCCCTTTAACATGTTAAAGTATGCCCAAATCAATGACTTTTCAGTACTTAACTGACCAAACAAGATGTTCTTGTGAAAAATTTAAAACATAATTTAGGTTTGTTAGCTCTGAGACCCTGGAGGAAATGTTTATGCCTAAATATCTAATATTTCCTGACTGTAAAGTGATTGCAGGTATATTCTGGACCCTACAGTTAATGGGCAGAACTGTGGTCTTAGACCAGTTGATAGAGTAGTCAGAAAGTGCTGAGAATTTATTTATGAGTGTGATCGTGTGTGTGAGAGACGTCTGTGAGTTCTGAAGGAAAAGTAATACATCATCAGCATAAAGACTTATTTTATGCTCAATATTTTGGGATTGGATGCCTTTAATATTTCTATCTTGTCTGATAGAAGCTGCTAAAGGTTTGATGAAAAAAGCAAAAAATGAGGAAGAAAATGGGCAACCCTGTCTTGTACCTCTCTGCAGACTGAAGCTTGGAGAAGTTTTATCATTTGTCCTGACACTTGCATTTGGGGAGCTATATAATATCCTTATCCATTTGATGAAGTGTGACCCAAACCCGAATTTGTTTAATGTTGCGAATAAAAATTTCCAGTTCACTCGATCAAATGCTTTTTCTGCATCTAGAGAGTCGATTGTGGTTTCCAACTTGTTGAAGGTAGAATAGTCTATGAGATTAATGATCCGGTTTGTGAACGAACTGTTGTGCCTACTGCTCTTCAGCCTGTCAAATGAAACGTAGAATTTGAAACGTGACAAATGAACAAAGACCCAAGGAGTTGAGTCATAAACGAATCAATACTGTTTCCTGTGCGAGGACCCGTCAGCCGAGGAGTTGAGTCGTGAACGAATCAATACTGTTTCCTGTCCTGCTGACTGAACTTATGAAGCTGCCGCCTGCCATGTGGTGAGGAAGGCTACTGCATGAAATTGAACAAATCACTCACTGAGACAACTCGTTACTCCCGAGTCATATAAAAAATTAGTTCATATCGAACAAATCGCTCACGAACGACACATCACTATCTATTTGACGAGTTATGCATGAATTCGGATTTTGCAATAAAATTAATTCCTTCTCTCAAACCAAGTTCAAACTGCTTTGTCCTTCATATTTATCTACTTCTAATCTAGTTTCAACAATAAACAACACTGTATTTTGTAGTATGAAAAAGAACCAGACCTAATTTTCAGCAATAAGCTTCTCTCCAGGAGATATGAAAGAATACAGATTTTGCTATAAAATGAAATCCTTCTATCAAACTTACTTAAAACGGTTTGTCCTTATTTCTTCACTTCTGATGAAGTTTCAACAATAAACAACAAACTTTGTATTATGAGAAAGAACCAGACTCATTCTTCAGGAATCCGAGAATAAGCTCTATTTTACGAGTTATGCACGAATTCGGATTCTACTATAAAACGAATTCCTTAACTCAAACCAAGTTAAGACTGCTTTGTCCTTCATATTTATTCATGTCTAATCAAGTTTCAACGATAAACAACGTTGTACTTTGTAGAATGAGAAAGAACTTCTTCAGCAATAAGCATCTCTTGACATATGACGAAATACAGATTTTGCTATAAAATTAATTCCTTCTATCAGCCTGACTTAAAACTGTTTGTCCTCCTTATTTATCCACTTCAAATCAAGTTTCAACAATTAAAAAAATGTTGTAGTTTGAGAAAGAACAACTTAATCTTCAGCAATCAGTATAAAAAGAGGATAAGAAAAGGTGCAAATGCCAACCATACATCACTAAAAGGTGGAGCGGAAGTATTCGGCTGCAAGTAGGTGGGAATGTTCGACCATAATTTGCAAAAAGCGGGTAAGAAAAGGTTCGAATGCCCGACTATATATTAACAAAAGTGGGAGGAGAGGTCTTCGGATGAGAGTGGGTGAGAATTTCCAACCATAATCTATAAAATGCGGTGAAAAAAAAGGTGTGAATACCCCATAGAACACTAAAAGGTGAAGCGGAAGTGTTCGGCTGCAAGAAGGTGTGAATGTCAGACCATAGTTGGTAAAAAGCGGGTAAGAAAAGGTTAAAATACCCAACTGTACACAATCAATAACGGGAGCGGAGGTGTTAGGCTACTAAAAGATGTGAAAGTCCGACCCTGGTTTGTAAAAAGCAGGTAAGAAAAGCTGCGAATGCCCGACAATGTATGATTAAAAGAGGGAGCGGAGGTTTTCGGCTGCAAGAAGGTCTGAATGTCCAACCATAATTTGTAAAAACCGGGGAAGAAAAGGCTCGAAAGCCCGACTATACACAATCAAAAGCGGAAGCGGAGGTGTTCAGCTGAAAGAAGGTCTGAATGTCCATCAATAATTGCTAGAAAACATGAAAGAAAATTTTCGAATATCAAACCACACATGATCATAAGTGGGAGAGGAGGTGTTCAGCTGCAAGAAGGTGTGAATTTCCACCCATAATTACTGAAAAATGGGTAAGAAAAGGTGCAATTTACCTCTTCCTTATTTTTTGTTTTTTCGTTTGGTGTCATCTGACATCTTTGATTTGCATGGTGCAAAGATTCAATTCTTCATAATGGTCCCCGTACCCAGGAGCCGCCGGTGTAACGTGTGCCACTGTACCCACAACCTATCAGGCTCTGTGGTTAGAGTGGGTCCTCCAATAACCTTCCATTCCTAATCTCGCCGCTCCGTACCCCCCATGCTCCCTGGGCGCTGAGTGTGTCACCCCGTGCATGTGTGTGTTCAACAGGTGCCAACCTGGATGAGTCAGATGCGGAGAGTCATTTCGTGTGACTACATGACAATAAAGTAATCTTAATAAAGTCATCTTAGTTACTTACATTGATTCTTTACCATTCAAATGGTTATTAGTATGCCATGAGAGACCCAGAGGAAACAAGTTTTGCTTTTTTGATATTTTTATGATAATTTAAGTATTGTGGTTGAAAGAAACATACTGCAACAATTTTTTTTCAAAAACATTGTTTATTTATTTTTTCTGGACTGTCCCTTGTGGTGGACATCGGGTCTTGTTTGATATAAAATGTAATGATGTAATGTTATAATACCGAATTCATTTTCATGTGGATTTCTTTTAAAAAATCTTCTTATTTCATAAACATTAAAATAGATGAAGACATCTGAATGATCTGGCTATTTTACATGAGGGAGGAAATCAGCACATTTCTGTCTGACCTATACTATCGCAATTTCTCACTGTCAACTCTTCAAACTACCAAACAGGGTTAGTTAAACATGGCACCAAAATAAACACATATTTACTGGAATATCCTTACTGGTACTCCCCACAATAAACATTTGAACAAGAATTTAAACTTAGCAGAACACCCAACAATGTTTGAATACTCAAATTTACGGCATCACATACAGCTCCAAATCACAGTGTATCATGAATGGTACAACAGGAAACAGTTTTTGGCCTTTGAAACACACAGAAACATGTTATGCTTGATGCACTTGACATATGTGTCCCCTTTGCATCCCTCTCTTCTGCACCGTGATGAATGAGCAGCCTCCTCCATCTTTGGCAAATGGACTGCCCTGTATTTTTGGACATTGGCATTGGGCTGAGGTTCAACAGGCCTCCTCTTCTTTGTTGGAATGTACTCTTCATCAGTACTCATCTCTTCATCATCACTGGCCACATTGTCAGCCTTGTGATCTCCCTGTGCCTGAGCAATCATCTCCTCAGCCAGCAGCAGTTTGAAGTCGAAATACTGCAGCCTCTCTTTCTCTGGTTTTCCAGAGACTTGGTGGTCTGACCTGTACTCGATCCAGCTGCCAGGTCAACAAAATGCAGGTCCATTTTCTTGTGCGGCTTGACATTGGATAGAAGCTGATCATGCGGTCGCACAAACCGAAGCCGCCCATGTTTTTGTTGTATTCAGCTACAACAGCTGGTCGAGGCACAGTAACATGGAGCTTCTCTTTTGTTGACCATCTCATGCAACTGTCCTGGGGCTGTATCCCACGGACAGTGGAGGCCATCAAGACTGCCTTGTTATCCTGTCACTTTGTCACGGCAACCTCAGATGGTTTTTTAACAACCATTTCAGATTTACCTCTTCCTTATTTTTTGTTTTTTCGTTTGGTGTCATCTGACATCTTTGATTTGCATGGTGCAAAGATTCAATTCTTCATAATGGTCCCCGTACCCAGGAGCCGCCGGTGTAACGTGTGCCACTGTACCCACAACCTATCAGGCTCTGTGGTTAGAGTGGGTCCTCCAATAACCTTCCATTCCTAATCTCGCCGCTCCGTACCCCCCATGCTCCCTGGGCGCTGAGTGTGTCACCCCGTGCATGTGTGTGTTCAACAGGTGCCAACCCGGATGAGTCAGATGCGGAGAGTAATTTCGTGTGACTACATGACAATAAAGTAATCTTAATAAAGTCATCTTAGTTACTTACATTGATTCTTTATCATTCAAATGGTCATTAGTATTCCATGAAACTGTGTATATTACAGTGGTCTCTTAAAGTGAAAGAAAGTTGAACTGTTTTGACAATAATTAAAACCAGATTTATTCTGCGGGAAGCTCCCTGAGGTTGTAATTGCAAGACAGTTTCTCCTGAAATCCCTCAAGTCAAGATGAAGCACAGGTCTGCTACTCAGGCTTTGTGGACTCTTCTTTTATAACAAACCCTTACACAGAAAAATGTGAAAATGTGGTTAAAACATTTTTGAGATGCTTCATTATATTTTCACCAACAACTCCTTATCATCTGAGACTTTTAACTGTGATATCTTTGGTGCTCGGGCAGGAATCTCTACACTGGCACAAGGTCTCCATCTTCTGGAGAGAGTGCTGCAGGAGTGGTGACAGTGCAGCTCAGATTAGGTTTCTCTGGAGAATCATGCTGCTCTGCAGCAATCTTAGGAATTTTCTAAAGTAATGCATGAATTATGGACCTCTATTAATCATTCAGTCACCAAGAGGTTAATTATGTGTATGCAACTTGAATCTTTATGGAAGTAAAAATTCTGCTCAGCAGCACTTCTCCCCTGGTGAAAAGTAAATGTGCCAAGAAAACATCAACTTTAGCACATTTGACTGTACTTGACAGTGACAATTGGGGAAACCGGGAATGTTCACTCTGACTTTAAATATTTGCTGAACAATCAGGGATTCTGTGCAGGAGCTCAGTGGTCCTGATCTGCATTATTGATACAAAGAGCAGTGAGACAATGGCAGGTTCATACAGAATAAAGACACATTTAGATCCAAACACAATCTGTAAACATACCTTCATGCTGTCTGCCTTGATAGACAGTTTGGACCCAATATACTACAAACTATCATGTCTGACCTTCCAAATGACGCATTATCTTAGAAATCTTATGCTGCTGAAAAGTACAGTACCTATGCAAGACGGGTGATGATGACAAAATGACTCACACATTAGTTGGATATATTCGCTCATAATCAAAGGCGCAAAGGAAAAAGTTTGTCCTTAGCGTTCAGTGTTCAGATTGGCCTGAGCCGTCTCTTCTTCCCTAGACGGCTCATGTCTGTAGAGATATGAAATGCATGTTTGATCACTCCTATGCACTGTTCAATGCTGTTGTCTGCTGGGGGAGTTGCACTTAAGACAAAAACTGTAGGTGTGTCAGAAAAGTTTGCTTTTTATCATTAAATAAAAGTCACAGCCAGAGAGGCCAGTTCATATCAAAACTTCACAAGGAGAAGAAGAAGGAATGTTGTCTCCCCACTGATCGTTATCTTTATAGCTCCCCAAATAAGGAGATGCCTCCAAACTAAGGAGATATGCCAGACCTGGGCACATAGGGGATTGTATGTATGTGTGTGTGTGTGTGTCACCTAATAAAAGAGCAAGGGAAGCAACCACTCGTTGGAGAACTCTTGTGAATCTGCAGAGAGTAGGTTCGGGTGTTGTTCTCCCCTTGCAAGTAAAATACTGAGGCCTCTGAGGGATTTCTTGGTTTCATGCCATTGTCTGTTAGTTAATTTTAATTCTAACAAGGTGCCTGGACAAACTGGTGAAAAAGACTTGTTCTGTGGTAGGCAGAAGGCTCGACCCTCTCGGTGCTGTGGTGGAGCAACGGATGAGGAGGAAATCATATTCTGTTTTGGAGAACAATAAACATCCTCTCCACAGCATCCTGGCAGGAGAGAGGAGCAGCTGCAGTGAGAGGCTCATCTCACTGAACTGCAGGACTGAGAGGTTCAGGAGGTCCTTTGTCCCCACAGCCATAAGGCTTTTTAACAGCGACTGCTGACATATTCTTCTCAAATTTATTTAATTAGTCATTGATTATTATTATGATTGTTGTTGTTGTCTAATATACAATCATTGGAAATATTTATATTTTAATGAGCTACTTGACTAATTTGAATTTCCCTCACTGGGGGATGAATAAAATATTTATCTATTCTATTCTATTCTATTCTATTCTATTCTATTGTAGCCACCTAAAACTCACTTTTATTTTGAGGCTTTTTTAAATGGGGAAAAAGAGAACAAAGTGAGGAAAGGTGGGACAGATGAACCCCAGCAGTCTAATCCTATAGCAGCTTAACTATGGGATGTTTCAGGATCACCTGAGCCATCCCTAACTATAAGCTTTATCAAAAAGGAAAGTTTTAAGCCTAATCTTAAAAGTGGAAAGGGTGTCTGCTTCAGTTTGAATGTGGAAAAAGGTTTATTTTGGAAACATTTTAAAAACTGACATTATTCTGTCTTGGAAAACACTGCTAGTGGGAAACATTACACTGGTTGCTGAAAACTGGCAGAAGTGGACCTTCCAACGTGACAGTGACATGAAGTATTCAGCTGAAGTCGTCAAGTGATTAACAGAGAACAAAAATCAACATTCTGGAATCCGGACTTCAATTCCATTCAGAATCTGTGGTTGGAATCACAGACCAGAAGAGAGACAGAACAGAGGCCTTCAAACCTGCAGATCATCACAGAATGAGGTCCAATTTTCCAGTGGAGGCATGAAGAAAGCAGTCGTGAGTACCATAACATACAATGAATGCATTAAAACTGACCTGGACAATAATATTTTGAGATTTCACAGAAAAAAGTTTAAAAATGTATAATCATAAAACTGAACAAGAGAGCAAAACAACACACAAGATGGTGACTGAGAACGGAATGCCATTGCTCTTTTTTAGTCTTATCACTAAATTGTGATGTCATCACTGATGACATCACTGATGACATCACAATCTCTCTTCTGGTCTTCTGGTCATCACTGATGATGACATCACAATTGATGTCACCACTGATGTTGTTTGACATCACAATTGATGTCACCACTGATGTTGTTTGACATCACAAATGTTATATAGGCCAGACATTTTCCCTCCTATTTCACAGTTCGTCAGGAGTTTATCTGAAGAAACACGTCCAGTTTTCGAAGCGAATTTGAAAGTCACAGCAAACGGTTTTCACATCGTCTAAAAAAACAACACTTAATTACTATCTTAAATAGTAATTTTGACAAACTATTAAAAACAACACTTAATTACTATCTTAAATAGTAATTTTGACAAGCTCTTAAAAACAACAAGCAAAATGAGTCAAACCAAGATATCATCTGCTCCACTTCAGTGGTGTGACATGGTAGAGGACGATTTACCTGAGGATATCTACACATATACCATTACTTTTGGCGATAATGAAGGTTATGAGGAACCCACCAACAGGTCAGAAAATGAGCTGTGTGAAAAAGAACAATGCCAGGCCTCTGAGGATTCCCCGTCTCCTCAAACAATAAATGACGAAGAGGAAAAAGAACCATCCCAGGTCTCTGCTGCGGCTGTGACTCCTCATTCCGAGGACGTCCAGCTGGTGCAGGATCATCCCCAGGCCTCCAAAGTACGTTGCGTCACGTGGAAGTTTCCAAATTCACAAACCGACAAACAAGCCCAGGCCTCCAACAAATATAACATTACTTTTGGCAGTAATGAAAGTTATAAGAAACCCACCAACAGGCAAGAAATTTTAACATCAAGCCTTGAAAATGACCTGTTTGAAAAAGAACAATCTCAGGCGTCCTACAAATATAACATTACTTTTGTCAGTAAGGAAAGTTATAAGGAACCCACCAACAGGCGAGAAATTTTAAAATCAAACCTAGAAAATGACCTGTTTGAAAAAGAACAATCTCAGGCGTCCTACAAATATAACATTACTTTTGGCAGTGATGAAAGTTTGGAGGAACCCACCAACAGATCAGAAATGTTGGACGTGTTGGAAAAGGAACAATCCCAGGTCTCTGCTGCGGCTGTGACTCCTCATTCCGAGGACGTCCAGCTTGTGCAGGATCATCCCCAGGCCTCCAAAGTTCGTCGCGTCACGTGGAAGTTTCCAATTTCACAAACCGAGGAGATTCCCTCTAATGCCTCTGCTGCCGACGATGATTATGGATCAGAAAAATAACAGGAATCTTACCAACATAATAAGGACAAGATCAACTATTTATACCATCGGATGGATATTGTCAGGACTAAGCTGCTGAAAAAGAATTTCTTTCTAACACGAGAAAAAGACAGAAGATTCGCAGCAGAGAATAGCTGCTCCATTTCTGAGGAAAAACTCAAGGACCTGGAAAACTGTTTGAAGTGTGAGCGTCATCTCCGTGAAAAGTGTGAGCAGGAGCTCAAGGAATGCAATGACGTAATTGCAGAATTGATTGAAACACTGAAACCACCAGTATCTGAAACTGAATATCAGTCAGTTGTAAAAGAGGTAGAGAACTTGAAAGAACAACTCAAAGAAAAGACTGCCTCCAATATTGATCTTGCCTCCAAACTAAAGGCACAGGAGGAGGAAACAAAGACACAGGAAAAGAAGGTGGCAGAACTTATGAAGGCTGTATTTCTATCCCTCATCATCAAGCCAGAAGAAAAAACAGAGCTGTACATCCTCCCAGAACTCCATTTAGATCAGATACGTCTTCCACCAAAGAACATAACTGTAGAAGAGCTGGCTTCACAAGTGGAAGTATCGAATCCAGAAGTGGATGGAGTCAACAAAACAGAACCACAAGGGATCCCTGAGCCACCAAAAGAGAACGTTACATCAAAGAAGCGTCGGCGCAAGAACAAAAAGATGCCAGAAACCATTGTAAAGAACCTGCCTGAAGTCATCCAGGAACCTCAAGACACGGAGGACATTTCATCACCGATTTATATCCAGGAACCAGAGAAGATTTCTGAACCCGTGGAAGAAAAGGAAATAGAAAGGGCTTCTGAAGACTCACAGGAAGTGATTCCATCAGATTTGGCTCATCAGGCTGGAGTGCCACAACCAGACGTGGTCCCAGAGCTGGTGAGTGACATCGAAATGGAATTAGTCCCACAACCAAAAGATGTCTCAGAGCCACCAAAGGAGAAAGTTTCCTCTAAAAAGCGTCGGCGCGAAAGCAAAAAGACGGTAGAGACCAGTATAAAGAACGACCAGTCTGAAGTCATGCAGGAAACTCAAGACACGGAGGACATTTCATCACTGATCGTTGTCCAAGAACCACTTCCAAAGCAAAATCAAGAAAGAACTTTCATTGTCATCGAAATGGAACCAGCCTCTAAACAGTCAGAGGACTCTCCAACATCAAACCCCTTACATACCACAGAAGACTTGTCTCTTCAACTTGCAGTACCAGAACAAGCAGTGGACAAGTTTAACCCCTCAGAAGAAAGACCAGAGCTGCCTTCAATGTGGAGGCTCTTCAAAAAATATATGACGCCAAAACATCGTAGACAATACAAATACAACAACATCAAGAGAGAAAGTAGCAGCAGCGTTTAGTATTCGCGCACAAGACTAGTCATCCAATGAAATCTCTATACCTCCTGTTACAGTAACATCAATAAAAATACTTCAAATGTATCTATCTTTTGCACGACTCTATCTTTTCATCCTGAACAACTGATTCAGGATGTGGGGATTTATGCTGGAAGCATCCCCACATGTGAGAATCTGGTGTTCTCACAACTGTTCAGAGCATTATTGTGTCATTCAAATAAGAATATGAATAAGATCCTACACAAATTATTATTACATTGATTTATGTGTTTAAATAAAATAAAACATGAAAAAAAAAATTACGCACTTGTTTGGATTCTTTTATCAAAATAAGAAACAATTAAAAGGTCATTTTCTTCAAAAGTTATTCTTCCAAAGACAAATAAGGTATTTTTGATATTGTTGAGGGTTTGATATCCCCTTTTATTGTACACATTTATGCACTGTGCTTACATAGAGTTGATACACTCCTTTTTTAAAGGAACAAGCATTGACCGCACAGTGTGAAGTGTTAGAACACTACATGCTTACAGGGGGAGTCAAAACAGGTCAAAATATTTGAATAATGAATAGATTTTACTGGTGTTAAAAGATGAGTTTCCCTGTTTAGTGTCACGGCAGCTGGAATGTACATCAGCATATGAATTAGTATCTAACAGGAGGACTCCACTCTGGACGCAGCAGAGGACGTCTTGAGAAAGTGGAGCCAAAGAGAGTAAAACCACCAAGCTGCTTAAAGCTGCTTGATCTGACTGCCCAGGTGTTTTTTGTGTGTTTGACCCATCAAACACACCTCCATCCTCTTACACATGAGGAAACTCTGGTGCTCTGCTGCATTTCTCAATAGAAATTAAATATATGTATACATGTGATTTTGTTTAAAAAGTTAGATAACGTATGTGTGGAACACTTTAACTGCAGGAGTATTTGTTGGAATGAAACAATGCAAAAAGTTCAATAAACTTTTAGTAAATTGTTGCTCGTGTTCTTTAGCCTCATCAGAGCCATGTTTCCTCTTGCCTGCGGAAGGATTAAAGATCTTGGACTTTCTATATAAAGACAGTGGAACAAAGAGTAGATTTTATTCACCAATCTGACAACATCATTTACAACAAAAAGTACTCTTCAACAGAACAGAAAGATTCAGGAAACACTGAACAGCATCAACACCTGAACTCATTCAGCAGTGTGGTGAAAACAGAAAAATACTGAAACTTCTCTGTTTAAAGGAGAAACTTTCAGCTGTGGGGCAAGATTTCCCTGCAGGCTCCTGATTTTCTCTTTGTTCGCTCAGTCTGTTGTTTTCTGTCCTCACTTTAATCAACACAGTCCGACAGTAAAAGCTCATTCTCTCTCTTTATCTGGTGTTTACATCACTGTGTCGACAGCACAGTTACACATGTATGCTGTTAAGTCAACGTTCACTTTTTATGCTGTTTCACATGTTCTGGTTTGAACATAAAATCTGACATCATTGGAGCTTTTATCATTAGCATCAAATATTTAAAAGAACGTTGTTGGACATAAAAACACATTTTTCATTTTTAACAGACTTCAATAAATTCAAATTGTAAGAATATGTGTGTCAGACAGGAATAACGGGATCACACTCCTCAGCCTCCCTGGTAAGGTCTATTCGGGGGTACTGGAGAGGAGGAACGACATTTTCACAGTTTTCTGTGTAAAGGTTCGTTATAAAAGAAGAGTCCACAAAGCCTGAGTAGCAGACCTGTGCTTCATCTTGACTTGAGGCATTTCAGGAGAAACTGTCTTGCAATTATAACCCCAGGGAGCCTCCCGCAGAATGAATCTGGTTTTAATTATTGTCAAAACTGGTAAACTTTCTTTCACGTTAGTCTCATGGCATACTAATAACCATTTGAATGATAGAGGATCAGTGTAAATAACTAAAATTATTTAATTTAATATTACTCCTCCGCATTTGACCTATCCAGGTTGGGACCTGTTGAACACACACATGCACAGGGTGACACACTCATGGAGACAGATGCCATACACTGGAGCAGTGGGGCAGCCAATTACAGCGCCCGGGGAGCATGGGGGGTACGGAGCCTTCTTCAAGGGCCGTGGAGGTGGAGGTGGACTACCAGTGAGTACTGATATTTCCTCACTCTTGTGTTTTGGAGTGACTGAGGGTTTGTTCCACCACCAGAGTTGGATGTCTGTCACTTGCCCCAGAGAGTTGGAGAGTGAGATGATCCAGAGGCTGTGGGATCCTTGGCGGAGATTTTGGGCTGGGTTACCTATTTTATGACAATAAATCTTGTAAAATACCAGTTAGACTCCTGTTTTTTTAAGTCTGCTCAAACCTTGTTTTGATTAAGAACCTGTACGTGTCTTTAGAGTCTTGGGCTCTCAAACCTAGGTGGCGTTGTCAACCTCTTTTAATCACTATATCTTTAGAATCTATAAATATATGAATATAATTTATCTATAAGGCCCACAACCTCCACCAAAGCAGTACGACAGACAAACTGTGGAGCTCCTTTAGTGACAGGTTGTACTATATAAAACGTGTTACGAAGACGTATCACAAGGCATTTACAATGAATACTGGGCCCAATGCTCCCTCTGACAGGCCACATAAACTTCAGTAACTTCTAATTCACTGTGCACTTCACTCATGTGAGTATAGGAAAGAACTTACTTTGGAGGCACCGATTGTGAAATTGTGGGCCGATACATATGTTAGAAATGACCAGATTTTAAACAAATTAACATCAGTTAAACAATTATATATATATATATATGGAAAGGTTAGTATATCAGCCCCTCATCATACTATCCTTGAATGAGCTCAAATTCTTTTAAAAAGGTTTTTTAACCGACCTCTACTATACACTTTCACATCAGAAAAATCCTTTGTGTGAAAAATAACAGTTTCAAAAGCCCCTTTAACATGTTAAAGTATGCCCAAATCAATGACTTTTCAGTACTTAACTGACCAAACAAGATGTTCTTGTGAAAAATTTAAAACATAATTTAGGTTTGTTAGCTCTGAGACCCTGGAGGAAATGTTTATGCCTAAATATCTAATATTTCCTGACTGTAAAGTGATTGCAGGTATATTCTGGACCCTACAGTTAATGGGCAGAACTGTGGTCTTAGACCAGTTGATAGAGTAGTCAGAAAGTGCTGAGAATTTATTTATGAGTGTGATCGTGTGAGTGAGAGACGCCTGTGAGTTCTGAAGGAAAAGTAATACATCATCAGCATAAAGACTTATTTTATGCTCAATATTTTGGGATTGGATGCCTTTAATATTTCTATCTTGTCTGATAGAAGCTGCTAAAGGTTTGATGAAAAAAGCAAAAAATGAGGAAGAAAATGGGCAACCCTGTCTTGTACCTCTCTGCAGACTGAAGCTTGGAGAAGTTTGATCATTTGTCCTGACACTTGCATTTGGGGAGCTATATAATATCCTTATCCATTTGATGAAGTGTGACCCAAACCCGAATTTGTTTAATGTTGCGAATAAAAATGTCCAGTTCACTCGATCAAATGCTTTTTCTGCATCTAGAGAGTCGATTGTGGTTTCCAACTTGTTGAAGGTAGAATAGTCTATGAGATTAATGATCCGGTTTGTGAACGAACTGTTGTGCCTACTGCTCTTCAGCCTGTCAAATGAAACGTAGAATTTGAAACGTGACAAATGAACAAAGACCCAAGGAGTTGAGTCATAAACGAATCAATACTGTTTCCTGTGCGAGGACCCGTCAGCCGAGGAGTTGAGTCGTGAACGAATCAATACTGTTTCCTGTCCTGCTGACTGAACTTATGAAGCTGCCGCCTGCCATGTGGTGAGGAAGGCTACTGCATGAAATTGAACAAATCACTCACTGAGACAACTCGTTACTCCCGAGTCATATAAAAAATTAGTTCATATCAAACAAATCGCTCACGAACGACACATCACTATCTATTTGACGAGTTATGCGTGAATTCGGATTTTGCAATAAAATTAATTCCTTCTCTCAAACCAAGTTCAAACTGCTTTGTCCTTCATATTTATCTACTTCTAATCTAGTTTCAACAATAAACAACACTGTATTTTGTAGTATGAAAAAGAACCAGACCTAATTTTCAGCAATAAGCTTCTCTCCAGGAGATATGAAAGAATACAGATTTTGCTATAAAATGAAATCCTTCTATCAAACTTACTTAAAACGGTTTGTCCTTATTTCTTCACTTCTGATGAAGTTTCAACAATAAACAACAAACTTTGTATTATGAGAAAGAACCAGACTCATTCTTCAGGAATCCGAGAATAAGCTCTATTTTACGAGTTATGCACGAATTCGGATTCTACTATAAAACGAATTCCTTAACTCAAACCAAGTTAAGACTGCTTTGTCCTTCATATTTATTCATGTCTAATCAAGTTTCAACGATAAACAACGTTGTACTTTGTAGAATGAGAAAGAACTTCTTCAGCAATAAGCATCTCTTGACATATGACGAAATACAGATTTCGCTATAAAATTTATTCCTTCTATCAGCCTGACTTAAAACTGTTTGTCCTCCTTATTTATCCACTTCAAATCAAGTTTCAACAATTAAAAAAATGTTGTAGTTTGAGAAAGAACAACTTAATCTTCAGCAATCAGTATAAAAAGAGGGTAAGAAAAGGTGCAAATGCCAACCATACATCACTAAAAGGTGGAGCGGAAGTATTCGGCTGCAAGTAGGTGGGAATGTTCGACCATAATTTGTAAAAAGCGGGTAAGAAAAGGTTCGAATGCCCGACTATATATTAACAAAAGTGGGAGGAGAGGTCTTCGGATGAGAGTGGGTGAGAATTTCCAACCATAATCTATAAAATGCGGTGAAAAAAAAGGTGTGAATACCCCATAGAACACTAAAAGGTGAAGCGGAAGTGTTCGGCTGCAAGAAGGTGTGAATGTCAGACCATAGTTGGTAAAAAGCGGGTAAGAAAAGGTTAAAATACCCAACTGTACACAATCAATAACGGGAGCGGAGGTGTTAGGCTACTAAAAGATGTGAAAGTCCGACCCTGGTTTGTAAAAAGCAGGTAAGAAAAGCTGCGAATGCCCGACAATGTATGATTAAAAGAGGGAGCGGAGGTTTTCGGCTGCAAGAAGGTCTGAATGTCCAACCATAATTTGTAAAAACCGGGGAAGAAAAGGCTCGAAAGCCCGACTATACACAATCAAAAGCGGAAGCGGAGGTGTTCAGCTGAAAGAAGGTCTGAATGTCCATCAATAATTGCTAGAAAACATGAAAGAAAATTTTCGAATATCAAACCACACATGATCATAAGTGGGAGAGGAGGTGTTCAGCTGCAAGAAGGTGTGAATTTCCACCCATAATTACTGAAAAATGGGTAAGAAAAGGTGCAATTTACCTCTTCCTTATTTTTTGTTTTTTCGTTTGGTGTCATCTGACATCTTTGATTTGCATGGTGCAAAGATTCAATTCTTCATAATGGTCCCCGTACCCAGGAGCCGCCGGTGTAACGTGTGCCACTGTACCCACAACCTATCAGGCTCTGTGGTTAGAGTGGGTCCTCCAATAACCTTCCATTCCTAATCTCGCCGCTCCGTACCCCCCATGCTCCCTGGGCGCTGAGTGTGTCACCCCGTGCATGTGTGTGTTCAACAGGTGCCAACCTGGATGAGTCAGATGCGGAGAGTCATTTCGTGTGACTACATGACAATAAAGTAATCTTAATAAAGTCATCTTAGTTACTTACATTGATTCTTTACCATTCAAATGGTTATTAGTATGCCATGAGAGACCCAGAGGAAACAAGTTTTGCTTTTTTGATATTTTTATGATAATTTAAGTATTGTGGTTGAAAGAAACATACTGCAACAATTTTTTTTCAAAAACATTGTTTATTTATTTTTTCTGGACTGTCCCTTGTGGTGGACATCGGGTCTTGTTTGATATAAAATGTAATGATGTAATGTTATAATACCGAATTCATTTTCATGTGGATTTCTTTTAAAAAATCTTCTTATTTCATAAACATTAAAATAGATGAAGACATCTGAATGATCTGGCTATTTTACATGAGGGAGGAAATCAGCACATTTCTGTCTGACCTATACTATCGCAATTTCTCACTGTCAACTCTTCAAACTACCAAACAGGGTTAGTTAAACATGGCACCAAAATAAACACATATTTACTGGAATATCCTTACTGGTACTCCCCACAATAAACATTTGAACAAGAATTTAAACTTAGCAGAACACCCAACAATGTTTGAATACTCAAATTTACGGCATCACATACAGCTCCAAATCACAGTGTATCATGAATGGTACAACAGGAAACAGTTTTTGGCCTTTGAAACACACAGAAACATGTTATGCTTGATGCACTTGACATATGTGTCCCCTTTGCATCCCTCTCTTCTGCACCGTGATGAATGAGCAGCCTCCTCCATCTTTGGCAAATGGACTGCCCTGTATTTTTGGACATTGGCATTGGGCTGAGGTTCAACAGGCCTCCTCTTCTTTGTTGGAATGTACTCTTCATCAGTACTCATCTCTTCATCATCACTGGCCACATTGTCAGCCTTGTGATCTCCCTGTGCCTGAGCAATCATCTCCTCAGCCAGCAGCAGTTTGAAGTCGAAATACTGCAGCCTCTCTTTCTCTGGTTTTCCAGAGACTTGGTGGTCTGACCTGTACTCGATCCAGCTGCCAGGTCAACAAAATGCAGGTCCATTTTCTTGTGCGGCTTGACATTGGATAGAAGCTGATCATGCGGTCGCACAAACCGAAGCCGCCCATGTTTTTGTTGTATTCAGCTACAACAGCTGGTCGAGGCACAGTAACATGGAGCTTCTCTTTTGTTGACCATCTCATGCAACTGTCCTGGGGCTGTATCCCACGGACAGTGGAGGCCATCAAGACTGCCTTGTTATCCTGTCACTTTGTCACGGCAACCTCAGATGGTTTTTTAACAACCATTTCAGATTTACCTCTTCCTTATTTTTTGTTTTTTCGTTTGGTGTCATCTGACATCTTTGATTTGCATGGTGCAGAGATTCAATTCTTCATAATGGTCCCCGTACCCAGGAGCCGCCGGTGTAACGTGTGCCACTGTACCCACAACCTATCAGGCTCTGTGGTTAGAGTGGGTCCTCCAATAACCTTCCATTCCTAATCTCGCCGCTCCGTACCCCCCATGCTCCCTGGGCGCTGAGTGTGTCACCCTGTGCATGTGTGTGTTCAACAGGTGCCAACCCGGATGAGTCAGATGCGGAGAGTAATTTCGTGTGACTACATGACAATAAAGTAATCTTAATAAAGTCATCTTAGTTACTTACATTGATTCTTTATCATTCAAATGGTCATTAGTATTCCATGATACTGTGTATATTACAGTGGTCTCTTAAAGTGAAAGAAAGTTGAACTGTTTTGACAATAATTAAAACCAGATTTATTCTGCGGGAAGCTCCCTGAGGTTGTAATTGCAAGACAGTTTCTCCTGAAATCCCTCAAGTCAAGATGAAGCACAGGTCTGCTACTCAGGCTTTGTGGACTCTTCTTTTATAACAAACCCTTACACAGAAAAATGTGAAAATGTGGTTAAAACATTTTTGAGATGCTTCATTATATTTTCACCAACAACTCCTTATCATCTGAGACTTTTAACTGTGATATCTTTGGTGCTCGGGCAGGAATCTCTACACTGGCACAAGGTCTCCATCTTCTGGAGAGAGTGCTGCAGGAGTGGTGACAGTGCAGCTCAGATTAGGTTTCTCTGGAGAATCATGCTGCTCTGCAGCAATCTTAGGAATTTTCTAAAGTAATGCATGAATTATGGACCTCTATTAATCATTCAGTCACCAAGAGGTTAATTATGTGTATGCAACTTGAATCTTTATGGAAGTAAAAATTCTGCTCAGCAGCACTTCTCCCCTGGTGAAAAGTAAATGTGCCAAGAAAACATCAACTTTAGCACATTTGACTGTACTTGACAGTGACAATTGGGGAAACCGGGAATGTTCACTCTGACTTTAAATATTTGCTGAACAATCAGGGATTCCGAGCAGGAGCTCGGTGGTCCTGATCTGCATTATTGATACAAAGAGCAGTGAGACAATGGCAGGTTCATACAGAATAAAGACACATTTAGATCCAAACACAGTCTGTAAACATACCTTCATGCTGTCTGCCTTGATAGACAGTTTGGACCCAATATACTACAAACTATCATGTCTGACCTTCCAAATGACGCATTATCTTAGAAATCTAATGCTGCTGAAAAGTACAGTACCTATGCAAGACGGGTGATGATGACAAAATGACTCACACATTAGTTGGATATATTCGCTCATAATCAAAGGCGCAAAGGAAAAAGTTTGTCCTTAGCGTTCAGTGTTCAGATTGGCCTGAGCCGTCTCTTCTTCCCTAGACGGCTCATGTCTGTAGAGATATGAAATGCATGTTTGATCACTCCTATGCACTGTTCAATGCTGTTGTCTGCTGGGGGAGTTGCACTTAAGACAAAAACTGTAGGTGTGTCAGAAAAGTTTGCTTTTTATCATTAAATAAAAGTCACAGCCAGAGAGGCCAGTTCATATCAAAACTTCACAAGGAGAAGAAGAAGGAATGTTGTCTCCCCACTGATCGTTATCTTTATAGCTCCCCAAATAAGGAGATGCCTCCAAACTAAGGAGATATGCCAGACCTGGGCACATAGGGGATTGTATGTATGTGTGTGTGTGTGTGTCACCTAATAAAAGAGCAAGGGAAGCAACCACTCGTTGGAGAACTCTTGTGAATCTGCAGAGAGTAGGTTCGGGTGTTGTTCTCCCCTTGCAAGTAAAATACTGAGGCCTCTGAGGGATTTCTTGGTTTCATGCCGTTGTCTGTTAGTTAATTTTAATTCTAACAAGGTGCCTGGACAAACTGGTGAAAAAGACTTGTTCTGTGGTAGGCAGAAGGCTCGACCCTCTCGGTGCTGTGGTGGAGCAACGGATGAGGAGGAAATCATATTCTGTTTTGGAGAACAATAAACATCCTCTCCACAGCATCCTGGCAGGAGAGAGGAGCAGCTGCAGTGAGAGGCTCATCTCACTGAACTGCAGGACTGAGAGGTTCAGGAGGTCCTTTGTCCCCACAGCCATAAGGCTTTTTAACAGCGACTGCTGACATGTTCTTCTCAAATTTATTTAATTAGTCATTGATTATTATTATGATTGTTGTTGTTGTCTAATATACAATCATTGGAAATATTTATATTTTAATGAGCTACTTGACTAATTTGAATTTCCCTCACTGGGGGATGAATAAAATATTTATCTATTCTATTCTATTCTATTCTATTCTATTCTATTGTAGCCACCTAAAACTCACTTTTATTTTGAGGCTTTTTTAAATGGGGAAAAAGAGAACAAAGTGAGGAAAGGTGGGACAGATGAACCCCAGCAGTCTAATCCTATAGCAGCTTAACTATGGGATGTTTCAGGATCACCTGAGCCATCCCTAACTATAAGCTTTATCAAAAAGGAAAGTTTTAAGCCTAATCTTAAAAGTGGAAAGGGTGTCTGCTTCAGTTTGAATGTGGAAAAAGGTTTATTTTGGAAACATTTTAAAAACTGACATTATTCTGTCTTGGAAAACACTGCTAGTGGGAAACATTACACTGGTTGCTGAAAACTGGCAGAAGTGGACCTTCCAACGTGACAGTGACATGAAGTATTCAGCTGAAGTCGTCAAGTGATTAACAGAGAACAAAAATCAACATTCTGGAATCCGGACTTCAATTCCATTCAGAATCTGTGGTTGGAATCACAGACCAGAAGAGAGACAGAACAGAGGCCTTCAAACCTGCAGATCATCACAGAATGAGGTCCAATTTTCCAGTGGAGGCATGAAGAAAGCAGTCGTGAGTACCATAACATACAATGAATGCATTAAAACTGACCTGGACAATAATATTTTGAGATTTCACAGAAAAAAGTTTAAAAATGTATAATCATAAAACTGAACAAGAGAGCAAAACAACACACAAGATGGTGACTGAGAACGGAATGCCATTGCTCTTTTTTAGTCTTATCACTAAATTGTGATGTCATCACTGATGACATCACTGATGACATCACAATCTCTCTTCTGGTCTTCTGGTCATCACTGATGATGACATCACAATTGATGTCACCACTGATGTTGTTTGACATCACAATTGATGTCACCACTGATGTTGTTTGACATCACAAATGTTATATAGGCCAGACATTTTCCCTCCTATTTCACAGTTCGTCAGGAGTTTATCTGAAGAAACACGTCCAGTTTTCGAAGCGAATTTGAAAGTCACAGCAAACGGTTTTCACATCGTCTAAAAAAACAACACTTAATTACTATCTTAAATAGTAATTTTGACAAACTATTAAAAACAACACTTAATTACTATCTTAAATAGTAATTTTGACAAGCTCTTAAAAACAACAAGCAAAATGAGTCAAACCAAGATATCATCTGCTCCACTTCAGTGGTGTGACATGGTAGAGGACGATTTACCTGAGGATATCTACACATATACCATTACTTTTGGCGATAATGAAGGTTATGAGGAACCCACCAACAGGTCAGAAAATGAGCTGTGTGAAAAAGAACAATGCCAGGCCTCTGAGGATTCCCCGTCTCCTCAAACAGTAAATGACGAAGAGGAAAAAGAACCATCCCAGGTCTCTGCTGCGGCTGTGACTCCTCATTCCGAGGACGTCCAGCTGGTGCAGGATCATCCCCAGGCCTCCAAAGTACGTTGCGTCACGTGGAAGTTTCCAAATTCACAAACCGACAAACAAGCCCAGGCCTCCAACAAATATAACATTACTTTTGGCAGTAATGAAAGTTATAAGAAACCCACCAACAGGCAAGAAATTTTAACATCAAGCCTAGAAAATGACCTGTTTGAAAAAGAACAATCTCAGGCGTCCTACAAATATAACATTACTTTTGTCAGTAAGGAAAGTTATAAGGAACCCACCAACAGGCGAGAAATTTTAAAATCAAACCTAGAAAATGACCTGTTTGAAAAAGAACAATCTCAGGCGTCCTACAAATATAACATTACTTTTGGCAGTGATGAAAGTTTGGAGGAACCCACCAACAGATCAGAAATGTTGGACGTGTTGGAAAAGGAACAATCCCAGGTCTCTGCTGCGGCTGTGACTCCTCATTCCGAGGACGTCCAGCTTGTGCAGGATCATCCCCAGGCCTCCAAAGTTCGTCGCGTCACATGGAAGTTTCCAATTTCACAAACCGAGGAGATTCCCTCTAATGCCTCTGCTGCCGACGATGATTATGGATCAGAAAAATTACAGGAATCTTACCAACATAATAAGGACAAGATCAACTATTTATACCATCGGATGGATATTGTCAGGACTAAGCTGCTGAAAAAGAATTTCTTTCTAACACGAGAAAAAGACAGAAGAGTCGCAGCAGAGAATAGCTGCTCCATTTCTGAGGAAAAACTCAAGGACCTGGAAAACTGTTTGAAGTGTGAGCGTCATCTCCGTGAAAAGTGTGAGCAGGAGCTCAAGGAATGCAATGACGTAATTGCAGAATTGATTGAAACACTGAAACCACCAGTATCTGAAACTGAATATCAGTCAGTTGTAAAAGAGGTAGAGAACTTGAAAGAACAACTCAAAGAAAAGACTGCCTCCAATATTGATCTTGCCTCCAAACTAAAGGCACAGGAGGAGGAAACAAAGACACAGGAAAAGAAGGTGGCAGAACTTATGAAGGCTGTATTTCTATCCCTCATCATCAAGCCAGAAGAAAAAACAGAGCTGTACATCCTCCCAGAACTCCATTTAGATCAGATACGTCTTCCACCAAAGAACATAACTGTAGAAGAGCTGGCTTCACAAGTGGAAGTATCGAATCCAGAAGTGGATGGAGTCAACAAAACAGAACCACAAGGGATCCCTGAGCCACCAAAAGAGAACGTTACATCAAAGAAGCGTCGGCGCAAGAACAAAAAGATGCCAGAAACCATTGTAAAGAACCTGCCTGAAGTCATCCAGGAACCTCAAGACACGGAGGACATTTCATCACCGATTTATATCCAGGAACCAGAGAAGATTTCTGAACCCGTGGAAGAAAAGGAAATAGAAAGGGCTTCTGAAGACTCACAGGAAGTGATTCCATCAGATTTGGCTCATCAGGCTGGAGTGCCACAACCAGACGTGGTCCCAGAGCTGGTGAGTGACATCGAAATGGAATTAGTCCCACAACCAAAAGATGTCTCAGAGCCACCAAAGGAGAAAGTTTCCTCTAAAAAGCGTCGGCGCGAAAGCAAAAAGACGGTAGAGACCATTATAAAGAACGACCAGTCTGAAGTCATGCAGGAAACTCAAGACACGGAGGACATTTCATCACTGATCGTTGTCCAAGAACCACTTCCAAAGCAAAATCAAGAAAGAACTTTCATTGTCATCGAAATGGAACCAGCCTCTAAACAGTCAGAGGACTCTCCAACATCAAACCCCTTACATACCACAGAAGACTTGTCTCTTCAACTTGCAGTACCAGAACAAGCAGTGGACAAGTTTAACCCCTCAGAAGAAAGACCAGAGCTGCCTTCAATGTGGAGGCTCTTCAAAAAATATATGACGCCAAAACATCGTAGACAATACAAATACAACAACATCAAGAGAGAAAGTAGCAGCAGCGTTTAGTATTCGCGCACAAGACTAGTCATCCAATGAAATCTCTATACCTCCTGTTACAGTAACATCAATAAAAATACTTCAAATGTATCTATCTTTTGCACGACTCTATCTTTTCATCCTGAACAACTGATTCAGGATGTGGGGATTTATGCTGGAAGCATCCCCACATGTGAGAATCTGGTGTTCTCACAACTGTTCAGAGCATTATTGTGTCATTCAAATAAGAATATGAATAAGATCCTACACAAATTATTATTACATTGATTTATGTGTTTAAATAAAATAAAACATGAAAAAAAAAATTACGCACTTGTTTGGATTCTTTTATCAAAATAAGAAACAATTAAAAGGTCATTTTCTTCAAAAGTTATTCTTCCAAAGACAAATAAGGTATTTTTGATATTGTTGAGGGTTTGATATCCCCTTTTATTGTACACATTTATGCACTGTGCTTACATAGAGTTGATACACTCCTTTTTTAAAGGAACAAGCATTGACCGCACAGTGTGAAGTGTTAGAACACTACATGCTTACAGGGGGAGTCAAAACAGGTCAAAATATTTGAATAATGAATAGATTTTACTGGTGTTAAAAGATGAGTTTCCCTGTTTAGTGTCACGGCAGCTGGAATGTACATCAGCATATGAATTAGTATCTAACAGGAGGACTCCACTCTGGACGCAGCAGAGGACGTCTTGAGAAAGTGGAGCCAAAGAGAGTAAAACCACCAAGCTGCTTAAAGCTGCTTGATCTGACTGCCCAGGTGTTTTTTGTGTGTTTGACCCATCAAACACACCTCCATCCTCTTACACATGAGGAAACTCTGGTGCTCTGCTGCATTTCTCAATAGAAATTAAATATATGTATACATGTGATTTTGTTTAAAAAGTTAGATAACGTATGTGTGGAACACTTTAACTGCAGGAGTATTTGTTGGAATGAAACAATGCAAAAAGTTCAATAAACTTTTAGTAAATTGTTGCTCGTGTTCTTTAGCCTCATCAGAGCCATGTTTCCTCTTGCCTGCGGAAGGATTAAAGATCTTGGACTTTCTATATAAAGACAGTGGAACAAAGAGTAGATTTTATTCACCAATCTGACAACATCATTTACAACAAAAAGTACTCTTCAACAGAACAGAAAGATTCAGGAAACACTGAACAGCATCAACACCTGAACTCATTCAGCAGTGTGGTGAAAACAGAAAAATACTGAAACTTCTCTGTTTAAAGGAGAAACTTTCAGCTGTGGGGCAAGATTTCCCTGCAGGCTCCTGATTTTCTCTTTGTTCGCTCAGTCTGTTGTTTTCTGTCCTCACTTTAATCAACACAGTCCGACAGTAAAAGCTCATTCTCTCTCTTTATCTGGTGTTTACATCACTGTGTCGACAGCACAGTTACACATGTATGCTGTTAAGTCAACATAAAATCTGACATCATTGGAGCTTTTATCATTAGCATCAAATATTTAAAAGAACGTTGTTGGACATAAAAACACATTTTTCATTTTTAACAGACTTCAATAAATTCAAATTGTAAGAATATGTGTGTCAGACAGGAATAACGGGATCACACTCCTCAGCCTCCCTGGTAAGGTCTATTCGGGGGTACTGGAGAGGAGGAACGACATTTTCACAGTTTTCTGTGTAAAGGTTCGTTATAAAAGAAGAGTCCACAAAGCCTGAGTAGCAGACCTGTGCTTCATCTTGACTTGAGGCATTTCAGGAGAAACTGTCTTGCAATTATAACCCCAGGGAGCCTCCCGCAGAATGAATCTGGTTTTAATTATTGTCAAAACTGGTAAACTTTCTTTCACTTTAGTCTCATGGCATACTAATAACCATTTGAATGATAGAGGATCAGTGTAAATAACTAAAATTATTTAATTTAATATTACTCCTCCGCATTTGACCTATCCAGGTTGGGACCTGTTGAACACACACATGCACAGGGTGACACACTCATGGAGACAGATGCCATACACTGGAGCAGTGGGGCAGCCAATTACAGCGCCCGGGGAGCATGGGGGGTACGGAGCCTTCTTCAAGGGCCGTGGAGGTGGAGGTGGACTACCAGTGAGTACTGATATTTCCTCACTCTTGTGTTTTGGAGTGACTGAGGGTTTGTTCCACCACCAGAGTTGGATGTCTGTCACTTGCCCCAGAGAGTTGGAGAGTGAGATGATCCAGAGGCTGTGGGATCCTTGGCGGAGATTTTGGGCTGGGTTACCTATTTTATGACAATAAATCTTGTAAAATACCAGTTAGACTCCTGTTTTTTTAAGTCTGCTAAAACCTTGTTTTGATTAAGAACCTGTACGTGTCTTTAGAGTCTTGGGCTCTCAAACCTAGGTGGCGTTGTCAACCTCTTTTAATCACTATATCTTTAGAATCTATAAATATATGAATATAATTTATCTATAAGGCCCACAACCTCCACCAAAGCAGTACGACAGACAAACTGTGGAGCTCCTTTAGTGACAGGTTGTACTATATAAAACGTGTTACGAAGACGTATCACAAGGCATTTACAATGAATACTGAGCCCAATGCTCCCTCTGACAGGCCACATAAACTTCAGTAACTTCTAATTCACTGTGCACTTCACTCATGTGAGTATAGGAAAGAACTTACTTTGGAGGCACCGATTGTGAAATTGTGGGCCGATACATATGTTAGAAATGACCAGATTTTAAACAAATTAACATCAGTGAAACAATTATATATATATATATATGGAAAGGTTAGTATATCAGCCCCTCATCATACTATCCTTGAATGAGCTCAAATTCTTTTAAAAAGGTTTTTTAACCGACCTCTACTATACACTTTCACATCAGAAAAATCCTTTGTGTGAAAAATAACAGTTTCAAAAGCCCCTTTAACATGTTAAAGTATGCCCAAATCAATGACTTTTCAGTACTTAACTGACCAAACAAGATGTTCTTGTGAAAAATTTAAAACATAATTTAGGTTTGTTAGCTCTGAGACCCTGGAGGAAATGTTTATGCCTAAATATCTAATATTTCCTGACTGTAAAGTGATTGCAGGTATATTCTGAACCCTACAGTTAATGGGCAGAACTGTGGTCTTAGACCAGTTGATAGAGTAGTCAGAAAGTGCTGAGAATTTATTTATGAGTGTGATCGTGTGTGTGAGAGACGTCTGTGAGTTCTGAAGGAAAAGTAATACATCATCAGCATAAAGACTTATTTTATGCTCAATATTTTGGGATTGGATGCCTTTAATATTTCTATCTTGTCTGATAGAAGCTGCTAAAGGTTTGATGAAAAAAGCAAAAAATGAGGAAGAAAATGGGCAACCCTGTCTTGTACCTCTCTGCAGACTGAAGCTTGGAGAAGTTTGATCATTTGTCCTGACACTTGCATTTGGGGAGCTATATAATATCCTTATCCATTTGATGAAGTGTGACCCAAACCCGAATTTGTTTAATGTTGCGAATAAAAATTTCCAGTTCACTCGATCAAATGCTTTTTCTGCATCTAGAGAGTCGATTGTGGTTTCCAACTTGTTGAAGGTAGAATAGTCTATGAGATTAATGATCCGGTTTGTGAACGAACTGTTGTGCCTACTGCTCTTCAGCCTGTCAAATGAAACGTAGAATTTGAAACGTGACAAATGAACAAAGACCCAAGGAGTTGAGTCATAAACGAATCAATACTGTTTCCTGTGCGAGGACCCGTCAGCCGAGGAGTTGAGTCGTGAACGAATCAATACTGTTTCCTGTCCTGCTGACTGAACTTATGAAGCTGCCGCCTGCCATGTGGTGAGGAAGGCTACTGCATGAAATTGAACAAATCACTCACTGAGACAACTCGTTACTCCCGAGTCATATAAAAAATTAGTTCATATCGAACAAATCGCTCACGAACGACACATCACTATCTATTTGACGAGTTATGCATGAATTCGGATTTTGCAATAAAATTAATTCCTTCTCTCAAACCAAGTTCAAACTGCTTTGTCCTTCATATTTATCTACTTCTAATCTAGTTTCAACAATAAACAACACTGTATTTTGTAGTATGAAAAAGAACCAGACCTAATTTTCAGCAATAAGCTTCTCTCCAGGAGATATGAAAGAATACAGATTTTGCTATAAAATGAAATCCTTCTATCAAACTTACTTAAAACGGTTTGTCCTTATTTCTTCACTTCTGATGAAGTTTCAACAATAAACAACAAACTTTGTATTATGAGAAAGAACCAGACTCATTCTTCAGGAATCCGAAAATAAGCTCTATTTTACGAGTTATGCACGAATTCGGATTCTACTATAAAACGAATTCCTTAACTCAAACCAAGTTAAGACTGCTTTGTCCTTCATATTTATTCATGTCTAATCAAGTTTCAACGATAAACAACGTTGTACTTTGTAGAATGAGAAAGAACTTCTTCAGCAATAAGCATCTCTTGACATATGACGAAATACAGATTTCGCTATAAAATTAATTCCTTCTATCAGCCTGACTTAAAACTGTTTGTCCTCCTTAATTATCCACTTCAAATCAAGTTTCAACAATTAAAAAAATGTTGTAGTTTGAGAAAGAACAACTTAATCTTCAGCAATCAGTATAAAAAGAGGGTAAGAAAAGGTGCAAATGCCAACCATACATCACTAAAAGGTGGAGCGGAAGTATTCGGCTGCAAGTAGGTGGGAATGTTCGACCATAATTTGTAAAAAGCGGGTAAGAAAAGGTTCGAATGCCCGACTATATATTAACAAAAGTGGGAGGAGAGGTCTTCGGATGAGAGTGGGTGAGAATTTCCAACCATAATCTATAAAATGCGTTGAAAAAAAAGGTGTGAATACCCCATAGAACACTAAAAGGTGAAGCGGAAGTGTTCGGCTGCAAGAAGGTGTGAATGTCAGACCATAGTTGGTAAAAAGCGGGTAAGAAAAGGTTAAAATACCCAACTGTACACAATCAATAACGGGAGCGGAGGTGTTAGGCTACTAAAAGATGTGAAAGTCCGACCCTGGTTTGTAAAAAGCAGGTAAGAAAAGCTGCGAATGCCCGACAATGTATGATTAAAAGAGGGAGCGGAGGTTTTCGGCTGCAAGAAGGTCTGAATGTCCAACCATAATTTGTAAAAACCGGGGAAGAAAAGGCTCGAAAGCCCGACTATACACAATCAAAAGCGGAAGCGGAGGTGTTCAGCTGAAAGAAGGTCTGAATGTCCATCAATAATTGCTAGAAAACATGAAAGAAAATTTTCGAATATCAAACCACACATGATCATAAGTGGGAGAGGAGGTGTTCAACTGCAAGAAGGTGTGAATTTCCACCCATAATTACTGAAAAATGGGTAAGAAAAGGTGCAATTTACCTATTCCTTATTTTTTGTTTTTTCGTTTGGTGTCATCTGACATCTTTGATTTGCATGGTGCAAAGATTCAATTCTTCATAATGGTCCCCGTACCCAGGAGCCGCCGGTGTAACGTGTGCCACTGTACCCACAACCTATCAGGCTCTGTGGTTAGAGTGGGTCCTCCAATAACCTTCCATTCCTAATCTCGCCGCTCCGTACCCCCCATGCTCCCTGGGCGCTGAGTGTGTCACCCCGTGCATGTGTGTGTTCAACAGGTGCCAACCTGGATGAGTCAGATGCGGAGAGTCATTTCGTGTGACTACATGACAATAAAGTAATCTTAATAAAGTCATCTTAGTTACTTACATTGATTCTTTACCATTCAAATGGTTATTAGTATGCCATGAGAGACCCAGAGGAAACAAGTTTTGCTTTTTTGATATTTTTATGATAATTTAAGTATTGTGGTTGAAAGAAACATACTGCAACAATTTTTTTTCAAAAACATTGTTTATTTATTTTTTCTGGACTGTCCCTTGTGGTGGACATCGGGTCTTGTTTGATATAAAATGTAATGATGTAATGTTATAATACCGAATTCATTTTCATGTGGATTTCTTTTAAAAAATCTTCTTATTTCATAAACATTAAAATAGATGAAGACATCTGAATGATCTGGCTATTTTACATGAGGGAGGAAATCAGCACATTTCTGTCTGACCTATACTATCGCAATTTCTCACTGTCAACTCTTCAAACTACCAAACAGGGTTAGTTAAACATGGCACCAAAATAAACACATATTTACTGGAATATCCTTACTGGTACTCCCCACAATAAACATTTGAACAAGAATTTAAACTTAGCAGAACACCCAACAATGTTTGAATACTCAAATTTACGGCATCACATACAGCTCCAAATCACAGTGTATCATGAATGGTACAACAGGAAACAGTTTTTGGCCTTTGAAACACACAGAAACATGTTATGCTTGATGCACTTGACATATGTGTCCCCTTTGCATCCCTCTCTTCTGCACCGTGATGAATGAGCAGCCTCCTCCATCTTTGGCAAATGGACTGCCCTGTATTTTTGGACATTGGCATTGGGCTGAGGTTCAACAGGCCTCCTCTTCTTTGTTGGAATGTACTCTTCATCAGTACTCATCTCTTCATCATCACTGGCCACATTGTCAGCCTTGTGATCTCCCTGTGCCTGAGCAATCATCTCCTCAGCCAGCAGCAGTTTGAAGTCGAAATACTGCAGCCTCTCTTTCTCTGGTTTTCCAGAGACTTGGTGGTCTGACCTGTACTCGATCCAGCTGCCAGGTCAACAAAATGCAGGTCCATTTTCTTGTGCGGCTTGACATTGGATAGAAGCTGATCATGCGGTCGCACAAACCGAAGCCGCCCATGTTTTTGTTGTATTCAGCTACAACAGCTGGTCGAGGCACAGTAACATGGAGCTTCTCTTTTGTTGACCATCTCATGCAACTGTCCTGGGGCTGTATCCCACGGACAGTGGAGGCCATCAAGACTGCCTTGTTATCCTGTCACTTTGTCACGGCAACCTCAGATGGTTTTTTAACAACCATTTGAGATTTACCTCTTCCTTATTTTTTGTTTTTTCGTTTGGTGTCATCTGACATCTTTGATTTGCATGGTGCAGAGATTCAATTCTTCATAATGGTCCCCGTACCCAGGAGCCGCCGGTGTAACGTGTGCCACTGTACCCACAACCTATCAGGCTCTGTGGTTAGAGTGGGTCCTCCAATAACCTTCCATTCCTAATCTCGCCGCTCCGTACCCCCCATGCTCCCTGGGCGCTGAGTGTGTCACCCCGTGCATGTGTGTGTTCAACAGGTGCCAACCCGGATGAGTCAGATGCGGAGAGTAATTTTGTGTGACTACATGACAATAAAGTAATCTTAATAAAGTCATCTTAGTTACTTACATTGATTCTTTATCATTCAAATGGTCATTAGTATTCCATGAAACTGTGTATATTACAGTGGTCTCTTAAAGTGAAAGAAAGTTGAACTGTTTTGACAATAATTAAAACCAGATTTATTCTGCAGGAAGCTCCCTGAGGTTGTAATTGCAAGACAGTTTCTCCTGAAATCCCTCAAGTCAAGATGAAGCACAGGTCTGCTACTCAGGCTTTGTGGACTCTTCTTTTATAACAAACCCTTACACAGAAAAATGTGAAAATGTGGTTAAAACATTTTTGAGATGCTTCATTATATTTTCACCAACAACTCCTTATCATCTGAGACTTTTAACTGTGATATCTTTGGTGCTCGGGCAGGAATCTCTACACTGGCACAAGGTCTCCATCTTCTGGAGAGAGTGCTGCAGGAGTGGTGACAGTGCAGCTCAGATTAGGTTTCTCTGGAGAATCATGCTGCTCTGCAGCAATCTTAGGAATTTTCTAAAGTAATGCATGAATTATGGACCTCTATTAATCATTCAGTCACCAAGAGGTTAATTATGTGTATGCAACTTGAATCTTTATGGAAGTAAAAATTCTGCTCAGCAGCACTTCTCCCCTGGTGAAAAGTAAATGTGCCAAGAAAACATCAACTTTAGCACATTTGACTGTACTTGACAGTGACAATTGGGGAAACCGGGAATGTTCACTCTGACTTTAAATATTTGCTGAACAATCAGGGATTCCGTGCAGGAGCTCAGTGGTCCTGATCTGCATTATTGATACAAAGAGCAGTGAGACAATGGCAGATTCATACAGAATAAAGACACATTTAGATCCAAACACAGTCTGTAAACATCCCTTCATGCTGTCTGCCTTGATAGAGAGTTTGGACCCAAAATACTACAAACTATCATGTCTGACCTGCCAAATGACACATTATCTTAGAAATCTAATGCTGCTGAAAAGTACAGTACCTATGCAAGACGGGTGATAATGACAAAATGACTCACACATTAGTAGGATATATTCGCTCATAATCAAAGGCGCAAAGGAAAAAGTTTGTCCTTAGCGTTCAGTGTTCAGATGGGCCTGAGCCGTCTCTTCTTTCTGAGACGGCTCATGTCTGTAGAGATATGATATGCATGTTTGATCACTCCAATGCACTGTTCAATGCTGTTGTCTGCTGGGGGAGTTGCACTTAAGACAAAACTGTAGGTGCCTGGACAAACTGGTGAAAAAGGCTTGTTCTGTGGTAGGCAGAAGGCTAGATCCTCTCGGTGCTGTGTTGGGGCAAAGGATGAGGAGGAAATCGTATTCTTTTTTTGAGAACAATAAACATCCTCTCCACAGCATCCTGGCAGGACAGAGGAGCAGCTGCAGTGAGAGGCTCATCTCACTGAGCTGCAGGACTGAGAGGTTCAGGAGGTCCTTTTTCCCCACAGCCATAAGGCTTTTTAACAGCGACTGCTGACATGTTCTTCTCAAATTGATTTAATTTGTCATTGATTACCTGAGCCATCCCTAACTATAAGCTTTATCAAAAAGGAAAGTTTTAAGCCTAATCTTAAAAGTGGAAAGGGTGTCTGCTTCAGTTTGAATGTGGAAAAAGGTTTATTTTGGAAACATTTTAAAAACTGACATTATTCTGTCTTGGAAAACACTGCTAGTGGGAAACATTACACTGGTTGCTGAAAAACTGGCAGAAGTGGACCTTCTGTGACATGAAGTATTCAGCTGAAGTCGTCAAGTGATTAACAGAGAACAAAAATCAACATTCTGCAATCCGGACTTCAATTCCATTCAGAATCTGTGGTTGGAATCACAGACCAGAAGAGAGACAGATCATTACAGAATGAGGTCCAATTTTCCAGTGGAGAAATTAAGAAAGCAGTCGTGAGTACCATAACATACAATGAATGCATTAAATTTGACCTGGACAATAATATTTTGAGATTTCACAGAAAAACGTTTAAAAATGTATAATCATAAAACTGAACAAGAGAGCAAAACAACACACAAGATGGTGACTGAGAACGGAACGCCATTGCCCTTTTTTAGTCTTCCTGTTTTTTAGTCTTCATTAAATTGTCATGATGTCATCACTGATGACATCACAATCTCTCTTCTGGTCTTCTGGTCATCACTGATGATGACATCACAATTGATATCACCACTGATGTTGTTTGACATCACAAATGTTATATAGGCCAGACATTTTCACTCCTTTTTCACAGTTCGTCAGGAGTTTATCTGAAGAAACACGTCCAGTTTTCGAAGCAAATTTGAAAGTCACAGCAAACGGTTTTCACATCATCTAAAAAATCAACACTTAATTACTATCTTAAATATTAATTTTGACAAACTCTTAAAAACAACACTTAGTTACTATCTTAAATAGTAATTTTGACAAGCTCTTAAAAACAACAAGCAAAATGAGTCAAACCAAGATATCATCTGCTCCACTTCAGTGGTGTGACATGGTAGAGGACGATTTACCTGAGGATTTCTACACATATACCATTACTTTTGGCGATAATGAAATTTATGAGGAACCCACCAACAAGTCAGAAAATGACCTGTCTCCTCAAAAAGTAAATGACGAAGAGGAAAAAGAACCATCCCAGGTCTCTGCTGCAGCTGTGACTCCTCATTCCGAGGACGTCCAGCTGGTGCAGGATAATCCCCAGGCCTCCAAAGTACGTCGCGTCACGTGGAAGTTTCCAAATTCAGAAACCAACAAACAAGCCCAGGCCTCCAACAAATATAACATTACTTTTGGTAGTAACGAAAGTTATAAGGAACCCACCAACAGGCAAGAAATTTTAACAACAAGCCTAGAAAATGACCTGTTTGAAAAAGAACAATCTCAGGCGTCCTACAAATATAACATTACTTTTGGCAGTAATGAAAATTTGGAGG
Source organism: Leuresthes tenuis (assembly GCF_036924035.1). NCBI lineage: Eukaryota > Metazoa > Chordata > Actinopteri > Atheriniformes > Atherinopsidae > Leuresthes > Leuresthes tenuis. Next base: position 24,486,507 of record NW_027325371.1, read on the forward strand.
AACCCACCAACAGATCAGCAATGTTGGACGTGTTGGAAAAGGAGTAATCCCAGGTCTCTACTGTGACTGTGACTCCTCATTCCGAGGACGTCCAGCTTGTGCAGGATAATCCCCATGCCTCCAAAGTACGTCGCGTCACGTGGAAGTTTCCAATTTCACAAACCGAGGAGATTCCCTCTAATGCCTCTGCTGCCGACGAAGATTATGGATCAGAAAAATTACAGGAATCTTACCAACATAATAAGGACAAGATCAACTATTTATACCATCGGATGGATATTGTCAGGACAAAGCTGCTGAAAAAGAATTTCTTTCTAACACGAGAAAAAGACAGAAGAGTCGCAGCAGAGAATAGCTGCTCCATTTCTGAGGAAAAACTGAAGGACCTGGAAAACTGTTTGAAGTGTGAGCGTCATCTCCGTGAAAAGTGTGAGCAGGAGCTCAAGGAATGCAATGACGTAATTGCAGAATTGATTGAAACACTGAAACCACCAGTATCTGAAACTGAATATCAGTCAGTTGTAAAAGAGGTAGAGAGCTTGAAAGAACAACTCAAAGAAAAGACTGCCTCCAATATTGATCTTGCCTCCAAACTAAAGGCACAGGAGGAGGAAACAAAGACACAGGAAAAGAAGGTGGCAGAACTTATGAAGGCTGTATTTCTATCCGTCATCATCAAGCCAGAAGAAAAAACAGAGCTGTACATCCTCCCAGAACTCCATTTAGATCAGATATGTCTTCGACCAAAGAACATAATCGTAGAAGAGCTGGCTTCACAAGTGGAAGTATCGAATCCAGAAGTGGATGGAGTCAACAAAACAGGACCACAAGCGATCTCTGAGCAACCAAAAGAGAACGTTACATAAAAGAAGCGTCGGCGCAAGAACAAAAAGATGCCAGAAACCATTGTAAAGAACCAGCCTGAAGTCATGCAGGAACCTCAAGACACGGAGGACATTTCATCACCTTTCGTCGTCCAGGAACCAGAGAAGATTTTCGAAACCGTGGAAGAAAAGGAAATAGAAAGGGCTTCTGAAGACTCACAGGAAGTGATTCCATCAGATTTGGCTCATCAGGCTGGAGTGCCACAACAAGACGTGGTCCCAGAGCTGGTGAGTAACATCGAAATGGAATTAGTCCCACAACCAAAAGATGTCTCAGAGCCACCAAAGGAGAAAGTTTCCTCTAAAAAGCGTCGGCGCAAAAGCAAAAAGACGGAGTAGACAATTATAAAGAATGACCAGCCTGAAGTCATGCAGGGACCTCAAGACACGGAGGAAATTTCATCACTGATCGTTGTCCAGGAACCACTTCCAAAGCAAAATCAAGAAAGAACTTTCATTGTCATCGAAATGGAACCAGCCTCTAAACAGTCAGAGGACTCTCCAACATCAAACCCCGTACATGCCACAGAAGACTTGTCTCTTCAACTTGCAGTACCAGAACAAGCAGTGGACAAGTTTAACCCCTCAGAAGAAAGACCAGAGCTGCCTTCAATGTGGAGGCGCTTCAAAAAATATATGACGCCTAAACATCGTAGACAATACAAAGACAACAACATCAAGAGAGAAAGTAGCAGCAGCGTTTAGTTTCGCTCACAAGACTAGTCAACCAATGAAATCTCTATACATCCTGTTACAGTAACATCAATAAAAATACTTCAAATGTATCTATCTTTTGTACGGCTCTATCTTTTCATCCTGAACAACTGCACTGACTGAAAGTATCAGTGCATTGTTCTCACATCTGTTAAGAGCATTATTGTGTCATTCAAATAAGAATATGAATAAGATCCTTCACAAATTATTATTACATTGATTTATGTGATTAAATAAAATAAAACGTGAAAAAAAAAATAATTACGCACTTGTTTGGATTCTTTTATCAAAATAAGAAACAGTTTTGCTTGTCAATTAAAAGGTCATTTTCTTCAAAAATTGTTCTTCCAAAGACAAAGAAGGTATTTTTGATATTGTTGAGGGTTTGATATCCCCTTTTATTGTACATATTTATGCACTGTGCTTACATAGAGTTGATACACTCCTTTTTGAAAGGAACAAGCATTGACCGCACAGTGTGAAGGGTTAGAACACTACATGCTTACAGGGGGAGTCAAAACAGGTCAAAATATTTGAACCATGAATAGATTTTACTGTTGTTATAAGCTGAGTTTCCCTGTTTAGTGTCACGGCAGCTGGAATGTACATCAGCATATGAATTAGTGTCTAACAGGAGGACTCCACTCTGGACGCAGCAGAGGACATCTTGAGAAAGTGGAGCCAAAGAGAGTAAAAACACCAAGCTGCTTAAAGCTGCTTGATCTGACTGCCCAGGTGTTTTTTGTGTGTTTGACCCATCAAACACACCTCCATCCTCTTACACATGAGGAAACTCTGGTGCTCTGCTGCATTTCTCAATAGAAATTAAATATATGTATACATGTGATTTTGTTTAAAAAGTTAGATAACGTATGTGTGGAACACTTTAACTGCAGGAGTATTTGTTGGAATGAAACGATGCAAAAAGTTCAATAAACTTTTAGTAAATTGTTGATCGTGTTCTTTAGCCTCATCAGAGCCATGTTTCCTCTTGCCTGGGGAAAGATTAAAGATCTTGGACTTTCTATATAAAGACAGTGGAACAAAGAGTAGATTTTATTCACCAATCTGACAACATCATTTACAACAAAAAGTACTCTTCAACAGAACAGAAATATTCAGGAAACACTGATCAGCATCAACACCTGAACTCATTCAGCAGTGTGGTGAAAACAGAAAAATACTGAAACTTCTCTGTTTAAAGGAGAAACTTTCAGCTGTGGGGCAAGATTTCCCTGCAGGCTCCTGATTTTCTCTTTGTTCGCTCAGTCTGTTGTTTTCTGTCCTCACTTTAGTCAACACAGTCCGACAGTAAAAAGCTCATTCTCTCTCTTTATCTGGTGTTTACATCACTGTGTCGACAGCACAGTTACACATGTATGCTGTTAAGTCAACATTCACTTTTTATGCTGTTTCACATGTTCTGCTTTGAACATAAAATCTGACATCATGGAGCTTTTATCATTAGCATCAAATATTTAAAAGAACGTTGTTGGACATAAAAAAACATTTCAAATTTTTAACAGACATCAATAAATTCAAATTGTAAGAATATGTGTGTCAGACAGGAATAACGGGATCACACTCCTCAGCCTCCCTGGTAAGGTCTATTCGGGGGTACTGGAGAGAAGGAACCACATTTTCACAGATTTCTGTGTAATGGTTCGTTATAAAAGAAGAGTCCACAAAGCCTGAGTAGCAGACCTGTGCTTTATCTTGACTTGAGGCATTTCAGGAGAAACTGTCTTCCAATTATAACCCCAGGGAGCCTCCCGCAGAATGAATCTGGTTTTAATTATTGTCAAAACTGGTAAACTTTCTTTAACTTTAGTCTCATGGCATACTAATAACCATTTGAATGATAGAGGATCAATGTAAATAACTAAAATGATTTAATTTAATATTACTCCTCCGCATTTGACCTATCCAGGTTGGGACCTGTTGAACACACACATGCACAGGGTGACACACTCATGGAGACAGATGCCATACACTGGAGCAGTGGGGCAGCCAATTACAGCGCCCGGGGAGCATGGGGGGTACGGAGCCTTCTTCAAGGGCCGTGGAGGTGGAGGTGGACTACCAGTGAGTACTGATATTTCCTCACTCTTGTGTTTTGGAGTGACTGAGGGCTTGTTCCACCACCAGAGTTGGATGTCTGTCACTTGCCCTAGAGAGTTGGAGAGTGAGATGATCCAGAGGATGTGGGATCCTTGGCGGAGATTTTGGGCTGGGTTACCTATTTTATGACAATAAATCTTGTAAAATACCAGTTAGACTCCTGTTTTTTTAAGTCTGCTCAAACCTTGTTTTGATTAAGAACCTGTACGTGTCTTTAGAGTCTTGGGCTCTCAAACCTAGGTGGCGTTGTCAACCTCTTTTAATCACTATATCTTTAGAATTTATAAATATATGAATATAATTTATTTATAAGGCCCACAACCTCCACCAAAGCAGTACGACAGACAAACTGTGGAGCTCCTTTAGTGACAGGTTGTACTATATAAAACGTGTTACGAAGACGTATCACAAGGCATTTACAATGAATACTGGGCCCGATGCTCCCTCTGACAGGCCACATAAACTTCAGTAACTTCTAATTCACTGTGCACTTCACTCATGTGAGTATAGGAAAGAACTTATTTTGGAGGCACCGATTGTGAAATTGTGGGCCGATACATATGTTAGAAATGACCAGATTTTAAACAAATTAACATCAGTGAAACAATTATATATATATATATATATGGAAAGGTTAGTATATCAGCCCCTCATCATACTATCCTTGAATGAGCTCAAATTCTTTTAAAAAGGTTTTTTAACCGACCTCTACTATAACCTTTCACATCAGAAAAATCCTTTGTGTGAAAAATAACAGTTTCAAAAGCCCCTTTAACGTGTTAAAGTATGCCCAAAATCAATGACTTTTCAGTACTTAACTGACCAAACAAGATGTTCTTGTGAAAAATTAAGCATCTGCTATAGAGTTAGTCTGCTACCTACTGGATATTTGCTGAACTTGCAGCTGCAGGCTTGTCCTGTCAGTTTTATTTACCAAGCTCCTAATCAAAACAAGTTTTATCTCTAAGAGTCCATCTCTAAGTCCATTCATCCATTTTCTATACCCACTTAACCTGTCAGTAGGGTCACAGGGGGGCTGGAGCCTATCTCAGCAGTCATCGGGCGAGAGGGAATTAATTTAAATTCAATTCAGTTTTATTTATATAGCTTCAAATTACAACAAATGTCATCTCAAGGAACTTAATTAACATAGTCCAATTCAAGCCAACTGGAAATCATTTCATTGTAATCATAATCCAATGAAATCCAATTAATTAATTTTAAAACAATCCAATTCATTCACGTAGAGCCAATTCAAAAACAATATCCTAGCTAAGGAAACCAACAGATTGCACCGAAACTTGTCTTCAGTCCAATCTCCAGTCCTGAGCGTGCCTGTGGCGACTGTGGAAAGGAACGACTCCCTTTTAACAGGAAGAAACCTCTGACAGAACTAGACTCAGGAAGGGTGGCCATCCGCCTCGACCAGCTGGGGTTTGAGAGGACAGAAAAGAGGGGGGAAAAACACCATAACACCATTCAAAGGATACCTGTTGGAATAGGGAAACACAGGGGAGAGAGTGTCTATAAGCTTTATCAAAAAGGAAAGATATAGGCAGAAATAGTCCAATTCAAGCCTATATTAATACATTAATATTAAAATCGAATCAAATTCATAATTACACAGATTAGAGCAATTTATACAATGCCAGTTCAAAAAAGTTGCCCCAGCTAAGGAAGCCAACAAATTAAATAAAAACATTTTGACCCAGTCTCCCATCCTCAGTATACATGAGTCGGGCTTTCGAGCCTTTTCTTCCCCGGTTTTTACAAATTATGGTTGGACATTCAGACCTTCTTGCAGCCGAAAACATCAGCTCCCTCTTTTGATCATACATTGTCAGGCATTCGCACCTTGTCTTACCCGCTTTTTACAAACTTTAGTCAGACATTTACACCTTGCAGCTGAACCACCTCCGCTCCCTGTTTTGATCATGTATGGTCTGGCAATACTACCTTTTCTTACCCGTTTGTGAGTAATTATGGCTGGACATTCACACCTACTTGCAGCCGAACAACTCCGCTCCCGCATTTGATGGTGTATAGTCGGGCATTCTCACCCTTTCTCATCAGCTTTTTGCAAATTATGATCTGACATTCACACCTATTTGCAGTCGAACAGCTCTGGTCCCGCTTTTGATTATGTTTGGTTAGATATTCGAACCTTTTCTTAACTGCTTTTTACAAACTTTGGTGGGACATTCAGACCTTCTTGCAGCTGAACACCGCTCCCGCTTTTGATGGTGTATAGTCGGGCTTTCGAGTCTTTTCTTCCCCGGTTTTTACAAATTATGGTTGGACATTCAGATCTTGCAGCCGAAAACCTCCGCTCCCTCTTTTGATCATACATTGTCGGGCATTCGCACCTTGTCTTATCCGCTTTTTAGAAACTTTAGTCGGACATTCACACCTCACAGCTGAACCACCTCCGCTCCCTTTTTTGATCATGTATGGTCTGGCAATACTACCTTTTCTTACCCGTTTGTGAGTAATTATGGCTGGACATTCACACCTACTTGAAGCCGAACACCACTTTTCCCGCTTTTGATGATGTATGGTACGGCATTTTAGTCTTTTCTAACACATTTTTCAGCAATTATGGTCGGACATTCACACCTATTCACAGCCAAACAACTCGGCTCCAGCTGTTGATTATGTTTTGTTGGATATTCGAAACTTTTCTTAACTGCTTTTTACAAACTTTGGTCGGACGTTCACACCTTCTTGCAACCGAACACTTCCGCTTCCACTTTTGATGGTATATATTCGGCCATTCGAACCTTTTCTTACAAGCTTTTTACAAACCATGATGGGACTTTCACACCTTCTTGTAGCCGAACAACTCCGCTCCCACTATTGATTGTGTACAGTCGGATATTTTAACCTTTTCTTACCCGCTTTTTACCAACTATGGTCGGACATTCACACCTTCTTACAGCAGAACACCTCCTCTCCCGCTTATGATCATGTGCGGTTTGATATTCGAAAATTTTCTTTCATGTTTTAAAGCAATTATTGATGGACATTCAAACCTTCATGTTGCCGAACACATCCACTCCTGCTTTTGATGATGTATGGTCTGGCATTCGCACCCTGTTTTTACCCATTTTTCAGGAATTATGGGTGGACATTCAGACCTTCTTGCAGCCGAAAACCTCCGCTCCCTCTTTTGATCTTACATTGTCGGGCATTCGCACCTTGTCTTACCTGCTTTTTATAAACTTTAGTCGGACATTCACACCTTCTTGCAGCTGAACCACCTCCGCCCCCTGTTTTGATCATGTATGGTCTGGCAATACTACCTTTTCTTACCCGTTTGTGAGTAATTATGGCTGGACATTCACACCTACTTGCAGCCGAACACCACCTCTCCCGCTTTTGATGATGTATGGACCGGCATTCTAGCCTTTTCTAACACATTTTTCAGCAATTATGGTTGGAAATTCACACCTACTCACAGCCGAACAACTCCGCTCCCGCATTTGATGGTGTATAGTCGGGCATTCTCACCCTTTCTCATCAGCTTTTTGCAAATTATGATCTGACATTCACACCTATTTGCAGTCGAACAGCTCTGCTCCCGCTTTTGATTATGTTTGGTTAGATATTCGAACCTTTTCTTAACTGCTTTTTCAAACTTTGGTGGGACTTTCACACCTTCTTACAGCTGAACACCTCCGCTTCTGCTTTTGATGGTGTTTATTCGGGCATTCGAACTTTTTCTTACCCGCTTTTTACCAACTATGGTCGGACATTCACACCTTCTTACAGCGGAACACCTCCGCTCCCTCTTTTGATGGTGTATGTTCGGGCATTCGAACCTTTTCTTACCCGCCTTTTACAAACTATGGTAGGACATTCAAACCTTGTAGCCGAACACATAAACTCCTGCTTTTGATGATGTATGGTTGGGCATTCGCACCTTTTCTTAAACATTTTTCAGCAATTATGGTCGGACATTCACACCTATTCACAGCCGAACACTTCCGCTCCCGCATTTGATGGTGTATAGTCGGGCATTCTCACCCTTTCTCATCAGCTTTTTGCAAATTATGATCTGACATTCACACCTACTTGCAGTCGAACAGCTCTGCTCCCGCTTTTGATTATGTTTGGTTGGATATTGGAACCTTTTAACTGGTTTTTACAAACTTTGGGCGGACGTTCACACCTTCTTGCAGCCGAACACCTCCGCTTCCGCTTTTGATGTAAATATTTTGACTAATAAGTGGCAGGTCAGAGATTTCCAGAGTATCACACAATGCTTGTTCTATATTTATCCATGGTTCATCTATTGGGCTAGGTTTAAACCATTTTGATATATACTGTAACCTATTGGCTAAGGAATAGTGCTGAAAATGAGGTAAATCTAATCCACCACAGTCCTTGGTCTTCTGTAGGGTTTTTAAACTAATACGTGGTGGTTTGTTTTTCCACAGAAATTTGGAGATGCATGAATCTAGTGACTTAAACCAAGTAGCAGATGGTTTTATGGGGATCATTGAGAACAAATAGTTAACTTTTGGTAGTATCATCATTTTAATGGTTGTAACTCTCCCCATAAGTGATATAGGTAAGGACTTCCAACGAGAGAGATCGTCCTCTGCTTTCTTTAATAAGTCTTTAATAATTGCACATAATTTAGCTTTGTTAACTCTGAGAGCCTGGAGGAAATGTTTATGCCTAAATATCTATTATTTCCTGACTGTAAAGTGATCGCAGGTATATTCTGGACCCTGCAGTTAATGGGCAGAACTGTGGTCTTAGACTAGTTGATAGAGTAGTCAGAAAGTGCTGAGAATTTATTTATGAGTGTGATCGTGTGAGTGAGAGACGTCTGTGAGTTCTGAAGGAAAAGTAATACATCATCAGCATAAAGACTTATTTTATGCTCAATATTTTGGGATTGGATGCCTTTAATATTTCTATCTTGTCTGATAGAAGCTGCTAAAGGTTTGATGAAAATAGCAAAAAGTGAGGGAGAAAGTGGGCAACCCTGTCTTGTACCTCTCTGCAGACTGAAGCTTGGAGAAGTTTGATCATTTGTCCTGACACTTGCATTTGGGGAGCTATATAATATCCTTATCCAGTTGATGAAGTGTGACCCAAACCCGAATTTGTTTAATGCTGCGAATAAAAATTTCCAGTTCACTCCATCAAATGCTTTTTCTGCATTGTTGAGGTCAACCTGTACCTCTTTCCGAGTCCGTTGATGCAGTGAAGGAGGAAGACAGATGAGACGATATAAGAATCAACACAGTTTTATTTACGCAGTTTGCAAAGTGCGGAGAACAGTTCAGTACAATACATGCGAACAGCACAGAGTACGGAAAAGCTCTGTCTTTGTCTAGGGGTGTGATGTTATATAGACTTGAGTTCAGTCTCCGCCTTATGAGATGTGTGTGCGTCAATATCTTGTCTCTCCCTCTATGTGTGTGCGTGTGTGTACTTGTATAAGGCGTTACTTTCAGAAGACCGTTGTGGGTGCGGTCCTAGTTTCACAACATGTCTTTCTCAGAGATATCTCCTTATAAAGCTGTTTTGCAACCATGGAAATGAGCAAGCCGGTTATACATGATATTTCCTTATAAGGCTATCCCCACTCACAGCATCTAGAGAGTCGATTGTGGTTTCCAACTTGTTGATGCTAGAATAGTCTATGAGATTAATGATCCGGTTTGTGGACAAACTGTTGTGCCTACTGCTCTTCAGCCTGTCAAATGAAACGTAGAATTTGAAACGTGACAATTGAACGAAGACCCAAGGAGTTTAGTCGTAAACGAATCAATACTGTTTCCTGTGCGAGGACCCGTCAGCCGAGGAGTTGAGTCATGAACGAATCAATACTGTTTCCTGTGCGAGGACCCGTCACCCGAGGAGTTGAGTCGTGAACGAATCAATACTGTTTCGTGTCCTGCTGACTGAGCTTATGAAGCTGCCGCCTGCCATGGGGTGAGGAAGGGTACTGCATGAAAATGAACGAATCACTCACTGAGACAACTCGTTACTCCCGAGTCATATAAAAAATTAGTTCATATCGAACAAATCGCTCACGAACGACACATCACTATCTATTTGACGAGTTATGCATGAATTCGGATTTTGCAATAAAATTAATTCCTTCTCTCAAACCAAGTTCAAACTGCTTTGTCCATCATATTTATCTACTTCTAATCTAGTTTCAACAATAAACAACACTGTATTTTGTAGTATGAAAAAGAACCAGACCTAATTTTCAGCAATAAGCTTCTCTCCAGGAGATATGAAAGAATACAGATTTTGCTATAAAATGAAATCCTTCTATCAAACTTACTTAAAACGGTTTGTCCTTATTTCTTCACTTCTGATGAAGTTTCAACAATAAACAACAAACTTTGTATTATGAGAAAGAACCAGACTCATTCTTCAGGAATCCGAAAATAAGCTCTATTTTACGAGTTATGCACGAATTCGGATTCTACTATAAAACGAATTCCTTAACTCAAACCAAGTTAAGACTGCTTTGTCCTTCATATTTATTCATGTCTAATCAAGTTTCAACGATAAACAACGTTGTACTTTGTAGAATGAGAAAGAACTTCTTCAGCAATAAGCATCTCTTGAGATATGACGAAATACAGATTTTGCTATAAAATTAATTCCTTCTATCAGCCTGACTTAAAACTGTTTGTCCTCCTTATTTATCCACTTCAAATCAAGTTTCAACAATTAAAAAAATGTTGTAGTTTGAGAAAGAACAACTTAATCTTCAGCAATCAGTATAAAAAGAGGGTAAGAAAAGGTGCAAATGCCAACCATACATCACTAAAAGGTGGAGCGGAAGTATTCGGCTGCAAGTAGGTGGGAATGTTCGACCATAATTTGTAAAAAGCGGGTAAGAAAAGGTTCGAATGCCCGACTATATATTAACAAAAGTGGGAGGAGAGGTCTTCGGATGAGAGTGGGTGAGAATTTCCAACCATAATCTATAAAATGCGGTGAAAAAAAAGGTGTGAATACCCCATAGAACACTAAAAGGTGAAGCGGAAGTGTTCGGCTGCAAGAAGGTGTGAATGTCAGACCATAGTTGGTAAAAAGCGGGTAAGAAAAGGTTAAAATACCCAACTGTACACAATCAATAACGGGAGCGGAGGTGTTAGGCTACTAAAAGATGTGAAAGTCCGACCCTGGTTTGTAAAAAGCAGGTAAGAAAAGCTGCGAATGCCCGACAATGTATGATTAAAAGAGGGAGCGGAGGTTTTCGGCTGCAAGAAGGTCTGAATGTCCAACCATAATTTGTAAAAACCGGGGAAGAAAAGGCTCGAAAGCCCGACTATACACAATCAAAAGCGGAAGCGGAGGTGTTCAGCTGAAAGAAGGTCTGAATGTCCATCAATAATTGCTAGAAAACATGAAAGAAAATTTTCGAATATCAAACCACACATGATCATAAGTGGGAGAGGAGGTGTTCAGCTGCAAGAAGGTGTGAATTTCCACCCATAATTACTGAAAAATGGGTAAGAAAAGGTACAATTTACCTCTTCCTTATTTTTTGTTTTTTCGTTTGGTGTCATCTGACATCTTTGATTTGCATGGTGCAAAGATTCAATTCTTCATAATGGTCCCCGTACCCAGGAGCCGCCGGTGTAACGTGTGCCACTGTACCCACAACCTATCAGGCTCTGTGGTTAGAGTGGGTCCTCCAATAACCTTCCATTCCTAATCTCGCCGCTCCGTACCCCCCATGCTCCCTGGGCGCTGAGTGTGTCACCCCGTGCATGTGTGTGTTCAACAGGTGCCAACCTGGATGAGTCAGATGCGGAGAGTCATTTCGTGTGACTACATGACAATAAAGTAATCTTAATAAAGTCATCTTAGTTACTTACATTGATTCTTTACCATTCAAATGGTTATTAGTATGCCATGAGAGACCCAGAGGAAACAAGTTTTGCTTTTTTGATATTTTTATGATAATTTAAGTATTGTGGTTGAAAGAAACATACTGCAACAATTTTTTTTCAAAAACATTGTTTATTTATTTTTTCTGGACTGTCCCTTGTGGTGGACATCGGGTCTTGTTTGATATAAAATGTAATGATGTAATGTTATAATACCGAATTCATTTTCATGTGGATTTCTTTTAAAAAATCTTCTTATTTCATAAACATTAAAATAGATGAAGACATCTGAATGATCTGGCTATTTTACATGAGGGAGGAAATCAGCACATTTCTGTCTGACCTATACTATCGCAATTTCTCACTGTCAACTCTTCAAACTACCAAACAGGGTTAGTTAAACATGGCACCAAAATAAACACATATTTACTGGAATATCCTTACTGGTACTCCCCACAATAAACATTTGAACAAGAATTTAAACTTAGCAGAACACCCAACAATGTTTGAATACTCAAATTTACGGCATCACATACAGCTCCAAATCACAGTGTATCATGAATGGTACAACAGGAAACAGTTTTTGGCCTTTGAAACACACAGAAACATGTTATGCTTGATGCACTTGACATATGTGTCCCCTTTGCATCCCTCTCTTCTGCACCGTGATGAATGAGCAGCCTCCTCCATCTTTGGCAAATGGACTGCCCTGTATTTTTGGACATTGGCATTGGGCTGAGGTTCAACAGGCCTCCTCTTCTTTGTTGGAATGTACTCTTCATCAGTACTCATCTCTTCATCATCACTGGCCACATTGTCAGCCTTGTGATCTCCCTGTGCCTGAGCAATCATCTCCTCAGCCAGCAGCAGTTTGAAGTCGAAATACTGCAGCCTCTCTTTCTCTGGTTTTCCAGAGACTTGGTGGTCTGACCTGTACTCGATCCAGCTGCCAGGTCAACAAAATGCAGGTCCATTTTCTTGTGCGGCTTGACATTGGATAGAAGCTGATCATGCGGTCGCACAAACCGAAGCCGCCCATGTTTTTGTTGTATTCAGCTACAACAGCTGGTCGAGGCACAGTAACATGGAGCTTCTCTTTTGTTGACCATCTCATGCAACTGTCCTGGGGCTGTATCCCACGGACAGTGGAGGCCATCAAGACTGCCTTGTTATCCTGTCACTTTGTCACGGCAACCTCAGATGGTTTTTTAACAACCATTTCAGATTTACCTCTTCCTTATTTTTTGTTTTTTCGTTTGGTGTCATCTGACATCTTTGATTTGCATGGTGCAGAGATTCAATTCTTCATAATGGTCCCCGTACCCAGGAGCCGCCGGTGTAACGTGTGCCACTGTACCCACAACCTATCAGGCTCTGTGGTTAGAGTGGGTCCTCCAATAACCTTCCATTCCTAATCTCGCCGCTCCGTACCCCCCATGCTCCCTGGGCGCTGAGTGTGTCACCCCGTGCATGTGTGTGTTCAACAGGTGCCAACCCGGATGAGTCAGATGCGGAGAGTAATTTCGTGTGACTACATGACAATAAAGTAATCTTAATAAAGTCATCTTAGTTACTTACATTGATTCTTTATCATTCAAGTGGTCATTAGTATTCCATGAAACTGTGTATATTACAGTGGTCTCTTAAAGTGAAAGAAAGTTGAACTGTTTTGACAATAATTAAAACCAGATTTATTCTGCGGGAAGCTCCCTGAGGTTGTAATTGCAAGACAGTTTCTCCTGAAATCCCTCAAGTCAAGATGAAGCACAGGTCTGCTACTCAGGCTTTGTGGACTCTTCTTTTATAACAAACCCTTACACAGAAAAATGTGAAAATGTGGTTAAAACATTTTTGAGATGCTTCATTATATTTTCACCAACAACTCCTTATCATCTGAGACTTTTAACTGTGATATCTTTGGTGCTCGGGCAGGAATCTCTACACTGGCACAAGGTCTCCATCTTCTGGAGAGAGTGCTGCAGGAGTGGTGACAGTGCAGCTCAGATTAGGTTTCTCTGGAGAATCATGCTGCTCTGCAGCAATCTTAGGAATTTTCTAAAGTAATGCATGAATTATGGACCTCTATTAATCATTCAGTCACCAAGAGGTTAATTATGTGTATGCAACTTGAATCTTTATGGAAGTAAAAATTCTGCTCAGCAGCACTTCTCCCCTGGTGAAAAGTAAATGTGCCAAGAAAACATCAACTTTAGCACATTTGACTGTACTTGACAGTGACAATTGGGGAAACCGGGAATGTTCACTCTGACTTTAAATATTTGCTGAACAATCAGGGATTCCGTGCAGGAGCTCAGTGGTCCTGATCTGCATTATTGATACAAAGAGCAGTGAGACAATGGCAGGTTCATACAGAATAAAGACACATTTAGATCCAAACACAGTCTGTAAACATACCTTCATGCTGTCTGCCTTGATAGACAGTTTGGACCCAATATACTACAAACTATCATGTCTGACCTTCCAAATGACGCATTATCTTAGAAATCTAATGCTGCTGAAAAGTACAGTACCTATGCAAGACGGGTGATGATGACAAAATGACTCACACATTAGTTGGATATATTCGCTCATAATCAAAGGCGCAAAGGAAAAAGTTTGTCCTTAGCGTTCAGTGTTCAGATTGGCCTGAGCCGTCTCTTCTTCCCTAGACGGCTCATGTCTGTAGAGATATGAAATGCATGTTTGATCACTCCTATGCACTGTTCAATGCTGTTGTCTGCTGGGGGAGTTGCACTTAAGACAAAAACTGTAGGTGTGTCAGAAAAGTTTGCTTTTTATCATTAAATAAAAGTCACAGCCAGAGAGGCCAGTTCATATCAAAACTTCACAAGGAGAAGAAGAAGGAATGTTGTCTCCCCACTGATCGTTATCTTTATAGCTCCCCAAATAAGGAGATGCCTCCAAACTAAGGAGATATGCCAGACCTGGGCACATAGGGGATTGTATGTATGTGTGTGTGTGTGTGTCACCTAATAAAAGAGCAAGGGAAGCAACCACTCGTTGGAGAACTCTTGTGAATCTGCAGAGAGTAGGTTCGGGTGTTGTTCTCCCCTTGCAAGTAAAATACTGAGGCCTCTGAGGGATTTCTTGGTTTCATGCCGTTGTCTGTTAGTTAATTTTAATTCTAACAAGGTGCCTGGACAAACTGGTGAAAAAGACTTGTTCTGTGGTAGGCAGAAGGCTCGACCCTCTCGGTGCTGTGGTGGAGCAACGGATGAGGAGGAAATCATATTCTGTTTTGGAGAACAATAAACATCCTCTCCACAGCATCCTGGCAGGAGAGAGGAGCAGCTGCAGTGAGAGGCTCATCTCACTGAACTGCAGGACTGAGAGGTTCAGGAGGTCCTTTGTCCCCACAGCCATAAGGCTTTTTAACAGCGACTGCTGACATGTTCTTCTCAAATTTATTTAATTAGTCATTGATTATTATTATGATTGTTGTTGTTGTCTAATATACAATCATTGGAAATATTTATATTTTAATGAGCTACTTGACTAATTTGAATTTCCCTCACTGGGGGATGAATAAAATATTTATCTATTCTATTCTATTCTATTCTATTCTATTCTATTCTATTGTAGCCACCTAAAACTCACTTTTATTTTGAGGCTTTTTTAAATGGGGAAAAAGAGAACAAAGTGAGGAAAGGTGGGACAGATGAACCCCAGCAGTCTAATCCTATAGCAGCTTAACTATGGGATGTTTCAGGATCACCTGAGCCATCCCTAACTATAAGCTTTATCAAAAAGGAAAGTTTTAAGCCTAATCTTAAAAGTGGAAAGGGTGTCTGCTTCAGTTTGAATGTGGAAAAAGGTTTATTTTGGAAACATTTTAAAAACTGACATTATTCTGTCTTGGAAAACACTGCTAGTGGGAAACATTACACTGGTTGCTGAAAACTGGCAGAAGTGGACCTTCCAACGTGACAGTGACATGAAGTATTCAGCTGAAGTCGTCAAGTGATTAACAGAGAACAAAAATCAACATTCTGGAATCCGGACTTCAATTCCATTCAGAATCTGTGGTTGGAATCACAGACCAGAAGAGAGACAGAACAGAGGCCTTCAAACCTGCAGATCATCACAGAATGAGGTCCAATTTTCCAGTGGAGGCATGAAGAAAGCAGTCATGAGTACCATAACATACAATGAATGCATTAAAACTGACCTGGACAATAATATTTTGAGATTTCACAGAAAAAAGTTTAAAAATGTATAATCATAAAACTGAACAAGAGAGCAAAACAACACACAAGATGGTGACTGAGAACGGAATACCATTGCTCTTTTTTAGTCTTATCACTAAATTGTGATGTCATCACTGATGACATCACTGATGACATCACAATCTCTCTTCTGGTCTTCTGGTCATCACTGATGATGACATCACAATTGATGTCACCACTGATGTTGTTTGACATCACAATTGATGTCACCACTGATGTTGTTTGACATCACAAATGTTATATAGGCCAGACATTTTCCCTCCTATTTCACAGTTCGTCAGGAGTTTATCTGAAGAAACACGTCCAGTTTTCGAAGCGAATTTGAAAGTCACAGCAAACGGTTTTCACATCGTCTAAAAAAACAACACTTAATTACTATCTTAAATAGTAATTTTGACAAACTATTAAAAACAACACTTAATTACTATCTTAAATAGTAATTTTGACAAGCTCTTAAAAACAACAAGCAAAATGAGTCAAACCAAGATATCATCTGCTCCACTTCAGTGGTGTGACATGGTAGAGGACGATTTACCTGAGGATATCTACACATATACCATTACTTTTGGCGATAATGAAGGTTATGAGGAACCCACCAACAGGTCAGAAAATGAGCTGTGTGAAAAAGAACAATGCCAGGCCTCTGAGGATTCCCCGTCTCCTCAAACAGTAAATGACGAAGAGGAAAAAGAACCATCCCAGGTCTCTGCTGCGGCTGTGACTCCTCATTCCGAGGACGTCCAGCTGGTGCAGGATCATCCCCAGGCCTCCAAAGTACGTTGCGTCACGTGGAAGTTTCCAAATTCACAAACCGACAAACAAGCCCAGGCCTCCAACAAATATAACATTACTTTTGGCAGTAATGAAAGTTATAAGAAACCCACCAACAGGCAAGAAATTTTAACATCAAGCCTAGAAAATGACCTGTTTGAAAAAGAACAATCTCAGGCGTCCTACAATTATAACATTACTTTTGTCAGTAAGGAAAGTTATAAGGAACCCACCAACAGGCGAGAAATTTTAAAATCAAACCTAGAAAATGACCTGTTTGAAAAAGAACAATCTCAGGCGTCCTACAAATATAACATTACTTTTGGCAGTGATGAAAGTTTGGAGGAACCCACCAACAGATCAGAAATGTTGGACGTGTTGGAAAAGGAACAATCCCAGGTCTCTGCTGCGGCTGTGACTCCTCATTCCGAGGACGTCCAGCTTGTGCAGGATCATCCCCAGGCCTCCAAAGTTCGTCGCGTCACGTGGAAGTTTCCAATTTCACAAACCGAGGAGATTCCCTCTAATGCCTCTGCTGCTGACGATGATTATGGATCAGAAAAATTACAGGAATCTTACCAACATAATAAGGACAAGATCAACTATTTATACCATCGGATGGATATTGTCAGGACTAAGCTGCTGAAAAAGAATTTCTTTCTAACACGAGAAAAAGACAGAAGAGTCGCAGCAGAGAATAGCTGCTCCATTTATGAGGAAAAACTCAAGGACCTGGAAAACTGTTTGAAGTGTGAGCGTCATCTCCGTGAAAAGTGTGAGCAGGAGCTCAAGGAATGCAATGACGTAATTGCAGAATTGATTGAAACACTGAAACCACCAGTATCTGAAACTGAATATCAGTCAGTTGTAAAAGAGGTAGAGAGCTTGAAAGAACAACTCAAAGAAAAGACTGCCTCCAATATTGATCTTGCCTCCAAACTAAAGGCACAGGAGGAGGAAACAAAGACACAGGAAAAGAAGGTGGCAGAACTTATGAAGGCTGTATTTCTATCCCTCATCATCAAGCCAGAAGAAAAAACAGAGCTGTACATCCTCCCAGAACTCCATTTAGATCAGATACGTCTTCCACCAAAGAACATAACTGTAGAAGAGCTGGCTTCACAAGTGGAAGTATCGAATCCAGAAGTGGATGGAGTCAACAAAACAGAACCACAAGGGATCCCTGAGCCACCAAAAGAGAACGTTACATCAAAGAAGCATCGGCGCAAGAACAAAAAGATGCCAGAAACCATTGTAAAGAACCTGCCTGAAGTCATCCAGGAACCTCAAGACACGGAGGACATTTCATCACCGATTTATATCCAGGAACCAGAGAAGATTTCTGAACCCGTGGAAGAAAAGGAAATAGAAAGGGCTTCTGAAGACTCACAGGAAGTGATTCCATCAGATTTGGCTCATCAGGCTGGAGTGCCACAACCAGACGTGGTCCCAGAGCTGGTGAGTGACATCGAAATGGAATTAGTCCCACAACCAAAAGATGTCTCAGAGCCACCAAAGGAGAAAGTTTCCTCTAAAAAGCGTCGGCGCGAAAGCAAAAAGACGGTAGAGACCATTATAAAGAACGACCAGTCTGAAGTCATGCAGGAAACTCAAGACACGGAGGACATTTCATCACTGATCGTTGTCCAAGAACCACTTCCAAAGCAAAATCAAGAAAGAACTTTCATTGTCATCGAAATGGAACCAGCCTCTAAACAGTCAGAGGACTCTCCAACATCAAACCCCTTACATACCACAGAAGACTTGTCTCTTCAACTTGCAGTACCAGAACAAGCAGTGGACAAGTTTAACCCCTCAGAAGAAAGACCAGAGCTGCCTTCAATGTGGAGGCTCTTCAAAAAATATATGACGCCAAAACATCGTAGACAATACAAATACAACAACATCAAGAGAGAAAGTAGCAGCAGCGTTTAGTATTCGCGCACAAGACTAGTCATCCAATGAAATCTCTATACCTCCTGTTACAGTAACATCAATAAGAATACTTCAAATGTATCTATCTTTTGCACGACTCTATCTTTTCATCCTGAACAACTGATTCAGGATGTGGGGATTTATGCTGGAAGCATCCCCACATGTGAGAATCTGGTGTTCTCACAACTGTTCAGAGCATTATTGTGTCATTCAAATAAGAATATGAATAAGATCCTACACAAATTATTATTACATTGATTTATGTGTTTAAATAAAATAAAACATGAAAAAAAAATTACGCACTTGTTTGGATTCTTTTATCAAAATAAGAAACAATTAAAAGGTCATTTTCTTCAAAAGTTATTCTTCCAAAGACAAATAAGGTATTTTTGATATTGTTGAGGGTTTGATATCCCCTTTTATTGTACACATTTATGCACTGTGCTTACATAGAGTTGATACACTCCTTTTTTAAAGGAACAAGCATTGACCGCACAGTGTGAAGTGTTAGAACACTACATGCTTACAGGGGGAGTCAAAACAGGTCAAAATATTTGAATAATGAATAGATTTTAATGGTGTTAAAAGATGAGTTTCCCTGTTTAGTGTCACGGCAGCTGGAATGTACATCAGCATATGAATTAGTATCTAACAGGAGGACTCCACTCTGGACGCAGCAGAGGACGTCTTGAGAAAGTGGAGCCAAAGAGAGTAAAACCACCAAGCTGCTTAAAGCTGCTTGATCTGACTGCCCAGGTGTTTTTTGTGTGTTTGACCCATCAAACACACCTCCATCCTCTTACACATGAGGAAACTCTGGTGCTCTGCTGCATTTCTCAATAGAAATTAAATATATGTATACATGTGATTTTGTTTAAAAAGTTAGATAACGTATGTGTGGAACACTTTAACTGCAGGAGTATTTGTTGGAATGAAACAATGCAAAAAGTTCAATAAACTTTTAGTAAATTGTTGCTCGTGTTCTTTAGCCTCATCAGAGCCATGTTTCCTCTTGCCTGCGGAAGGATTAAAGATCTTGGACTTTCTATATAAAGACAGTGGAACAAAGAGTAGATTTTATTCACCAATCTGACAACATCATTTACAACAAAAAGTACTCTTCAACAGAACAGAAAGATTCAGGAAACACTGAACAGCATCAACACCTGAACTCATTCAGCAGTGTGGTGAAAACAGAAAAATACTGAAACTTCTCTGTTTAAAGGAGAAACTTTCAGCTGTGGGGCAAGATTTCCCTGCAGGCTCCTGATTTTCTCTTTGTTCGCTCAGTCTGTTGTTTTCTGTCCTCACTTTAATCAACACAGTCCGACAGTAAAAGCTCATTCTCTCTCTTTATCTGGTGTTTACATCACTGTGTCGACAGCACAGTTACACATGTATGCTGTTAAGTCAACGTTCACTTTTTATGCTGTTTCACATGTTCTGCTTTGAACATAAAATCTGACATCATTGGAGCTTTTATCATTAGCATCAAATATTTAAAAGAACGTTGTTGGACATAAAAACACATTTTTCATTTTTAACAGACTTCAATAAATTCAAATTGTAAGAATATGTGTGTCAGACAGGAATAACGGGATCACACTCCTCAGCCTCCCTGGTAAGGTCTATTCGGGGGTACTGGAGAGGAGGAACGACATTTTCACAGTTTTCTGTGTAAAGGTTCGTTATAAAAGAAGAGTCCACAAAGCCTGAGTAGCAGACCTGTGCTTCATCTTGACTTGAGGCATTTCAGGAGAAACTGTCTTGCAATTATAACCCCAGGGAGCCTCCCGCAGAATGAATCTGGTTTTAATTATTGTCAAAACTGGTAAACTTTCTTTCACTTTAGTCTCATGGCATACTAATAACTATTTGAATGATAGAGGATCAGTGTAAATAACTAAAATTATTTAATTTAATATTACTCCTCCGCATTTGACCTATCCAGGTTGGGACCTGTTGAACACACACATGCACAGGGTGACACACTCATGGAGACAGATGCCATACACTGGAGCAGTGGGGCAGCCAATTACAGCGCCCGGGGAGCATGGGGGGTACGGAGCCTTCTTCAAGGGCCGTGGAGGTGGAGGTGGACCACCAGTGAGTACTGATATTTCCTCACTCTTGTGTTTTGGAGTGACTGAGGGTTTGTTCCACCACCAGAGTAGGATGTCTGTCACTTGCCCCAGAGAGTTGGAGAGTGAGATGATCCAGAGGCTGTGGGATCCTTGGCGGAGATTTTGGGCTGGGTTACCTATTTTATGACAATAAATCTTGTAAAATGCCAGTTAGACTCCTGTTTTTTTAAGTCTGCTCAAACCTTGTTTTGATTAAGAACCTGTACGTGTCTTTAGAGTCTTGGGCTCTCAAACCTAGGTGGCGTTGTCAACCTCTTTTAATCACTATATCTTTAGAATCTATAAATATATGAATATAATTTATTTATAAGGCCCACAACCTCCACCAAAGCAGTACGACAGACAAACTGTGGAGCTCCTTTAGTGACAGGTTGTACTATATAAAACATGTTACGAAGACGTATCACAAGGCATTTACAATGAATACTGGGCCCAATGCTCCCTCTGACAGGCCTTCAGTAACTTCTAATTCACTGTGCACTTCACTCATGTGAGTATAGGAAAGAACTTACTTTGGAGGCACCGATTGTGAAATTGTGGGCCGATACATATGTTAGAAATGACCAGATTTTAAACAAATTAACATCAGTGAAACAATTATATATATATATATATGGAAAGGTTAGTATATCAGCCCCTCATCATACTATCCTTGAATGAGCTCAAATTCTTTTAAAAAGGTTTTTTAACCGACCTCTACTATACACTTTCACATCAGAAAAATCCTTTGTGTGAAAAATAACAGTTTCAAAAGCCCCTTTAACATGTTAAAGTATGCCCAAATCAATGACTTTTCAGTACTTAACTGACCAAACAAGATGTTCTTGTGAAAAATTTAAAACATAATTTAGGTTTGTTAGCTCTGAGACCCTGGAGGAAATGTTTATGCCTAAATATCTAATATTTCCTGACTGTAAAGTGATTGCAGGTATATTCTGGACCCTACAGTTAATGGGCAGAACTGTGGTCTTAGACCAGTTGATAGAGTAGTCAGAAAGTGCTGAGAATTTATTTATGAGTGTGATCGTGTGTGTGAGAGACGTCTGTGAGTTCTGAAGGAAAAGTAATACATCATCAGCATAAAGACTTATTTTATGCTCAATATTTTGGGATTGGATGCCTTTAATATTTCTATCTTGTCTGATAGAAGCTGCTAAAGGTTTGATGAAAAAAGCAAAAAATGAGGAAGAAAATGGGCAACCCTGTCTTGTACCTCTCTGCAGACTGAAGCTTGGAGAAGTTTGATCATTTGTCCTGACACTTGCATTTGGGGAGCTATATAATATCCTTATCCATTTGATGAAGTGTGACCCAAACCCGAATTTGTTTAATGTTGCGAATAAAAATTTCCAGTTCACTCGATCAAAT
This sequence comes from Leuresthes tenuis, assembly GCF_036924035.1. NCBI lineage: Eukaryota > Metazoa > Chordata > Actinopteri > Atheriniformes > Atherinopsidae > Leuresthes > Leuresthes tenuis. The sequence continues at coordinate 24,508,568 of NW_027325371.1, forward strand.
GCTTTTTCTGCATCTAGAGAGTCGATTGTGGTTTCCAACTTGTTGAAGGTAGAATAGTCTATGAGATTAATGATCCGGTTTGTGAACGAACTGTTGTGCCTACTGCTCTTCAGCCTGTCAAATGAAACGTAGAATTTGAAACGTGACAAATGAACAAAGACCCAAGGAGTTGAGTCATAAACGACTCAATACTGTTTCCTGTGCGAGGACCCGTCAGCCGAGGAGTTGAGTCGTGAACGAATCAATACTGTTTCCTGTCCTGCTGACTGAACTTATGAAGCTGCCGCCTGCCATGTGGTGAGGAAGGCTACTGCATGAAATTGAACAAATCACTCACTGAGACAACTCGTTACTCCCGAGTCATATAAAAAATTAGTTCATATCGAACAAATCGCTCACGAACGACACATCACTATCTATTTGACGAGTTATGCATGAATTCGGATTTTGCAATAAAATTAATTCCTTCTCTCAAACCAAGTTCAAACTGCTTTGTCCTTCATATTTATCTACTTCTAATCTAGTTTCAACAATAAACAACACTGTATTTTGTAGTATGAAAAAGAACCAGACCTAATTTTCAGCAATAAGCTTCTCTCCAGGAGATATGAAAGAATACAGATTTTGCTATAAAATGAAATCCTTCTATCAAACTTACTTAAAACGGTTTGTCCTTATTTCTTCACTTCTGATGAAGTTTCAACAATAAACAACAAACTTTGTATTATGAGAAAGAACCAGACTCATTCTTCAGGAATCCGAAAATAAGCTCTATTTTACGAGTTATGCACGAATTCGGATTCTACTATAAAACGAATTCCTTAACTCAAACCAAGTTAAGACTGCTTTGTCCTTCATATTTATTCATGTCTAATCAAGTTTCAACGATAAACAACGTTGTACTTTGTAGAATGAGAAAGAACTTCTTCAGCAATAAGCATCTCTTGACATATGACGAAATACAGATTTTGCTATAAAATTAATTCCTTCTATCAGCCTGACTTAAAACTGTTTGTCCTCCTTATTCATCCACTTCAAATCAAGTTTCAACAATTAAAAAAATGTTGTAGTTTGAGAAAGAACAACTTAATCTTCAGCAATCAGTATAAAAAGAGGGTAAGAAAAGGTGCAAATGCCAACCATACATCACTAAAAGGTGGAGCGGAAGTATTCGGCTGCAAGTAGGTGGGAATGTTCGACCATAATTTGTAAAAAGCGGGTAAGAAAAGGTTCGAATGCCCGACTATATATTAACAAAAGTGGGAGGAGAGGTCTTCGGATGAGAGTGGGTGAGAATTTCCAACCATAATCTATAAAATGCGGTGAAAAAAAAGGTGTGAATACCCCATAGAACACTAAAAGGTGAAGCGGAAGTGTTCGGCTGCAAGAAGGTGTGAATGTCAGACCATAGTTGGTAAAAAGCGGGTAAGAAAAGGTTAAAATACCCAACTGTACACAATCAATAACGGGAGCGGAGGTGTTAGGCTACTAAAAGATGTGAAAGTCCGACCCTGGTTTGTAAAAAGCAGGTAAGAAATAGCTGCGAATGCCCGACAATGTATGATTAAAAGAGGGAGCGGAGGTTTTCGGCTGCAAGAAGGTCTGAATGTCCAACCATAATTTGTAAAAACCGGGGAAGAAAAGGCTCGAAAGCCCGACTATACACAATCAAAAGCGGAAGCGGAGGTGTTCAGCTGAAATAAGGTCTGAATGTCCATCAATAATTGCTAGAAAACATGAAAGAAAATTTTCGAATATCAAACCACACATGATCATAAGTGGGAGAGGAGGTGTTCAGCTGCAAGAAGGTGTGAATTTCCACCCATAATTACTGAAAAATGGGTAAGAAGAGGTGCAATTTACCTCTTCCTTATTTTTTGTTTTTTCGTTTGGTGTCATCTGACATCTTTGATTTGCATGGTGCAAAGATTCAATTCTTCATAATGGTCCCCGTACCCAGGAGCCGCCGGTGTAACGTGTGCCACTGTACCCACAACCTATCAGGCTCTGTGGTTAGAGTGGGTCCTCCAATAACCTTCCATTCCTAATCTCGCCGCTCCGTACCCCCCATGCTCCCTGGGCGCTGAGTGTGTCACCCCGTGCATGTGTGTGTTCAACAGGTGCCAACCTGGATGAGTCAGATGCGGAGAGTCATTTCGTGTGACTACATGACAATAAAGTAATCTTAATAAAGTCATCTTAGTTACTTACATTGATTCTTTACCATTCAAATGGTTATTAGTATGCCATGAGAGACCCAGAGGAAACAAGTTTTGCTTTTTTGATATTTTTATGATAATTTAAGTATTGTGGTTGAAAGAAACATACTGCAACAATTTTTTTTCAAAAACATTGTTTATTTATTTTTTCTGGACTGTCCCTTGTGGTGGACATCGGGTCTTGTTTGATATAAAATGTAATGATGTAATGTTATAATACCGAATTCATTTTCATGTGGATTTCTTTTAAAAAATCTTCTTATTTCATAAACATTAAAATAGATGAAGACATCTGAATGATCTGGCTATTTTACATGAGGGAGGAAATCAGCACATTTCTGTCTGACCTATACTATCGCAATTTCTCACTGTCAACTCTTCAAACTACCAAACAGGGTTAGTTAAACATGGCACCAAAATAAACACATATTTACTGGAATATCCTTACTGGTACTCCCCACAATAAACATTTGAACAAGAATTTAAACTTAGCAGAACACCCAACAATGTTTGAATACTCAAATTTACGGCATCACATACAGCTCCAAATCACAGTGTATCATGAATGGTACAACAGGAAACAGTTTTTGGCCTTTGAAACACACAGAAACATGTTATGCTTGATGCACTTGACATATGTGTCCCCTTTGCATCCCTCTCTTCTGCACCGTGATGAATGAGCAGCCTCCTCCATCTTTGGCAAATGGACTGCCCTGTATTTTTGGACATTGGCATTGGGCTGAGGTTCAACAGGCCTCCTCTTCTTTGTTGGAATGTACTCTTCATCAGTACTCATCTCTTCATCATCACTGGCCACATTGTCAGCCTTGTGATCTCCCTGTGCCTGAGCAATCATCTCCTCAGCCAGCAGCAGTTTGAAGTCGAAATACTGCAGCCTCTCTTTCTCTGGTTTTCCAGAGACTTGGTGGTCTGACCTGTACTCGATCCAGCTGCCAGGTCAACAAAATGCAGGTCCATTTTCTTGTGCGGCTTGACATTGGATAGAAGCTGATCATGCGGTCGCACAAACCGAAGCCGCCCATGTTTTTGTTGTATTCAGCTACAACAGCTGGTCGAGGCACAGTAACATGGAGCTTCTCTTTTGTTGACCATCTCATGCAACTGTCCTGGGGCTGTATCCCACGGACAGTGGAGGCCATCAAGACTGCCTTGTTATCCTGTCACTTTGTCACGGCAACCTCAGATGGTTTTTTAACAACCATTTCAGATTTACCTCTTCCTTATTTTTTGTTTTTTCGTTTGGTGTCATCTGACATCTTTGATTTGCATGGTGCAGAGATTCAATTCTTCATAATGGTCCCCGTACCCAGGAGCCGCCGGTGTAACGTGTGCCACTGTACCCACAACCTATCAGGCTCTGTGGTTAGAGTGGGTCCTCCAATAACCTTCCATTCCTAATCTCGCCGCTCCGTACCCCCCATGCTCCCTGGGCGCTGAGTGTGTCACCCCGTGCATGTGTGTGTTCAACAGGTGCCAACCCGGATGAGTCAGATGCGGAGAGTAATTTCGTGTGACTACATGACAATAAAGTAATCTTAATAAAGTCATCTTAGTTACTTACATTGATTCTTTATCATTCAAATGGTCATTAGTATTCCATGAAACTGTGTATATTACAGTGGTCTCTTAAAGTGAAAGAAAGTTGAACTGTTTTGACAATAATTAAAACCAGATTTATTCTGCGGGAAGCTCCCTGAGGTTGTAATTGCAAGACAGTTTCTCCTGAAATCCCTCAAGTCAAGATGAAGCACAGGTCTGCTACTCAGGCTTTGTGGACTCTTCTTTTATAACAAACCCTTACACAGAAAAATGTGAAAATGTGGTTAAAACATTTTTGAGATGCTTCATTATATTTTCACCAACAACTCCTTATCATCTGAGACTTTTAACTGTGATATCTTTGGTGCTCGGGCAGGAATCTCTACACTGGCACAAGGTCTCCATCTTCTGGAGAGAGTGCTGCAGGAGTGGTGACAGTGCAGCTCAGATTAGGTTTCTCTGGAGAATCATGCTGCTCTGCAGCAATCTTAGGAATTTTCTAAAGTAATGCATGAATTATGGACCTCTATTAATCATTCAGTCACCAAGAGGTTAATTATGTGTATGCAACTTGAATCTTTATGGAAGTAAAAATTCTGCTCAGCAGCACTTCTCCCCTGGTGAAAAGTAAATGTGCCAAGAAAACATCAACTTTAGCACATTTGACTGTACTTGACAGTGACAATTGGGGAAACCGGGAATGTTCACTCTGACTTTAAATATTTGCTGAACAATCAGGGATTCCGTGCAGGAGCTCAGTGGTCCTGATCTGCATTATTGATACAAAGAGCAGTGAGACAATGGCAGGTTCATACAGAATAAAGACACATTTAGATCCAAACACAGTCTGTAAACATACATTCATGCTGTCTGCCTTGATAGACAGTTTGGACCCAATATACTACAAACTATCATGTCTGACCTTCCAAATGACGCATTATCTTAGAAATCTAATGCTGCTGAAAAGTACAGTACCTATGCAAGACGGGTGATGATGACAAAATGACTCACACATTAGTTGGATATATTCGCTCATAATCAAAGGCGCAAAGGAAAAAGTTTGTCCTTAGCGTTCAGTGTTCAGATTGGCCTGAGCCGTCTCTTCTTTCCTAGACGGCTCATGTCTGTAGAGATATGAAATGCATGTTTGATCACTCCTATGCACTGTTCAATGCTGTTGTCTGCTGGGGGAGTTGCACTTAAGACAAAAACTGTAGGTGTGTCAGAAAAGTTTGCTTTTTATCATTAAATAAAAGTCACAGCCAGAGAGGCCAGTTCATATCAAAACTTCACAAGGAGAAGAAGAAGGAATGTTGTCTCCCCACTGATCGTTATCTTTATAGCTCCCCAAATAAGGAGATGCCTCCAAACTAAGGAGATATGCCAGACCTGGGCACATAGGGGATTGTATGTATGTGTGTGTGTGTGTGTGTCACCTAATAAAAGAGCAAGGGAAGCAACCACTCGTTGGAGAACTCTTGTGAATCTGCAGAGAGTAGGTTCGGGTTTATGTTCTCCCCTTGCAAGTAAAATACTGAGGCCTCTGAGGGATTTCTTGGTTTCATGCCGTTGTCTGTTAGTTAATTTTAATTCTAACAAGGTGCCTGGACAAACTGGTGAAAAAGACTTGTTCTGTGGTAGGCAGAAGGCTCGACCCTCTCGGTGCTGTGGTGGAGCAACGGATGAGGAGGAAATCATATTCTGTTTTGGAGAACAATAAACATCCTCTCCACAGCATCCTGGCAGGAGAGAGGAGCAGCTGCAGTGAGAGGCTCATCTCACTGAACTGCAGGACTGAGAGGTTCAGGAGGTCCTTTGTCCCCACAGCCATAAGGCTTTTTAACAGCGACTGCTGACATGTTCTTCTCAAATTTATTTAATTAGTCATTGATTATTATTATGATTGTTGTTGTTGTCTAATATACAATCATTGGAAATATTTATATTTTAATGAGCTACTTGACTAATTTGAATTTCCCTCACTGGGGGATGAATAAAATATTTATCTATTCTATTCTATTCTATTCTATTCTATTCTATTCTATTCTATTGTAGCCACCTAAAACTCACTTTTATTTTGAGGCTTTTTTAAATGGGGAAAAAGAGAACAAAGTGAGGAAAGGTGGGACAGATGAACCCCAGCAGTCTAATCCTATAGCAGCTTAACTATGGGATGTTTTAGGATCACCTGAGCCATCCCTAACTATAAGCTTTATCAAAAAGGAAAGTTTTAAGCCTAATCTTAAAAGTGGAAAGGGTGTCTGCTTCAGTTTGAATGTGGAAAAGGGTTTATTTTGGAAACATTTTAAAAACTGACATTATTCTGTCTTGGAAAACACTGCTAGTGGGAAACATTACACTGGTTGCTGAAAACTGGCAGAAGTGGACCTTCCAACGTGACAGTGACATGAAGTATTCAGCTGAAGTCGTCAAGTGATTAACAGAGAACAAAAATCAACATTCTGGAATCCGGACTTCAATTCCATTCAGAATCTGTGGTTGGAATCACAGACCAGAAGAGAGACAGAACAGAGGCCTTCAAACCTGCAGATCATCACAGAATGAGGTCCAATTTTCCAGTGGAGGCATGAAGAAAGCAGTCGTGAGTACCATAACATACAATGAATGCATTAAAACTGACCTGGACAATAATATTTTGAGATTTCACAGAAAAACGTTTAAAAATGTATAATCATAAAACTGAACAAGAGAGCAAAACAACACACAAGATGGTGACTGAGAACGGAATGCCATTGCTCTTTTTTAGTCTTATCACTAAATTGTGATGTCATCACTGATGACATCACTGATGACATCACAATCTCTCTTCTGGTCTTCTGGTCATCACTGATGATGACATCACAATTGATGTCACCACTGATGTTGTTTGACATCACAATTGATGTCACCACTGATGTTGTTTGACATCACAAATGTTATATAGGCCAGACATTTTCCCTCCTATTTCACAGTTCGTCAGGAGTTTATCTGAAGAAACACATCCAGTTTTCGAAGCGAATTTGAAAGTCACAGCAAACGGTTTTCACATCGTCTAAAAAAACAACACTTAATTACTATCTTAAATAGTAATTTTGACAAACTATTAAAAACAACACTTAATTACTATCTTAAATAGTAATTTTGACAAGCTCTTAAAAACAACAAGCAAAATGAGTCAAACCAAGATATCATCTGCTCCACTTCAGTGGTGTGACATGGTAGAGGACGATTTACCTGAGGATATCTACACATATACCATTACTTTTGGCGATAATGAAGGTTATGAGGAACCCACCAACAGGTCAGAAAATGAGCTGTGTGAAAAAGAACAATGCCAGGCCTCTGAGGATTCCCCGTCTCCTCAAACAGTAAATGACGAAGAGGAAAAAGAACCATCCCAGGTCTCTGCTGCGGCTGTGACTCCTCATTCCGAGGACGTCCAGCTGGTGCAGGATCATCCCCAGGCCTCCAAAGTACGTTGCGTCACGTGGAAGTTTCCAAATTCACAAACCGACAAACAAGCCCAGGCCTCCAACAAATATAACATTACTTTTGGCAGTAATGAAAGTTATAAGAAACCCACCAACAGGCAAGAAATTTTAACATCAAGCCTAGAAAATGACCTGTTTGAAAAAGAACAATCTCAGGCGTCCTACAATTATAACATTACTTTTGTCAGTAAGGAAAGTTATAAGGAACCCACCAACAGGCGAGAAATTTTAAAATCAAACCTAGAAAATGACCTGTTTGAAAAAGAACAATCTCAGGCGTCCTACAAATATAACATTACTTTTGGCAGTGATGAAAGTTTGGAGGAACCCACCAACAGATCAGAAATGTTGGACGTGTTGGAAAAGGAACAATCCCAGGTCTCTGCTGCGGCTGTGACTCCTCATTCCGAGGACGTCCAGCTTGTGCAGGATCATCCCCAGGCCTCCAAAGTTCGTCGCGTCACGTGGAAGTTTCCAATTTCACAAACCGAGGAGATTCCCTCTAATGCCTCTGCTGCCGACGATGATTATGGATCAGAAAAATTACAGGAATCTTACCAACATAATAAGGACAAGATCAACTATTTATACCATCGGATGGATATTGTCAGGACTAAGCTGCTGAAAAAGAATTTCTTTCTAACACGAGAAAAAGACAGAAGAGTCGCAGCAGAGAATAGCTGCTCCATTTCTGAGGAAAAACTCAAGGACCTGGAAAACTGTTTGAAGTGTGAGCGTCATCTCCGTGAAAAGTGTGAGCAGGAGCTCAAGGAATGCAATGACGTAATTGCAGAATTGATTGAAACACTGAAACGACCAGTATCTGAAACTGAATATCAGTCAGTTGTAAAAGAGGTAGAGAGCTTGAAAGAACAACTCAAAGAAAAGACTGCCTCCAATATTGATCTTGCCTCCAAACTAAAGGCACAGGAGGAGGAAACAAAGACACAGGAAAAGAAGGTGGCAGAACTTATGAAGGCTGTATTTCTATCCCTCATCATCAAGCCAGAAGAAAAAACAGAGCTGTACATCCTCCCAGAACTCCATTTAGATCAGATACGTCTTCCACCAAAGAACATAACTGTAGAAGAGCTGGCTTCACAAGTGGAAGTATCGAATCCAGAAGTGGATGGAGTCAACAAAACAGAACCACAAGGGATCCCTGAGCCACCAAAAGAGAACGTTACATCAAAGAAGCGTCGGCGCAAGAACAAAAAGATGCCAGAAACCATTGTAAAGAACCTGCCTGAAGTCATCCAGGAACCTCAAGACACGGAGGACATTTCATCACCGATTTATATCCAGGAACCAGAGAAGATTTCTGAACCCGTGGAAGAAAAGGAAATAGAAAGGGCTTCTGAAGACTCACAGGAAGTGATTCCATCAGATTTGGCTCATCAGGCTGGAGTGCCACAACCAGACGTGGTCCCAGAGCTGGTGAGTGACATCGAAATGGAATTAGTCCCACAACCAAAAGATGTCTCAGAGCCACCAAAGGAGAAAGTTTCCTCTAAAAAGCGTCGGCGCGAAAGCAAAAAGACGGTAGAGACCATTATAAAGAACGACCAGTCTGAAGTCATGCAGGAAACTCAAGACACGGAGGACATTTCATCACTGATCGTTGTCCAAGAACCACTTCCAAAGCAAAATCAAGAAAGAACTTTCATTGTCATCGAAATGGAACCAGCCTCTAAACAGTCAGAGGACTCTCCAACATCAAACCCCTTACATACCACAGAAGACTTGTCTCTTCAACTTGCAGTACCAGAACAAGCAGTGGACAAGTTTAACCCCTCAGAAGAAAGACCAGAGCTGCCTTCAATGTGGAGGCTCTTCAAAAAATATATGACGCCAAAACATCGTAGACAATACAAATACAACAACATCAAGAGAGAAAGTAGCAGCAGCGTTTAGTATTCGCGCACAAGACTAGTCATCCAATGAAATCTCTATACCTCCTGTTACAGTAACATCAATAAAAATACTTCAAATGTATCTATCTTTTGCACGACTCTATCTTTTCATCCTGAACAACTGATTCAGGATGTGGGGATTTATGCTGGAAGCATCCCCACATGTGAGAATCTGGTGTTCTCACAACTGTTCAGAGCATTATTGTGTCATTCAAATAAGAATATGAATAAGATCCTACACAAATTATTATTACATTGATTTATGTGTTTAAATAAAATAAAACATGAAAAAAAAAATTACGCACTTGTTTGGATTCTTTTATCAAAATAAGAAACAATTAAAAGGTCATTTTCTTCAAAAGTTATTCTTCCAAAGACAAATAAGGTATTTTTGATATTGTTGAGGGTTTGATAACCCCTTTTATTGTACACATTTATGCACTGTGCTTACATAGAGTTGATACACTCCTTTTTTAAAGGAACAAGCATTGACCGCACAGTGTGAAGTGTTAGAACACTACATGCTTACAGGGGGAGTCAAAACAGGTCAAAATATTTGAATAATGAATAGATTTTACTGGTGTTAAAAGATGAGTTTCCCTGTTTAGTGTCACGGCAGCTGGAATGTACATCAGCATATGAATTAGTGTCTAACAGGAGGACTCCACTCTGGACGCAGCAGAGGACGTCTTGAGAAAGTGGAGCCAAAGAGAGTAAAACCACCAAGCTGCTTAAAGCTGCTTGATCTGACTGCCCAGGTGTTTTTTGTGTGTTTGACCCATCAAACACACCTCCATCCTCTTACACATGAGGAAACTCTGGTGCTCTGCTGCATTTCTCAATAGAAATTAAATATATGTATACATGTGATTTTGTTTAAAAAGTTAGATAACGTATGTGTGGAACACTTTAACTGCAGGAGTATTTGTTGGAATGAAACAATGCAAAAAGTTCAATAAACTTTTAGTAAATTGTTGCTCGTGTTCTTTAGCCTCATCAGAGCCATGTTTCCTCTTGCCTGCGGAAGGATTAAAGATCTTGGACTTTCTATATAAAGACAGTGGAACAAAGAGTAGATTTTATTCACCAATCTGACAACATCATTTACAACAAAAAGTACTCTTCAACAGAACAGAAAGATTCAGGAAACACTGAACAGCATCAACACCTGAACTCATTCAGCAGTGTGGTGAAAACAGAAAAATACTGAAACTTCTCTGTTTAAAGGAGAAACTTTCAGCTGTGGGGCAAGATTTCCCTGCAGGCTCCTGATTTTCTCTTTGTTCGCTCAGTCTGTTGTTTTCTGTCCTCACTTTAATCAACACAGTCCGACAGTAAAAGCTCATTCTCTCTCTTTATCTGGTGTTTACATCACTGTGTCGACAGCACAGTTACACATGTATGCTGTTAAGTCAACGTTCACTTTTTATGCTGTTTCACATGTTCTGCTTTGAACATAAAATCTGACATCATTGGAGCTTTTATCATTAGCATCAAATATTTAAAAGAACGTTGTTGGACATAAAAACACATTTTTCATTTTTAACAGACTTCAATAAATTCAAATTGTAAGAATATGTGTGTCAGACAGGAATAACGGGATCACACTCCTCAGCCTCCCTGGTAAGGTGTATTCGGGGGTACTGGAGAGGAGGAACGACATTTTCACAGTTTTCTGTGTAAAGGTTCGTTATAAAAGAAGAGTCCACAAAGCCTGAGTAGCAGACCTGTGCTTCATCTTGACTTGAGGCATTTCAGGAGAAACTGTCTTGCAATTATAACCCCAGGGAGCCTCCCGCAGAATGAATCTGGTTTTAATTATTGTCAAAACTGGTAAACTTTCTTTCACTTTAGTCTCATGGCATACTAATAACCATTTGAATGATAGAGGATCAGTGTAAATAACTAAAATTATTTAATTTAATATTACTCCTCCGCATTTGACCTATCCAGGTTGGGACCTGTTGAACACACACATGCACAGGGTGACACACTCATGGAGACAGATGCCATACACTGGAGCAGTGGGGCAGCCAATTACAGCGCCCGGGGAGCATGGGGGGTACGGAGCCTTCTTCAAGGGCCGTGGAGGTGGAGGTGGACTACCAGTGAGTACTGATATTTCCTCACTCTTGTGTTTTGGAGTGACTGAGGGTTTGTTCCACCACCAGAGTTGGATATCTGTCACTTGCCCCAGAGAGTTGGAGAGTGAGATGATCCAGAGGCTGTGGGATCCTTGGCGGAGATTTTGGGCTGGGTTACCTATTTTATGACAATAAATCTTGTAAAATACCAGTTAGACTCCTGTTTTTTTAAGTCTGCTCAAACCTTGTTTTGATTAAGAACCTGTACGTGTCTTTAGAGTCTTGGGCTCTCAAACCTAGGTGGCGTTGTCAACCTCTTTTAATCACTATATCTTTAGAATCTATAAATATATGAATATAATTTATTTATAAGGCCCACAACCTCCACCAAAGCAGTACGACAGACAAACTGTGGTGCTCCTTTAGTGACAGGTTGTACTATATAAAACGTGTTACGAAGACGTATCACAAGGCATTTACAATGAATACTGGGCCCAATGCTCCCTCTGACAGGCCACATAAACTTCAGTAACTTCTAATTCACTGTGCACTTCACTCATGTGAGTATAGGAAAGAACTTACTTTGGAGGCACCGATTGTGAAATTGTGGGCCGATACATATGTTAGAAATGACCAGATTTTAAACAAATTAACATCAGTGAAACAATTATATATATATATATATGGAAAGGTTAGTATATCAGCCCCTCATCATACTATCCTTGAATGAGCTCAAATTCTTTTAAAAAGGTTTTTTAACTGACCTCTACTATACACTTTCACATTAGAAAAATCCTTTGTGTGAAAAATAACAGTTTCAAAAGCCCCTTTAACATGTTAAAGTATGCCCAAATCAATGACTTTTCAGTACTTAACTGACCAAACAAGATGTTCTTGTGAAAAATTTAAAACATAATTTAGGTTTGTTAGCTCTGAGACCCTGGAGGAAATGTTTATGCCTAAATATCTAATATTTCCTGACTGTAAAGTGATTGCAGGTATATTCTGGACCCTACAGTTAATGGGCAGAACTGTGGTCTTAGACCAGTTGATAGAGTAGTCAGAAAGTGCTGAGAATTTATTTATGAGTGTGATCGTGTGTGTGAGAGACGTCTGTGAGTTCTGAAGGAAAAGTAATACATCATCAGCATAAAGACTTATTTTATGCTCAATATTTTGGGATTGGATGCCTTTAATATTTCTATCTTGTCTGATAGAAGCTGCTAAAGGTTTGATGAAAAAAGCAAAAAATGAGGAAGAAAATGGACAACCCTGTCTTGTACCTCTCTGCAGACTGAAGCTTGGAGAAGTTTGATCATTTGTCCTGACACTTGCATTTGGGGAGCTATATAATATCCTTATCCATTTGATGAAGTGTGACCCAAACCCGAATTTGTTTAATGTTGCGAATAAAAATTTCCAGTTCACTCGATCAAATGCTTTTTCTGCATCTAGAGAGTCGATTGTGGTTTCCAACTTGTTGAAGGTAGAATAGTCTATGAGATTAATGATCCGGTTTGTGAACGAACTGTTGTGCCTACTGCTCTTCAGCCTGTCAAATGAAACGTAGAATTTGAAACGTGACAAATGAACAAAGACCCAAGGAGTTGAGTCATAAACGACTCAATACTGTTTCCTGTGCGAGGACCCGTCAGCCGAGGAGTTGAGTCGTGAACGAATCAATACTGTTTCCTGTCCTGCTGACTGAACTTATGAAGCTGCCGCCTGCCATGTGGTGAGGAAGGCTACTGCATGAAATTGAACAAATCACTCACTGAGACAACTCGTTACTCCCGAGTCATATAAAAAATTAGTTCATATCGAACAAATCGCTCACGAACGACACATCACTATCTATTTGACGAGTTATGCATGAATTCGGATTTTGCAATAAAATTAATTCCTTCTCTCAAACCAAGTTCAAACTGCTTTGTCCTTCATATTTATCTACTTCTAATCTAGTTTCAACAATAAACAACACTGTATTTTGTAGTATGAAAAAGAACCAGACCTAATTTTCAGCAATAAGCTTCTCTCCAGGAGATATGAAAGAATACAGATTTTGCTATAAAATGAAATCCTTCTATCAAACTTACTTAAAACGGTTTGTCCTTATTTCTTCACTTCTGATGAAGTTTCAACAATAAACAACAAACTTTGTATTATGAGAAAGAACCAGACTCATTCTTCAGGAATCCGAAAATAAGCTCTATTTTACGAGTTATGCACGAATTCGGATTCTACTATAAAACGAATTCCTTAACTCAAACCAAGTTAAGACTGCTTTGTCCTTCATATTTATTCATGTCTAATCAAGTTTCAACGATAAACAACGTTGTACTTTGTAGAATGAGAAAGAACTTCTTCAGCAATAAGCATCTCTTGACATATGACGAAATACAGATTTTGCTATAAAATTAATTCCTTCTATCAGCCTGACTTAAAACTGTTTGTCCTCCTTATTTATCCACTTCAAATCAAGTTTCAACAATTAAAAAAATGTTGTAGTTTGAGAAAGAACAACTTAATCTTCAGCAATCAGTATAAAAAGAGGGTAAGAAAAGGTGCAAATGCCAACCATACATCACTAAAAGGTGGAGCGGAAGTATTCGGCTGCAAGTAGGTGGGAATGTTCGACCATAATTTGTAAAAAGCGGGTAAGAAAAGGTTCGAATGCCCGACTATATATTAACAAAAGTGGGAGGAGAGGTCTTCGGATGAGAGTGGGTGAGAATTTCCAACCATAATCTATAAAATGCGGTGAAAAAAAAGGTGTGAATACCCCATAGAACACTAAAAGGTGAAGCGGAAGTGTTCGGCTGCAAGAAGGTGTGAATGTCAGACCATAGTTGGTAAAAAGCGGGTAAGAAAAGGTTAAAATACCCAACTGTACACAATCAATAACGGGAGCGGAGGTGTTAGGCTACTAAAAGATGTGAAAGTCCGACCCTGGTTTGTAAAAAGCAGGTAAGAAATAGCTGCGAATGCCCGACAATGTATGATTAAAAGAGGGAGCGGAGGTTTTCGGCTGCAAGAAGGTCTGAATGTCCAACCATAATTTGTAAAAACCGGGGAAGAAAAGGCTCGAAAGCCCGACTATACACAATCAAAAGCGGAAGCGGAGGTGTTCAGCTGAAAGAAGGTCTGAATGTCCATCAATAATTGCTAGAAAACATGAAAGAAAATTTTCGAATATCAAACCACACATGATCATAAGTGGGAGAGGAGGTGTTCAGCTGCAAGAAGGTGTGAATTTCCACCCATAATTACTGAAAAATGGGTAAGAAGAGGTGCAATTTACCTCTTCCTTATTTTTTGTTTTTTCGTTTGGTGTCATCTGACATCTTTGATTTGCATGGTGCAAAGATTCAATTCTTCATAATGGTCCCCGTACCCAGGAGCCGCCGGTGTAACGTGTGCCACTGTACCCACAACCTATCAGGCTCTGTGGTTAGAGTGGGTCCTCCAATAACCTTCCATTCCTAATCTCGCCGCTCCGTACCCCCCATGCTCCCTGGGCGCTGAGTGTGTCACCCCGTGCATGTGTGTGTTCAACAGGTGCCAACCTGGATGAGTCAGATGCGGAGAGTCATTTCGTGTGACTACATGACAATAAAGTAATCTTAATAAAGTCATCTTAGTTACTTACATTGATTCTTTACCATTCAAATGGTTATTAGTATGCCATGAGAGACCCAGAGGAAACAAGTTTTGCTTTTTTGATATTTTTATGATAATTTAAGTATTGTGGTTGAAAGAAACATACTGCAACAATTTTTTTTCAAAAACATTGTTTATTTATTTTTTCTGGACTGTCCCTTGTGGTGGACATCGGGTCTTGTTTGATATAAAATGTAATGATGTAATGTTATAATACCGAATTCATTTTCATGTGGATTTCTTTTAAAAAATCTTCTTATTTCATAAACATTAAAATAGATGAAGACATCTGAATGATCTGGCTATTTTACATGAGGGAGGAAATCAGCACATTTCTGTCTGACCTATACTATCGCAATTTCTCACTGTCAACTCTTCAAACTACCAAACAGGGTTAGTTAAACATGGCACCAAAATAAACACATATTTACTGGAATATCCTTACTGGTACTCCCCACAATAAACATTTGAACAAGAATTTAAACTTAGCAGAACACCCAACAATGTTTGAATACTCAAATTTACGGCATCACATACAGCTCCAAATCACAGTGTATCATGAATGGTACAACAGGAAACAGTTTTTGGCCTTTGAAACACACAGAAACATGTTATGCTTGATGCACTTGACATATGTGTCCCCTTTGCATCCCTCTCTTCTGCACCGTGATGAATGAGCAGCCTCCTCCATCTTTGGCAAATGGACTGCCCTGTATTTTTGGACATTGGCATTGGGCTGAGGTTCAACAGGCCTCCTCTTCTTTGTTGGAATGTACTCTTCATCAGTACTCATCTCTTCATCATCACTGGCCACATTGTCAGCCTTGTGATCTCCCTGTGCCTGAGCAATCATCTCCTCAGCCAGCAGCAGTTTGAAGTCGAAATACTGCAGCCTCTCTTTCTCTGGTTTTCCAGAGACTTGGTGGTCTGACCTGTACTCGATCCAGCTGCCAGGTCAACAAAATGCAGGTCCATTTTCTTGTGCGGCTTGACATTGGATAGAAGCTGATCATGCGGTCGCACAAACCGAAGCCGCCCATGTTTTTGTTGTATTCAGCTACAACAGCTGGTCGAGGCACAGTAACATGGAGCTTCTCTTTTGTTGACCATCTCATGCAACTGTCCTGGGGCTGTATCCCACGGACAGTGGAGGCCATCAAGACTGCCTTGTTATCCTGTCACCTCAGATGGGTCACCTAATAAAAGCTGTATTTCTATCCCTCATCATCAAGCCAGAAGAAAAAACAGAGCTGTACATCCTCCCAGAACTCCATTTAGATCAGATACGTCTTCCACCAAAGAACATAACTGTAGAAGAGCTGGCTTCACAAGTGGAAGTATCGAATCCAGAAGTGGATGGAGTCAACAAAACAGAACCACAAGGGATCCCTGAGCCACCAAAAGAGAACGTTACATCAAAGAAGCGTCGGCGCAAGAACAAAAAGATGCCAGAAACCATTGTAAAGAACCTGCCTGAAGTCATCCAGGAACCTCAAGACACGGAGGACATTTCATCACCGATTTATATCCAGGAACCAGAGAAGATTTCTGAACCCGTGGAAGAAAAGGAAATAGAAAGGGCTTCTGAAGACTCACAGGAAGTGATTCCATCAGATTTGGCTCATCAGGCTGGAGTGCCACAACCAGACGTGGTCCCAGAGCTGGTGAGTGACATCGAAATGGAATTAGTCCCACAACCAAAAGATGTCTCAGAGCCACCAAAGGAGAAAGTTTCCTCTAAAAAGCGTCGGCGCGAAAGCAAAAAGACGGTAGAGACCATTATAAAGAACGACCAGTCTGAAGTCATGCAGGAAACTCAAGACACGGAGGACATTTCATCACTGATCGTTGTCCAAGAACCACTTCCAAAGCAAAATCAAGAAAGAACTTTCATTGTCATCGAAATGGAACCAGCCTCTAAACAGTCAGAGGACTCTCCAACATCAAACCCCTTACATACCACAGAAGACTTGTCTCTTCAACTTGCAGTACCAGAACAAGCAGTGGACAAGTTTAACCCCTCAGAAGAAAGACCAGAGCTGCCTTCAATGTGGAGGCTCTTCAAAAAATATATGACGCCAAAACATCGTAGACAATACAAATACAACAACATCAAGAGAGAAAGTAGCAGCAGCGTTTAGTATTCGCGCACAAGACTAGTCATCCAATGAAATCTCTATACCTCCTGTTACAGTAACATCAATAAAAATACTTCAAATGTATCTATCTTTTGCACAACTCTATCTTTTCATCCTGAACAACTGATTCAGGATGTGGGGATTTATGCTGGAAGCATCCCCACATGTGAGAATCTGGTGTTCTCACAACTGTTCAGAGCATTATTGTGTCATTCAAATAAGAATATGAATAAGATCCTACACAAATTATTATTACATTGATTTATGTGTTTAAATAAAATAAAACATGAAAAAAAAAATTACGCACTTGTTTGGATTCTTTTATCAAAATAAGAAACAATTAAAAGGTCATTTTCTTCAAAAGTTATTCTTCCAAAGACAAATAAGGTATTTTTGATATTGTTGAGGGTTTGATATCCCCTTTTATTGTACACATTTATGCACTGTGCTTACATAGAGTTGATACACTCCTTTTTTAAAGGAACAAGCATTGACCGCACAGTGTGAAGTGTTAGAACACTACATGCTTACAGGGGGAGTCAAAACAGGTCAAAATATTTGAATAATGAATAGATTTTACTGGTGTTAAAAGATGAGTTTCCCTGTTTAGTGTCACGGCAGCTGGAATGTACATCAGCATATGAATTAGTGTCTAACAGGAGGACTCCACTCTGGACGCAGCAGAGGACGTCTTGAGAAAGTGGAGCCAAAGAGAGTAAAACCACCAAGCTGCTTAAAGCTGCTTGATCTGACTGCCCAGGTGTTTTTTGTGTGTTTGACCCATCAAACACACCTCCATCCTCTTACACATGAGGAAACTCTGGTGCTCTGCTGCATTTCTCAATAGAAATTAAATATATGTATACATGTGATTTTGTTTAAAAAGTTAGATAACGTATGTGTGGAACACTTTAACTGCAGGAGTATTTGTTGGAATGAAACAATGCAAAAAGTTCAATAAACTTTTAGTAAATTGTTGCTCGTGTTCTTTAGCCTCATCAGAGCCATGTTTCCTCTTGCCTGCGGAAGGATTAAAGATCTTGGACTTTCTATATAAAGACAGTGGAACAAAGAGTAGATTTTATTCACCAATCTGACAACATCATTTACAACAAAAAGTACTCTTCAACAGAACAGAAAGATTCAGGAAACACTGAACAGCATCAACACCTGAACTCATTCAGCAGTGTGGTGAAAACAGAAAAATACTGAAACTTCTCTGTTTAAAGGAGAAACTTTCAGCTGTGGGGCAAGATTTCCCTGCAGGCTCCTGATTTTCTCTTTGTTCGCTCAGTCTGTTGTTTTCTGTCCTCACTTTAATCAACACAGTCCGACAGTAAAAGCTCATTCTCTCTCTTTATCTGGTGTTTACATCACTGTGTCGACAGCACAGTTACACATGTATGCTGTTAAGTCAACGTTCACTTTTTATGCTGTTTCACATGTTCTGCTTTGAACATAAAATCTGACATCATTGGAGCTTTTATCATTAGCATCAAATATTTAAAAGAACGTTGTTGGACATAAAAACACATTTTTCATTTTTAACAGACTTCAATAAATTCAAATTGTAAGAATATGTGTGTCAGACAGGAATAACGGGATCACACTCCTCAGCCTCCCTGGTAAGGTCTATTCGGGGGTACTGGAGAGGAGGAACGACATTTTCACAGTTTTCTGTGTAAAGGTTCGTTATAAAAGAAGAGTCCACAAAGCCTGAGTAGCAGACCTGTGCTTCATCTTGACTTGAGGCATTTCAGGAGAAACTGTCTTGCAATTATAACCCCAGGGAGCCTCCCGCAGAATGAATCTGGTTTTAATTATTGTCAAAACTGGTAAACTTTCTTTCACTTTAGTCTCATGGCATACTAATAACCATTTGAATGATAGAGGATCAGTGTAAATAACTAAAATTAATTAATTTAATATTACTCCTCCGCATTTGACCTATCCAGGTTGGGACCTGTTGAACACACACATGCACAGGGTGACACACTCATGGAGACAGATGCCATACACTGGAGCAGTGGGGCAGCCAATTACAGCGCCCGGGGAGCATGGGGGGTACGGAGCCTTCTTCAAGGGCCGTGGAGGTGGAGGTGGACTACCAGTGAGTACTGATATTTCCTCACTCTTGTGTTTTGGAGTGACTGAGGGTTTGTTCCACCACCAGAGTTGGATATCTGTCACTTGCCCCAGAGAGTTGGAGAGTGAGATGATCCAGAGGCTGTGGGATCCTTGGCGGAGATTTTGGGCTGGGTTACCTATTTTATGACAATAAATCTTGTAAAATACCAGTTAGACTCCTGTTTTTTTAAGTCTGCTCAAACCTTGTTTTGATTAAGAACCTGTACGTGTCTTTAGAGTCTTGGGCTCTCAAACCTAGGTGGCGTTGTCAACCTCTTTTAATCACTATATCTTTAGAATCTATAAATATATGAATATAATTTATTTATAAGGCCCACAACCTCCACCAAAGCAGTACGACAGACAAACTGTGGTGCTCCTTTAGTGACAGGTTGTACTATATAAAACGTGTTACGAAGACGTATCACAAGGCATTTACAATGAATACTGGGCCCAATGCTCCCTCTGACAGGCCACATAAACTTCAGTAACTTCTAATTCACTGTGCACTTCACTCATGTGAGTATAGGAAAGAACTTACTTTGGAGGCACCGATTGTGAAATTGTGGGCCGATACATATGTTAGAAATGACCAGATTTTAAACAAATTAACATCAGTGAAACAATTATATATATATATATATGGAAAGGTTAGTATATCAGCCCCTCATCATACTATCCTTGAATGAGCTCAAATTCTTTTAAAAAGGTTTTTTAACCGACCTCTACTATACACTTTCACATCAGAAAAATCCTTTGTGTGAAAAATAACAGTTTCAAAAGCCCCTTTAACATGTTAAAGTATGCCCAAATCAATGACTTTTCAGTACTTAACTGACCAAACAAGATGTTCTTGTGAAAAATTTAAAACATAATTTAGGTTTGTTAGCTCTGAGACCCTGGAGGAAATGTTTATGCCTAAATATCTAATATTTCCTGACTGTAAAGTGATTGCAGGTATATTCTGGACCCTACAGTTAATGGGCAGAACTGTGGTCTTAGACCAGTTGATAGAGTAGTCAGAAAGTGCTGAGAATTTATTTATGAGTGTGATCGTGTGTGTGAGCTATATAATATCCTTATCCATTTGATGAAGTGTGACCCAAACCCGAATTTGTTTAATGTTGCGAATAAAAATTTCCAGTTCACTCGATCAAATGCTTTTTCTGCATCTAGAGAGTCGATTGTGGTTTCCAACTTGTTGAAGGTAGAATAGTCTATGAGATTAATGATCCGGTTTGTGAACGAACTGTTGTGCCTACTGCTCTTCAGCCTGTCAAATGAAACGTAGAATTTGAAACGTGACAAATGAACAAAGACCCAAGGAGTTGAGTCATAAACGACTCAATACTGTTTCCTGTGCGAGGACCCGTCAGCCGAGGAGTTGAGTCGTGAACGAATCAATACTGTTTCCTGTCCTGCTGACTGAACTTATGAAGCTGCCGCCTGCCATGTGGTGAGGAAGGCTACTGCATGAAATTGAACAAATCACTCACTGAGACAACTCGTTACTCCCGAGTCATATAAAAAATTAGTTCATATCGAACAAATCGCTCACGAACGACACATCACTATCTATTTGACGAGTTATGCATGAATTCGGATTTTGCAATAAAATTAATTCCTTCTCTCAAACCAAGTTCAAACTGCTTTGTCCTTCATATTTATCTACTTCTAATCTAGTTTCAACAATAAACAACACTGTATTTTGTAGTATGAAAAAGAACCAGACCTAATTTTCAGCAATAAGCTTCTCTCCAGGAGATATGAAAGAATACAGATTTTGCTATAAAATGAAATCCTTCTATCAAACTTACTTAAAACGGTTTGTCCTTATTTCTTCACTTCTGATGAAGTTTCAACAATAAACAACAAACTTTGTATTATGAGAAAGAACCAGACTCATTCTTCAGGAATCCGAAAATAAGCTCTATTTTACGAGTTATGCACGAATTCGGATTCTACTATAAAACGAATTCCTTAACTCAAACCAAGTTAAGACTGCTTTGTCCTTCATATTTATTCATGTCTAATCAAGTTTCAACGATAAACAACGTTGTACTTTGTAGAATGAGAAAGAACTTCTTCAGCAATAAGCATCTCTTGACATATGACGAAATACAGATTTTGCTATAAAATTAATTCCTTCTATCAGCCTGACTTAAAACTGTTTGTCCTCCTTATTTATCCACTTCAAATCAAGTTTCAACAATTAAAAAAATGTTGTAGTTTGAGAAAGAACAACTTAATCTTCAGCAATCAGTATAAAAAGAGGGTAAGAAAAGGTGCAAATGCCAACCATACATCACTAAAAGGTGGAGCGGAAGTATTCGGCTGCAAGTAGGTGGGAATGTTCGACCATAATTTGTAAAAAGCGGGTAAGAAAAGGTTCGAATGCCCGACTATATATTAACAAAAGTGGGAGGAGAGGTCTTCGGATGAGAGTGGGTGAGAATTTCCAACCATAATCTATAAAATGCGGTGAAAAAAAAGGTGTGAATACCCCATAGAACACTAAAAGGTGAAGCGGAAGTGTTCGGCTGCAAGAAGGTGTGAATGTCAGACCATAGTTGGTAAAAAGCGGGTAAGAAAAGGTTAAAATACCCAACTGTACACAATCAATAACGGGAGCGGAGGTGTTAGGCTACTAAAAGATGTGAAAGTCCGACCCTGGTTTGTAAAAAGCAGGTAAGAAATAGCTGCGAATGCCCGACAATGTATGATTAAAAGAGGGAGCGGAGGTTTTCGGCTGCAAGAAGGTCTGAATGTCCAACCATAATTTGTAAAAACCGGGGAAGAAAAGGCTCGAAAGCCCGACTATACACAATCAAAAGCGGAAGCGGAGGTGTTCAGCTGAAAGAAGGTCTGAATGTCCATCAATAATTGCTAGAAAACATGAAAGAAAATTTTCGAATATCAAACCACACATGATCATAAGTGGGAGAGGAGGTGTTCAGCTGCAAGAAGGTGTGAATTTCCACCCATAATTACTGAAAAATGGGTAAGAAGAGGTGCAATTTACCTCTTCCTTATTTTTTGTTTTTTCGTTTGGTGTCATCTGACATCTTTGATTTGCATGGTGCAAAGATTCAATTCTTCATAATGGTCCCCGTACCCAGGAGCCGCCGGTGTAACGTGTGCCACTGTACCCACAACCTATCAGGCTCTGTGGTTAGAGTGGGTCCTCCAATAACCTTCCATTCCTAATCTCGCCGCTCCGTACCCCCCATGCTCCCTGGGCGCTGAGTGTGTCACCCCGTGCATGTGTGTGTTCAACAGGTGCCAACCCGGATGAGTCAGATGCGGAGAGTAATTTCGTGTGACTACATGACAATAAAGTAATCTTAATAAAGTCATCTTAGTTACTTACATTGATTCTTTATCATTCAAATGGTCATTAGTATTCCATGAAACTGTGTATATTACAGTGGTCTCTTAAAGTGAAAGAAACTTGAACTGTTTTGACAATAATTAAAACCAGATTTATTCTGCGGGAAGCTCCCTGAGGTTGTAATTGCAAGACAGTTTCTCCTGAAATCCCTCAAGTCAAGATGAAGCACAGGTCTGCTACTCAGGCTTTGTGGACTCTTCTTTTATAACAAACCCTTACACAGAAAAATGTGAAAATGTGGTTAAAACATTTTTGAGATGCTTCATTATATTTTCACCAACAACTCCTTATCATCTGAGACTTTTAACTGTGATATCTTTGGTGCTCGGGCAGGAATCTCTACACTGGCACAAGGTCTCCATCTTCTGGAGAGAGTGCTGCAGGAGTGGTGACAGTGCAGCTCAGATTAGGTTTCTCTGGAGAATCATGCTGCTCTGCAGCAATCTTAGGAATTTTCTAAAGTAATGCATGAATTATGGACCTCTATTAATCATTCAGTCACCAAGAGGTTAATTATGTGTATGCAACTTGAATCTTTATGGAAGTAAAAATTCTGCTCAGCAGCACTTCTCCCCTGGTGAAAAGTAAATGTGCCAAGAAAACATCAACTTTAGCACATTTGACTGTACTTGACAGTGACAATTGGGGAAACCGGGAATGTTCACTCTGACTTTAAATATTTGCTGAACAATCAGGGATTCCGTGCAGGAGCTCAGTGGTCCTGATCTGCATTATTGATACAAAGAGCAGTGAGACAATGGCAGGTTCATACAGAATAAAGACACATTTAGATCCAAACACAGTCTGTAAACATACCTTCATGCTGTCTGCCTTGATAGACAGTTTGGACCCAATATACTACAAACTATCATGTCTGACCTTCCAAATGACGCATTATCTTAGAAATCTAATGCTGCTGAAAAGTACAGTACCTATACAAGACGGGTGATGATGACAAAATGACTCACACATTAGTTGGATATATTCGCTCATAATCAAAGGCGCAAAGGAAAAAGTTTGTCCTTAGCGTTCAGTGTTCAGATTGGCCTGAGCCGTCTCTTCTTCCCTAGACGGCTCATGTCTGTAGAGATATGAAATGCATGTTTGATCACTCCTATGCACTGTTCAATGCTGTTGTCTGCTGGGGGAGTTGCACTTAAGACAAAAACTGTAGGTGTGTCAGAAAAGTTTGCTTTTTATCATTAAATAAAAGTCACAGCCAGAGAGGCCAGTTCATATCAAAACTTCACAAGGAGAAGAAGAAGGAATGTTGTCTCCCCACTGATCGTTATCTTTATAGCTCCCCAAATAAGGAGATGCCTCCAAACTAAGGAGATATGCCAGACCTGGGCACATAGGGGATTGTATGTATGTGTGTGTGTGTGTGTCACCTAATAAAAGAGCAAGGGAAGCAACCACTCGTTGGAGAACTCTTGTGAATCTGCAGAGAGTAGGTTCGGGTGTTGTTCTCCCCTTGCAAGTAAAATACTGAGGCCTCTGAGGGATTTCTTGGTTTCATGCCGTTGTCTGTTAGTTAATTTTAATTCTAACAAGGTGCCTGGACAAACTGGTGAAAAAGACTTGTTCTGTGGTAGGCAGAAGGCTCGACCCTCTCGGTGCTGTGGTGGAGCAACGGATGAGGAGGAAATCATATTCTGTTTTGGAGAACAATAAACATCCTCTCCACAGCATCCTGGCAGGAGAGAGGAGCAGCTGCAGTGAGAGGCTCATCTCACTGAACTGCAGGACTGAGAGGTTCAGGAGGTCCTTTGTCCCCACAGCCATAAGGCTTTTTAACAGCGACTGCTGACATGTTCTTCTCAAATTTATTTAATTAGTCATTGATTATTATTATGATTGTTGTTGTTGTCTAATATACAATCATTGGAAATATTTATATTTTAATGAGCTACTTGACTAATTTGAATTTCCCTCACTGGGGGATGAATAAAATATTTATCTATTCTATTCTATTCTATTCTATTCTATTGTAGCCACCTAAAACTCACTTTTATTTTGAGGCTTTTTTAAATGGGGAAAAAGAGAACAAAGTGAGGAAAGGTGGGACAGATGAACCCCAGCAGTCTAATCCTATAGCAGCTTAACTATGGGATGTTTCAGGATCACCTGAGCCATCCCTAACTATAAGCTTTATCAAAAAGGAAAGTTTTAAGCCTAATCTTAAAAGTGGAAAGGGTGTCTGCTTCAGTTTGAATGTGGAAAAAGGTTTATTTTGGAAACATTTTAAAAACTGACATTATTCTGTCTTGGAAAACACTGCTAGTGGGAAACATTACACTGGTTGCTGAAAACTGGCAGAAGTGGACCTTCCAACGTGACAGTGACATGAAGTATTCAGCTGAAGTCGTCAAGTGATTAACAGAGAACAAAAATCAACATTCTGGAATCCGGACTTCAATTCCATTCAGAATCTGTGGTTGGAATCACAGACCAGAAGAGAGACAGAACAGAGGCCTTCAAACCTGCAGATCATCACAGAATGAGGTCCAATTTTCCAGTGGAGGCATGAAGAAAGCAGTCGTGAGTACCATAACATACAATGAATGCATTAAAACTGACCTGGACAATAATATTTTGAGATTTCACAGAAAAAAGTTTAAAAATGTATAATCATAAAACTGAACAAGAGAGCAAAACAACACACAAGATGGTGACTGAGAACGGAATGCCATTGCTCTTTTTTAGTCTTATCACTAAATTGTGATGTCATCACTGATGACATCACAATCTCTCTTCTGGTCTTCTGGTCATCACTGATGATGACATCACAATTGATGTCACCACTGATGTTGTTTGACATCACAATTGATGTCACCACTGATGTTGTTTGACATCACAAATGTTATATAGGCCAGACATTTTCCCTCCTATTTCACAGTTCGTCAGGAGTTTATCTGAAGAAACACGTCACAGCAAACGGTTTTCACATCGTCTAAAAAAACAACACTTAATTACTATCTTAAATAGTAATTTTGACAAACTATTAAAAACAACACTTAATTACTATCTTAAATAGTAATTTTGACAAGCTCTTAAAAACAACAAGCAAAATGAGTCAAACCAAGATATCATCTGCTCCACTTCAGTGGTGTGACATGGTAGAGGACGATTTACCTGAGGATATCTACACATATACCATTACTTTTGGCGATAATGAAGGTTATGAGGAACCCACCAACAGGTCAGAAAATGAGCTGTGTGAAAAAGAACAATGCCAGGCCTCTGAGGATTCCCCGTCTCCTCAAACAGTAAATGACGAAGAGGAAAAAGAACCATCCCAGGTCTCTGCTGCGGCTGTGACTCCTCATTCCGAGGACGTCCAGCTGGTGCAGGATCATCCCCAGGCCTCCAAAGTACGTTGCGTCACGTGGAAGTTTCCAAATTCACAAACCGACAAACAAGCCCAGGCCTCCAACAAATATAACATTACTTTTGGCAGTAATGAAAGAAACCCACCAACAGGCAAGAAATTTTAACATCAAGCCTAGAAAATGACCTGTTTGAAAAAGAACAATCTCAGGCGTCCTACAATTATAACATTACTTTTGTCAGTAAGGAAAGTTATAAGGAACCCACCAACAGGCGAGAAATTTTAAAATCAAACCTAGAAAATGACCTGTTTGAAAAAGAACAATCTCAGGCGTTCTTCAAATATAACATTACTTTTGGCAGTGATGAAAGTTTGGAGGAACCCACCAACAGATCAGAAATGTTGGACGTGTTGGAAAAGGAACAATCCCAGGTCTCTGCTGCGGCTGTGACTCCTCATTCCGAGGACGTCCAGCTTGTGTAGGATCATCCCCAGGCCTCCAAAGTTCGTCGCGTCACGTGGAAGTTTCCAATTTCACAAACCGAGGAGATTCCCTCTAATGCCTCTGCTGCCAACGATGATTATGGATCAGAAAAATTACAGGAATCTTACCAACATAATAAGGACAAGATCAACTATTTATACCATCGGATGGATATTGTCAGGACTAAGCTGCTGAAAAAGAATTTCTTTCTAACACGAGAAAAAGACAGAAGAGTCGCAGCAGAGAATAGCTGCTCCATTTCTGAGGAAAAACTCAAGGACCTGGAAAACTGTTTGAAGTGTGAGCGTCATCTCCGTGAAAAGTGTGAGCAGGAGCTCAAGGAATGCAATGACGTAATTACAGAATTGATTGAAACACTGAAACCACCAGTATCTGAAACTGAATATCAGTCAGTTGTAAAAGAGGTAGAGAGCTTGAAAGAACAACTCAAAGAAAAGACTGCCTCCAATATTGATCTTGCCTCCAAACTAAAGGCACAGGAGGAGGAAACAAAGACACAGGAAAAGAAGGTGGCAGAACTTATGAAGGCTGTATTTCTATCCCTCATCATCAAGCCAGAAGAAAAAACAGAGCTGTACATCCTCCCAGAACTCCATTTAGATCAGATACGTCTTCCACCAAAGAACATAACTGTAGAAGAGCTGGCTTCACAAGTGGAAGTATCGAATCCAGAAGTGGATGGAGTCAACAAAACAGAACCACAAGGGATCCCTGAGCCACGAAAGAGAACGTTACATCAAAGAAGCGTCGGCGCAAGAACAAAAAGATGCCAGAAACCATTGTAAAGAACCTGCCTGAAGTCATCCAGGAACCTCAAGACACGGAGGACATTTCATCACCGATTTATATCCAGGAACCAGAGAAGATTTCTGAACCCGTGGAAGAAAAGGAAATAGAAAGGGCTTCTGAAGACTCACAGGAAGTGATTCCATCAGATTTGGCTCATCAGGCTGGAGTGCCACAACCAGACGTGGTCCCAGAGCTGGTGAGTGACATCGAAATGGAATTAGTCCCACAACCAAAAGATGTCTCAGAGCCACCAAAGGAGAAAGTTTCCTCTAAAAAGCGTCGGCGCGAAAGCAAAAAGACGGTAGAGACCATTATAAAGAACGACCAGTCTGAAGTCATGCAGGAAACTCAAGACACGGAGGACATTTCATCACTGATCGTTGTCCAAGAACCACTTCCAAAGCAAAATCAAGAAAGAACTTTCATTGTCATCGAAATGGAACCAGCCTCTAAACAGTCAGAGGACTCTCCAACATCAAACCCCTTACATACCACAGAAGACTTGTCTCTTCAACTTGCAGTACCAGAACAAGCAGTGGACAAGTTTAACCCCTCAGAAGAAAGACCAGAGCTGCCTTCAATGTGGAGGCTCTTCAAAAAATATATGACGCCAAAACATCGTAGACAATACAAATACAACAACATCAAGAGAGAAAGTAGCAGCAGCGTTTAGTATTCGCGCACAAGACTAGTCATCCAATGAAATCTCTATACCTCCTGTTACAGTAACATCAATAAAAATACTTCAAATGTATCTATCTTTTGCACGACTCTATCTTTTCATCCTGAACAACTGATTCAGGATGTGGGGATTTATGCTGGAAGCATCCCCACATGTGAGAATCTGGTGTTCTCACAACTGTTCAGAGCATTATTGTGTCATTCAAATAAGAATATGAATAAGATCCTACACAAATTATTATTACATTGATTTATGTGTTTAAATAAAATAAAACATGAAAAAAAAAATTACGCACTTGTTTGGATTCTTTTATCAAAATAAGAAACAATTAAAAGGTCATTTTCTTCAAAAGTTATTCTTCCAAAGACAAATAAGGTATTTTTGATATTGTTGAGGGTTTGATATCCCCTTTTATTGTACACATTTATGCACTGTGCTTACATAGAGTTGATACACTCCTTTTTTAAAGGAACAAGCATTGACCGCACAGTGTGAAGTGTTAGAACACTACATGCTTACAGGGGGAGTCAAAACAGGTCAAAATATTTGAATAATGAATAGATTTTACTGGTGTTAAAAGATGAGTTTCCCTGTTTAGTGTCACGGCAGCTGGAATGTACATCAGCATATGAATTAGTGTCTAACAGGAGGACTCCACTCTGGACGCAGCAGAGGACGTCTTGAGAAAGTGGAGCCAAAGAGAGTAAAACCACCAAGCTGCTTAAAGCTGCTTGATCTGACTGCCCAGGTGTTTTTTGTGTGTTTGACCCATCAAACACACCTCCATCCTCTTACACATGAGGAAACTCTGGTGCTCTGCTGCATTTCTCAATAGAAATTAAATATATGTATACATGTGATTTTGTTTAAAAAGTTAGATAACGTATGTGTGGAACACTTTAACTGCAGGAGTATTTGTTGGAATGAAACAATGCAAAAAGTTCAATAAACTTTTAGTAAATTGTTGCTCGTGTTCTTTAGCCTCATCAGAGCCATGTTTCCTCTTGCCTGCGGAAGGATTAAAGATCTTGGACTTTCTATATAAAGACAGTGGAACAAAGAGTAGATTTTATTCACCAATCTGACAACATCATTTACAACAAAAAGTACTCTTCAACAGAACAGAAAGATTCAGGAAACACTGAACAGCATCAACACCTGAACTCATTCAGCAGTGTGGTGAAAACAGAAAAATACTGAAACTTCTCTGTTTAAAGGAGAAACTTTCAGCTGTGGGGCAAGATTTCCCTGCAGGCTCCTGATTTTCTCTTTGTTAGCTCAGTCTGTTGTTTTCTGTCCTCACTTTAATCAACACAGTCCGACAGTAAAAGCTCATTCTCTCTCTTTATCTGGTGTTTACATCACTGTGTCGACAGCACAGTTACACATGTATGCTGTTAAGTCAACGTTCACTTTTTATGCTGTTTCACATGTTCTGCTTTGAACATAAAATCTGACATCATTGGAGCTTTTATCATTAGCATCAAATATTTAAAAGAACGTTGTTGGACATAAAAACACATTTTTCATTTTTAACAGACTTCAATAAATTCAAATTGTAAGAATATGTGTGTCAGACAGGAATAACGGGATCACACTCCTCAGCCTCCCTGGTAAGGTCTATTCGGGGGTACTGGAGAGGAGGAACGACATTTTCACAGTTTTCTGTGTAAAGGTTCGTTATAAAAGAAGAGTCCACAAAGCCTGAGTAGCAGACCTGTGCTTCATCTTGACTTGAGGCATTTCAGGAGAAACTGTCTTGCAATTATAACCCCAGGGAGCCTCCCGCAGAATGAATCTGGTTTTAATTATTGTCAAAACTGGTAAACTTTCTTTCACTTTAGTCTCATGGCATACTAATAACCATTTGAATGATAGAGGATCAGTGTAAATAACTAAAATTATTTAATTTAATATTACTCCTCCGCATTTGACCTATCCAGGTTGGGACCTGTTGAACACACACATGCACAGGGTGACACACTCATGGAGACAGATGCCATACACTGGAGCAGTGGGGCAGCCAATTACAGCGCCCGGGGAGCATGGGGGGTACGGAGCCTTCTTCAAGGGCCGTGGAGGTGGAGGTGGACTACCAGTGAGTACTGATATTTCCTCACTCTTGTGTTTTGGAGTGACTGAGGGTTTGTTCCACCACCAGAGTTGGATATCTGTCACTTGCCCCAGAGAGTTGGAGAGTGAGATGATCCAGAGGCTGTGGGATCCTTGGCGGAGATTTTGGGCTGGGTTACCTATTTTATGACAATAAATCTTGTGAAATACCAGTTAGACTCCTGTTTTTTTAAGTCTGCTCAAACCTTGTTTTGATTAAGAACCTGTACGTGTCTTTAGAGTCTTGGGCTCTCAAACCTAGGTGGCGTTGTCAACCTCTTTTAATCACTATATCTTTAGAATCTATAAATATATGAATATAATTTATTTATAAGGCCCACAACCTCCACCAAAGCAGTACGACAGACAAACTGTGGTGCTCCTTTAGTGACAGGTTGTACTATATAAAACGTGTTACGAAGACGTATCACAAGGCATTTACAATGAATACTGGGCCCAATGCTCCCTCTGACAGGCCTTCAGTAACTTCTAATTCACTGTGCACTTCACTCATGTGAGTATAGGAAAGAACTTATTTTGGAGGCACCGATTGTGAAATTGTGGGCCGATACATATGTTAGAAATGACCAGATTTTAAACAAATTAACATCAGTGAAACAATTATATATATATATATATGGAAAGGTTAGTATATCAGCCCCTCATCATACTATCCTTGAATGAGCTCAAATTCTTTTAAAAAGGTTTTTTAACCGACCTCTACTATACACTTTCACATCAGAAAAATCCTTTGTGTGAAAAATAACAGTTTCAAAAGCCCCTTTAACATGTTAAAGTATGCCCAAATCAATGACTTTTCAGTACTTAACTGACCAAACAAGATGTTCTTGTGAAAAATTTAAAACATAATTTAGGTTTGTTAGCTCTGAGACCCTGGAGGAAATGTTTATGCCTAAATATCTAATATTTGCAGGTATATTCTGGACCCTACAGTTAATGGGCAGAACTGTGGTCTTAGACCAGTTGATAGAGTAGTCAGAAAGTGCTGAGAATTTATTTATGAGTGTGATCGTGTGTGTGAGAGACGTCTGTGAGTTCTGAAGGAAAAGTAATACATCATCAGCATAAAGACTTATTTTATGCTCAATATTTTGGGATTGGATGCCTTTAATATTTCTATCTTGTCTGATAGAAGCTGCTAAAGGTTTGATGAAAAAAGCAAAAAATGAGGAAGAAAATGGGCAACCCTGTCTTGTACCTCTCTGCAGACTGAAGCTTGGAGAAGTTTGATCATTTGTCCTGACACTTGCATTTGGGGAGCTATATAATATCCTTATCCATTTGATGAAGTGTGACCCAAACCCGAATTTGTTTAATGTTGCGAATAAAAATTTCCAGTTCACTCGATCAAATGCTTTTTCTGAATCTAGAGAGTCGATTGTGGTTTCCAACTTGTTGAAGGTAGAATAGTCTATGAGATTAATGATCCGGTTTGTGAACGAACTGTTGTGCCTACTGCTCTTCAGCCTGTCAAATGAAACGTAGAATTTGAAAGGTGACAAATGAACAAAGACCCAAGGAGTTGAGTCATAAACGAATCAATACTGTTTCCTGTGCGAGGACCCGTCAGCCGAGGAGTTGAGTCGTGAACGAATCAATACTGTTTCCTGTCCTGCTGACTGAACTTATGAAGCTGCCGCCTGCCATGTGGTGAGGAAGGCTACTGCATGAAATTGAACAAATCACTCACTGAGACAACTCGTTACTCCCGAGTCATATAAAAAATTAGTTCATATCGAACAAATCGCTCACGAACGACACATCACTATCTATTTGACGAGTTATGCATGAATTCGGATTTTGCAATAAAATTAATTCCTTCTCTCAAACCAAGTTCAAACTGCTTTGTCCTTCATATTTATCTACTTCTAATCTAGTTTCAACAATAAACAACACTGTATTTTGTAGTATGAAAAAGAACCAGACCTAATTTTCAGCAATAAGCTTCTCTCCAGGAGATATGAAAGAATACAGATTTTGCTATAAAATGAAATCCTTCTATCAAACTTACTTAAAACGGTTTGTCCTTATTTCTTCACTTCTGATGAAGTTTCAACAATAAACAACAAACTTTGTATTATGAGAAAGAACCAGACTCATTCTTCAGGAATCCGAAAATAAGCTCTATTTTACGAGTTATGCACGAATTCGGATTCTACTATAAAACGAATTCCTTAACTCAAACCAAGTTAAGACTGCTTTGTCCTTCATATTTATTCATGTCTAATCAAGTTTCAACGATAAACAACGTTGTACTTTGTAGAATGAGAAAGAACTTCTTCAGCAATAAGCATCTCTTGACATATGACGAAATACAGATTTTGCTATAAAATTAATTCCTTCTATCAGCCTGACTTAAAACTGTTTGTCCTCCTTATTTATCCACTTCAAATCAAGTTTCAACAATTAAAAAAATGTTGTAGTTTGAGAAAGAACAACTTAATCTTCAGCAATCAGTATAAAAAGAGGGTAAGAAAAGGTGCAAATGCCAACCATACATCACTAAAAGGTGGAGCGGAAGTATTCGGCTGCAAGTAAGTGGGAATGTTCGACCATAATTTGTAAAAAGCGGGTAAGAAAAGGTTCGAATGCCCGACTATATATTAACAAAAGTGGGAGGAGAGGTCTTCGGATGAGAGTGGGTGAGAATTTCCAACCATAATCTATAAAACACGGTGAAAAAAAAGGTGTGAATACCCCATAGAACACTAAAAGGTGAAGCGGAAGTGTTCGGCTGCAAGAAGGTGTGAATGTCAGACCATAGTTGGTAAAAAGCGGGTAAGAAAAGGTTAAAATACCCAACTGTACACAATCAATAACGGGAGCGGAGGTGTTAGGCTACTAAAAGATGTGAAAGTCCGACCCTGGTTTGTAAAAAGCAGGTAAGAAAAGCTGCGAATGCCCGACAATGTATGATTAAAAGAGGGAGCGGAGGTTTTCGGCTGCAAGAAGGTCTGAATGTCCAACCATAATTTGTAAAAACCGGGGAAGAAAAGGCTCGAAAGCCCGACTATACACAATCAAAAGCGGAAGCGGAGGTGTTCAGCTGAAAGAAGGTCTGAATGTCCATCAATAATTGCTAGAAAACATGAAAGAAAATTTTCGAATATCAAACTGCACATGATCATAAGCGGGAGAGGAGGTGTTCAGCTGCAAGAAGGTCTAAATGTCCATCAATAATTGCTAGAAAACATGAAAGAAAATTTTCGAATATCAAACTGCACATGATCATAAGCGGGAGAGGAGGTGTTCAGCTGCAAGAAGGTGTGAATGTCTACCCATAATTACTGAGAAATGGGTAAGAAAAGGTGCGAATGCCTAACCATACATTATCAAAAGAGGGAGCGGAGGTGTTCCGCTGTAAGACGGTGTGAATGTCCGACCATAGATGGTAAAAAGCGGGTAAGAAAAGGTTCGTATGCCCGAATATACACCATCAAAAGCGGAAGCGGAGGTGTTCGGCTGCAAGATATTGTGAACGTCCGACCAAATCAAACCTTCTTGCAGCTGAACCACCTCCGCTCCATGTTTTGATCATATATGGTCTGGCAATACTACCTTTTCTTATCCGTTTGTGAGTAATTATGGCTGGACATTCACACCTACTTGCAGCCGAACACAACCTCTCTCGCTTTTGATGATGTATGGACCGGCATTTTTACCTTTTCTAACACATTTTTCAGCAATTATGGTCGGACATTCACACCTACTCACAGCCGAACAACTCCGCTCCCGCATTTGATGATGTATGGTTGGATATTCGAACCTTTTCTTAACTGCTTTTTACATATTTTGGTTGGACGTTCACACCTTCTTGTAGCCGAACACTTCCACTCCTGCTTTTGATGTTTCGAACAACTCCGCTCCCGCATTTGAATGTGTATAGTCGGGCATTCTCACCCTTTCTCATTAGCTTTTTGCAAATTATGATCTGACATTCACACCTACTTGCAGTCGAACAGCTCTGCTCCCGCTTTTGATTATGTTTGGTTGGATATTCGAACCTTTTCTTAACTGCTTTTTACAAACTTTGGTTGGACGTTCACACCTTCTTGTAGCCGAACACATGCACTCCTGCTTTTGATGATGTATGGTTGTGCATTCGCACCTTTTTTTTACCCATTTTTCAGGTATTATGGGTGGACATTCACACCTTCTTGCAGCTGAACACCTCCTCTCCCACTTATGATCATGTGTGGTTTGATTTTCGAAAATTTTCTTTCATGTTTTCTAGCAATTATTGATGGACATTTAGACCTTCTTGCAGCTGAACACCACCTCTCCCGATTTTGATTATGTATGGACCGGCATTTTTACCTTTTCTAACACATTTTTCAGCAATTATGGTTGGAGATTCACAACTACTCACAGCCAAATAACTCCGCTACCGCATTTGATGGTGTATAGTCGGGCATTCTCACCCTTTCTCATCAGCTTTTTGCAAATTATGATCCGACATTCACACCTACTTCCAGTCGAACAGCTCTGCTCCCGCTTTTGATTATGTTTGGTTAGATATTTGAACCTTTTCTTAACTGCTTTTTACAAACTTTGGTCGGACGTTCACAATATCTTGCAGCCGAACACCTCCGCTTCCGCTTTTGATGGTGTATATTCGGGCATACGAACCTTTTCTTACCCGCTTTTTACAAACCAAGGTCGGACTTTCACACCTTCTCTTAGCTGAACAACTCCGCTCCCTCTTTTGATTGTGTACAGTCGGGTAATTTAACCTTTTCTTACCTGCTTTTTACCATCTATGGTCGGACATTCACACCGTCTTACAGCGGAACACCTCCGCTCCCTCTTTTGATGATGTATGGTTAGGCATTCGCACCTTTTCTTACCCATTTTTCAGTAATTATGGGTAGACATTCACACCTTCTTGCAGCTGAACACCTCCTCTCCCGCTTATGATCATGTGCAGTTTGATATTCGAAAATTTTCTTTCATGTTTTCTAGCAATTATTGATGGACATTCAGACCGTCTTGCAGCTGAACACCTCCGCTCCCACTTTTGATGGTGTATAGTCGGGCTTTCGAGCCTTTTCTTCCCCGGTTTTTACAAATTATGGTTGGACATTCAGACCTTCTTGCAGCCGAGAACCTCCACTCCCTCTTTTGATCATACATTGTCGGGCATTCGCACCTTTTCTTACCCACTTTTTACAAACCATGGTCGGACTTTCACACCTTTTAGGAGCCGAACAACTCCGCTCCCGCTATTGATTGTGTACAGTCGGGTATTTTAACCTTTTCTTACCCGCTTTTTAGCAACTATGGTTGGACATTCACACCTTCTTACAGCAGAACACCTCCGCTCCCTGTTTTGATTATGTATGGTTTGACATTCGCACCTTCTCTCACTCGCCTTTTACTATGGTCGGCCATTCACAGCTTCCTCTCCACCATACTTGTATGGTGGGATATTCACACCCACCTGCATCCGAAGACCTCCGCCCCCACTTTTGTTGATATTTAGTCGGTCATTCGCACCTTACCCGCTTTTGGCAAACTATGGCCTTCTTGCAGCCAAACACCTCTGATCTCGCTTTTGATGATGTAAGGTTGGGCATTCAGACCTTGCTTCACCTGCTTTTCACCAAATATAGTCGGACATTCACACCCACTTGCATCCGAAGACCTCCGCCCCAAATTTTGTTGATATTTAGTCGGACATTCGCACCTTACCCGCTTTTGGCAAACTATGGCCTTCTTGCAGCCAAACACCTCTGATCTCGCTTTTGATGATGTAAGGTTGGGCATTCAGACCTTGCTTCACCTGCTTTTCACCAAATATAGTCGGACATTCACACCTTCTTGCAGCCGAACACTTCCGCTCCA
This sequence comes from Leuresthes tenuis, assembly GCF_036924035.1. Taxonomy (NCBI): domain Eukaryota; kingdom Metazoa; phylum Chordata; class Actinopteri; order Atheriniformes; family Atherinopsidae; genus Leuresthes; species Leuresthes tenuis. Next base: position 24,544,435 of record NW_027325371.1, read on the forward strand.
CCTTTTGATGATGTATGGTTAGGCATTCGCACCTTTTCTTACCCATTTTTCACTAATTATGGGGGGAAATTCACACCTTCTTGCAGCTGAACACCTCCTCTCCCGCTTATGATCATGTGCAGTTTGATATTCGAAAATTTTCTTTCATGTTTTCTAGCAATTATTGATGGACATTCAGACCGTCTTGCAGCTGAACACCTCCGCTCCCACTTTTGATGGTGTATAGTCGGGCTTTCGAGCCTTTTCTTCCCCGTTTTTTACAAATTATGGTTGGACATTCAGACCTTCTTGCAGCCGAAAACCTCCACTCCCTCTTTTGATCATACATTGTCGGGCATTCGCACCTTTTCTTACCCGCTTTTTAAAAAACCATGGTCGGACTTTCACACCTTTTAGGAGCCGAACAACTCCGCTCCTGCTATTGATTGTGTACAGTCGGGTATTTTAACCTTTTCTTACCCGCTTTTTACCAACTATGGTTGGACATTCACACCTTCTTACAGCAGAACACCTCCGCTCCCTGTTTTGATTATGTATGGTTTGACATTCGCACCTTCTCTCACCCGCCTTTTACTATGGTCGGCCATTCACAGCTTCCTCTCCACCATACTTGTATGGTGGGATATTCACACCCACTTGCATCCGAAGACCTCCGCCCCCACTTTTGTTGATATTTAGTCAATCATTCGCACCTTACCCGCTTTTGGCAAACTATGGCCTTCTTGCAGCCAAACACCTCTGATCTCGCTTTTGATGATGTAAGGTTGGGCATTCAGACCTTGCTTCACCTGCTTTTCACCAAATATAGTCGGACATTCACACCCACTTGCATCCGAAGACCTCCGCCCCAAATTTTGTTGATATTTAGTCGGACATTCGCACCTTACCCGCTTTTGGCAAACTATGGCCTTCTTGCAGCCAAACACCTCTGATCTCGCTTTTGATGATGTAAGGTTGGGCATTCAGACCTTGCTTCACCTGCTTTTCACCAAATATAGTCGGACATTCCCACCTTCTTGCAGCCGAACACTTCCGCTCCACCTTTTAGTGTTCTATCACACCTTTTTCTTCACCGCATTTTATACATTATGGTTGGAAATTTTCAACCACTCTCATCCGAAGACTTCTCCTCCCGCTTTTGTTAATATATTTGAACTTTAGTTGGACATTCAAACCTTCTTGCAGCTGAACCACCTCCGCTCCCTATTTTGATCATATATGGTCTGGCAATACTACCTTTTCTTACCCGTTTGTGAGTAATTATGGCTGGACATTCACACCTACTTGCAGCCGAACACAACCTCTCTCGCTTTTGATGATGTATGGACCGGCATTCTTACCTTTTCTAACACATTTTTCAGCAATTATGGTCGGAGATTCACACCTACTCACAGCCGAACAACTCCGCTCCCGCATTTGATGGTGTATAGTCGGGCATTCTCACCCTTTCTCATCAGCTTTTTGCAAATTATGATCTGACATTCACACCTACTTGCAGTCGAACAGCTCTGCTCCCGCTTTTGATTATGTATGGTTGGATATTCGAACCTTTTCTTAACTGCTTTTTACAAACTTTGGTCGGACGTTCACACCTTCTTGTAGCCGAACACATGCACTCCTGCTTTTGATGATGTATGGTTGGGCATTCGCACCTTTTTTTTACCCATTTTTCAGGTATTATGGGTGGACATTCACACCTTCTTGCAGCTGAACACCTCCTCTCCCACTTATGATCATGTGTGGTTTGATTTTCGAAAATTTTCTTTCATGTTTTCTAGCAATTATTGATGGACATTTAGACCTTCTTGCAGCTGAACACCACCTCTCCCGATTTTGATTATGTATGGACCGGCATTTTTACCTTTTCTAACACATTTTTCAGCAATTATGGTTGGAGATTCACACCTACTCACAGCCGAACAACTCCGCTACCGCATTTGATGGTGTATAGTCGGGCATTCTCACCCTTTCTCATCAGCTTTTTGCAAATTATGATCTGACATTCACACCTACTTCCAGTCGAACAGCTCTGCTCCTGCTTTTGATTATGTTTGGTTAGATATTCGAACCTTTTCTTAACTGCTTTTTACAAACTTTGGTCGGACGTTCACAATATCTTGCAGCCGAACACCTCCGCTTCCGCTTTTGATGGTGTATATTTGGGCATACGAACCATTTCTTACCCGCTTTTTACAAACCAAGGTCGGACTTTCACACCTTCTCTTAGCTGAACAACTCCGCTCCCTCTTTTGATTGTGTACAGTCGGGTAATTTAACCTTTTCTTACCCGCTTTTTACCATCTATGGTCGGACATTCACACCGTCTTACAGCGGAACACCTCCGCTCCCTCTTTTGATGATGTATGGTTAGGCATTCGCACCTTTTCTTACCCATTTTTCAGTAATTATGGGTAGACATTCACACCTTCTTGCAGCTGAACACCTCCTCTCCCGCTTATGATCATGTGCAGTTTGATATTCGAAAATTTTCTTTCATGTTTTCTAGCAATTATTGATGGACATTCAGACCGTCTTGCAGCTGAACACCTCCGCTCCCACTTTTGATGGTGTATAGTCGGGCTTTCGAGCCTTTTCTTCCCCGGTTTTTACAAATTATGGTTGGACATTCAGACCTTCTTGCAGCCGAAAACCTCCACTCCCTCTTTTGATCATACATTGTCGGGCATTCGCACCTTTTCTTACCCGCTTTTTACAAACCATGGTCGGACTTTCACACCTTTTAGTAGCCGAACAACTCCGCTCCTGCTATTGATTGTGTACAGTCGGGTATTTTAACCTTTTCTTACCCGCTTTTTACCAACTATGGTTGGACATTCGCACCTTCTTACAGCAGAACACCTCCGCTCCCTGTTTTGATTATGTATGGTTTGACATTCGCACCTTCTCTCACCCGCCTTTTACTATGGTCGGCCATTCACAGCTTCCTCTCCACCATACTTGTATGGTGGGATATTCACACCCACTTGCATCCGAAGACCTCCGCCCCCACTTTTGTTGATATTTAGTCGGTCATTCGCACCTTACCCGCTTTTGGCAAACTATGGCCTTCTTGCAGCCAAACACCTCTGATCTCGCTTTTGATGATGTAAGGTTGGGCATTCAGACCTTGCTTCACCTGCTTTTCACCAAATATAGTCGGACATTCACACCTTCTTGCAGCCGAACACTTCCGCTTTTAGTGTTCTATGAGGCATTCACATATTTTTTTTCACCGTATTTTAAAGATTATGGTTGGAAATTCTCACCCACTCTCATTCGAAGACCTCTCCTCCCGCTTTTGTTAATATATAGTCGGGCATTCGAACCTTTTCTTACCCGCTTTTTACAAATTATGGTCGAACATTCACTCCTACTTGCAGCTGAATACTTCCGCTCCACCTTTTAGGTATGTATGGTTGGCATTTGCACCTCTTTTTATACTGATTGCTGAAGATTAAGTTGTTCTTTCTCAAACTACAAATTTTTTTTAATTGTTGAAACTTGATTTGAAGTGGATAAATAAGGAGGACAAACAGTTTTAAGTCAGGCTGATAGAAGGAATTAATTTTATAGCAAAATCTGTATTTCGTCATATGTCGAGAGATGCTTATTTCTGAAGAAGTTCTTTCTCATTCTACAAAGTACAACGTTGTTTATCGTTGAAACTTGATTAGACATGAATATATATGAAGGACAAAGCAGTCTTAACTTGGTTTGAGTTAATGAATTCTTTTTATAGGAGAATCCGAATTCGTGCATAACTCATAAAATAGAGCTTATTTTCGGATTCCTGAAGAATGAGTCTGGTTCTTTCTCATAATACAAAGTTTGTTGTTTATTGTTGAAACTTCATCAGAAGTGAGGAAATAAATGAATGCCTATCAACAAATGTGGGATCTAAACTCTACTGCTTCCTCTAAAATAATTTCCTTTCTCAATTTAGAAATGTGTGTGTGTAAGTCACAACACCCGTGACACCAAAACGGCTTTCTTTTCTCTACACTCTGCACTATGAGCACACACACCAAATCAGAAAGGCTTTTTTCTCTCTTTTCTACATTATGGACTGTGGGGACACAAAACCGCTCTCTCTCTTTTTTTTTTTTTATCGTGTGCCAGGGCGTTGTCTCACGTATTAGATTATGCTTAAGATACGAATGGGTTTATCAGTCACATCAGAATCCATACATACTGATCCTCCCGTAATAAAATGGTCGGATCTTATCAAACACACTTTGTTTCTTGTGACAATCAAGTCAGCGAAACAGCGTATACACGTCAAGACACTGAATCAAGTTTGCCACAAGAACTCATAAGTTTGGCAGTATTGCTCTGCCGTCAGCAATCATACACCCATTTTATTTTCGTGAGACATGTGCAAACACCTGTTCATCTACTGTTCTATCACTATGAATTAGTGATCTATTATCAATAAGGATACTTCTACAACTACTATCAAAGTATGTCCGGACTTCTTATGTTGTCAGTTGCTATATATGAATAAGTGGGTAGCTACTGACAAGCATTAAGCATGTCACACAGCCCAAACATATAACATTTCAGGACACACCACACAGTTAACAACCACAGTGAAGTGTCAAAGCCCAAACATGTAATGAAAAAATGAAAGGTATGACCTTTTAGAAGATATACAGCTCTACATGCTAGGGCAAGTACCTTTAGTTGTAGGAGGGGATTTTAACTGTATCTTGAGCAGGAAAGATAGAAAAAGAGCAGGGGTAGATTTTAAAGTGGATAAGACTTCGATTTTACTTCAGGGCATATGCAGGGATTTTAAGCTTACTGACTGTTTTAAAACCATGCATCCCAGAGAGGAGGGCTTCACCTGGTTTAGTCATGATGGCACCAGAGCCTCTCGCATTGATTATTTCTTTACTAGAGATTGCCCACCCACTGATGTTAGATTAACCCCTGTTTTCTTTTCAGACCACCTTATGCTCTCCTGCACCCTTTCACCCCCTTCTGGTGTGACGGTAGGAAGTGGTCTGTGGAAACTCAACTGTTCCCTGTTGGAGGATGAAATCCTAGTCAGTCAGTATAGGGAATGTTATAAAGAGTGGCAGACCCTTCAAGACCTCTACGAAACACATGCACAATGGTGGGAAATGGTGAAGGAAACGACCCAGACTTTTTTTAAACAGCAAGGTAAACGTAAAAAAAGGAAAGAGAATAGATGTATGATGGGACTACATAAACGCTTACAGCGCTACTTTAAACTAAATCAGTGTGGCATAGACTTTAAAGAAGAAATCAAAGATGTCAAAAAGGAAATGTCAGTTTTAGCAGAAATAAAGAGTAAAGGAATTTTTGTAAGAAGCAGGGAGCAGGAAATTGAGGAAGGTGAAAAAGAAAGAAAGTTATAAATAAAAAGGAGTGTATTCAAAATCTAAAAAGAGAAGATGGGTTTTTAACAAAATCCACACAAGAGATGATTGAAACTGTACATACCTTTTATAGTAACATGTACAAAGAGAAACCAGTGCACTTGGAAACATCGGCAGAAATCTTAAAATTCGTTGACAAAACCGTAAAAGAGAATGCACACTTGACACAGAATTTTACTGCTTTAGAGTTAAAAAAATGCCTAACAGGTTTTAAGAGAAGTCGAGCTCCGGGTTTAGACGGGCTTCCTGCAGAATTCTATCTGACCTATTGGGACCTTTTATCATCAGACATTTTAGATGTTTTTAAAGATTTTGAAAAACTCGACCGACTGCCTGACAGTTTTAGAGTGGGAATAGTGACTCTACTTTATAAAAAAAATGATAAGACTGACCTAAAGAATTGGAGGCCCATCACACTTTTAAACTTTGACTGTAAACATTTTAGCAAGGTTTTAGCGACACGGATGTCCTCTGTTTTAGAGGAGGTAATTCACCCAGACCAAGCTTGTGCCATCTCAGGGAGACAACTCACCGACAGCCTCGTACTGATTCGAGACATCATTGATTATGCTAGAGACAGAAACACCCGGCTTGTCATCTTAAATTTAGACTTTGAAAAAGCATTTGATCGGGTCTCGCATCAATATCTCTTTCAGGTGTTGCAGCCATCGAAAAGGGCCCGATTGTTCCTACTTGGTGAGCTTTGCTTGGTTGAGACGCTTGCCCCCCCCCCCCCCGCTCCTCGGCTGACCAAGTAGAAACAATCTATTCGATGGCTGCCTTGTCTTTTACTCTGTGCAAAAGACAAGGCAGCCACAAACACCACGGGAACACCGTATTGAGGCTTTGTTCTGACCACTCATTCGGTGTCGCGTTTCTTTCAAGCAATTCTCCCGGTTAGCCCGCACTCGGCTCGCTCCCAGAGCCGTGTTAAAGTCCACTTCGCATTCACTCTCTTTTCTCAGCAGATTAAAAGAAAGTTTCATCTTGGGCTCCCTGAAACTTTCATCCTACACCGCTGTTTGCTTTTTCACAAGAGCAGAGGAGAGCGCACCGTTCCCAGCGGCACTGCAGTACCGGGTCGAGGCTTGGAGTGAACGGAGCAAGCTTCTTTTTCAACTCCTATTCTTAAAAATCCATTTAATATGTTGTCCTCGTATAGAGGACATATTAAACTGATAAGAACAGATACTACACTTGATCTTAGCCAAAAGGCCGAGAAGCGATAACTGTCCACTGTTTCAGGTCCGAGGGCCCTTGCTGGCACAATGCGCACTTGTAGCAGTGTTCTTTTTATGGCCATAGGTGGCCAGAGTGTCACGTTGCACCTCCGCCCACCCGCTGCACTGAGCACTCTTCAGCCCTTTTAAATGGTATAACTTTGCACTCCCGCATGCTCCAGCAAGCACCATTCAAGCAACAACTTTGCACTCCAGCTTCGAACATCGGCACAGTCGCAACAAGTAAGGCGACTCTACTCAGAGAAGTCACTCTGCAAAGTAGCAAGATTTCTTTTGCACAGACAGAAAGGGCTTCACCCGCAAAGGTAAAGCCTGCCAATAATAGAAACAACTCATTAGTGCTGCTCTCCACGGAAGTCTTTAGTAAAAGGCGAAAGACTTGTATGTTATGAAGAGAAACCAGAGTACGATTATCCGTCACTGCGGGAGCAGGGCATCAGGCGTGGTGAGCTTTGCTTGGTTGAGACGCTTGGTTGAGTCGATGGCTGCCTTGTCTTTTACTCTATGCAAAAGACAAGGCAGCAACAAAAACACCACGAGAATCCCGTATTGAGGCTTTGTTCTGACCGCTCATTCAGTGTCGCGTTTCTTTCAAGCAATTCTCCCGGTTAGCCCACACTCGGCTCGCTCCCATAGCCGTGTTAAAGTCTACTTCGCATTCACTCTCTTTTCTCTCTTGGGATTGGGATTGGGATTTTATCTATAAAATGAATTCCTTCACTCAAACTATGTTAAAACTGCTTTGTCGTTCATATTTACCATGTCTAGAAAGATTTATACAAAAAAAACAACGTTGTACTTTGCAGTAAAAGAAAGAGCAAATCTAAAGTTTCAGGAATCCGAGAATAAGCTTACTTTCATGAGTGCTTCACGATTTCGGATTTTGCTATAAAATAAATTCCTTCACTCAAACTAAATTAAAACTGCTAAACCGCTAATCTGTTACATGTAAGGCAGATGTCAAATTCACCGAAATAGGATCTAAGGGTATTCGGCCAATCGAGCTGTAGCAGCTTCGGTAAAAGAGTATAAGTTGAAGAGTTTGTGAATAAAGGTGTGCGCACACATAGTGAACTGTAGGAAAATAGGCAGGGAGCAATGCCGGCTGGGGTATATGTTCTTGTATGTTGTCTGACTGTTTGATTTGAATGTGTTGTGTAAGTGTCCTGTTGAATGTTTGGGCTTTGACACTTCACTGTGGTTGTTAACTGTGTGGTGTGTCCTGAAATGTTATATGTTTGGGCTGTGTGACATGCTTAATGCTTGTCAGTAGCTACCCACTTATTCATATATAGCAACTGACAACATAAGAAGTCTGGACATACTTTGATAGTAGTTGTAGAAGTATCCTTATTGATAATAGATAAACTAATTCATAGTGATAGAACAGTAGATGAACAGGTGCCTGCACGTCTCACGAAAATAAAATGGGTGTATGATTGCTGTCGGCAGAGCAATACTGCCAAACTTATGAGTGCTTGTGGCAAACTTGATTCAGTGTCTTGACGTGTATACGCTGTTTCGCTGACTTGATTGTCACAAGAAACAAAGTGTGTTTGATAAGATCCGACCATTTTATTACGGGAGGATCAGTATGTATGGATTCTGATGTGACTGATAAACCCATTCGTATCTTAAGCATAATCTAATACGTGAGACAACGCCCTGGCACACAATCAAAAAAAAAAAGAGAGAGCGGTTTTGTGTCCCCACAGTCCATAATGTAGAAAAGAGAGAAAAAAGCCTTTCTGATTTGGTGTGTGTGCTCATAGTGCAGAGTGTAGAGAAAAGAGAGAAAAGAAAGCCGTTTTGGTGTCACGGGTGTTGTGACTTACACACACACATTTCTGAATTGAGAAAAGAAATTATTTTAGAGGAAGCAGTAGAGTTTAGATCCCACATTTGTTGATAGGCATTCATTTATTTCTTCACTTCTGATGAAGTTTCAACAATAAACAACAAACTTTGTATTATGAGAAAGAACCAGACTCATTCTTCAGGAATCCGAAAATAAGCACGAATTCGGATTCTCCTATAAAACGAATTAATTAACTCAAACCAAGTTAAGACTGCTTTGTCCTTCATATTTATTCATGTCTAATCAAGTTTCAACGATAAACAACGTTGTACTTTGTAGAATGAGAAAGAACTTCTTCAGCAATAAGCATCTCTCGACATATGACGAAATACAGATTTTGCTATAAAATTAATTTCTTCTATCAGCGTGACTTAAAACTGTTTGTCCTCCTTATTTATCCACTTCAAATCAAGTTTCAACAATTAAAAAAAAATTGTAGTTTGAGAAAGAACAACTTAATCTTCAGCAATCAGTATAAAAAGAGGGCAACAAAAGGTGCAAATGCCAACCATACATCACTAAAAGGTGGAGCGGAAGTATTCAGCGTCAAGTAGGTGTGAATGTTCGACCAAAATTTGTAAAAAGTGGGTAAGAAAAGGTTCGAATGCCCGACTAAATATTAACAAAAGCGGGAGGAGAGGTCTTTGGATGAGAGTGGGTGAGAATTTCCTACCATACAAGTATGGTGGAGAGGAAGCTATGATTGGCCGACAATAGTAAAAAGCAGGTGAGAAAAGGTGCGAATGTCAAAACATACATGATCAAAACAGGGAGCGGAGGTGTTTGGCTGCAACAAGGTGTGAATGTCTACCCATAATTAATGAAAAACGGGCAACAAGTAGGTTCGAAATTCCAACCATACATCATCAAAAGCAGGAGTGGATGTGTTCGGCTTCAAGAAGGTATGAATGTCCATCAATAATTGCTATAAAACATGAAAGAAAATTTTCGAATATCAAACCGCACATAATCGTAAGCGGGAGAGGAGGTGTTCCGTTGCAAGAAGGTGTGAATATCCACCCATAATTACTGAAAAATGGGTAAGAAAAGGTGCGAATGCCCAACCATACATCATCAAAAGCAGGAGTGGATGTGTTCGGCTACAAGAAGGTTTGAATGTCCGACCATAGTTTGTAAAAAGCGGGTAAGAACAGGTTTGTATGCCCGACTGTACACAATCAAAAGAGGGAGCGGAGTTGTTCAGCTACAAGAAGGTGTGAAAGTCCGACCATGGTTTGTAAAAAGCGGGTAAGAACAGGTTCGTATGCCCGAATATACACCATCAAATGCGGGAGCGGAGGTGTTCGGCTGTGAGTAGGTGTGAATCTCCAACCATAATTGCTGAAAAATGTGTTAGAAAAGGTAAGAATGCCGGTCCATACATCATCAAAAGCGGGAGAAGTGGTGTTCGGCTGCAAGTAGGTGTGAATGTCCAGCCATAATTACTCACAAATGGGCCAGGACGAAAGCCACACTGCATCTCCTGAATCCGAGGCTCGATTATCCGACGGATCCTCCTCTCCAATACCCCCGAATAGACCTTACCAGGGAGGCTGAGGAGTGTGATACCCCTATAGTTGGAACACACCCTCCGGTCCCCCTTTTTAAAGAGGGGGACCACCACCCCAATCTGCCAGTCCAGAGGCACTGTCCCCGATGTCCACGCGATGCTGCAGAGGCGTGTCAGCCAAGACAGCCCTACAACATCCAGAGCCTTGAGAAACTCAGGACGGACCTCATCCACCCCCGGGGCCTTGCCACCGAGGAGCTTTTTGACCACCTCGGCAACCTCAGCCCCAGAAATGGGAGGCCCTGTCTCCGAGCTCTCCGACTCTGCCTCTTCCGAGCACGTGTTGGTAGGATTGAGGAGTTCCTCGAAGTACTCCCCCCACCGACTCACAACATCCCTAGTTGAGGTCAGCAAACCCCCGTCCCCACTGTAAACAGTGTTGACTGTGAGCCGCTTCCCCCCCCTGAGACGCCGGATGGTGGACCAGAATCTCTTCGAGGCCGTCCGGAAATCGTTCTCCATGGTCTCACCGAACTCCTCCCAGGCCCGAGTTTTTGCCTCAGCAACCGCCGAAGCCGCAGCCCGTCTGGCCTGTCGGTACCTATCAGCTGCTTCCAGGGTCCCACTGGCCAAAAAGGCCCGATAGGACTCCTTCTTCAGCTTGACGGCTTCCCTCACCACTGGTGTCCACCAGCAGGTTCGAGGGTTGCCGCCACGACAGGCACCGACCACCTTACGGCCACAACTCCGATCAGCTGCCTCGGCAATGGAGTCACGGAACATGGCCCATTCGGACTCAATGTCCCCCACCTCCCCCGGGATATGGTTGAAGCTCTGCCGGAGGTGGGAGTTAAAGCTCCTTCTGACGGGGGATTCTGACAAACGCTCCCAGCAGACCCTCACAATACGTTTGGGCCTGCCAGGTCTGATCGGCATCCTCCCCCACCAGCGGAGCCAACTCACCACCAGGTGGTGATCAGTTGACAGCTCCGCCCCTCTCTTCACCCGAGTGTCCAGGACATACGGCCGCAAGTCCGATGATACAACCACAAAGTCGATCATCGAACTGCGGCCAAGGGTGTCCTGGTGCCAAGTGCACATATGGACACCCTTATGTCTGAACATGGTGTTCGTTATGGACAGTCCATGACCAGCACAGAAGTCCAACAACATAACACCACTCTGGTTCAGATCGGGGGGGCCGTTCCTCCCAATCACACCCCTCCAGGTCTCACTGTCATTGCCCACGTGAGCATTGAAGTCCCCCAGCAGAACGAGGGAGTCTCCGGTAGGAGCATTCTCCAGTGCCTCCCCCAGAGACTCCAAAAAGGGTGGGTACTCTGAACTGCTGTTTGGCGCATAGGCACAAACAAGTCAGGACTCGTCCCCCCACCCGAAGGCGGAGGGAGGCTACCCTCTCGTTCACTGGGGTAAACCCCAATGTACTGGCACACAGCCGGGGGGCAATAAGTATGCCCACACCTGCTCTGCGCCTCTCACCACGGGCAACTCCAGAGTGGAAGAGAGTCCAACCCCTCTCAAGAGGACTGGTTCCAGAGCCCAAGCCGTGCGTCGAGGTGAGTCCGACTATATCTAGCCGGAACCGCTCAGCCTCGCGCACCAGCTCCGGCTCCTTCCCCCACAGAGAGGTGACATTCCACGTCCCAAGAGCTAGCTTCAGTAGCCGAGGATCAGACCGCCAAGGCCTCTGCCTTCGGCCGCTACCCAGCTCACATCGCACCCGACCCCCTTGGCCCCTCCCACGGGTGGTGAGCCCGTCGGAAGAGGGGGACCCACGTCATCATTTCGGGCTATGCCCGACCGAGCCCCATGGGCACAGACCCGGCCACCAGGCGCCCGCTGCCGGGCCCCACCCCCGGGCCTGGCTCCGGGGGGAGGCCCCGGTGTCCCATATCCGGGCAAGGGATCACGAGGTCCAAATTTTTTGTTCATCATAAGGGGTCTTTTGAGCTGTTCTTTGTCTGGTCCCTCATCTAGGATCTGTTTGCCTTGGGTGACCCTACCAGGGGCTTAAAGCCCCGGGCAACATAGCTCCCAGACTCATTGGGGCACGCAAACTCCCCCACCACGATAAGGTGACAGCTCAGGAGGGAGAATCCCGACTATACACCATCAAATGCGGTAGCGGAGATGTTCGGCTGTGAGTAGGTGTGATTCTCCAACCATAATTGCTGAAAAATGTGTTAGAAAAGGTAAGAATGCCGGTCCATACATCATCAAAAGCGGGAGAGGTGGTGTTCGGCTGCAAGTAGGTGTGAATGTCCATCAATAATTGCTTTAAAACATGAAAGAAAATTTTCGAATATCAAACCTTACATGATCATTAGCGGGAGAGGAGGTGTTCAGCTGCAAGAAGGTGTGAATATCCACCCATAATTACTGAAAAATGGGTAGGAAAAGATGCGAATGTCCAACCATAAATCATCAAAAGCAGGAGTGGAGTTGTTCAGCTACAAGAAGGTATGAAAGTCCAACCATGGTTTGTAAAAAGCGGGTAAGAAAAGGTTCGAATACCCGAATATATACCATCAAAAGCGGAAGCGGAGGTGTTCGGCTGCAAGAAGGTGTGAACGTCCGACCAAAGTTTGTAAAAAGCAGTTAAAAAAAGGTTTGAATATCCAACCGAACATAATCAAAAGCGGGAGCAGAGCTGTTCGACTGCAAGTAGGTGTGAATGTCAGATCATAATTGCTGAAAAATGTGATAGAAAAGACTAGAATGCCGGACAATACATCATCAAAAGCGGGAGAGGTGGTTTTTCGGCTGCAAGTAGGTGTGAATGTCCAGCCATAATCACTCACAAACGGGGGAAGAAAAGGTAGTATTTCCAGACCACACATGATCAAAACAGGGAATGGAGGTGGTTCAGCTGCAAGGTGTGAATGTCTGACTAAAGTTTGTAAAAACCGTGTAAGACAAGGGGCGAATGCCCGACAATGTATGATCAAAAGAGGGAGCGGAGGTTTTCGGCTGCAAGGTCTGAATGTCCAACCACAATTTGTAAAAATCGGGGAAGAAAAGGCTCGAAAGCCCGACTATACACCATCAAAAGCGGGAGCAGAGGTGTTCAGTTGCAAGAAGGTCTGAATATCCGACCAAAAATTAATGAAAAATGGGTAAGAAAAGGTGCAAATGCCAAATAATACATCATCAAAAGCAGGAGCGGATGTGTTCGGCTACAAGAAGGTTTGAATGTCCAACCATAGTAAGTAATAGGCGGGTAAGAAAAGGCTCGAATGCCCGACTATATACCATCAAAAGCGGAAGCGGAGGTGTTCGGCTGCAAGACGGTGTGAACGTCCGACCAAAGTTTGTAAAAAGCAGTTAAGAAAATGTTCGAATATCCAACCAAACATAATCAAAAGCGGGAGCAGAGCTGTTCGACTGCAAGTAGGTGTGAATATCAGATCATAATTTGCAAAAAGCTGTTGAGAAAGGGTGAGAATGCCCGACTATACACTATCAAATGTGGGAGCGGAGTTGTTCGGCTGTGAGTAGGTGTGATTCTACAACCATAATTGCTGAAAAATGTGTTAGAAAAGGTAAGAATGCCGGACCATATATCACCAAAAGCGGGAGAGGTTGTGTTCGGCTGCAAGTAGGTGTGAATGTCCAGCCATAATTACTCACAAACGGGTAAGAAAGGGTACTATTGCCAGACCATATATGATCAAAACAGGGAGCGGAGGTGGTTCAGCTGCAAGAAGGTTTGAATGTCCGACTAAAGTTTGTAAAAAGCGGGTAAGACAAGGTGTGAATTCCCGACAATGTATGATCAAAAGAGGAGTGGAGGATTTCGGCTGCAAGAAGGTCTGAATGTCCACCCATAATTACTGAAAAATGGGTAAGAAAAGGTGCGAAAGCCCAACCGCACATGATCATAAGTGGATGAGAAGGTGTTCGACTGCAAGTAGGTGTGAATGTAAGATCATAATTTGTAAAAAGCGGGTAAGAAAAGGTAAGAATGCCCAACCATAAATTATCAAAAGCGGCAGCAGAGTTTCGACTGGTATTTATCAATGTCTAGATAGATTTCAACAAAAAACACCGTTGTACTTTGCAGTAAAAGAAAGTGCAAATCAAAAGTTTTAGGAATCCGAGAATAAGCTTATTTTCATGAGTTCTGCACGATTTCGGATTTTATGTATAAAATTAATTCCTTCACGCAAACTAAGTTAACACTGCTTTGTCATTCATATGTACCCATTTCTACATATATTTCAAGCATAAACTTCCTCATACTACCCTGAATGAGAAAGAGCAACACTTGTGATTAAGCCATACGCCCCTTTTGAGGAGTTCTGCATGGTTTGGGATTTTATCTATAAAATTAATTCCTTCACTCAAACTATGTTAAAACGGCTTTTACCTTCATATTTATCAATGTCTCGATAGATTTAAACAAAAAAACAACGTTGTACTTTGCAATAAAAGAAAGAGCAAATCAAAAGTTTTAGGAATCTGAGAATAAGCTTATTTTCATGAGTTCTGCACGATTTCGGATTTTATGTATAAAATGAATTCATTCACTCAAACCAAGTTAAAACTGCTTTTTCCTTCATATTTATCAATGTCTAGATCGACTTCAACAAAGAACAACATTGTATTTTGCAGTAGAAGAAAGAGCAAAACTGAAGGATCAGGAATCCGAGAATAAGCTTCTTTTCATACGTTCTGCATGATTTGGGATTTTATGTATAAAATTAATTCCTTCACTCAAACTAAGTTAACACTGCTTTGTCCTTCATATGTACCCATTTCTACATATATTTCAAGCATAAACTTCCTCATACTACCCTGAATGAGAAAGAGCCACACTTGTGATTAAGCCATACGCCCCTTTTGAGGAGTTCTGCATGATTTGGGATTTTATCTATAGAATAAATTCCTTCACTCAAACTATGTTAAAACGGCTTTTACCTTCATATTTATCAATGTCTCGATAGATTTAAACAAAAAAACAACGTTGTACTTTGCAGTAAAAGAAAGAGCCAATCAAAAGTTTTAGAAATCCGAGAATAAGCTTATTTTCATGAGTTCTGCACGATTTCGGATTTTATGTATAAAATGAATTCATTCACTCAAACCAAGTTAAAACTGCTTTTTCATTCATATTTATCAATGTCTAGATCGACTTCAACAAAGAACAACATTGTATTTTGCAGTAGAAGAAAGAGCAAAACTGAAGGATCAGGAATCCGAGAATAAGCTTATTTTCTTATGGGCAAGTGGGAACTGCTTTGTCCTTCGTATTTATCAATGTGTAGATGGATTTCAACTTCTTCTACTGCAAAGTCCAATGTTTTTCTTTGTTGAAGTCGATCTAGACATTGATGAATATGGAAGGACAAAGCAGTTTTAACTTGGTTTGAGCAAAGCAATTCATTTTATAGCAAAATCCGAAATCGTGCAGAACTCATGAAAGCAGGCTTATACTCGGATTCCTGAAACTTTAGATTTGCTCTTTCTTTTACTGCAAAGTACAACGTTGTTTTTTTGTTTAAATCTTTCTAGACATGGTAAATATGAAGGACAAATCAGTTTTAACATAGTTTGAGTGAAGTAATGCATTTTATAAGAAAAATCCCAAATCATGCAAAACTCACGAAAAGCTTTTTCTCGCTTTTCACTGCTTTTTACAAACTTTGGTCGGACGTTCACACCTTCTTGCATCCGAACACCTCCGCTTCCGCTTTTGATGATGTATATTCGGGCATTCGAACCTTTTATTACCCGCTTTTTACAAACCATTGTTGTACTTTCACACCTTCTTGCAGCCGAACACCACCTCTCCCGCTTTTGATGATGTATGGTCCAGTATTCTTACCTTTTCTAACACATTTTTCAGCAATTATGGTCGGACATTCACACCTACTCACAGCTGGACACCTCCGCTCCCGCTTTTGATCATACAATGTCGGGACATCGCTCCTTGTCTTACCAGCTTTTTACAAACTTTAGTCGAACATTCACACCTTCTTGCAGCTGAACACCTCCGCTCCCGCTTTTGATGATGTATAGTCGGGCTTTCGAGCCTTTTCTTACCCGGTTTTTACAAATTATGGTTGGACATTCAGACCTTGCAGCCGAACACCTCCGCTCTCTCTTTTGATCATACATTGTCGGGCATTCGCACCTTGTCTTACCCGCTTTTTACAAACTATAGTCAGACATTCACACCTTGCAGCTGAACCTCCACTCCCTGTTTTGATCATGTATGGTCTGGCAATACTACCTTTTCTTCCCCCGTTTGTGATTAATTATGGCTGGACATTCAAACCTACTTGCAGTCGAACAGCTCTGCTCCCGCTTTTGATTATGTTTGGTTGGATATTCGAACCTTTTCTTAACTGCTTTTTACAAACCATGGTCGTACTTTCACACCGTCTTGTAGCCGAACAACTCCGCTCTCGCTATTGATTTTGTACAGTCGGGTATTTTAACCTTTTCTTACCCGCTTTTTACCAACTATGGTCGGACATTAACACCGTCTTACAGCGGAACACCTCCGCTCCCGCTTTTTATGGTGTATAGTCGGGCATTTGAACCTTTTCTTACCCGCTATTTACAAACTATGGTAGGACATTCAAACTTTCGTGTATCCGAAAACCTCCGCTCTCTCTTTTGATCATACATTGTCGGACATTCACACCTTTTCTTACCGGCTTTTTACAAACCATGGTCGGACTGTCACACCCACTTGCATCCGAAGACCTCCGCCCCAAATTTTGTTGATATTTAGTCGGACATTCGCACCTTACCCGCTTTTGGCAAACTATGGCCTTCTTGCAGCCAAACAACTCTGATCTTGCTTTTGATGATGTAAGGTTGGGCATTCAGACCTTGCTTCACCTGCTTTTCACCAAATATAGTCGGACATTCACACCTTCTTGCAGCCGAACACTTCCGCTCCACCTTTTAGTGTTCTATCACACCTTTTTTTTCACCGCATTTTATACATTATGGTTGGAAATTTTCAACCACTCTCATCCGAAGACCTCTCCTCCCGCTTTTGTTAATATATTTGAACTTTAGTTTGACATTCAAACCTTCTTGCAGCTGAACCACCTCCGCTCCCTGTTTTGATCATATATGGTCTGGCTACTACCTTTTCTTACCCGTTTGTGAGTAATTATGGCTGGACATTCACACCTACTTGCAGTCGAACACAACCTCTCTCGCTTTTGATCATGTATGGACCGGCATTTTTACCTTTTCTAACACATTTTTCAGCAATTATGGTCGGAGATTCACACCTACTCACAGCCGAACAACTCCGCTCCCGCATTTGATGATGTATAGTCGGGCATTCTCACCCTTTCTCATCAGCTTTTTGCAAATTATGATCTGACATTCACACCTACTTGCAGTCGAACAGCTCTGCTCCCGCTTTTGATTATGTTTGGTTGGATATTCGAACCTTTTCTTAACTTCTTTTTACATATTTTGGTTGGACGTTCACACCTTCTTGTAGCCGAACACTTCCACTCCTGCTTTTGATGATGTATGGTTGGGCATTCACACCTTTTTTTTGCCCATTTTTCAGGAATTATGGTTGGACATTCACACCTTGCAGCTGAACACCTCCTATCCCACTTATGATCATGTGCGGTTTGATTTTCGAAAAGTTTCTTTCATGTTTTCTAGCAATTATTGATGGACATGTAGACCTTCTTGCAGCAGAACACCTCCGCTCCCGCTTTTGATCATACATTGTCAGGCATTCGCACCTTGTCTTACCCACTTTTTACAAACTTTAGTCGAACAGTCACACCTTTTTGCAGCCGAACACCACCTCTCCCGCTTTTGATGATGTATGGTCCAGCATTCTTACCTTTTCTAACACATTCTTCAGCAATTATGGTCGGACATTCACACCTACTCAGAGCCGAACACCTCCGCTCCCGCATTTGATGGTGTATAGTCGGGCATTCTCACCCTTTCTCATCAGCTTTTTACAAATTATGATCTGACATTCACACCTGCTTTTGATAATGTATTGTTAGGCATTCGCACCTTTTTTTTTACCCATTTTTCATGAATTATGGGTGGACATTCACACCTTCTTGCAGCCGAACACCTCCTCTCCCGCTTATGATCATGTGCGGTTTGATATTCGAAAATTTACTTTCTTGTTTTAAAGCAATTATTGATGGACATTCAAACCTTCTTTTTGATGGTGTATAGTCGGGCTTTCGAGCCTTTTCTTCCCGGTTTTTACAAACCATGGTCGGACTTTCACACCTTCTTGTAGCCGAACAACTCCGCTCCCGCTATTGATTGTGTACAGTCGGGTATTTTAACCTTTTCTTACCCGCTTTTTACCAACTATGGTCGGACATTCACACCGTCTTACAGCGGAACACCTCTGCTCCCGCTTTTGATGGTGTATAGTCGGGCATTCGAACCTTTTCTTACCCGCTTTTTACAAACTATGGTGGGACATTCAAACCTTCTTGTATCCGAAAACCTCCGCTCTCTCTTTTGATCATACATTGTCGGACATTCGCACCTTTTCTTACCCGCTTTTTACAAACCATGGTCGGACTTTCACATCTTCTTGTAGCCGAACACATCCGCTCCCGCTATTGATTGTGTACAGTCGGGTATTTTAACCTTTTCTTACCCGCTTTTTACAAACCATTGTTGGACTTTCACACCTTCTTGCAGCCGAACACCACCTCTCCCGCTTTTGATGATGTATGGCCCAGTATTCTTACCTTTTCTAACACATTTTTCAGCAATTATGGTCGGACATTCACACCTACTCACAGCTGGACACCTCCGCTCCCGCTTTTGATCATACAATGTCGGGACATCGCTCCTTGTCTTACCAGCTTTTTACAAACTTTAGTCGAACATTCACACCTTCTTGCAGCTGAACACCTCCGCTCCCGCTTTTGATGATGTATAGTCGGGCTTTCGAGCCTTTTCTTACCCGGTTTTTACAAATTATGGTTGGACATTCAGACCTTGCAGCCGAACACCTCCGCTCTCTCTTTTGATCATACATTGTCGGGCATTCGCACCTTGTCTTACCCGCTTTTTACAAACTATAGTCAGACATTCACACCTTGCAGCTGAACCTCCGCTCCCTGTTTTGATCATGTATGGTCTGGCAATACTACCTTTTCTTCCCCCGTTTGTGAGTAATTATGGCTGGACATTCACACCTACTTGCAGTCGAACAGCTCTGCTCCCGCTTTTGATTATGTTTGGTTGGATATTCGAACCTTTTCTTAACTGCTTTTTACATACCATGGTCGTACTTTCACACCGTCTTGTAGCCGAACAACTCCGCTCTCGCTATTGATTTTGTACAGTCGGGTATTTTAACCTTTTCTTACCCGCTTTTTACCAACTATGGTCGGACATTCACACCGTCTTACAGCGGAACACCTCCGCTCCCGCTTTTTATGGTGTATAGTCGGGCATTTGAACCTTTTCTTACCCGCTATTTACAAACTATGGTAGGACATTCAAACTTTCGTGTATCCGAAAACCTCCGCTCTCTCTTTTGATCATACATTGTCGGACATTCGCACCTTTTCTTACCGGCTTTTTACAAACCATGGTCGGACTGTCACACCTTCTTGTAGCCGAACACATCCGCTCCCGCTATTGATTGTGTACAGTCGGGTATATTAACCTTTTCTTACCCGCTTTTTACCAAGTATGGTTGGACATTCACACCTTCGTACAGCGGAACACCTCCGCTCCCTCTTTTGATGGTGTATGTTCGGGCATTCAAACCTTTTCTTACCCGCTTTTTCCAAACTATGGTCGGCTATTCACAGCTTCCTCTCCATCCACCATACTTGTATGGTGGGATATTCACACCCACTTGCATCCGAAGACCTCCGCCCCAAATTTTGTTGATATTTAGTCGGACATTCGCACCTTACCCGCTTTTGGCAAACTATGGCCTTCTTGCAGCCAAACAACTCTGATCTTGCTTTTGATGATGTAAGGTTGGGCATTCAGACCTTGCTTCACCTGCTTTTCACCAAATATAGTCGGACATTCACACCTTCTTGCAGCCGAACACTTCCGCTCCACCTTTTAGTGTTCTATCACACCTTTTTTTTCACCGCATTTTATACATTATGGTTGGAAATTTTCAACCACTCTCATCCGAAGACCTCTCCTCCCGCTTTTGTTAATATATTTGAACTTTAGTTTGACATTCAAACCTTCTTGCAGCTGAACCACCTCCGCTCCCTGTTTTGATCATATATGGTCTGGCTACTACCTTTTCTTACCCGTTTGTGAGTAATTATGGCTGGACATTCACACCTACTTGCAGTCGAACACAACCTCTCTCGCTTTTGATGATGTATGGACCGGCATTTTTACCTTTTCTAACACATTTTTCAGCAATTATGGTCGGAGATTCACACCTACTCACAGCCGAACAACTCCGCTCCCGCTTTTGATGATGTATAGTCGGGCATTCTCACCCTTTCTCATCAGCTTTTTGCAAATTATGATCTGACATTCACACCTACTTGCAGTCGAACAGCTCTGCTCCCGCTTTTGATTATGTTTGGTTGGATATTCGAACCTTTTCTTAACTTCTTTTTACATATTTTGGTTGGACGTTCACACCTTCTTGTAGCCGAACACTTCCACTCCTGCTTTTGATGATGTATGGTTGGGCATTCACACCTTTTTTTTGCCCATTTTTCAGGAATTATGGGTGGACATTCACACCTTGCAGCTGAACACCTCCTATCCCACTTATGATCATGTGCGGTTTGATTTTCGAAAAGTTTCTTTCATGTTTTCTAGCAATTATTGATGGACATGTAGACCTTCTTGCAGCTGAACACCTCCGCTACCGCTTTTGATCATACATTGTCAGGCATTCGCACCTTGTCTTACCCACTTTTTACAAACTTTAGTCGAACAGTCACACCTTTTTGCAGCCGAACACCACCTCTCCCGCTTTTGATGATGTATGGTCCAGCATTCTTACCTTTTCTAACACATTCTTCAGCAATTATGGTCGGACATTCACACCTACTCAGAGCCGAACACCTCCGCTCCCGCATTTGATGGTGTATAGTCGGGCATTCTCACCCTTTCTCATCAGCTTTTTACAAATTATGATCTGACATTCACACCTGCTTTTGATAATGTATTGTTAGGCATTTGCACCTTTTTTTTTACCCATTTTTCATGAATTATGGGTGGACATTCAAAACATGGCGGCGCCCTGCTCGGCTGCGGCTACTTCGGCTCCGGTTAGCATTGCAAACCTTAGGCTACTTTCAGCAGTTAAGACAGCGATTCCTGTACCTACAACACAGCGTCATGGTGTAGGAACAGTGTACACCCGTAAGACTGCAATTAGTCTCAGGAAATTAGGGCTCCAAGACTTCCTCTGCACGGAGACGCGGACCGCACTCGCTAGCCTCGGACTGCTACGCCGAGCGGACCGAGCGGCCAGCGAAACAGCGGTCCCTCCCACAACTAGTGGCCGCCCATGGAGACGTCGGAGACGGTGCGACAGGAAGCAGAAGCGCGGCTGCCGCGGAGGACTAACAGCTAAGCTAAAAGCTAACCCGTACAGTTCGCCGCTTCCCTCACTGCTGCTCGCCAATGTACGCTCCCTGGAAAATAAAATGGACTACCTCAAGCTGGAACTACATTCAAAGCTTGAAACAAGAAACTGCTGTGCCATTGTCCTCACTGAAACATGGCTCAGTGCATCGGTCCCAGATAGCGCAGTTAGCCTGGACGGGCTAACAACATTTAGAGCCGACAGAAGCAGCGCTCTCACAGGTAAAACTCGAGGGGGGGGCGTTTGCATCTACACGAAGAACAGCTGGTGTAACAACGCTTCCTGGGTCTCCAGTCACTGCTCTGCAGACATTGAACTCCTGACTGTGAGATGCCGACCCTTTTACCTGCCACGTGAGTTCACCAGCGTCACCATTGTTGCTGTTTACATCCCACCCAGCGCCAACACGAAGCAAGCCCTCAGTGTTCTCCACCATAACATCACGGACATGCAAGCCACACAGCCGGAAGGGGTTTTTATTGTTGCTGGCGACTTCAACCAGGCCAACATGAAGACTGTGCTTCCAAACTTTTACCAACACGTGGACTTCGCTACAAGAGGGGCGAACAAGCTGGACCTTGTTTACACCAACGTAAAGAAGGCCTACAGAGCAGCCCCCCGCCCCCACCTGGGCTCCTCAGACCATCTCTCTGTCATGCTAATTCCTGCATACCAGCCCCGGCTCACCAGAGAAAAACCGGCAGTGAAGAAGGTGCGAGTATGGCCTGAGGGAGCGATGTCTGCACTGCAGGACTGTTTTGAGTGCACTGAATGGAGCATCTTCAAGGAGGCTGCAACAGACAACCAGCGCACCAACGTGGAGGAGTATGCTGCATCGGTGTCCGACTACATCAGTTGGTGCATGGAAAAAGAGACAGTAACAAAAACAATAGTCACTCGGGCAAACCAGAAACCCTGGATGACCAAGGAGGTGCGAGCAAAGCTGAGAGAACGAAATGCTGCGTTCAAATCTGGTGATTCTGCGGCTCTCAGGTCTGCTAGGGCTAACCTGAACCGGGCCATCAGAGACGCCAAGCGAGCCCACAGCCGGAAAATCCAAGGTCTCTTCCAAGACTCCAAAGACACGAGGAAACTGTGGCAGGGCATCCAGTCTGTCACAGACTACAAACCCACATCCTCATCCTGCCAGAACGACACCAGCTTCCTCAATGAGCTCAACAACTTCTTCGGAAGATTTGAGGAGCTGAACTCCAACCCTGCGAGGAAAGCGACACCACACCCCGACGAACAGGCGCTCAGACTAGAAGCATCAGCAGTGCGGAAAGTTCTGAGGAAGGTCAACGCGCGGAAAGCGGCAGGTCCCGACAGCATTCCAGGTCGGTTGATCAAAGAATGCTCGGACCAGCTGACCCACGTGCTCACGGACATCTTCAACACGTCCCTGGACCAGGCCGTCGTCCCATGGTGCTTCAAGTCTGCCACTGTCGTTCCGGTCCCGAAGACAACCACCATCACATGCCTTAACGACTTCCGCCCCGTCGCACTCACATCCTCCATCATGAAGTGCTTCGAAAGACTTGTTAAGGACCACATTATCTCCACGCTGCCCCCATCACACGACCCGTTCCAGTTTGCATACCAGTCCAAGCGCAGTGCTGAGGATGCAGTCTCCACTGCTCTCCACCTGAGCCTGGAGCACCTGGAAGAGAAGAACACCCACGTGCGGATGCTGTTCCTGGACTTCAGCTCAGCTTTCAACACGATCATCCCCCAGGACCTGGTAGGCAAACTGGGCCCCTTAGGAATAAACACCCCCCTCTGCAACTGGCTGCTGGACTTCCTCACTGACAGAACCCAGGCTGTCAGAGTGGGGAACAACACCTCCGACGTCATCACCCTGAACACCGGCACCCCCCAGGGCTGTGTCCTGAGCCCCCTGCTGTTCACCCTGATGACCCACGACTGCCGTCCACGCCTCAGGTCCAACCACATCCTGAAGTACGCGGACGACACCACAGTAGTGGGTCTCATCCGGGACAACAACGAGGCGGCATACAGGGAGGAGGTGCGGCATCTGGTGGACTGGTGCAGAGGGAACAACCTGATCCTGAATGTCAACAAGACCAAGGAAATTATCGTTGACTTCAGGAAATCTAGACCCACCCACACACCCCTCCTTATCAACGACTCAGCTGTGGAGGTCGTCAGCAGCACCAAGTTCCTGGGGGTGCACATCACTGACAACCTCAGCTGGTCACCCCACATCTCCTCACTGGTGAAGAAGGGCCAGCAGCGCCTGCACTTCCTGCGTCGGATGAAGAGAGCATCCCTCCCGCCCCCCATCCTTCAGACCTTCTACAGAGGGACCATCGAGAGCCTGCTGACCAGCTACATCTCCATCTGGTCTGGGAGCTGCAGGGCCTCTGACTGGAAGTCTCTACAGAGGGTGGTGAGGACAGGGGAGAAGATCACGGGGGCTCCGCTCCCCTGCATCAAGAACATCGCGGACAGACGCTGCCTATCCCGGGCTCACCAGATCCTCTCCGACCCCACCCACCCCAACCATGGACTGTTTTCCCCCCTGGCGTCCGGCAGAAGGTTCCGCAGCATCTCCTGCAGAACGACCAGACTACTGAACAGTTTCTTCCCCCTGGCCATCAGACTGCTTAACGCCACATAACACTCCTCCACCCCTAAACACACACACAGACACTACAAAAACCACCCCCCATGGACATTGACAATACACGCACCTTAGTTAGTCTAGTTTTGTCTTCAACATGAACCTGGGGACTCCTTGGCACTTACTTTACTCTGACTGTGAAATTCTTTTCTAGTTCTCTTAAGTGCAATTGTTATAGTGCAATATTTAATGTTTCTCTTTGCAATAACTCAGTGCAATTTTTAATGTTTCTTTTGACAATTAGTGCAATATATCAATAACTTAGTGCAATATACATGAATATATATATACTTATTTACCCTGCATATAGTTAGCTCTTAGCTCTTAGTTATAGAAAACATATTTATTGTATAGGAATAAGGTCTAGCTCTGTTACACTGGTAGCCAAGTAACGACATTTCGTTGTCAAGATTCACCTTGTGTTTTTTGTGCAATGACAATAAAGGAAGTCTAAGTCTAAGTCTAAGTCTAAGTCTAAGTCTAAGTCTAAGTCTTCTTGCAGCCGAACACCTCCTCTCCCGCTTATGATCATGTGCGGTTTGATATTCAAAAATTTACTTTCTTGTTTTAAAGCAATTATTGATGGACATTCAAACCTTCTTTTTGATGGTGTATAGTCGGGCTTTCGAGCCTTTTCTTCCCGGTTTTTACAAACCATGGTCGGACTTTCACACCTTCTTGTAGCCAAACAACTCCGCTCCCGCTATTGATTGTGTACAGTCGGGTATTTTAACCTTTTCTTACCCGCTTTTTACCAACTATGGTCGGACATTCACACCGTCTTACAGCGGAACACCTCTATTCCCGCTTTTGATGGTGTATAGTCGGGCATTCGAACCTTTTCTTACCCGCTTTTTACAAACTATGGTGGGACATTCAAACCTTCTTGTATCCGAAAACCTCCGCTCTCTCTTTTGATCATACATTGTCGGACATTCGCACCTTTTCTTACCCGCTTTTTACAAACCATGGTCGGACTTTCACATCTTCTTGTAGCCGAACACATCCGCTCCCGCTATTGATTGTGTACAGTCGGGTATTTTAACCTTTTCTTACCCGCTTTTTACCAAGTATGGTCGGACATTCACACCTTCGTACAGCGGAACACCCACTTGCATCCGAAGACCTCCGTCCCAAATTTTGTTGATATTTAGTCGGACATTCGCACCTTACCCGCTTTTGGAAAACTATGGCCTTCTTGCAGCCAAACACCTCTGATCTCGCTTTTGATGATATAAGGTTGGGCATTCAGACCTTGCTTCACCTGCTTTTCACCAAATATAGTCGGACATTCACACCTTCTTGCAGCCGAACACTTCCGCTTTTAGTGTTCTATGAGGCATTCACATATTTTTTTTCACCGTATTTTATAGATTATGGTTGGAAATTCTCACCCACTCTCATCCGAAGACCTCTCCTCCCGCTTTTGTTAATATATAGTCGGGCATTCGAACCTTTTCTTACCCGCTTTTTACAAATTATAGTCGAACATTCACACCTACTTGCAGCTGAATACTTCCGCTCCACCTTGTAGGTATGTATGGTTGGCATTTGCACCTCTTTTTATACTGATTGCTGAAGATTAAGTTGTACTTTCTCAAACTACAACTTTTTTTTATTTGTTGAAACTTGATTTGAAGTGGATAAATAAGGAGGACAAACAGTTTTAAGTCAGGCTGATAGAAGGAATTAATTTTATAGCAAAATCTGTACTTCATCATATGTCGAGAGATGCTTATTGCTGAAGAAGTTCTTTCTCATTCTACAAAGTACAACGTTGTTTATCGTTGAAACTTGATTAGACATGAATAAATATGAAGGACAAAGCAGTCTTAACTTGGTTTGAGTTAATGAATTCGTTTTATAGGAGAATCCGAATTCGTGCATAACTCATAAAATAGAGCTTATTTTCGGATTCCTGAAGAATGATTCTGGTTCTTTCTAATAATACAAAGTTTGTTGTTTATTGTTGAAACTTCATCAGAAGTGAAGAAATAAATGAATGCCTATCAACAAATTGACCTTCTGTTGACCTTCGGGGAGGTGAGTATCTTCACTAGACTCACCTGTCTGCTCTTCCTCCTCATTTAGCGTAGCTCCACCCTCTGCCTGTGAATTCTCACAGACTTCAACACTGAGTGGTGAGGCCTCTACAGGCCCCTCCCCTTTTTGCTCCTCACTTCCAATCCAAGCTTTTGGCGGGAAGTTTGAATTTATTGGGTCAACCTCTTCACTTTGTTCACCAACTGCCACCTTTGGTCCTTCTCTTTGTTGGCTTGACTGTGGCTTTACCGTCTTTAATTTGTTGGCAAAAGATTTAGGGCAATCTCTGAAGAGGTGATTTAATTCTCCACAGAGATTACATTTCCTGCCATTTGGACACTCTCCAAAAGTTTGCCCAATTTCTCTGCTCTTCCCACATAACACCTTGGTACAAGCCTCAACCAGGTGCCCATGCTCACCACACTTGCGGCAGAACTTGGGCTGCCCCTGGTAGTGGATGTAACCTCGGTTTTCAAGGTGGCCAGAGTGTCGCCCACCCGCTGCACTGAGCACTCTTCAGCCCTTTTAAATGGTATAACTTTGCACTCCCGCACGCTCCAGCAAGCACCATTCAAGCAACAACTTTGCACTCCAGCTTCGAACATCGGCACAGTCGCAACAAGTAAGGCGACTCTACTCAGAGAAGTCACTCTGCACAGTAACAAGATTTCTTTTGCACAGACAGAAAGGGCTTCACCCGCAAAGGTAAAGCCTGCCAAAAATAGAAACAACTCATTAGTGCTGCTCTCCACAGAAATCTTTAGTAAAAGGCGAAAGACTTGTACGTTATGAAGAGAAACCAGAGTACGATTATCCGTCACTGCGGGAGCAGGGCATCAGGCTTGTTGGCATAGCCACCTTCCCCATGGTGAGCTTTGCTTGGTTGAGACGCTTGCTCCCCCCCCCCTTGCTCCTCGGCTGACCAAGTAGGAACAATCGGGCCCTATTCGATGGCTGCCTTGTCTTTTACTCTGTGCAAAAGACAAGGCAGCAACAAAAACACCACGAGAATCCCGTATTGAGGCTTTGTTCTGACCGCTCATTCGGGGTCGCATTTCTTTCAAGCAATTCTCCTGGTTAGCCCACACTCGGCTCGCTCCCATAGCCGTGTTAAAGTCTACTTCGCATTCACTCTCTTTTCCCATCAGACTCTTGGGATTTTATCTATAAAATGAATTCCTTCACTCAAACTATGTGAAAACTGCTTTGTCCTTAATATTTACCATGTCTAGAAAGATTTAAACAAAAAAAACAACGTTGTACTTTGCAGTAAAAGAAAGAGCAAATCTAAAGTTTCAGGAATCCGAGAATAAGCTTACTTTCATGAGTTCTTCACGATTTCGGATTTTGCTATAAAATGAATTCCTTCACTCAAACTAAATTAAAACTGCTAAACCGCTAATCTGTTATATGTAAGGCAGATGTCAAATTCACCGAAATAGGATCAAAGGGTATTCGGCCAATCGAGCTGTAGCAACTTCGGTAAAAGAGTATAAGTTGAAGAGTTTGTGAATAAAGGTGTGCGCACACATAGTGTGCTGTACGAAAATAGGCAGGGAGCAATGCCGGCTGGGGTATATGTTCTTGTATGTTGTCTGACTGTTTGATTTGAATGTGTTGTGTAAGTGTCCTGTTGAATGTTACATGTTTGGGCTTTGACACGCTTCACTGTGGTTGTTAACTGTGTGGTGTGTCCTGAAATGTTATATGTTTGGGCTGTGTGACATGCTTAATGCTTGTCAGTAGCTACCCACTTATTCATATACTATCAAAGTATGTCCGGACTTCTTATGTTGTCAGTTCCCATCAAAAGCGGAAGCGGAGGTCTTCGGATGCAAGTGGGTGTGAATATCCCACCATACAAGTATGGTGGAGAGGAAGCTGTGAATGGCCGACCATAGTAAAAGGCGGGTGAGAGAAGGTGCGAATGCCTAACCATACATCATCAAAAGAGGGAGCGGAGGTGTTCCGCTGTAAGACGGTGTGAATGTCCGACCATAGATGGTAAAAAGCGGGTAACAAAAGGTTAAATTACCCAACTGTACACAATCAAAAGAGGGAGCGGAGTTGTTCAGCTAAGAGAAGGTGTGAAAGTCCGAACTTGGTTTGTAAAAAGCGGGTAAGAAAAGGTTCGTATGCCCGAATATACACCATCAAAAGCGGAAGCGGAGGTGTTCGGCTGCAAGATATTGTGAACGTCCGACCAAAGTTTGTAAAAAGCAGTTAAGAAAAGGTTCGAATATCTAACCAAACATAATCAAAAGCGGGAGCAGAGCTGTTCGACTGCAAGTAGGTGTGAATGTCAGATCATAATTTTCAAAAAGCTGATGAGAAAGGGTGAGAATGCCCGACTATACATCATCAAATGCGGGAGCGGAGTTGTTCGGCTGTGAGTAGGTGTGAATCTCCGACCATAATTGCTGAAAAATGGGTAAGAAAAGGTAGTATTGCCAGACCATATATGATCAAAACAGGGAGCGGAGGTGGTTCAGCTGCAAGAAGGTTTGAATGTCCGACTAAAGTTTGTAAAAAGCGGGTAAGACAAGGTGTGAATTCCCGACAATGTATGATCAAAAGAGGAGTGGAGGTTTTCGGCTGCAAGAAGGTCTGAATGTCCACCCATAATTACTGAAAAATGGGTAAGAAAAGGTGCGAAAGCCCAACCGCACATGATCATAAGTGGATGAGAAGGTGTTCGACTGCAAGTAGGTGTGAATGTAAGATCATAATTTTTAAAAAGCGGGTAAGAAAAGGTAAGAATGCCCAACCATAAATTATCAAAAGCGGCAGCAGAGTTTCGACTGGTATTTATCAATGTCTAGATAGATTTCAACAAAAAACAACGTTGTACTTTGCAGTAAAAGAAAGTGCAAATCAAAAGTTTTAGGAATCCGAGAATAAGCTTATTTTCATTTGTTCTGCACGATTTCGGATTTTATGTATAAAATGAATTCCTTCACGCAAACTAAGTTAACACTGCTTTGTCATTCATATGTACCCATTTCTACATATATTTCAAGCATAAACTTCCTCATACTACCCTGAATGAGAAAGAGCAACACTTGTGATTAAGCCATACGCCCCTTTTGAGGAGTTCTGCATGGTTTGGGATTTTATCTATAAAATTAATTCCTTCACTCAAACTATGTTAAAACGGCTTTTACCTTCATATTTATCAATGTCTAGATAGATTTAAACAAAAAAACAACGTTGTACTTTGCAATAAAAGAAAGAGCAAATCAAAAGTTTTAGGAATCCGAGAATAAGCTTATTTTCATGAGTTCTGCACGATTTCGGATTTTATGTATAAAATGAATTCATTCACTCAAACCAAGTTAAAACTGCCTTTTCCTTCATATTTATCAATGTCTAGATCGACTTCAACAAACAACAACATTGTATTTTGCAGTAGAAGAAAGAGCAAAACTGAAGGATCAGGAATCCGAGAATAAGCTTCTTTTCATACGTTCTGCATGATTTGGGATTTTATGTATAAAATTAATTCCTTCACTCAAACTAAGTTAACACTGCTTTGTCCTTCATATGTACCCATTTCTACATATATTTCAAGCATAAACTTCCTCATACTACCCTGAATGAGAAAGAGCCACACTTGTGATTAAGCCATACGCCCCTTTTGAGGAGTTCTGCATGATTTGGGATTTTATCTATAAAATCAATTCCTTCACTCAAACTATGTTAAAACGGCTTTTACCTTCATATTTATCAATGTCTCGATAGATTTAAACAAAAAAACAACGTTGTACTTTGCAGTAAAAGAAAGAGCCAATCAAAAGTTTTAGGAATCCGAGAATAAGCTTATTTTCATGAGTTCTGCACGATTTCGGATTTTATGTATAAAATGAATTCATTCACTCAAACCAAGTTAAAACTGCTTTTTCATTCATATTTATCAATGTCTAGATCGACTTCAACAAAGAACAACATTGTATTTTGCAGTAGAAGAAAGAGCAAAACTGAAGGATCAGGAATCCGAGAATAAGCTTATTTTCTTATGGGCAAGTGGGAACTGCTTTGTCCTTCGTATTTATCAATGTGTGGATGGATTTCAACTTCTTCTACTGCAAAGTCCAATGTTTTTCTTTGTTGAAGTCGATCTAGACATTGATGAATATGGAAGGACAAAGCAGTTTTAACTTGGTTTGAGCAAAGCAATTCATTTTATAGCAAAATCCGAAATCGTGCAGAACTCATGAAAGCAGGCTTATACTCGGATTCCTGAAACTTTAGATTTGCTCTTTCTTTTACTGCAAAGTACAACGTTGTTTTTTTGTTTAAATCTTTCTAGACATGGTAAATATGAAGGACAAATCAGTTTTAACATAGTTTGAGTGAAGTAATGCATTTTATAAGCAAAATCCCAAATCATGCAAAACTCACGAAAAGCTTTTTCTCGCTTTTTACTGCTTTTTACAAACTTTGGTCGGACGTTCACACCTTCTTGCATCCGAACACCTCCGCTTCCGCTTTTGATGATGTATATTCGGGCATTCGAACCTTTTATTACCCGCTTTTTACAAACCATTGTTGGACTTTCACATGCAAGATATTCACACCCACTTGCATCCGAAGACCTCCGCCCCAAATTTTGTTGATATTTAGTCGGACATTCGCACCTTACCCGCTTTTGGCAAACTATGGCCTTCTTGCAGCCAAACAACTCTGATCTTGCTTTTGATGATGTAAGGTTGGGCATTCAGACCTTGCTTCACCTGCTTTTCACCAAATATAGTCGGACATTCACACCTTCTTGCAGCCGAACACTTCCGCTCCACCTTTTAGTGTTCTATCACACCTTTTTTTTCACCGCATTTTATACATTATGGTTGGAAATTTTCAACCACTCTCATCCGAAGACCTCTCCTCCCGCTTTTGTTAATATATTTGAACTTTAGTTTGACATTCAAACCTTCTTGCAGCTGAACCACCTCCGCTCCCTGTTTTGATCATATATGGTCTGGCTACTACCTTTTCTTACCCGTTTGTGAGTAATTATGGCTGGACATTCACACCTACTTGCAGTCGAACACAACCTCTCTCGCTTTTGATGATGTATGGACCGGCATTTTTACCTTTTCTAACACATTTTTCAGCAATTATGGTTGGAGATTCACACCTACTCACAGCCGAACAACTCCGCTCCCGCATTTGATGATGTATAGTCGGGCATTCTCACCCTTTCTCATCAGCTTTTTGCAAATTATGATCTGACATTCACACCTACTTGCAGTCGAACAGCTCTGCTCCCGCTTTTGATTATGTTTGGTTGGATATTCGAACCTTTTCTTAACTTCTTTTTACATATTTTGGTTGGACGTTCACACCTTCTTGTAGCCGAACACTTCCACTCCTGCTTTTGATGATGTATGGTTTGGCATTCACACCTTTTTTTTGCCCATTTTTCAGGAATTATGGTTGGACATTCACACCTTGCAGCTGAACACCTCCTATCCCACTTATGATCATGTGCGGTTTGATTTTCGAAAAGTTTCTTTCATGTTTTCTAGCAATTATTGATGGACATGTAGACCTTCTTGCAGCAGAACACCTCCGCTCCCGCTTTTGATCATACATTGTCAGGCATTCGCACCTTGTCTTACCCACTTTTTACAAACTTTAGTCGAACAGTCACACCTTTTTGCAGCCGAACACCACCTCTCCCGCTTTTGATGATGTATGGTCCAGCATTCTTACCTTTTCTAACACATTCTTCAGCAATTATGGTCGGACATTCACACCTACTCAGAGCCGAACACCTCCGCTCCCGCATTTGATGGTGTATAGTCGGGCATTCTCACACTTTCTCATCAGCTTTTTACAAATTATGATCTGACATTCACACCTGCTTTTGATAATGTATTGTTAGGCATTCGCACCTTTTTTTTTACCCATTTTTCATGAATTATGGGTGGACATTCACACCTTCTTGCAGCCGAACACCTCCTCTCCCGCTTATGATCATGTGCGGTTTGATATTCGAAAATTTACTTTCTTGTTTTAAAGCAATTATTGATGGACATTCAAACCTTCTTTTTGATGGTGTATAGTCGGGCTTTCGAGCCTTTTCTTCCCGGTTTTTACAAACCATGGTCGGACTTTCACACCTTCTTGTAGCCGAACAACTCCGCTCCCGCTATTGATTGTGTACAGTCGGGTATTTTAACCTTTTCTTACCCGCTTTTTACCAACTATGGTCGGACATTCACACCGTCTTACAGCGGAACACCTCTGCTCCCGCTTTTGATGGTGTATAGTCGGGCATTCGAACCTTTTCTTACCCGCTTTTTACAAACTATGGTGGGACATTCAAACCTTCTTGTATCCGAAAACCTCCGCTCTCTCTTTTGATCATACATTGTCGGACATTCGCACCTTTTCTTACCCGCTTTTTACAAACCATGGTCGGACTTTCACATCTTCTTGTAGCCGAACACATCCGCTCCCGCTATTGATTGTGTACAGTCGGGTATTTTAACCTTTTCTTACCCGCTTTTTACAAACCATTGTTGGACTTTCACACCTTCTTGCAGCCGAACACCACCTCTCCCGCTTTTGATGATGTATGGCCCAGTAATCTTACCTTTTCTAACACATTTTTCAGCAATTATGGTCGGACATTCACACCTACTCACAGCTGGACACCTCCGCTCCCGCTTTTGATCATACAATGTCGGGACATCGCTCCTTGTCTTACCAGCTTTTTACAAACTTTAGTCGAACATTCACACCTTCTTGCAGCTGAACACCTCCGCTCCCGCTTTTGATGATGTATAGTCGGGCTTTCGAGCCTTTTCTTACCCGGTTTTTACAAATTATGGTTGGACATTCAGACCTTGCAGCCGAACACCTCCGCTCTCTCTTTTGATCATACATTGTCGGGCATTCGCACCTTGTCTTACCCGCTTTTTACAAACTATAGTCAGACATTCACACCTTGCAGCTGAACCTCCGCTCCCTGTTTTGATCATGTATGGTCTGGCAATACTACCTTTTCTTCCCCCGTTTGTGAGTAATTATGGCTGGACATTCACACCTACTTGCAGTCGAACAGCTCTGCTCCCGCTTTTGATTATGTTTGGTTGGATATTCGAACCTTTTCTTAACTGCTTTTTACAAACCATGGTCGTACTTTCACACCTTCTTGTAGCCGAACAACTCCGCTCCCGCTATTGATTTTGTACAGTCGGGTATTTTAACCTTTTCTTACCCGCTTTTTACCAACTATGGTCGGACATTCACACCGTCTTACAGCGGAACACCTCCGCTCCCGCTTTTTATGGTGTATAGTCGGGCATTTGAACCTTTTCTTACCCGCTATTTACAAACTATGGTAGGACATTCAAACTTTCGTGTATCCGAAAACCTCCGCTCTCTCTTTTGATCATACATTGTCGGACATTCGCACCTTTTCTTACCGGCTTTTTACAAACCATGGTTGGACTGTCACACCTTCTTGTAGCCGAACACATCCGCTCCCGCTATTGATTGTGTACAGTCGGGTATATTAACCTTTTCTTACCCGCTTTTTACCAAGTATGGTTGGACATTCACACCTTCGTACAGCGGAACACCTCCGCTCCCTCTTTTGATGGTGTATGTTCGGGCATTCAAACCTTTTCTTACCCGCTTTTTCCAAACTATGGTCGGCTATTCACAGCTTCCTCTCCACCCACCATACTTGTATGGTGGGATATTCACACCCACTTGCATCCGAAGACCTCCGCCCCAAATTTTGTTGATATTTAGTCGGACATTCGCACCTTACCCGCTTTTGGCAAACTATGGCCTTCTTGCAGCCAAACAACTCTGATCTTGCTTTTGATGATGTAAGGTTGGGCATTCAGACCTTGCTTCACCTGCTTTTCACCAAATATAGTCGGACATTCACACCTTCTTGCAGCCGAACACTTCCGCTCCACCTTTTAGTGTTCTATCACACCTTTTTTTTCACCGCATTTTATACATTATGGTTGGAAATTTTCAACCACTCTCATCCGAAGACCTCTCCTCCCGCTTTTGTTAATATATTTGAACTTTAGTTTGACATTCAAACCTTCTTGCAGCTGAACCACCTCCGCTCCCTGTTTTGATCATATATGGTCTGGCTACTACCTTTTCTTACCCGTTTGTGAGTAATTATGGCTGGACATTCACACCTACTTGCAGTCGAACACAACCTCTCTCGCTTTTGATGATGTATGGACCGGCATTTTTACCTTTTCTAACACATTTTTCAGCAATTATGGTTGGAGATTCACACCTACTCACAGCCGAACAACTCCGCTCCCGCATTTGATGATGTATAGTCGGGCATTCTCACCCTTTCTCATCAGCTTTTTGCAAATTATGATCTGACATTCACACCTACTTGCAGTCGAACAGCTCTGCTCCCGCTTTTGATTATGTTTGGTTGGATATTCGAACCTTTTCTTAACTTCTTTTTACATATTTTGGTTGGACGTTCACACCTTCTTGTAGCCGAACACTTCCACTCCTGCTTTTGATGATGTATGGTTGGGCATTCACACCTTTTTTTTGCCCATTTTTCAGGAATTATGGTTGGACATTCACACCTTGCAGCTGAACACCTCCTATCCCACTTATGATCATGTGCGGTTTGATTTTCGAAAAGTTTCTTTCATGTTTTCTAGCAATTATTGATGGACATGTAGACCTTCTTGCAGCAGAACACCTCCGCTCCCGCTTTTGATCATACATTGTCAGGCATTCGCACCTTGTCTTACCCACTTTTTACAAACTTTAGTCGAACAGTCACACCTTTTTGCAGCCGAACACCACCTCTCCCGCTTTTGATGATGTATGGTCCAGCATTCTTACCTTTTCTAACACATTCTTCAGCAATTATGGTCGGACATTCACACCTACTCAGAGCCGAACACCTCCGCTCCCGCATTTGATGGTGTATAGTCGGGCATTCTCACCCTTTCTCATCAGCTTTTTACAAATTATGATCTGACATTCACACCTGCTTTTGATAATGTATTGTTAGGCATTCGCACCTTTTTTTTTACCCATTTTTCATGAATTATGGGTGGACATTCACACCTTCTTGCAGCCGAACACCTCCTCTCCCGCTTATGATCATGTGCGGTTTGATATTCGAAAATTTACTTTCTTGTTTTAAAGCAATTATTGATGGACATTCAAACCTTCTTTTTGATGGTGTATAGTCGGGCTTTCGAGCCTTTTCTTCCCGGTTTTTACAAACCATGGTCGGACTTTCACACCTTCTTGTAGCCGAACAACTCCGCTCCCGCTATTGATTGTGTACAGTCGGGTATTTTAACCTTTTCTTACCCGCTTTTTACCAACTATGGTCGGACATTCACACCGTCTTACAGCGGAACACCTCTGCTCCCGCTTTTGATGGTGTATAGTCGGGCATTCGAACCTTTTCTTACCCGCTTTTTACAAACTATGGTGGGACATTCAAACCTTCTTGTATCCGAAAACCTCCGCTCTCTCTTTTGATCATACATTGGACATTCGCACCTTTTCTTACCCGCTTTTTACAAACCATGGTCGGACTTTCACATCTTCTTGTAGCCGAACACATCCGCTCCCACTATTGATTGTGTACAGTCGGGTATTTTAACCTTTTCTTACCCGCTTTTTACAAACCATTGTTGGACTTTCACACCTTCTTGCAGCCGAACACCACCTCTCCCGCTTTTGATGATGTATGGCCCAGTAATCTTACCTTTTCTAACACATTTTTCAGCAATTATGGTCGGACATTCACACCTACTCACAGCTGGACACCTCCGCTCCCGCTTTTGATCATACAATGTCGGGACATCGCTCCTTGTCTTACCAGCTTTTTACAAACTTTAGTCGAACATTCACACCTTCTTGCAGCTGAACACCTCCGCTCCCGCTTTTGATGATGTATAGTCGGGCTTTCGAGCCTTTTCTTACCCGGTTTTTACAAATTATGGTTGGACATTCAGACCTTGCAGCCGAACACCTCCGCTCTCTCTTTTGATCATACATTGTCGGGCATTCGCACCTTGTCTTACCCGCTTTTTACAAACTATAGTCAGACATTCACACCTTGCAGCTGAACCTCCGCTCCCTGTTTTGATCATGTATGGTCTGGCAATACTACCTTTTCTTCCCCCGTTTGTGAGTAATTATGGCTGGACATTCACACCTACTTGCAGTCGAACAGCTCTGCTCCCGCTTTTGATTATGTTTGGTTGGATATTCGAGCCTTTTCTTAACTGCTTTTTACAAACCATGGTCGTACTTTCACACCTTCTTGTAGCCGAACAACTCCGCTCCCGCTATTGATTTTGTACAGTCGGGTATTTTAACCTTTTCTTACCCGCTTTTTACCAACTATGGTCGGACATTCACACCGTCTTACAGCGGAACACCTCCGCTCCCGCTTTTTATGGTGTATAGTCGGGCATTTGAACCTTTTCTTACCCGCTATTTACAAACTATGGTAGGACATTCAAACTTTCGTGTATCCGAAAACCTCCGCTCTCTCTTTTGATCATACATTGTCGGACATTCGCACCTTTTCTTACCAGCTTTTTACAAACCATGGTCGGACTGTCACACCTTCTTGTAGCCGAACACATCCGCTCCCGCTATTGATTGTGTACAGTCGGGTATATTAACCTTTTCTTACCCGCTTTTTACCAAGTATGGTTGGACATTCACACCTTCGTACAGCGGAACACCTCCGCTCCCTCTTTTGATGGTGTATGTTCGGGCATTCAAACCTTTTCTTACCCGCTTTTTCCAAACTATGGTTGGCTATTCACAGCTTCCTCTCCACCCACCATACTTGTATGGTGGGATATTCACACCCACTTGCATCCGAAGACCTCCGCCCCAAATTTTGTTGATATTTAGTCGGACATTCGCACCTTACCCTCTTTTGGCAAACTATGGCCTTCTTGCAGCCAAACAACTCTGATCTTGCTTTTGATGATGTAAGGTTGGGCATTCAGACCTTGCTTCACCTGCTTTTCACCAAATATAGTCGGACATTCACACCTTCTTGCAGCCGAACACTTCCGCTCCACCTTTTAGTGTTCTATCACACCTTTTTTTTCACCGCATTTTATACATTATGGTTGGAAATTTTCAACCACTCTCATCCGAAGACCTCTCCTCCCGCTTTTGTTAATATATTTGAACTTTAGTTTGACATTCAAACCTTCTTGCAGTTGAACCACCGCCGCTCCCTGTTTTGATCATATATGGTCTGGCTACTACCTTTTCTTACCCGTTTGTGAGTAATTATGGCTGGACATTCACACCTACTTGCAGTCGAACACAACCTCTCTCGCTTTTGATGATGTATGGACCGGCATTTTTACCTTTTCTAACACATTTTTCAGCAATTATGGTCAGAGATTCACACCTACTCACAGCCGAACAACTCCGCTCCCGCATTTGATGATGTATAGTCGGGCATTCTCACCCTTTCTCATCAGCTTTTTGCAAATTATGATCTGACATTCACACCTACTTGCAGTCGAACAGCTCTGCTCCCGCTTTTGATTATGTTTGGTTGGATATTCGAACCTTTTCTTAACTTCTTTTTACATATTTTGGTTGGACGTTCACACCTTCTTGTAGCCGAACACTTCCACTCCTGCTTTTGATGATGTATGGTTGGGCATTCACACCTTTTTTTTGCCCATTTTTCAGGAATTATG
The DNA here is from genome assembly GCF_036924035.1 of Leuresthes tenuis. Classification (NCBI taxonomy): domain Eukaryota; kingdom Metazoa; phylum Chordata; class Actinopteri; order Atheriniformes; family Atherinopsidae; genus Leuresthes; species Leuresthes tenuis. The sequence goes on from NW_027325371.1 coordinate 24,582,443, forward strand.
GGTGGACATTCACACCTTGCAGCTGAACACCTCCTATCCCACTTATGATCATGTGCGGTTTGATTTTCGAAAAGTTTCTTTCATGTTTTCTAGCAATTATTGATGGACATGTAGACCTTCTTGCAGCTGAACACCTCCGCTCCCGCTTTTGATCATACATTGTCAGGCATTCGCACCTTGTCTTACCCACTTTTTACAAACTTTAGTCGAACAGTCACACCTTTTTGCAGCCGAACACCACCTCTCCCGCTTTTGATGATGTATGGTCCAGCATTCTTACCTTTTCTAACACATTCTTCAGCAATTATGGTCGGACATTCACACCTACTCAGAGCCGAACACCTCCGCTCCCGCATTTGATGGTGTATAGTCGGGCATTCTCACCCTTTCTCATCAGCTTTTTACAAATTATGATCTGACATTCACACCTGCTTTTGATAATGTATTGTTAGGCATTCGCACCTTTTTTTTTACCCATTTTTCATGAATTATGGGTGGACATTCACACCTTCTTGCAGCCGAACACCTCCTCTACTGCTTATGATCATGTGCGGTTTGATATTCGAAAATTTACTTTCTTGTTTTAAAGCAATTATTGATGGACATTCAAACCTTCTTTTTGATGGTGTATAGTCGGGCTTTCGAGCCTTTTCTTCCCGGTTTTTACAAACCATGGTCGGACTTTCACACCTTCTTGTAGCCGTACAACTCCGCTCCCGCTATTGATTGTGTACAGTCGGGTATTTTAACCTTTTCTTACCCGCTTTTTACCAACTATGGTCGGACATTCACACCGTCTTACAGCGGAACACCTCTGCTCCCGCTTTTGATGGTGTATAGTCGGGCATTCGAACCTTTTCTTACCCGCTTTTTACAAACTATGGTGGGACATTCAAACCTTCTTGTATCCGAAAACCTCCACTCTCTCTTTTGATCATACATTGTCGGACATTCGCACCTTTTCTTACCCGCTTTTTACAAACCATGGTCGGACTTTCACATCTTCTTGTAGCCGAACACATCCGCTCCCGCTATTGATTGTGTACAGTCGGGTATTTTAACCTTTTCTTACCCGCTTTTTACAAACCATTGTTGGACTTTCACACCTTCTTGCAGCCGAACACCACCTCTCCCGCTTTTGATGATGTATGGTCCAGTATTCTTACCTTTTCTAACACATTTTGCAGCAATTATGGTCGGACATTAACACCTACTCACAGCTGGACACCTCCGCTCCCGCTTTTGATCATACAATGTCGGGACATCGCTCCTTGTCTTACCAGCTTTTTACAAACTTTAGTCGAACATTCACACCTTCTTGCAGCTGAACACCTCCGCTCCCGCTTTTGATGATGTATAGTCTGGCTTTCGAGCCTTTTCTTACCCGGTTTTTACAAATTATGGTTGGACATTCAGACCTTGCAGCCGAACACCTCCGCTCTCTCTTTTGATCATACATTGTCGGGCATTCGCACCTTGTCTTACCCGCTTTTTACAAACTATAGTCAGACATTCACACCTTGCAGCTGAACCTCCGCTCCCTGTTTTGATCATGTATGGTCTGGCAATACTACCTTTTCTTCCCCCGTTTGTGAGTAATTATGGCTGGACATTCACACCTACTTGCAGTCGAACAGCTCTGCTCCCGCTTTTGATTATGTTTGGTTGGATATTCGAACCTTTTCTTAACTGCTTTTTACAAACCATGGTCGTACTTTCACACCGTCTTGTAGCCGAACAACTCCGCTCTCGCTATTGATTTTGTACAGTCGGGTATTTTAACCTTTTCTTACCCGCTTTTTACCAACTATGGTCGGACATTCACACCGTCTTACAGCGGAACACCTCCGCTCCCGCTTTTTATGGTGTATAGTCGGGCATTTGAACCTTTTCTTACCCGCTATTTACAAACTATGGTAGGACATTCAAACTTTCGTGTATCCGAAAACCTCCGCTCTCTCTTTTGATCATACATTGTCGGACATTCGCACCTTTTCTTACCAGCTTTTTACAAACCATGGTCGGACTGTCACACCTTCTTGTAGCCGAACACATCCGCTCCCGCTATTGATTGTGTACAGTCGGGTATATTAACCTTTTCTTACCCGCTTTTTACCAAGTATGGTTGGACATTCACACCTTCGTACAGCGGAACACCTCCGCTCCCTCTTTTGATGGTGTATGTTCGGGCATTCAAACCTTTTCTTACCCGCTTTTTCCAAACTATGGTCGGCTATTCACAGCTTCCTCTCCACCCACCATACTTGTATGGTGGGATATTCACACCCACTTGCATCCGAAGACCTCCGCCCCAAATTTTGTTGATATTTAGTCGGACATTCGCACCTTACCCGCTTTTGGCAAACTATGGCCTTCTTGCAGCCAAACAACTCTGATCTTGCTTTTGATGATGTAAGGTTGGGCATTCAGACCTTGCTTCACCTGCTTTTCACCAAATATAGTCGGACATTCACACCTTCTTGCAGCCGAACACTTCCGCTCCACCTTTTAGTGTTCTATCACACCTTTTTTTTCACCGCATTTTATACATTATGGTTGGAAATTTTCAACCACTCTCATCCGAAGACCTCTCCTCCCGCTTTTGTTAATATATTTGAACTTTAGTTTGACATTCAAACCTTCTTGCAGTTGAACCACCTCCGCTCCCTGTTTTGATCATATATGGTCTGGCTACTACCTTTTCTTACCCGTTTGTGAGTAATTATGGCTGGACATTCACACCTACTTGCAGTCGAACACAACCTCTCTCGCTTTTGATGATGTATGGACCGGCATTTTTACCTTTTCTAACACATTTTTCAGCAATTATGGTCGGAGATTCACACCTACTCACAGCCGAACAACTCCGCTCCCGCTTTTGATGATGTATAGTCGGGCATTCTCACCCTTTCTCATCAGCTTTTTGCAAATTATGATCTGACATTCACACCTACTTGCAGTCGAACAGCTCTGCTCCCGCTTTTGATTATGTTTGGTTGGATATTCGAACCTTTTCTTAACTTCTTTTTACATATTTTGGTTGGACGTTCACACCTTCTTGTAGCCGAACACTTCCAATCCTGCTTTTGATGATGTATGGTTGGGCATTCACACCTTTTTTTTGCCCATTTTTCAGGAATTATGGGTGAACATTCACACCTTGCAGCTGAACACCTCCTATCCCACTTATGATCATGAGCGGTTTGATTTTCGAAAAGTTTCTTTCATGTTTTCTAGCAATTATTGATGGACATGTAGACCTTCTTGCAGCTGAACACCTCCGCTCCCGCTTTTGATCATACATTGTCAGGCATTCGCACCTTGTCTTACCCACTTTTTACAAACTTTAGTCGAACAGTCACACCTTTTTGCAGCCGAACACCACCTCTCCCGCTTTTGATGATGTATGGTCCAGCATTCTTACCTTTTCTAACACATTCTTCAGCAATTATGGTCGGACATTCACACCTACTCAGAGCCGAACACCTCCGCTCCCGCATTTGATGGTGTATAGTCGGGCATTCTCACCCTTTCTCATCAGCTTTTTACAAATTATGATCTGACATTCACACCTGCTTTTGATAATGTATTGTTAGGCATTCGCACCTTTTTTTTTACCCATTTTTCATGAATTATGGGTGGACATTCACACCTTCTTGCAGCCGAACACCTCCTCTCCCGCTTATGATCATGTGCGGTTTGATATTCGAAAATTTACTTTCTTGTTTTAAAGCAATTATTGATGGACATTCAAACCTTCTTTTTGATGGTGTATAGTCGGGCTTTCGAGCCTTTTCTTCCCGGTTTTTACAAACCATGGTCGGACTTTCACACCTTCTTGTAGCCGAACAACTCCGCTCCCGCTATTGATTGTGTACAGTCGGGTATTTTAACCTTTTCTTACCCGCTTTTTACCAACTATGGTCGGACATTCACACCGTCTTACAGCGGAACACCTCTATTCCCGCTTTTGATGGTGTATAGTCGGGCATTCGAACCTTTTCTTACCCGCTTTTTACAAACTATGGTGGGACATTCAAACCTTCTTGTATCCGAAAACCTCCGCTCTCTCTTTTGATCATACATTGTCGGACATTCGCACCTTTTCTTACCCGCTTTTTACAAACCATGGTCGGACTTTCACATCTTCTTGTAGCCGAACACATCCGCTCCCGCTATTGATTGTGTACAGTCGGGTATTTTAACCTTTTCTTACCCGCTTTTTACCAAGTATGGTCGGACATTCACACCTTCGTACAGCGGAACACCTCCGCTCCCTCTTTTGATGGTGTATGTTCGGGCATTCAAACCTTTTCTTACCCGCTTTTTCCAAACTATGGTCGGCTATTTACAGCTTCCTCTCCACCATACTTGTATGGTGGGATATTCACACCCACTTGCATCCGAAGACCTCCGCCCCAAATTTTGTTGATATTTAGTCGGACATTCGCACCTTACCCGCTTTTGGAAAACTATGGCCTTCTTGCAGCCAAACACCTCTGATCTCGCTTTTGATGATATAAGGTTGGGCATTCAGACCTTGCTTCACCTGCTTTTCACCAAATATAGTCGGACATTCACACCTTCTTGCAGCCGAACACTTCCGCTTTTAGTATTCTATGAGGCATTCACATATTTTTTTTCACCGTATTTTATAGATTATGGTTGGAAATTCTCACCCACTCTCATCCGAAGACCTCTCCTCCCGCTTTTGTTAATATATAGTCGGGCATTCGAACCTTTTCTTACCCGCTTTTTACAAATTATAGTCGAACATTCACACCTACTTGCAGCTGAATACTTCCGCTCCACCTTGTAGGTATGTATGGTTGGCATTTGCACCTCTTTTTATACTGATTGCTGAAGATTAAGTTGTACTTTCTCAAACTACAACTTTTTTTTATTTGTTGAAACTTGATTTGAAGTGGATAAATAAGGAGGACAAACAGTTTTAAGTCAGGCTGATAGAAGGAATTAATTTTATAGCAAAATCTGTACTTCGTCATATGTCGAGAGATGCTTATTGCTGAAGAAGTTCTTTCTCATTCTACAAAGTACAACGTTGTTTATCGTTGAAACTTGATTAGACATGAATAAATATGAAGGACAAAGCAGTCTTAACTTGGTTTGAGTTAATGAATTCGTTTTATAGGAGAATCCGAATTCGTGCATAACTCATAAAATAGAGCTTATTTTCGGATTCCTGAAGAATGATTCTGGTTCTTTCTAATAATACAAAGTTTGTTGTTTATTGTTGAAACTTCATCAGAAGTGAAGAAATAAATGAATGCCTATCAACAAATTGACCTTCTGTTGACCTTCGGGGAGGTGAGTATCTTCACTAGACTCACCTGTCTGCTCTTCCTCCTCATTTAGCGTAGCTCCACCCTCTGCCTGTGAATTCTCACAGACTTCAACACTGAGTGGTGAGGCCTCTACAGGCCCCTCCCCTTTTTGCTCCTCACTTCCAATCCAAGCTTTTGGCGGGAAGTTTGAATTTATTGGGTCAACCTCTTCACTTTGTTCACCAACTGCCACCTTTGGTCCTTCTCTTTGTTGGCTTGACTGTGGCTTTACCGTCTTTAATTTGTTGGCAAAAGATTTAGGGCAATCTCTGAAGAGGTGATTTAATTCTCCACAGAGATTACATTTCCTGCCATTTGGACACTCTCCAAAAGTTTGCCCAATTTCTCTGCTCTTCCCACATAACACCTTGGTACAAGCCTCAACCAGGTGCCCATGCTCACCACACTTGCGGCAGAACTTGGGCTGCCCCTGGTAGTGGATGTAACCTCGGTTTTCAAGGTGGCCAGAGTGTCGCCCACCCGCTGCACTGAGCACTCTTCAGCCCTTTTAAATGGTATAACTTTGCACTCCCGCACGCTCCAGCAAGCACCATTCAAGCAACAACTTTGCACTCCAGCTTCGAACATCGGCACAGTCGCAACAAGTAAGGCGACTCTACTCAGAGAAGTCACTCTGCACAGTAACAAGATTTCTTTTGCACAGACAGAAAGGGCTTCACCCGCAAAGGTAAAGCCTGCCAAAAATAGAAACAACTCATTAGTGCTGCTCTCCACAGAAATCTTTAGTAAAAGGCGAAAGACTTGTACGTTATGAAGAGAAACCAGAGTACGATTATCCGTCACTGCGGGAGCAGGGCATCAGGCTTGTTGGCATAGCCACCTTCCCCATGGTGAGCTTTGCTTGGTTGAGACGCTTGCTCCCCCCCCCCTTGCTCCTCGGCTGACCAAGTAGGAACAATCGGGCCCTATTCGATGGCTGCCTTGTCTTTTACTCTGTGCAAAAGACAAGGCAGCAACAAAAACACCACGAGAATCCCGTATTGAGGCTTTGTTCTGACCGCTCATTCGGGGTCGCATTTCTTTCAAGCAATTCTCCTGGTTAGCCCACACTCGGCTCGCTCCCATAGCCGTGTTAAAGTCTACTTCGCATTCACTCTCTTTTCCCATCAGACTCTTAGGATTTTATCTATAAAATGAATTCCTTCACTCAAACTATGTGAAAACTGCTTTGTCCTTAATATTTACCATGTCTAGAAAGATTTAAACAAAAAAAACAACGTTGTACTTTGCAGTAAAAGAAAGAGCAAATCTAAAGTTTCAGGAATCCAAGAATAAGCTTACTTTCATGAGTTCTTCACGATTTCGGATTTTGCTATAAAATGAATTCCTTCACTCAAACTAAATTAAAACTGCTAAACCGCTAATCTGTTATATGTAAGGCAGATGTCAAATTCACCGAAATAGGATCAAAGGGTATTCGGCCAATCGAGCTGTAGCAACTTCGGTAAAAGAGTATAAGTTGAAGAGTTTGTGAATAAAGGTGTGCGCACACATAGTGTGCTGTACGAAAATAGGCAGGGAGCAATGCCGGCTGGGGTATATGTTCTTGTATGTTGTCTGACTGTTTGATTTGAATGTGTTGTGTAAGTGTCCTGTTGAATGTTACATGTTTGGGCTTTGACACTTCACTGTGGTTGTTAACTGTGTGGTGTGTCCTGAAATGTTATATGTTTGGGCTGTGTGACATGCTTAATGCTTGTCAGTAGCTACCCACTTATTCATATACTATCAAAGTATGTCCGGACTTCTTATGTTGTCAGTTCCCATCAAAAGCGGAAGCGGAGGTCTTCGGATGCAAGTGGGTGTGAATATCCCACCATACAAGTATGGTGGAGAGGAAGCTGTGAATGGCCGACCATAGTAAAAGGCGGGTGAGAGAAGGTGCGAATGCCTAACCATACATCATCAAAAGAGGGAGCGGAGGTGTTCCGCTGTACGAAGGTGTGAATGTCCGACCATAGTTGGTAAAAAGCGGGTAAGAAAAGGTTAAAATACCCGACTGTACACAATCAATAGCGGGAGCGGAGTTGTTCGGCTACTAAAAGGTGTGAAAGTCCGACCCTGGTTTGTAAAAAGCGGGTAAGAAAAGGTTCGAATGCCCGAACATACACCAACAAAAGAGGGAGCGGAGGTGTTCGGCTGCAAGAAGGTGTGAACGTCCGACCAAAGTTTGTAAAAAAGCAGTTAAGAAAAGGTTCGAATATCTAACCAAACATAATCAAAAGCGGGAGCCGAGCTGTTCGACTGCAAGTAGGTGTGAATGTCAGAGAATAATTTGCAAAAAGCTGATGAGAAAGGGTGAGAAATCCCGACTATACACCATCAAATGCGGTAGCGGAGTTGTTCGGCTGTGAGTAGGTGTGATTCTCCAACCATAATTGCTGAAAAATGTGTTAGAAAAGGTAAGAATGCCGGTCCATACATCATCAAAAGCGGGAGAGGTGGTGTTCGGCTGCAAGTAGGTGTGAATGTCCATTAATAATTGCTTTAAAACATGAAAGAAAATTTTCGAATATCAAACCTTACATGATCATTAGCGGGAGAGGAGGTGTTCAGCTGCAAGAAGATGTGAATATCCACCCATAATTACTGAAAAATGGGTAGGAAAAGATGCGAATGTCCAACCATAAATCATCAAAAGCAGGAGTGGAGTTGTTCAGCTACAAGAAGGTATGAAAGTCCAACCATGGTTTGTAAAAAGCGGGTAAGAGAAGGTTCGAATACCCGAATATATACCATCAAAAGCAGAAGTGGGGGTGTTCGGCTGCAAGAAGGTGTGAACGTCCGACCAAATATTGTAAAAAGCAGTTAAGAAAAGGTTTGAATATCCAACCGAACATAATCAAAAGCGGGAGCAGAGCTGTTCGACTGCAAGTAGGTGTGAATGTCAGATCATAATTGCTGAAAAATGTGATAGAAAAGACTAGAATGCCGGACAATACATCATCAAAAGCGGGAGAGGTGGTTTTTCGGCTGCAAGTAGGTGTGAATGTCCAGCCATAATTACTCACAAACGGGGGAAGAAAAGGTAGTATTTCCAGACCACACATGATCAAAACAGGGAATGGAGGTGGTTCAGCTGCAAGGTGTGAATGTCTGACTAAAGTTTGTAAAAACCGTGTAAGACAAGGGGCGAATGCCCGACAATGTATGATCAAAAGAGGGAGCGGAGGTTTTCGGCAGCAAGGTCTGAATGTCCAACCATAATTTGTAAAAATCGGGGAAGAAAAGGCTCGAAAGCCCGACTATACACCATCAAAAGCGGGAGCAGAGGTGTTCAGGTGCAAGCAGGTCTGAATGTCCGACCAATAATTACTGAAAAATGGGTAAGAAAAGGTGCGAATGCCAAATCATACATCATCAAAAGCAGGAGCGGATGTGTTCGGCTACAAGAAGGTTTGAATGTCCAACCATAGTAAGTAATAGGTGGGTAAGAAAAGGCTCGAATGCCCGACTATACACCATCAAAAGCGGAAGCGGAGGTGTTTGGCTGCAAGATATTGTGAACGTCCGACCAAAGTTTGTAAAAAGCAGTTAAGAAAAGGTTCGAATATCTAACCAAACATAATCAAAAGCGGGAGCAGAGCTGTTCGACTGCAAGTAGGTGTGAATATCAGATCATAATTTGCAAAAAGCTGATGAGAAAGGGTGAGAATGCCCGACTATACACCATCAAATGCGGGAGCGGAGTTGTTCGGCTGTGAGTAGGTGTGAATCTCCGACCATAATTGCTGAAATATGTGTTAGAAAAGGTAAGAATGCCGGTCCATACATCATCAAAAGCGAGAGAGGTTGTGTTCGGCTGCAAGTAGGTGTGAATGTCCATTAATAATTGCTTTAAAACATTAAAGAAAATATTCGAATATCAAACCTTACATGATCATTAGCGGGAGAGGAGGTGTTCAGCTGCAAGAAGATGTGAATATCCACCCATAATTACTGAAAAATGGGTAGGAAAAGATGCTAATGTCCAACCATAAATCATCAAAAGCAGGATTGGAGTTGTTCAGCTACAAGAAGGTATGAAAGTCGAACCATGGTTTGTAAAAAGCGGGTAAGAAAAGGCTCGAATGCCCGACTATATACCATCAAAAGCGGAAGCGGAGGTGTTCGGCTGCAAGACGGTGTGAACGTCCGACCAAAGTTTGTAAAAAGCAGTTAAGAAAATGTTCGAATATCCAACCAAACATAATCAAAAGCGGGAGCAGAGCTGTTCGACTGCAAGTAGGTGTGAATATCAGATCATAATTTGCAAAAAGCTGTTGAGAAAGGGTGAGAATGCCCGACTATACACTATCAAATGTGGGAGCGGAGTTGTTCGGCTGTGAGTAGGTGTGATTCTACAACCATAATTGCTGAAAAATGTGTTAGAAAAGGTAAGAATGCTGGACCATATATCACCAAAAGCGGGAGAGGTTGTGTTCGGCTGCAAGTAGGTGTGAATGTCCAGCCATAATTACTCACAAACGGGTAAGAAAGGGTACTATTGCCAGACCATATATGATCAAAACAGGGAGCGGAGGTGGTTCAGCTGCAAGAAGGTTTGAATGTCCGACTAAAGTTTGTAAAAAGCGGGTAAGACAAGGTGTGAATTCCCGACAATGTATGATCAAAAGAGGAGTGGAGGTTTTCGGCTGCAAGAAGGTCTGAATGTCCACCCATAATTACTGAAAAATGGGTAAGAAAAGGTGCGAAAGCCCAACCGCACATGATCATAAGTGGATGAGAAGGTGTTCGACTGCAAGTAGGTGTGAATGTAAGATCATAATTTGTAAAAAGCGGGTAAGAAAAGGTAAGAATGCCCAACCATAAATTATCAAAAGCGGCAGCAGAGTTTCGACTGGTATTTATCAATGTCTAGATAGATTTCAACAAAAAACAACGTTGTACTTTGCAGTAAAAGAAAGTGCAAATCAAAAGTTTTAGGAATCCGAGAATAAGCTTATTTTCATGAGTTCTGCACGATTTCGGATTTTATGTATAAAATGAATTCCTTCACGCAAACTAAGTTAACACTGCTTTGTCATTCATATGTACCCATTTCTACATATATTTCAAGCATAAACTTCCTCATACTACCCTGAATGAGAAAGAGCAACACTTGTGATTAAGCCATACGCCCCTTTTGAGGAGTTCTGCATGGTTTGGGATTTTATCTATAAAATTAATTCCTTCACTCAAACTATGTTAAAACGGCTTTTACCTTCATATTTATCAATGTCTCGATAGATTTAAACAAAAAAACAACGTTGTACTTTGCAATAAAAGAAAGAGCAAATCAAAAGTTTTAGGAATCCGAGAATAAGCTTATTTTCATGAGTTCTGCACGATTTCGGATTTTATGTATAAAATGAATTCATTCACTCAAACCAAGTTAAAACTGCTTTTTCATTCATATTTATCAATGTCTAGATCGACTTCAACAAAGAACAACATTGTATTTTGCAGTAGAAGAAAGAGCAAAACTGAAGGATCAGGAATCCGAGAATAAGCTTCTTTTCATACGTTCTGCATGATTTGGGATTTTATGTATAAAATTAATTCCTTCACTCAAACTAAGTTAACACTGCTTTGTCCTTCATATGTACCCATTTCTACATATATTTCAAGCATAAACTTCCTCATACTACCCTGAATGAGAAAGAGCCACACTTGTGATTAAGCCATACACCCCTTTTGAGGAGTTCTGCATGATTTGGGATTTTATCTATAAAATCAATTCCTTCACTCAAACTATGTTAAAACGGCTTTTACCTTCATATTTATCAATGTCTCGATAGATTTAAACAAAAAAAACAACGTTGTACTTTGCAGTAAAAGAAAGAGCCAATCAAAAGTTTTAGGAATCCGAGAATAAGCTTATTTTCATGAGTTCTGCACGATTTCGGATTTTATGTATAAAATGAATTCATTCACTCAAACCAAGTTAAAACTGCTTTTTCATTCATATTTATCAATGTCTAGATCGACTTCAACAAAGAACAACATTGTATTTTGCAGTAGAAGAAAGAGCAAAACTGAAGGATCAGGAATCCGAGAATAAGCTTATTTTCTTATGGGCAAGTGGGAACTGCTTTGTCCTTCGTATTTATCAATGTGTAGATGGATTTCAACTTCTTCTACTGCAAAGTCCAATGTTTTTCTTTGTTGAAGTCGATCTAGACATTGATGAATATGGAAGGACAAAGCAGTTTTAACTTGGTTTGAGCAAAGCAATTCATTTTATAGCAAAATCCGAAATCGTGCAGAACTCATGAAAGCAGGCTTATACTCGGATTCCTGAAACTTTAGATTTGCTCTTTCTTTTACTGCAAAGTACAACGTTGTTTTTTTGTTTAAATCTTTCTAGACATGGTAAATATGAAGGACAAATCAGTTTTAACATAGTTTGAGCGAAGTAATGCATTTTATAAGCAAAATCCCAAATCATGCAAAACTCACGAAAAGCTTTTTCTCGCTTTTCACTGCTTTTTACAAACTTTGGTCGGACGTTCACACCTTCTTGCATCCGAACACCTCCGCTTCCGCTTTTGATGATGTATATTCGGGCATTCGAACCTTTTATTACCCGCTTTTTACAAACCATTGTTGGACTTTCACACCTTCTTGCATCCGAACACCACCTCTCCCGCTTTTGATGATGTATGGTCCAGTATTCTTACCTTTTCTAACACATTTTTCAGCAATTATGGTCGGACATTCACACCTACTCACAGCTGGACACCTCCGCTCCCGCTTTTGATCAAACAATGTCGGGACATCGCTCCTTGTCTTACCAGCTTTTTACAAACTTTAGTCGAACATTCACACCTTCTTGCAGCTGAACACCTCCGCTCCCGCTTTTGATGATGTATAGTCGGGCTTTCGAGCCTTTTCTTACCCGGTTTTTACAAATTATGGTTGGACATTCAGACCTTGCAGCCGAACACCTCCGCTCTCTCTTTTGATCATACATTGTCGGGCATTCGCACCTTGTCTTACCCGCTTTTTACAAACAATAGTCAGACATTCACACCTTGCAGCTGAACCTCCGCTCCCTGTTTTGATCATGTATGGTCTGGCAATACTACCTTTTCTTCCCCCGTTTGTGATTAATTATGGCTGGACATTCAAACCTACTTGCAGTCGAACAGATCTGCTCCCGCTTTTGATTATGTTTGGTTGGATATTCGAACCTTTTCTTAACTGCTTTTTACAAACCATGGTCGGACTGTCACACCTTCTTGTAGCCGAACAACTCCGTTCTCGCTATTGATTTTTTACAGTTGGGTATTTTAACCTTTTCTTACCCGCTTTTTACCAACTATGGTCGGACATTCACACCGTCTTACAGCGGAACACCTCCGCTCCCGCTTTTTATGGTGTATAGTCGGGCATTTGAACCTTTTCTTACCCGCTATTTACAAACTATGGTAGGACATTCAAACTTTCGTGTATCCGAAAACCTCCGCTCTCTCTTTTGATCATACATTGTCGGACATTCGCACCTTTTCTTACCAGCTTTTTACAAACCATGGTCGGACTGTCACACCTTCTTGTAGCCGAACACATCCGCTCCCGCTATTGATTGTGTACAGTCGGGTATATTAACCTTTTCTTACCCGCTTTTTACCAAGTATGGTTGGACATTCACACCTTCGTACAGCGGAACACCTCCGCTCCCTCTTTTGATGGTGTATGTTCGGGCATTCAAACCTTTTCTTACCCGCTTTTTCCAAACTATGGTCGGCTATTCACAGCTTCCTCTCCACCCACCATACTTGTATGGTGGGATATTCACACCCACTTGCATCCGAAGACCTCCGCCCCAAATTTTGTTGATATTTAGTCGGACATTCGCACCTTACCCGCTTTTGGCAAACTATGGCCTTCTTGCAGCCAAACAACTCTGATCTTGCTTTTGATGATGTAAGGTTGGGCATTCAGACCTTGCTTCACCTGCTTTTCACCAAATATAGTCGGACATTCACACCTTCTTGCAGCCGAACACTTCCGCTCCACCTTTTAGTGTTCTATCACACCTTTTTTTTCACCGCATTTTATACATTATGGTTGGAAATTTTCAACCACTCTCATCCGAAGACCTCTCCTCCCGCTTTTGTTAATATATTTGAACTTTAGTTTGACATTCAAACCTTCTTGCAGCTGAACCACCTCCGCTCCCTGTTTTGATCATATATGGTCTGGCTACTACCTTTTCTTACCCGTTTGTGAGTAATTATGGCTGGACATTCACACCTACTTGCAGTCGAACACAACCTCTCTCGCTTTTGATGATGTATGGACCGGCATTTTTACCTTTTCTAACACATTTTTCAGCAATTATGGTCGGAGATTCACACCTACTCACAGCCGAACAACTCCGCTCCCGCATTTGATGATGTATAGTCGGGCATTCTCACCCTTTCTCATCAGCTTTTTGCAAATTATGATCTGACATTCACACCTACTTGCAGTCGAACAGCTCTGCTCCCGCTTTTGATTATGTTTGGTTGGATATTCGAACCTTTTCTTAACTTCTTTTTACATATTTTGGTTGGACGTTCACACCTTCTTGTAGCCGAACACTTCCACTCCTGCTTTTGATGATGTATGGTTGGGCATTCACACCATTTTTTTGCCCATTTTTCAGGAATTATGGGTGGATATTCACACCTTGCAGCTGAACACCTCCTATCCCACTTATGATCATGTGCGGTTTGATTTTCGAAAAGTTTCTTTCATGTTTTCTAGCAATTATTGATGGACATGTAGACCTTCTTGCAGCTGAACACCTCCGCTCCCGCTTTTGATCATACATTGTCAGGCATTCGCACCTTGTCTTACCCACTTTTTACAAACTTTAGTCGAACAGTCACACCTTTTTGCAGCCGAACACCACCTCTCCCGCTTTTGATGATGTATGGTCCAGCATTCTTACCTTTTCTAACACATTCTTCAGCAATTATGGTCGGACATTCACACCTACTCAGAGCCGAACACCTCCGCTCCCGCATTTGATGGTGTATAGTCGGGCATTCTCACCCTTTCTCATCAGCTTTTTACAAATTATGATCTGACATTCACACCTGCTTTTGATAATGTATTGTTAGGCATTCGCACCTTTTTTTTTACCCATTTTTCATGAATTATGGGTGGACATTCACACCTTCTTGCAGCCGAACACCTCCTCTACCGCTTATGATCATGTGCGGTTTGATATTCGAAAATTTACTTTCTTGTTTTAAAGCAATTATTGATGGACATTCAAACCTTCTTTTTGATGGTGTATAGTCGGGCTTTCGAGCCTTTTCTTCCCGGTTTTTACAAACCATGGTCGGACTTTCACACCTTCTTGTAGCCGTACAACTCCGCTCCCGCTATTGATTGTGTACAGTCGGGTATTTTAACCTTTTCTTACCCGCTTTTTACCAACTATGGTCGGACATTCACAACGTCTTACAGCGGAACACCTCTGCTCCCGCTTTTGATGGTGTATAGTCGGGCATTCGAACCTTTTCTTACCCGCTTTTTACAAACTATGGTGGGACATTCAAACCTTCTTGTATCCGAAAACCTCCGCTCTCTCTTTTGATCATACATTGTCGGACATTCGCACCTTTTCTTACCCGCTTTTTACAAACCATGGTCGGACTTTCACATCTTCTTGTAGCCGAACACATCCGCTCCCGCTATTGATTGTGTACAGTCGGGTATTTTAACCTTTTCTTACCCGCTTTTTACAAACCATTGTTGGACTTTCACACCTTCTTGCAGCCGAACACCACCTCTCCCGCTTTTGATGATGTATGGTCCAGTATTCTTACCTTTTCTAACACATTTTTCAGCAATTATGGTCGGACATTCACACCTACTCACAGCTGGACACCTCCGCTCCCGCTTTTGATCATACAATGTCGGGACATCGCTCCTTGTCTTACCAGCTTTTTACAAACTTTAGTCGAACATTCACACCTTCTTGCAGCTGAACACCTCCGCTCCCGCTTTTGATGATGTATAGTCGGGCTTTCGAGCCTTTTCTTACCCGGTTTTTACAAATTATGGTTGGACATTCAGACCTTGCAGCCGAACACCTCCGCTCTCTCTTTTGATCATACATTGTCAGGCATTCGCACCTTGTCTTACCCGCTTTTTACAAACTATAGTCAGACATTCACACCTTGCAGCTGAACCTCCGCTCCCTGTTTTGATCATGTATGGTCTGGCAATACTACCTTTTCTTCCCCCGTTTGTGAGTAATTATGGCTGGACATTCACACCTACTTGCAGTCGAACAGCTCTGCTCCCGCTTTTGATTATGTTTGGTTGGATATTCGAACCTTTTCTTAACTGCTTTTTACAAACCATGGTCGTACTTTCACACCGTCTTGTAGCCGAACAACTCCGCTCTCGCTATTGATTTTGTACAGTCGGGTATTTTAACCTTTTCTTACCCGCTTTTTACCAACTATGGTCGGACATTCACACCGTCTTACAGCGGAACACCTCCGCTCCCGCTTTTTATGGTGTAGAGTCGGGCATTTGAACCTTTTCTTACCCGCTATTTACAAACTATGGTAGGACATTCAAACTTTCGTGTATCCGAAAACCTCCGCTCTCTCTTTTGATCATACATTGTCGGACATTCGCACCTTTTCTTACCGGCTTTTTACAAACCATGGTCGGACTGTCACACCTTCTTGTAGCCGAACACATCCGCTCCCGCTATTGATTGTGTACAGTCGGGTATATTAACCTTTTCTTACCCGCTTTTTACCAAGTATGGTTGGACATTCACACCTTCGTACAGCGGAACACCTCCGCTCCCTCTTTTGATGGTGTATGTTCGGGCATTCAAACCTTTTCTTACCCGCTTTTTCCAAACTATGGTCGGCTATTCACAGCTTCCTCTCCACCCACCATACTTGTATGGTGGGATATTAACACCCACTTGCATCCGAAGACCTCCGCCCCAAATTTTGATGATATTTAGTCGGACATTCGCACCTTACCCGCTTTTGGCAAACTATGGCCTTCTTGCAGCCAAACAACTCTGATCTTGCTTTTGATGATGTAAGGTTGGGCATTCAGACCTTGCTTCACCTGCTTTTCACCAAATATAGTCGGACATTCACACCTTCTTGCAGCCGAACACTTCCGCTCCACCTTTTAGTGTTCTATCACACCTTTTTTTTCACCGCATTTTATACATTATGGTTGGAAATTTTCAACCACTCTCATCCGAAGACCTCTCCTCCCGCTTTTGTTAATATATTTGAACTTTAGTTTGACATTCAAACCTTCTTGCAGCTGAACCACCTCCGCTCCCTGTTTTGATCATATATGGTCTGGCTACTACCTTTTCTTACCCGTTTGTGAGTAATTATGGCTGGACATTCACACCTACTTGCAGTCGAACACAACCTCTCTCGCTTTTGATGATGTATGGACCGGCATTTTTACCTTTTCTAACACATTTTTCAGCAATTATGGTCGGAGATTCACACCTACTCACAGCCGAACAACTCCGCTCCCGCTTTTGATGATGTATAGTCGGGCATTCTCACCCTTTCTCATCAGCTTTTTGCAAATTATGATCTGACATTCACACCTACTTGCAGTCGAACAGCTCTGCTCCCGCTTTTGATTATGTTTGGTTGGATATTCGAACCTTTTCTTAACTTCTTTTTACATATTTTGGTTGGACGTTCACACCTTCTTGTAGCCGAACACTTCCACTCCTGCTTTTGATGATGTATGGTTGGGCATTCACACCTTTTTTTTGCCCATTTTTCAGGAATTATGGGTGGACATTCACACCTTGCAGCTGAACACCTCCTATCCCACTTATGATCATGTGCGGTTTGATTTTCGAAAAGTTTCTTTCATGTTTTCTAGCAATTATTGATGGACATGTAGACCTTCTTGCAGCTGAACACCTCCGCTCCCGCTTTTGATCATACATTGTCAGGCATTCGCACCTTGTCTTACCCACTTTTTACAAACTTTAGTCGAACAGTCACACCTTTTTGCAGCCGAACACCACCTCTCCCGCTTTTGATGATGTATGGTCCAGCATTCTTACCTTTTCTAACACATTCTTCAGCAATTATGGTCGGACATTCACACCTACTCAGAGCCGAACACCTCCGCTCCCGCATTTGATGGTGTATAGTCGGGCATTCTCACCCTTTCTCATCAGCTTTTTACAAATTATGATCTGACATTCACACCTGCTTTTGATAATGTATTGTTAGGCATTCGCACCTTTTTTTTTACCCATTTTTCATGAATTATGGGTGGACATTCACACCTTCTTGCAGCCGAACACCTCCTCTACCGCTTATGATCATGTGCGGTTTGATATTCGAAAATTTACTTTCTTGTTTTAAAGCAATTATTGATGGACATTCAAACCTTCTTTTTGATGGTGTATAGTCGGGCTTTCGAGCCTTTTCTTCCCGGTTTTTACAAACCATGGTCGGACTTTCACACCTTCTTGTAGCCGTACAACTCCGCTCCCGCTATTGATTGTGTACAGTCGGGTATTTTAACCTTTTCTTACCCGCTTTTTACCAACTATGGTCGGACATTCACACCGTCTTACAGCGGAACACCTCTGCTCCCGCTTTTGATGGTGTATAGTCGGGCATTCGAACCTTTTCTTACCCGCTTTTTACAAACTATGGTGGGACATTCAAACCTTCTTGTATCCGAAAACCTCCACTCTCTCTTTTGATCATACATTGTCGGACATTCGCACCTTTTCTTACCGGCTTTTTACAAACCATGGTCGGACTGTCACACCTTCTTGTAGCCGAAAACCTCCGCTCTCTCTTTTGATCATACATTGTCGGACATTCGCACCTTTTCTTACCCGCTTTTTACAAACCATGGTCGGACTTTCACATCTTCTTGTAGCCGAACACATCCGCTCCCGCTATTGATTGTGTACAGTCGGGTATTTTAACCTTTTCTTACCCGCTTTTTACCAAGTATGGTCGGACATTCACACCTTCGTACAGCGGAACACCTCCGCTCCCTCTTTTGATGGTGTATGTTCGGGCATTCAAACCTTTTCTTACCCGCTTTTTCCAAACTATGGTCGGCTATTTACAGCTTCCTCTCCACCATACTTGTATGGTGGGATATTCACCCCCACTTGCATCCGAAGACCTCCGCCCCAAATTTTGTTGATATTTAGTCGGACATTCGCACCTTACCCGCTTTTGGAAAACTATGGCCTTCTTGCAGCCAAACACCTCTGATCTCGCTTTTGATGATATAAGGTTGGGCATTCAGACCTTGCTTCACCTGCTTTTCACCAAATATAGTCGGACATTCACACCTTCTTGCAGCCGAACACTTCCGCTTTTAGTGTTCTATGAGGCATTCACATATTTTTTTTCACCGTATTTTATAGATTATGGTTGGAAATTCTCACCCACTCTCATCCGAAGACCTCTCCTCCCGCTTTTGTTAATATATAGTCGGGCATTCGAACCTTTTCTTACCCGCTTTTTACAAATTATAGTCGAACATTCACACCTACTTGCAGCTGAATACTTCCGCTCCACCTTGTAGGTATGTATGGTTGGCATTTGCACCTCTTTTTATACTGATTGCTGAAGATTAAGTTGTACTTTCTCAAACTACAACTTTTTTTTATTTGTTGAAACTTGATTTGAAGTGGATAAATAAGGAGGACAAACAGTTTTAAGTCAGGCTGATAGAAGGAATTAATTTTATAGCAAAATCTGTACTTCGTCATATGTCGAGAGATGCTTATTGCTGAAGAAGTTCTTTCTCATTCTACAAAGTACAACGTTGTTTATCGTTGAAACTTGATTAGACATGAATAAATATGAAGGACAAAGCAGTCTTAACTTGGTTTGAGTTAATGAATTCGTTTTATAGGAGAATCCGAATTCGTGCATAACTCATAAAATAGAGTTTATTTTCGGATTCCTGAAGAATGATTCTGGTTCTTTCTAATAATACAAAGTTTGTTGTTTATTGTTGAAACTTCATCAGAAGTGAAGAAATAAATGAATGCCTATCAACAAATTGACCTTCTGTTGACCTTCGGGGAGGTGAGTATCTTCACTAGACTCACCTGTCTGCTCTTCCTCCTCATTTAGCGTAGCTCCACCCTCTGCCTGTGAATTCTCACAGACTTCAACACTGAGTGGTGAGGCCTCTACAGGCCCCTCCCCTTTTTGCTCCTCACTTCCAATCCAAGCTTTTGGCGGGAAGTTTGAATTTATTGGGTCAACCTCTTCACTTTGTTCACCAACTGCCACCTTTGGTCCTTCTCTTTGTTGGCTTGACTGTGGCTTTACCGTCTTTAATTTGTTGGCAAAAGATTTAGGGCAATCTCTGAAGAGGTGATTTAATTCTCCACAGAGATTACATTTCCTGCCATTTGGACACTCTCCAAAAGTTTGCCCAATTTCTCTGCTCTTCCCACATAACACCTTGGTACAAGCCTCAACCAGGTGCCCATGCTCACCACACTTGCGGCAGAACTTGGGCTGCCCCTGGTAGTGGATGTAACCTCGGTTTTCAAGGTGGCCAGAGTGTCGCCCACCCGCTGCACTGAGCACTCTTCAGCCCTTTTAAATGGTATAACTTTGCACTCCCGCACGCTCCAGCAAGCACCATTCAAGCAACAACTTTGCACTCCAGCTTCGAACATCGGCACAGTCGCAACAAGTAAGGCGACTCTACTCAGAGAAGTCACTCTGCACAGTAACAAGATTTCTTTTGCACAGACAGAAAGGGCTTCACCCGCAAAGGTAAAGCCTGCCAAAAATAGAAACAACTCATTAGTGCTGCTCTCCACAGAAATCTTTAGTAAAAGGCGAAAGACTTGTACGTTATGAAGAGAAACCAGAGTACGATTATCCGTCACTGCGGGAGCAGGGCATCAGGTTTGTTGGCATAGCCACCTTCCCCATGGTGAGCTTTGCTTGGTTGAGACACTTGCTCCCCACCCCCTTGCTCCTCGGCTGACCAAGTAGGAACAATCGGGCCCTATTCGATGGCTGCCTTGTCTTTTACTCTGTGCAAAAGACAAGGCAGCAACAAAACACCACGAGAATTCCGTATTGAGGCTTTGTTCTGACCGCTCATTCGGGGTCGCATTTCTTTCAAGCAATTCTCCTGGTTAGCCCACACTCGGCTCGCTCCCATAGCCGTGTTAAAGTCTACTTCGCATTCACTCTCTTTTCCCATCAGACTCTTGGGATTTTATCTATAAAATGAATTCCTTCACTCAAACTATGTGAAAACTGCTTTGTCCTTAATATTTACCATGTCTAGAAAGATTTAAACAAAAAAAACAACGTGTACTTTGCAGTAAAAGAAAGAGCAAATCTAAAGTTTCAGGAATCCGAGAATAAGCTTACTTTCATGAGTTCTTCACGATTTCGGATTTTGCTATAAAATGAATTCCTTCACTCAAACTAAATTAAAACTGCTAAACCGCTAATCTGTTATATGTAAGGCAGATGTCAAATTCACCGAAATAGGATCAAAGGGTATTCGGCCAATCGAGCTGTAGCAACTTCGGTAAAAGAGTATAAGTTGAAGAGTTTGTGAATAAAGGTGTGCGCACACAGAGTGTGCTGTATGAAAATAGGCAAGGAGCAATGCCGGCTGGGGTATATGTTCTTGTATGTTGTCTGACTGTTTGATTTGAATGTGTTGTGTAAGTGTCCTGTTGAATGTTACATGTTTGGGCTTTGACACGCTTCACTGTGGTTGTTAACTGTGTGGTGTGTCCTGAAATGTTTTATGTTTGGGCTGTGTGACATGCTTAATGCTTGTCAGTAGCTACCCACTTATTCATATACTATCAAAGTATGTCCGGACTTCTTATGTTGTCAGTTCCCATCAAAAGCGGAAGCGGAGGTCTTCGGATGCAAGTGGGTGTGAATATCCCACCATACAAGTATGGTGGAGAGGAAGCTGTGAATGGCCGACTATAGTAAAAGGCGGGTGAGAGAAGGTGCGAATGCCTAACCATACATCATCAAAAGAGGGAGCGGAGGTGTTCCGCTGTACGAAGGTGTGAATGTCCGACCATAGTTGGTAAAAAGCGGGTAAGAAAAGGTTAAAATACCCGACTGTACACAATCAATAGCGGGAGCGGAGTTGTTCGGCTACTAAAAGGTGTGAAAGTCCGACCCTGGTTTGTAAAAAGCGGGTAAGAAAAGGTTCGAATGCCCGAACATACACCAACAAAAGAGGGAGCGGAGGTGTTCGGCTGCAAGAAGGTGTGAACGTCCGACCAAAGTTTGTAAAAAAGCAGTTAAGAAAAGGTTCGAATATCTAACCAAACATAATCAAAAGCGGGAGCCGAGCTGTTCGACTGCAAGTAGGTGTGAATGTCAGAGAATAATTTGCAAAAAGCTGATGAGAAAGGGTGAGAAATCCCGACTATACACCATCAAATGCGGTAGCGGAGTTGTTCGGCTGTGAGTAGGTGTGATTCTCCAACCATAATTGCTGAAAAATGTGTTAGAAAAGGTAAGAATGCCGGTCCATACATCATCAAAAGCGGGAGAGGTGGTGTTCGGCTGCAAGTAGGTGTGAATGTCCATTAATAATTGCTTTAAAACATGAAAGAAAATTTTCGAATATCAAACCTTACATGATCATTAGCGGGAGAGGAGGTGTTCAGCTGCAAGAAGATGTGAATATCCACCCATAATTACTGAAAAATGGGTAGGAAAAGATGCGAATGTCCAACCATAAATCATCAAAAGCAGGAGTGGAGTTGTTCAGCTACAAGAAGGTATGAAAGTCCAACCATGGTTTGTAAAAAGCGGGTAAGAGAAGGTTCGAATACCCGAATATATACCATCAAAAGCAGAAGTGGGGGTGTTCGGCTGCAAGAAGGTGTGAACGTCCGACCAAATATTGTAAAAAGCAGTTAAGAAAAGGTTTGAATATCCAACCGAACATAATCAAAAGCGGGAGCAGAGCTGTTCGACTGCAAGTAGGTGTGAATGTCAGATCATAATTGCTGAAAAATGTGATAGAAAAGACTAGAATGCCGGACAATACATCATCAAAAGCGGGAGAGGTGGTTTTTCGGCTGCAAGTAGGTGTGAATGTCCAGCCATAATTACTCACAAACGGGGGAAGAAAAGGTAGTATTTCCAGACCACACATGATCAAAACAGGGAATGGAGGTGGTTCAGCTGCAAGGTGTGAATGTCTGACTAAAGTTTGTAAAAACCGTGTAAGACAAGGGGCGAATGCCCGACAATGTATGATCAAAAGAGGGAGCGGAGGTTTTCGGCAGCAAGGTCTGAATGTCCAACCATAATTTGTAAAAATCGGGGAAGAAAAGGCTCGAAAGCCCGACTATACACCATCAAAAGCGGGAGCAGAGGTGTTCAGGTGCAAGCAGGTCTGAATGTCCGACCAATAATTACTGAAAAATGGGTAAGAAAAGGTGCGAATGCCAAATCATACATCATCAAAAGCAGGAGCGGATGTGTTCGGCTACAAGAAGGTTTGAATGTCCAACCATAGTAAGTAATAGGTGGGTAAGAAAAGGCTCGAATGCCCGACTATACACCATCAAAAGCGGAAGCGGAGGTGTTTGGCTGCAAGATATTGTGAACGTCCGACCAAAGTTTGTAAAAAGCAGTTAAGAAAAGGTTCGAATATCTAACCAAACATAATCAAAAGCGGGAGCAGAGCTGTTCGACTGCAAGTAGGTGTGAATATCAGATCATAATTTGCAAAAAGCTGATGAGAAAGGGTGAGAATGCCCGACTATACACCATCAAATGCGGGAGCGGAGTTGTTCGGCTGTGAGTAGGTGTGAATCTCCGACCATAATTGCTGAAATATGTGTTAGAAAAGGTAAGAATGCCGGTCCATACATCATCAAAAGCGAGAGAGGTTGTGTTCGGCTGCAAGTAGGTGTGAATGTCCATTAATAATTGCTTTAAAACATTAAAGAAAATATTCGAATATCAAACCTTACATGATCATTAGCGGGAGAGGAGGTGTTCAGCTGCAAGAAGATGTGAATATCCACCCATAATTACTGAAAAATGGGTAGGAAAAGATGCTAATGTCCAACCATAAATCATCAAAAGCAGGATTGGAGTTGTTCAGCTACAAGAAGGTATGAAAGTCGAACCATGGTTTGTAAAAAGCGGGTAAGAAAAGGCTCGAATGCCCGACTATATACCATCAAAAGCGGAAGCGGAGGTGTTCGGCTGCAAGACGGTGTGAACGTCCGACCAAAGTTTGTAAAAAGCAGTTAAGAAAATGTTCGAATATCCAACCAAACATAATCAAAAGCGGGAGCAGAGCTGTTCGACTGCAAGTAGGTGTGAATATCAGATCATAATTTGCAAAAAGCTGTTGAGAAAGGGTGAGAATGCCCGACTATACACTATCAAATGTGGGAGCGGAGTTGTTCGGCTGTGAGTAGGTGTGATTCTACAACCATAATTGCTGAAAAATGTGTTAGAAAAGGTAAGAATGCTGGACCATATATCACCAAAAGCGGGAGAGGTTGTGTTCGGCTGCAAGTAGGTGTGAATGTCCAGCCATAATTACTCACAAACGGGTAAGAAAGGGTACTATTGCCAGACCATATATGATCAAAACAGGGAGCGGAGGTGGTTCAGCTGCAAGAAGGTTTGAATGTCCGACTAAAGTTTGTAAAAAGCGGGTAAGACAAGGTGTGAATTCCCGACAATGTATGATCAAAAGAGGAGTGGAGGTTTTCGGCTGCAAGAAGGTCTGAATGTCCACCCATAATTACTGAAAAATGGGTAAGAAAAGGTGCGAAAGCCCAACCGCACATGATCATAAGTGGATGAGAAGGTGTTCGACTGCAAGTAGGTGTGAATGTAAGATCATAATTTGTAAAAAGCGGGTAAGAAAAGGTAAGAATGCCCAACCATAAATTATCAAAAGCGGCAGCAGAGTTTCGACTGGTATTTATCAATGTCTAGATAGATTTCAACAAAAAACAACGTTGTACTTTGCAGTAAAAGAAAGTGCAAATCAAAAGTTTTAGGAATCCGAGAATAAGCTTATTTTCATGAGTTCTGCACGATTTCGGATTTTATGTATAAAATGAATTCCTTCACGCAAACTAAGTTAACACTGCTTTGTCATTCATATGTACCCATTTCTACATATATTTCAAGCATAAACTTCCTCATACTACCCTGAATGAGAAAGAGCAACACTTGTGATTAAGCCATACGCCCCTTTTGAGGAGTTCTGCATGGTTTGGGATTTTATCTATAAAATTAATTCCTTCACTCAAACTATGTTAAAACGGCTTTTACCTTCATATTTATCAATGTCTCGATAGATTTAAACAAAAAAACAACGTTGTACTTTGCAATAAAAGAAAGAGCAAATCAAAAGTTTTAGGAATCCGAGAATAAGCTTATTTTCATGAGTTCTGCACGATTTCGGATTTTATGTATAAAATGAATTCATTCACTCAAACCAAGTTAAAACTGCTTTTTCATTCATATTTATCAATGTCTAGATCGACTTCAACAAAGAACAACATTGTATTTTGCAGTAGAAGAAAGAGCAAAACTGAAGGATCAGGAATCCGAGAATAAGCTTCTTTTCATACGTTCTGCATGATTTGGGATTTTATGTATAAAATTAATTCCTTCACTCAAACTAAGTTAACACTGCTTTGTCCTTCATATGTACCCATTTCTACATATATTTCAAGCATAAACTTCCTCATACTACCCTGAATGAGAAAGAGCCACACTTGTGATTAAGCCATACACCCCTTTTGAGGAGTTCTGCATGATTTGGGATTTTATCTATAAAATCAATTCCTTCACTCAAACTATGTTAAAACGGCTTTTACCTTCATATTTATCAATGTCTCGATAGATTTAAACAAAAAAAACAACGTTGTACTTTGCAGTAAAAGAAAGAGCCAATCAAAAGTTTTAGGAATCCGAGAATAAGCTTATTTTCATGAGTTCTGCACGATTTCGGATTTTATGTATAAAATGAATTCATTCACTCAAACCAAGTTAAAACTGCTTTTTCATTCATATTTATCAATGTCTAGATCGACTTCAACAAAGAACAACATTGTATTTTGCAGTAGAAGAAAGAGCAAAACTGAAGGATCAGGAATCCGAGAATAAGCTTATTTTCTTATGGGCAAGTGGGAACTGCTTTGTCCTTCGTATTTATCAATGTGTAGATGGATTTCAACTTCTTCTACTGCAAAGTCCAATGTTTTTCTTTGTTGAAGTCGATCTAGACATTGATGAATATGGAAGGACAAAGCAGTTTTAACTTGGTTTGAGCAAAGCAATTCATTTTATAGCAAAATCCGAAATCGTGCAGAACTCATGAAAGCAGGCTTATACTCGGATTCCTGAAACTTTAGATTTGCTCTTTCTTTTACTGCAAAGTACAACGTTGTTTTTTTGTTTAAATCTTTCTAGACATGGTAAATATGAAGGACAAATCAGTTTTAACATAGTTTGAGCGAAGTAATGCATTTTATAAGCAAAATCCCAAATCATGCAAAACTCACGAAAAGCTTTTTCTCGCTTTTCACTGCTTTTTACAAACTTTGGTCGGACGTTCACACCTTCTTGCATCCGAACACCTCCGCTTCCGCTTTTGATGATGTATATTCGGGCATTCGAACCTTTTATTACCCGCTTTTTACAAACCATTGTTGGACTTTCACACCTTCTTGCATCCGAACACCACCTCTCCCGCTTTTGATGATGTATGGTCCAGTATTCTTACCTTTTCTAACACATTTTTCAGCAATTATGGTCGGACATTCACACCTACTCACAGCTGGACACCTCCGCTCCCGCTTTTGATCAAACAATGTCGGGACATCGCTCCTTGTCTTACCAGCTTTTTACAAACTTTAGTCGAACATTCACACCTTCTTGCAGCTGAACACCTCCGCTCCCGCTTTTGATGATGTATAGTCGGGCTTTCGAGCCTTTTCTTACCCGGTTTTTACAAATTATGGTTGGACATTCAGACCTTGCAGCCGAACACCTCCGCTCTCTCTTTTGATCATACATTGTCGGGCATTCGCACCTTGTCTTACCCGCTTTTTACAAACAATAGTCAGACATTCACACCTTGCAGCTGAACCTCCGCTCCCTGTTTTGATCATGTATGGTCTGGCAATACTACCTTTTCTTCCCCCGTTTGTGATTAATTATGGCTGGACATTCAAACCTACTTGCAGTCGAACAGATCTGCTCCCGCTTTTGATTATGTTTGGTTGGATATTCGAACCTTTTCTTAACTGCTTTTTACAAACCATGGTCGTACTTTCACACCTTCTTGTAGCCGAACAACTCCGCTCTCGCTATTGATTTTTTACAGTTGGGTATTTTAACCTTTTCTTACCCGCTTTTTACCAACTATGGTCGGACATTCACACCGTCTTACAGCGGAACACCTCCGCTCCCGCTTTTTATGGTGTATAGTCGGGCATTTGAACCTTTTCTTACCCGCTATTTACAAACTATGGTAGGACATTCAAACTTTCGTGTATCCGAAAACCTCCGCTCTCTCTTTTGATCATACATTGTCGGACATTCGCACCTTTTCTTACCAGCTTTTTACAAACCATGGTCGGACTGTCACACCTTCTTGTAGCCGAACACATCCGCTCCCGCTATTGATTGTGTACAGTCGGGTATATTAACCTTTTCTTACCCGCTTTTTACCAAGTATGGTTGGACATTCACACCTTCGTACAGCGGAACACCTCCGCTCCCTCTTTTGATGGTGTATGTTCGGGCATTCAAACCTTTTCTTACCCGCTTTTTCCAAACTATGGTCGGCTATTCACAGCTTCCTCTCCACCCACCATACTTGTATGGTGGGATATTCACACCCACTTGCATCCGAAGACCTCCGCCCCAAATTTTGTTGATATTTAGTCGGACATTCGCACCTTACCCGCTTTTGGCAAACTATGGCCTTCTTGCAGCCAAACAACTCTGATCTTGCTTTTGATGATGTAAGGTTGGGCATTCAGACCTTGCTTCACCTGCTTTTCACCAAATATAGTCGGACATTCACACCTTCTTGCAGCCGAACACTTCCGCTCCACCTTTTAGTGTTCTATCACACCTTTTTTTTCACCGCATTTTATACATTATGGTTGGAAATTTTCAACCACTCTCATCCGAAGACCTCTCCTCCCGCTTTTGTTAATATATTTGAACTTTAGTTTGACATTCAAACCTTCTTGCAGCTGAACCACCTCCGCTCCCTGTTTTGATCATATATGGTCTGGCTACTACCTTTTCTTACCCGTTTGTGAGTAATTATGGCTGGACATTCACACCTACTTGCAGTCGAACACAACCTCTCTCGCTTTTGATGATGTATGGACCGGCATTTTTACCTTTTCTAACACATTTTTCAGCAATTATGGTCGGAGATTCACACCTACTCACAGCCGAACAACTCCGCTCCCGCATTTGATGATGTATAGTCGGGCATTCTCACCCTTTCTCATCAGCTTTTTGCAAATTATGATCTGACATTCACACCTACTTGCAGTCGAACAGCTCTGCTCCCGCTTTTGATTATGTTTGGTTGGATATTCGAACCTTTTCTTAACTTCTTTTTACATATTTTGGTTGGACGTTCACACCTTCTTGTAGCCGAACACTTCCACTCCTGCTTTTGATGATGTATGGTTGGGCATTCACACCATTTTTTTGCCCATTTTTCAGGAATTATGGGTGGATATTCACACCTTGCAGCTGAACACCTCCTATCCCACTTATGATCATGTGCGGTTTGATTTTCGAAAAGTTTCTTTCATGTTTTCTAGCAATTATTGATGGACATGTAGACCTTCTTGCAGCTGAACACCTCCGCTCCCGCTTTTGATCATACATTGTCAGGCATTCGCACCTTGTCTTACCCACTTTTTACAAACTTTAGTCGAACAGTCACACCTTTTTGCAGCCGAACACCACCTCTCCCGCTTTTGATGATGTATGGTCCAGCATTCTTACCTTTTCTAACACATTCTTCAGCAATTATGGTCGGACATTCACACCTACTCAGAGCCGAACACCTCCGCTCCCGCATTTGATGGTGTATAGTTGGGCATTCTCACCCTTTCTCATCAGCTTTTTACAAATTATGATCTGACATTCACACCTGCTTTTGATAATGTATTGTTAGGCATTCGCACCTTTTTTTTTACCCATTTTTCATGAATTATGGGTGGACATTCACACCTTCTTGCAGCCGAACACCTCCTCTACCGCTTATGATCATGTGCGGTTTGATATTCGAAAATTTACTTTCTTGTTTTAAAGCAATTATTGATGGACATTCAAACCTTCTTTTTGATGGTGTATAGTCGGGCTTTCGAGCCTTTTCTTCCCGGTTTTTACAAACCATGGTCGGACTTTCACACCTTCTTGTAGCCGTACAACTCCGCTCCCGCTATTGATTGTGTACAGTCGGGTATTTTAACCTTTTCTTACCCGCTTTTTACCAACTATGGTCGGACATTCACAACGTCTTACAGCGGAACACCTCTGCTCCCGCTTTTGATGGTGTATAGTCGGGCATTCGAACCTTTTCTTACCCGCTTTTTACAAACTATGGTGGGACATTCAAACCTTCTTGTATCCGAAAACCTCCGCTCTCTCTTTTGATCATACATTGTCGGACATTCGCACCTTTTCTTACCCGCTTTTTACAAACCATGGTCGGACTTTCACATCTTCTTGTAGCCGAACACATCCGCTCCCGCTATTGATTGTGTACAGTCGGGTATTTTAACCTTTTCTTACCCGCTTTTTACAAACCATTGTTGGACTTTCACACCTTCTTGCAGCCGAACACCACCTCTCCCGCTTTTGATGATGTATGGTCCAGTATTCTTACCTTTTCTAACACATTTTTCAGCAATTATGGTCGGACATTCACACCTACTCACAGCTGGACACCTCCGCTCCCGCTTTTGATCATACAATGTCGGGACATCGCTCCTTGTCTTACCAGCTTTTTACAAACTTTAGTCGAACATTCACACCTTCTTGCAGCTGAACACCTCCGCTCCCGCTTTTGATGATGTATAGTCGGGCTTTCGAGCCTTTTCTTACCCGGTTTTTACAAATTATGGTTGGACATTCAGACCTTGCAGCCGAACACCTCCGCTCTCTCTTTTGATCATACATTGTCAGGCATTCGCACCTTGTCTTACCCGCTTTTTACAAACTATAGTCAGACATTCACACCTTGCAGCTGAACCTCCGCTCCCTGTTTTGATCATGTATGGTCTGGCAATACTACCTTTTCTTCCCCCGTTTGTGAGTAATTATGGCTGGACATTCACACCTACTTGCAGTCGAACAGCTCTGCTCCCGCTTTTGATTATGTTTGGTTGGATATTCGAACCTTTTCTTAACTGCTTTTTACAAACCATGGTCGTACTTTCACACCGTCTTGTAGCCGAACAACTCCGCTCCCGCTATTGATTGTGTACAGTCGGGTATTTTAACCTTTTCTTACCCGCTTTTTACCAACTATGGTCGGACATTCACACCGTCTTACAGCGGAACACCTCTATTCCCGCTTTTGATGGTGTAGAGTCGGGCATTCGAACCTTTTCTTACCCGCTTTTTACAAACTATGGTGGGACATTCAAACCTTCTTGTATCCGAAAACCTCCGCTCTCTCTTTTGATCATACATTGTCGGACATTCGCACCTTTTCTTACCCGCTTTTTACAAACCATGGTCGGACTTTCACATCTTCTTGTAGCCGAACACATCCGCTCCCGCTATTGATTGTGTACAGTCGGGTATTTTAACCTTTTCTTACCCGCTTTTTACCAAGTATGGTCGGACATTCACACCTTCGTACAGCGGAACACCTCCGCTTCCCTCTTTTGATGGTGTATGTTCGGGCATTCAAACCTTTTCTTACCCGCTTTTTCCAAACTATGCTCGGCTATTTACAGCTTCCTCTCCACCATACTTGTATGGTGGGATATTCACACCCACTTGCATCCGAAGACCTCCGCCCCAAATTTTGTTGATATTTAGTCGGACATTCGCACCTTACCCGCTTTTGGAAAACTATGGCCTTCTTGCAGCCAAACACCTCTGATCTCGCTTTTGATGATATAAGGTTGGGCATTCAGACCTTGCTTCACCTGCTTTTCACCAAATATAGTCGGACATTCACACCTTCTTGCAGCCGAACACTTCCGCTTTTAGTGTTCTATGAGGCATTCACATATTTTTTTTCACCGTATTTTATAGATTATGGTTGGAAATTCTCACCCACTCTCATCCGAAGACCTCTCCTCCCGCTTTTGTTAATATATAGTCGGGCATTCGAACCTTTTCTTACCCGCTTTTTACAAATTATAGTCGAACATTCACACCTACTTGCAGCTGAATACTTCCGCTCCACCTTGTAGGTATGTATGGTTGGCATTTGCACCTCTTTTTATACTGATTGCTGAAGATTAAGTTGTACTTTCTCAAACTACAACTTTTTTTTATTTGTTGAAACTTGATTTGAAGTGGATAAATAAGGAGGACAAACAGTTTTAAGTCAGGCTGATAGAAGGAATTAATTTTATAGCAAAATCTGTACTTCGTCATATGTCGAGAGATGCTTATTGCTGAAGAAGTTCTTTCTCATTCTACAAAGTACAACGTTGTTTATCGTTGAAACTTGATTAGACATGAATAAATATGAAGGACAAAGCAGTCTTAACTTGGTTTGAGTTAATGAATTCGTTTTATAGGAGAATCCGAATTCGTGCATAACTCATAAAATAGAGCTTATTTTCGGATTCCTGAAGAATGATTCTGGTTCTTTCTAATAATACAAAGTTTGTTGTTTATTGTTGAAACTTCATCAGAAGTGAAGAAATAAATGAATGCCTATCAACAAATTGACCTTCTGTTGACCTTCGGGGAGGTGAGTATCTTCACTAGACTCACCTGTCTGCTCTTCCTCCTCATTTAGCGTAGCTCCACCCTCTGCCTGTGAATTCTCACAGACTTCAACACTGAGTGGTGAGGCCTCTACAGGCCCCTCCCCTTTTTGCTCCTCACTTCCAATCCAAGCTTTTGGCGGGAAGTTTGAATTTATTGGGTCAACCTCTTCACTTTGTTCACCAACTGCCACCTTTGGTCCTTCTCTTTGTTGGCTTGACTGTGGCTTTACCGTCTTTAATTTGTTGGCAAAAGATTTAGGGCAATCTCTGAAGAGGTGATTTAATTCTCCACAGAGATTACATTTCCTGCCATTTGGACACTCTCCAAAAGTTTGCCCAATTTCTCTGCTCTTCCCACATAACACCTTGGTACAAGCCTCAACCAGGTGCCCATGCTCACCACACTTGCGGCAGAACTTGGGCTGCCCCTGGTAGTGGATGTAACCTCGGTTTTCAAGGTGGCCAGAGTGTCGCCCACCCGCTGCACTGAGCACTCTTCAGCCCTTTTAAATGGTATAACTTTGCACTCCCGCACGCTCCAGCAAGCACCATTCAAGCAACAACTTTGCACTCCAGCTTCGAACATCGGCACAGTCGCAACAAGTAAGGCGACTCTACTCAGAGAAGTCACTCTGCACAGTAACAAGATTTCTTTTGCACAGACAGAAAGGGCTTCACCCGCAAAGGTAAAGCCTGCCAAAAATAGAAACAACTCATTAGTGCTGCTCTCCACAGAAATCTTTAGTAAAAGGCGAAAGACTTGTACGTTATGAAGAGAAACCAGAGTACGATTATCCGTCACTGCGGGAGCAGGGCATCAGGCTTGTTGGCATAGCCACCTTCCCCATGGTGAGCTTTGCTTGGTTGAGACACTTGCCCCCCCCCCCCCCCCCCCCCCCCCCTTGCTCCTCGGCTGACCAAGTAGGAACAATCGGGCCCTATTCGATGGCTGCCATGTCTTTTACTCTGTGCAAAAGACAAGGCAGCAACAAAAACACCACGAGAATCCCGTATTGAGGCTTTGTTCTGACCGCTCATTCGGGGTCGCATTTCTTTCAAGCAATTCTCCTGGTTAGCCCACACTCGGCTCGCTCCCATAGCCGTGTTAAAGTCTACTTCGCATTCACTCTCTTTTCCCATCAGACTCTTGGGATTTTATCTATAAAATGAATTCCTTCACTCAAACTATGTGAAAACTGCTTTGTCCTTAATATTTACCATGTCTAGAAAGATTTAAACAAAAAAAACAACGTGTACTTTGCAGTAAAAGAAAGAGCAAATCTAAAGTTTCAGGAATCCGAGAATAGGCTTACTTTCATGAGTTCTTCACGATTTCGGATTTTGCTATAAAATGAATTCCTTCACTCAAACTAAATTAAAACTGCTAAACCGCTAATCTGTTATATGTAAGGCAGATGTCAAATTCACCGAAATAGGATCAAAGGGTATTCGGCCAATCGAGCTGTAGCAACTTCGGTAAAAGAGTATAAGTTGAAGAGTTTGTGAATAAAGGTGTGCGCACACATAGTGTGCTGTACGAAAATAGGCAGGGAGCAATGCCGGCTGGGGTATATGTTCTTGTATGTTGTCTGACTGTTTGATTTGAATGTGTTGTGTAAGTGTCCTGTTGAATGTTACATGTTTGGGCTTTGACACGCTTCACTGTGGTTGTTAACTGTGTGGTGTGTCCTGAAATGTTATATGTTTGGGCTGTGTGACATGCTTAATGCTTGTCAGTAGCTACCCACTTATTCATATACTATCAAAGTATGTCCGGACTTCTTATGTTGTCAGTTCCCATCAAAAGCGGAAGCGGAGGTCTTCGGATGAAGGTGGGTGTGAATATCCCACCATACAAGTATGGTGGAGAGGAAGCTGTGAATGGCCGACCATAGTAAAAGGCGGGTGAGAGAAGGTGCGAATGCCTAACCATACATCATCAAAAGAGGGAGCGGAGGTGTTCCGCTGTAAGACGGTGTGAATGTCCGACCATAGATGGTAAAAAGCGGGTAAGAAAAGGTTAAATTACCCGACTGTACACAATCAAAAGAGGGAGCGGAGTTGTTCAGCTAAGAGAAGGTGTGAAAGTCCGACCTTGGTTTGTAAAAAGCGGGTAAGAAAAGGTTCGTATGCCCGAATATACACCATCAAAAGCGGAAGCGGAGGTGTTCGGCTGCAAGATATTGTGAACGTCCAACCAAAGTTTGTAAAACGCAGTTAAGAAAAGGTTCGAATATCTAACCAAACATAATCAAAAGCGGGAGCAGAGCTGTTCGACTGGAAGTAGGTGTGAATGTCAGATCATAATTTTCAAAAAGCTGATGAGAAAGGGTGAGAATGCCCGACTATACATCATCAAATGCGGGAGCGGAGTTGTTCGGCTGTGAGTAGGTGTGAATCTCCGACCATAATTGCTGAAAAATGTGTTAGAATAGGTAAAAATGCTGGTCCATACATCATCAAAAGCGAGAGAGGTTGTGTTCGGCTGCAAGTAGGTGTGAATGTCCAGCCATAATTACTCACAAACGGGTAAGAAAAGGTAGTATTGCCAGACCATATATGATCAAAACAGGGAGCGGAGGTGGTTCAGCTGCAAGAAGGTTTGAATGTCCGACTAAAGTTCAAATATATTAAAGAAAGCGGGAGGAGAGGTCTTCGGATGAGAGTGGTTGAAAATTTCCAACCATAATGTATAAAATGCGGTGAAAAAAAGGTGTGATAGAACACTAAAAGGTGGAGCGGAAGTGTTCGGCTGCAAGAAGGTGTGAATATCCGACTATATTTGGTGAAAAGCAGGTGAAGCAAGGTCTGAATGCCCAACCTTACATCATCAAAAGCGAGATCAGAGGTGTTTGGCTGCAAGAAGGCCATAGTTTGCCAAAAGCGGGTAAGGTGCGAATGTCCGACTAAATATCAACAAAATTTGGGGCGGAGGTCTTCGGATGCAAGTGGGTGTGAATATCCAACCATACAAGTATGGTGGAGAGGAAGCTGTGAATAGCCGACCATAGTTTGGAAAAAGCGGGTAAGAAAAGGTTTGAATACCCGAACATACACCATCAAAAGAGGGAGCGGAGGTGTTCCGCTGTACGAAGGTGTGAATGTCCGACCATAGTTGGTAAAAAGCGGGTAAGAAAAGGTTAAAATACCCGACTGTACACAATCAATAGCGGGAGCGGATGTGTTCGGCTACAAGAAGGTGTGACAGTCCGACCATGGTTTGTAAAAAGCGGGTAAGAAAAGGTTCGAATGCCCGAACATACACCAACAAAAGAGGGAGCGGAGGTGTTCGGCTGCAAGAAGGTGTGAACGTCCGACCAAAGTTTGTAAAAAAGCAGTTAAGAAAAGGTTCGAATATCTAACCAAACATAATCAAAAGCGGGAGCAGAGCTGTTCGACTGCAAGTAGGTGTGAATGTCAGAGAATAATTTGCAAAAAGCTGATGAGAAAGGGTGAGAAATCCCGACTATACACCATCAAATGCGGTAGCGGAGTTTTTCGGCTGTGAGTAGGTGTGATTCTCCAACCATAATTGCTGAAAAATGTGTTAGAAAAGGTAAGAATGCCGGTCCATACATCATCAAAAGCGGGAGAGGTGGTGTTCGGCTGCAAGTAGGTGTGAATGTCCATTAATAATTGCTTTAAAACATGAAAGAAAATTTTCGAATATCAAACCTTACATGATCATTAGCGGGAGAGGAGGTGTTCAGCTGCAAGAAGATGTGAATATCCACCCATAATTACTGAAAAATGGGTAGGAAAAGATCCGAATGTCCAACCATAAATCATCAAAAGCAGGAGTGGAGTTGTTCAGCTACAAGAAGGTATGAAAGTCCAACCATGGTTTGTAAAAAGCGGGTAAGAGAAGGTTCGAATACCCGAATATATACCATCAAAAGCGGAAGTGGGGGTGTTCGGCTGCAAGAAGGTGTGAACGTCCGACCAAATATTGTAAAAAGCAGTTAAGAAAAGGTTTGAATATCCAACCGAACATAATCAAAAGCGGGAGCAGAGCTGTTCGACTGCAAGTAGGTGTGAATGTCAGATCATAATTGCTGAAAAATGTGATAGAAAAGACTAGAATGCCGGACAATACATCATCAAAAGCGGGAGAGGTGGTTTTTCGGCTGCAAGTAGGTGTGAATGTCCAGCCATAATTACTCACAAACGGGGGAAGAAAAGGTAGTATTTCCAGACCACACATGATCAAAACAGGGAATGGAGGTGGTTCAGCTGCAAGGTGTGAATGTCTGACTAAAGTTTGTAAAAACCGTGTAAGACAAGGGGCGAATGCCCGACAATGTATGATCAAAAGAGGGAGCGGAGGTTTTCGGCTGCAAGGTCTGAATGTCCAACCATAATTTGTAAAAATCGGGGAAGAAAAGGCTCGAAAGCCCGACTATACACCATCAAAAGCGGGAGCAGAGGTGTTCAGGTACAAGCAGGTCTGAATGTCCGACCAATAATTACTGAAAAATGGGTAAGAAAAGGTGCGAATGCCAAATCATACATCATCAAAAGCAGGAGCGGATGTGTTCGGCTACAAGAAGGTTTGAATGTCCAACCATAGTAAGTAATAGGTGGGTAAGAAAAGGCTCGAATGCCCGACTATACACCATCAAAAGCGGAAGCGGAGGTGTTCGGCTGCAAGATATTGTGAACGTCCGACCAAAGTTTGTAAAAAGCAGTTAAGAAAAGGTTCGAATATCTAACCAAACATAATCAAAAGCGGGAGCAGAGCTGTTCGACTGCAAGTAGGTGTGAATATCAGATCATAATTTGCAAAAAGCTGATGAGAAAGGGTGAGAATGCCCGACTATACACCATCAAATGCGGGAGCGGAGTTGTTCGGCTGTGAGTAGGTGTGAATCTCCGACCATAATTGCTGAAAATGTGTTAGAAAAGGTAAGAATGCCGGTCCATACATCATCAAAAGCGAGAGAGGTTGTGTTCGGCTGCAAGTAGGTGTGAATGTCCATTAATAATTGCTTTAAAACATGAAAGAAAATTTTCGAATATCAAACCTTACATGATCATTAGCGGGAGAGGAGGTGTTCAGCTGCAAGAAGATGTGAATATCCACCCATAATTACTGAAAAATGGGTAGGAAAAGATGCGAATGTCCAACCATAAATCATCAAAAGCAGGAGTGGAGTTGTTCAGCTACAAGATGGTTTTACAAACCATGGTTTGTAAAAAGCGGGTAAGAAAAGGTTCGAATACCCGAATATATACCATCAAAAGCGGAAGCGGAGGTGTTCGGCTGCAAGAAGGTGTGAACGTCCGACCAAAGTTTGTAAAAAGCAGTTAAGAAAAGGTTTGAATATCCAACCGAACATAATCAAAAGCGGGAGCAGAGCTGTTCGACTGCAAGTAGGTGTGAATGTCAGATCATAATTGCTGAAAAATGTGATAGAAAAGACTAGAATGCCGGACAATACATCATCAAAAGCGGGAGAGGTGGTTTTTCGGCTGCAAGTAGGTGTGAATGTCCAGCCATAATCACTCACAAACGGGGGAAGAAAAGGTAGTATTTCCAGACCACACATGATCAAAACAGGGAATGGAGGTGGTTCAGCTGCAAGGTGTGAATGTCTGACTAAAGTTTGTAAAAACCGTGTAAGACAAGGGGCGAATGCCCGACAATGTATGATCAAAAGAGGGAGCGGAGGTTTTCGGCTGCAAGGTCTGAATGTCCAACCACAATTTGTAAAAATCGGGGAAGAAAAGGCTCGAAAGCCCGACTATACACCATCAAAAGCGGGAGCAGAGGTGTTCAGGTGCAAGAAGGTCTGAATGTCCGACCAAAAATTAATGAAAAATGGGTAAGAAAAGGTGCAAATGCCAAATAATACATCATCAAAAGCAGGAGCGGATGTGTTCGGCTACAAGAAGGTTTGAATGTCCAACCATAGTAAGTAATAGGCGGGTAAGAAAAGGCTCGAATGCCCGACTATATACCATCAAAAGCGGAAGCGGAGGTGTTCGGCTGCAAGACGGTGTGAACGTCCGACCAAAGTTTGTAAAAAGCAGTTAAGAAAATGTTCGAATATCCAACCAAACATAATCAAAAGCGGGAGCAGAGCTGTTCGACTGCAAGTAGGTGGGAATATCAGATCATAATTTGCAAAAAGCTGTTGAGAAAGGGTGAGAATGCCCAACTATACACTATCAAATGTGGGAGCGGAGTTGTTCGGCTGTGAGTAGGTGTGATTCTACAACCATAATTGCTGAAAAATGTGTTAGAAAAGGTAAGAATGCCGGACCATATATCACCAAAAGCGGGAGAGGTTGTGTTCGGCTGCAAGTAGGTGTGAATGTCCAGCCATAATTACTCACAAACGGGTAAGAAAGGGTACTATTGCCAGACCATATATGATCAAAACAGGGAGCGGAGGTGGTTCAGCTGCAAGAAGGTTTGAATGTCCGACTAAAGTTTGTAAAAAGCGGGTAAGACAAGGTGTGAATTCCCGACAATGTATGATCAAAAGAGGAGTGGAGGTTTTCGGCTGCAAGAAGGTCTGAATGTCCACCCATAATTACTGAAAAATGGGTAAGAAAAGGTGCGAAAGCCCAACCGCACATGATCATAAGTGGATGAGAAGGTGTTCGACTGCAAGTAGGTGTGAATGTAAGATCATAATTTGTAAAAAGCGGGTAAGAAAAGGTAAGAATGCCCAACCATAAATTATCAAAAGCGGCAGCAGAGTTTCGACTGGTATTTATCAATGTCTAGATAGATTTCAACAAAAAACAACGTTGTACTTTGCAGTAAAAGAAAGTGCAAATCAAAAGTTTTAGGAATCCGAGAATAAGCTTATTTTCATGAGTTCTGCACGATTTCGGATTTTATGTATAAAATGAATTCCTTCACGCAAACTAAGTTAACACTGCTTTGTCATTCATATGTACCCATTTCTACATATATTTCAAGCATAAACTTCCTCATACTGCCCTGAATGAGAAAGAGCAACACTTGTGATTAAGCCATACGCCCCTTTTGAGGAGTTCTGCATGGTTTGGGATTTTATCTATAAAATTAATTCCTTCACTCAAACTATGTTAAAACGGCTTTTACCTTCATATTTATCAATGTCTCGATAGATTTAAACAAAAAAACAACGTTGTACTTTGCAATAAAAGAAAGAGCAAATCAAAAGTTTTAGGAATCCGAGAATAAGCTTATTTTCATGAGTTCTGCACGATTTCGGATTTTATGTATAAAATGAATTCATTCACTCAAACCAAGTTAAAACTGCTTTTTCCTTCATATTTATTAATGTCTAGATCGACTTCAACAAAGAACAACATTGTATTTTGCAGTAGAAGAAAGAGCAAAACTGAAGGATCAGGAATCCGAGAATAAGCTTCTTTTCATACGTTCTGCATGATTTGGGATTTTATGTATAAAATTAATTCCTTCACTCAAACTAAGTTAACACTGCTTTGTCCTTCATATGTACCCATTTCTACATATATTTCAAGCATAAACTTCCTCATACTACCCTGAATGAGAAAGAGCCACACTTGTGATTAAGCCATACGCCCCTTTTGAGGAGTTCTGCATGATTTGGGATTTTATCTATAAAATCAATTCCTTCACTCAAACTATGTTAAAACGGCTTTTACCTTCATATTTATCAATGTCTCGATAGATTTAAACAAAAAAACAACGTTGTACTTTGCAGTAAAAGAAAGAGCCAATCAAAAGTTTTAGGAATCCGAGAATAAGCTTATTTTCATGAGTACTGCACGATTTCGGATTTTATGTATAAAATGAATTCATTCACTCAAACCAAGTTAAAACTGCTTTTTCATTCATATTTATCAATGTCTAGATCGACTTCAACAAAGAACAACATTGTATTTTGCAGTAGAAGAAAGAGCAAAACTGAAGGATCAGGAATCCGAGAATAAGCTTATTTTCTTATGGGCAAGTGGGAACTGCTTTGTCCTTCGTATTTATCAATGTGTAGATGGATTTCAACTTCTTCTACTGCAAAGTCCAATGTTTTTCTTTGTTGAAGTCGATCTAGACATTGATGAATATGGAAGGACAAAGCAGTTTTAACTTGGTTTGAGCAAAGCAATTCATTTTATAGCAAAATCCGAAATCGTGCAGAACTCATGAAAGCAGGCTTATACTCGGATTCCTGAAACTTTAGATTTGCTCTTTCTTTTACTGCAAAGTACAACGTTGTTTTTTTGTTTAAATCTTTCTAGACATGGTAAATATGAAGGACAAATCAGTTTTAACATAGTTTGAGTGAAGTAATGCATTTTATAAGCAAAATCCCAAATCATGCAAAACTCACGAAAAGCTTTTTCTCGCTTTTCACTGCTTTTTACAAACTTTGGTCGGACGTTCACACCTTCTTGCATCCGAACACCTCCGCTTCCGCTTTTGATGATGTATATTCGGGCATTCGAACCTTTTATTACCCGCTTTTTACAAACCATTGTTGGACTTTCACACCTTCTTGCAGCCGAACACCACCTCTCCCGCTTTTGATGATGTATGGTCCAGTATTCTTACCTTTTCTAACACATTTTTCAGCAATTATGGTCGGACATTCACACCTACTCACAGCTGGACACCTCCGCTCCCGCTTTTGATCATACAATGTCGGGACATCGCTCCTTGTCTTACCAGCTTTTTACAAACTTTAGTCGAACATTCACACCTTCTTGCAGCTGAACACCTCCGCTCCCGCTTTTGATGATGTATAGTCGGGCTTTCGAGCCTTTTCTTACCCGGTTTTTACAAATTATGGTTGGACATTCAGACCTTGCAGCCGAACACCTCCGCTCTCTCTTTTGATCATACATTGTCGGGCATTCGCACCTTGTCTTACCCGCTTTTCACAAACTATAGTCAGACATTCACACCTTGCAGCTGAACCTCCGCTCCCTGTTTTGATCATGTATGGTCTGGCAATACTACCTTTTCTTCCCCCGTTTGTGATTAATTATGGCTGGACATTCAAACCTACTTGCAGTCGAACAGATCTGCTCCCGCTTTTGATTATGTTTGGTTGGATATTCGAACCTTTTCTTAACTGCTTTTTACAAACCATGGTCGTACTTTCACACCGTCTTGTAGCCGAACAACTCCGCTCTCGCTATTGATTTTGTACAGTCGGGTATCTTAACCTTTTCTTACCCGCTTTTTACCAACTATGGTCGGACATTCACACCGTCTTACAGCGGAACACCTCCGCTCCCGCTTTTTATGGTGTATAGTCGGGCATTTGAACCTTTTCTTACCCGCTATTTACAAACTATGGTAGGACATTCAAACTTTCGTGTATCCGAAAACCTCCGCTCTCTCTTTTGATCATACATTGTCGGACATTCGCACCTTTTCTTACCGGCTTTTTACAAACCATGGTCGGACTGTCACACCTTCTTGTAGCCGAACACATCCGCTCCCGCTATTGATTGTGTACAGTCGGGTATATTAACCTTTTCTTACCCGCTTTTTACCAAGTATGGTTGGACATTCACACCTTCGTACAGCGGAACACCTCCGCTCCCTCTTTTGATGGTGTATGTTCGGGCATTCAAACCTTTTCTTACCCGCTTTTTCCAAACTATGGTCGGCTATTCACAGCTTCCTCTCCACCCACCATACTTGTATGGTGGGATATTCACACCCACTTGCATCCGAAGACCTCCGCCCCAAATTTTGTTGATATTTAGTCGGACATTCGCACCTTACCCGCTTTTGGCAAACTATGGCCTTCTTGCAGCCAAACAACTCTGATCTTGCTTTTGATGATGTAAGGTTGGGCATTCAGACCTTGCTTCACCTGCTTTTCACCAAATATAGTCGGACATTCACACCTTCTTGCAGCCGAACACTTCCGCTCCACCTTTTAGTGTTCTATCACACCTTTTTTTTCACCGCATTTTATACATTATGGTTGGAAATTTTCAACCACTCTCATCCGAAGACCTCTCCTCCCGCTTTTGTTAATATATTTGAACTTTAGTTTGACATTCAAACCTTCTTGCAGCTGAACCACCTCCGCTCCCTGTTTTGATCATATATGGTCTGGCTACTACCTTTTCTTACCCGTTTGTGAGTAATTATGGCTGGACATTCACACCTACTTGCAGTCGAACACAACCTCTCTCGCTTTTGATGATGTATGGACCGGCATTTTTACCTTTTCTAACACATTTTTCAGCAATTATGGTCGGAGATTCACACCTACTCACAGCCGAACAACTCCGCTCCCGCTTTTGATGATGTATAGTCGGGCATTCTCACCCTTTCTCATCAGCTTTTTGCAAATTATGATCTGACATTCACACCTACTTGCAGTCGAACAGCTCTGCTCCCGCTTTTGATTATGTTTGGTTGGATATTCGAACCTTTTCTTAACTTCTTTTTACATATTTTGGTTGGACGTTCATACCTTCTTGTAGCCGAACACTTCCACTCCTGCTTTTGATGATGTATGGTTGGGCATTCACACCTTTTTTTTGCCCATTTTTCAGGAATTATGGGTGGACATTCACACCTTGCAGCTGAACACCTCCTATCCCACTTATGATCATGTGCGGTTTGATTTTCGAAAAGTTTCTTTCATGTTTTCTAGCAATTATTGATGGACATGTAGACCTTCTTGCAGCAGAACACCTCCGCTCCCGCTTTTGATCATACATTGTCAGGCATTCGCACCTTGTCTTACCCACTTTTTACAAACTTTAGTCGAACAGTCACACCTTTTTGCAGCCGAACACCACCTCTCCCGCTTTTGATGATGTATGGTCCAGCATTCTTACCTTTTCTAACACATTCTTCAGCAATTATGGTCGGACATTCACACCTACTCAGAGCCGAACACCTCCGCTCCCGCATTTGATGGTGTATAGTCGGGCATTCTCACCCTTTCTCATCAGCTTTTTACAAATTATGATCTGACATTCACACCTGCTTTTGATAATGTATTGTTAGGCATTCGCACCTTTTTTTTAACCCATTTTTCATGAATTATGGGTGGACATTCACACCTTCTTGCAGCCGAACACCTCCTCTACCGCTTATGATCATGTGCGGTTTGATATTCGAAAATTTACTTTCTTGTTTTAAAGCAATTATTGATGGACATTCAAACCTTCTTTTTGATGGTGTATAGTCGGGCTTTCGAGCCTTTTCTTCCCGGTTTTTACAAACCATGGTCGGACTTTCACACCTTCTTGTAGCCGAACAACTCCGCTCCCGCTATTGATTGTGTACAGTCGGGTATTTTAACCTTTTCTTACCCGCTTTTTACCAACTATGGTCGGACATTCACACCGTCTTACAGCGGAACACCTCTGCTCCCGCTTTTGATGGTGTATAGTCGGGCATTCGAACCTTTTCTTACCCGCTATTTACAAACTATGGTGGGACATTCAAACCTTCTTGTATCCGAAAACCTCCGCTCTCTCTTTTGATCATACATTGTCGGACATTCGCACCTTTTCTTACCCGCTTTTTACAAACCATGGTCGGACTTTCACATCTTCTTGTAGCCGAACACATCCGCTCCCGCTATTGATTGTGTACAGTCGGGTATTTTAACCTTTTCTTACCCGCTTTTTACAAACCATTGTTGGACTTTCACACCTTCTTGCAGCCGAACACCACCTCTCCCGCTTTTGATGATGTATGGCCCAGTATTCTTACCTTTTCTAACACATTTTTCAGCAATTATGGTCGGACATTCACACCTACTCACAGCTGGACACCTCCGCTCCTGCTTTTGATCATACAATGTCGGGACATCGCTCCTTGTCTTACCAGCTTTTTACAAACTTTAGTCGAACATTCACACCTTCTTGCAGCTGAACACCTCCGCTCCCGCTTTTGATGATGTATAGTCGGGCTTTCGAGCGTTTTCTTACCCGGTTTTTACAAATTATGGTTGGACATTCAGACCTTGCAGCCAAACACCTCCGCTCTCTCTTTTGATCATACATTGTCGGGCATTCGCACCTTGTCTTACCCGCTTTTCACAAACTATAGTCAGACATTCACACCTTGCAGCTGAACCTCCGCTCCCTGTTTTGATCATGTATGGTCTGGCAATACTACCTTTTCTTCCCCCGTTTGTGAGTAATTATGGCTGGACATTCACACCTACTTGCAGTCAAACAGCTCTGCTCCCGCTTTTGATTATGTTTGGTTGGATATTCGAACCTTTTCTTAACTGCGTTTTACAAACCATGGTCGTACTTTCACACCTTCTTGTAGCCGAACAACTCCGCTCCCGCTATTGATTTTGTACAGTCGGGTATTTTAACCTTTTCTTACCCGCTTTTTACCAACTATGGTCGGACATTCACACCGTCTTACAGCGGAACACCTCCGCTCCCGCTTTTTATGGTGTATAGTCGGGCATTTGAACCTTTTCTTACCCGCTATTTACAAACTATGGTAGGACATTCAAACTTTCGTGTATCCGAAAACCTCCGCTCTCTCTTTTGATCATACATTGTCGTACATTCGCACCTTTTCTTACCGGCTTTTTACAAACCATGGTCGGACTGTCACACCTTCTTGTAGCCGAACACATCCGCTCCCGCTATTGATTGTGTACAGTCGGGTATATTAACCTTTTCTTACCCGCTTTTTACCAAGTATGGTTGGACATTCACACCTTCGTACAGCGGAACACCTCCGCTCCCTCTTTTGATGGTGTATGTTCGGGCATTCAAACCTTTTCTTACCCGCTTTTTCCAAACTATGGTCGGCTATTCACAGCTTCCTCTCCACCCACCATACTTGTATGGTGGGATATTCACACCCACTTGCATCCGAAGACCTCCGCCCCAAATTTTGTTGATATTTAGTCGGACATTCGCACCTTACCCGCTTTTGGCAAACTATGGCCTTCTTGCAGCCAAACAACTCTGATCTTGCTTTTGATGATGTAAGGTTGGGCATTCAGACCTTGCTTCACCTGCTTTTCACCAAATATAGTCGGACATTCACACCTTCTTGCAGCCGAACACTTCCGCTCCACCTTTTAGTGTTCTATCACACCTTTTTTTTCACCGCATTTTATACATTATGGTTGGAAATTTTCAACCACTCTCATCCGAAGACCTCTCCTCCCGCTTTTGTTAATATATTTGAACTTTAGTTTGACATTCAAACCTTCTTGCAGCTGAACCACCTCCGCTCCCTGTTTTGATCATATATGGTCTGGCTACTACCTTTTCTTACCCGTTTGTGAGTAATTATGGCTGGACATTCACACCTACTTGCAGTCGAACACAACCTCTCTCGCTTTTGATGATGTATGGACCGGCATTTTTACCTTTTCTAACACATTTTTCAGCAATTATGGTCGGAGATTCACACCTACTCACAGCCGAACAACTCCGCTCCCGCATTTGATGATGTATAGTCGGGCATTCTCACCCTTTCTCATCAGCTTTTTGCAAATTATGATCTGACATTCACACCTACTTGCAG
Organism: Leuresthes tenuis; assembly: GCF_036924035.1. Classification (NCBI taxonomy): domain Eukaryota; kingdom Metazoa; phylum Chordata; class Actinopteri; order Atheriniformes; family Atherinopsidae; genus Leuresthes; species Leuresthes tenuis. The sequence continues at coordinate 24,627,270 of NW_027325371.1, forward strand.
TCGAACAGCTCTGCTCCCGCTTTTGATTATGTTTGGTTGGATATTCGAACCTTTTCTTAACTTCTTTTTACATATTTTGGTTGGACGTTCACACCTTCTTGTAGCCGAACACTTCCACTCCTGCTTTTGATGATGTATGGTTGGGCATTCACACCTTTTTTTTGCCCATTTTTCAGGAATTATGGGTGGACATTCACACCTTGCAGCTGAACACCTGTCTTACCCGCTTTTTACAAACTTTAGTCAGAAATTCACACCCTGCAGCTGAACCACCTCCAGTCCCTGTTTTGATCATGTATGGTCTGGCAATACTACCTTTTCTTACCCATTTGTGAGTAATTATGGCTGGACATTCACACCTACTTGCAGCCGAACACCACCTCTCCGAGCTTTTGATGATGTATTGTCCGGCATTCTAGTCTTTTCTAACACATTTTTCAGCAATTATGGTCGGACATTCACACCTACTCACAGCCGAACACTTCCGCTCCCGCAATTGATTGTGTACAGTCGGGTATGTCAACCTTTTCTTACCTGCTTTTTACCAACTATGGTCGGACATTCACACCGTCTTACAGCGGAACCCCTCCGCTCCCTCTTTTGATCATACATTGTCGCGCATTCGCACCTTGTCTTACCCGCTTTTTATAAACTTTAGTCAGACATTCAGACCTTGCGGCTGAACCACCTCCGCTCCCTGTTTTGATCGTGTATGGTCTGGCAAAACTACCTTTTCTTACCCGTTTGTGAGTAATTATGGCTGGACATTCACACCTACTTGCAGCCGAACACCACCTCTCCCAGCTTTTGATGATGTATTGTCCGGCATTCTAGTCTTTTCTAACACATTTTTCAGCAATTATGGTCGGACATTCACACCTACTCACAGCCGAACACTTCCGCTCCCGCAATTGATTGTGTACAGTCGGGTATGTCAACCTTTTCTTACCTGCTTTTTACCAACTACGGTCGGACATTCACACCGTCTTACAGCGGAACCCCTCCGCTCCCTCTTTTGATCATACATTGTCGCGCATTCGCACCTTGTCTTACCCGCTTTTTATAAACTTTAGTCAGACATTCAGACCTTGCGGCTGAACCACCTCCGCTCCCTGTTTTGATCGTGTATGGTCTGGCAAAACTACCTTTTCTTACCCGTTTGTGAGTAATTATGGCTGGGCATTCACACCTACTTGCAGCCGAACACCACCTCTCCCAGCTTTTGATGATGTATTGTCCGGCATTCTAGTCTTTTCTAACACATTTTTCAGCAATTATGGTCGGACATTCACACCTACTCACAGCCGAACAACTCCGCTCCCGCATTTGATGGTGTATAGTCGGGCATTCTCACCCTTTCTCATCAGCTTTTTGCAAATTATGATCTTACATTCACACCTACTTGCAGTCGAACAGCTCTGCTCCCGCTTTTGATTATGTTTGGTTGGATATTCGAACCTTTTCTTAACTGCTTTTTAAAAACTTTGGTCAGACGTTCACACCTTCTTGCAGCCGAAAACCTCCGCTCCCTCTTTTGATCATACATTGTCGGGCATTCGCACTTTGTCTTACCCGCTATTTACAAACTTTAGTCAGAAATTCTTACCCTGCAGCTGAACAACCTCCGCTCCCTGTTTTGATCATGTATGGTCTGGCGGGTAAGCGGGTCGGCTACTGACCTGGAGCCTTGGCGTAGTGCGAGCAGTCGGTTGCCCGCCTCTTTACCACGAACAGGATGGTCGAAGACCCCTCTCATCTCCACCACGAACCGCCGGTAGGAGGAGCAGAGCTGGGGGTTGCCCTCCCACATAGCCAGCGCCCAAGAACCCAAGAACATTCCTCCGGCCCATAACCCTCCCAGTCAACCAAATACTGGAAACCCCTGCCTCGACGTCTGACATTCAGAATCCGATTAATTGAGTAAGCAGGATGGCCATCCACGACCAGGGGGGGGAGGAGGAGGTTCAGCTGGAGGACCAAGTGCACAAGAGGTGACTGGCTTTAAGAGGGACACATGAAACGTGGGGTGTACCTTAAGGGAGTCTGGGAGCTTAAGGCGCACAGCCGAGGGATTAATGATTCTGACCGCTGGAAAAGGACCAATGAAACGAGGGGACAGCTTAGGATTCTACCTGCAAAGGCAGGTCCCTGGTGGATAACCACACCATCTGCCCAGGCTGATAATTAGGAGCGGGCGAACGCCTACACTCTGCGAACTCGTCGCAAGTGTTCCTGAACAGAAGGGACGGACACATCATCCTCCTGGGAAGGGAACAAAGGGGGTTGAAAACCATACATTACCATGAATGGCGACATACCAGTAGCAGATGTGGAGAGACTGTTATGAGCATACTCCACCCACGGTAGCTGAACACTCCAGGAGGATGGGTTACGTGCACACACACATCTTAAAGCGGCCTCCAGGTCTTGGTTGGCCCGTTCTGTCTGGCCGTTCGACTGAGGATGGTACCCAGACGATAGACTAACCCTCGCCCCCAATGCGCCACAGAACGCTCGCCAAACCTGGGAAAAAAACTGGGGTCCCCGATCAGAAACGATGTCCATGGGGATACCATGGTGACGAAAAACATGATGAACCAAGAGTTCAGCAGTCTCCAGAGCAGAAGGGAGCTTCGACAGTGGTACAAAATGCACAGCCTTAGAAAAACGATCGACAATAGTAAGGATGACAGAGTTACCTGCAGAAGGAGGTAGACCAGAGACAAAATCCTACGCGATGTGAGGGAATGGGGAGAGGGTTCAGCAAGCAAGCGGGCCGTTGGTGCGAGGCCTTCCCTCGGGCACAGACAGAGCACGCTGCCACAAACTGATTGGTGTCACAGACCAGCGTGGGCCACCAGGACCGCTGTCGAATAAGCTCAAGTGTGCGTGCCGCCCCAGGATGGCAGGCCAATCTGGAGGAGTGCCCCCACTGCAGCACCTGAGACCTAACGTTCTCGGGAACGAACAAAGAGTTAGGTGGTCCGATCTCTGGACGGGGACAACGGGAAAGGGCCCTCTTAACCTGCTGCTCAACCTCCCAATGGACCGCTCCCACAAAACAGCTTGGAGGGAGCACAGGCTCAGAGGGATCAGTCAATGGCTGTCTCTCTGTCTGACGGGAAAGGGCATCATGCTTTAAATTATGGGAACCAGGTCTATAAGAGAGAGTAAAATTAAATCTGCCTAAAAAAGTGCCCATCTGGCCTGTCGAGAATTGAGACGTTTGGCTTGCTGAAGGTAGGCCAAGTTCTTATGGTCCGTCCAAACCACAAATGGAATTTCTGCTCCCTCCAGCCAGTGTCTCCACTCCTCTAATGCCAGAACGACTGCTAAAAGCTCCCGGTTACCCACATCATAGTTGCGCTCAGCTGGAGACAGCCGGCGAGAAAAATAAGCACACGGATGCAACTTCTGTTGTGAGATCTGCGAAAGCACTGCTCCCACACCACTGTCAGAGGCATCCACCTCCACTACGAACTGCTTAGAGGTATCAGGGTGGATGAGAACAGGCGCAGAGGAAAACAGCTCTTTAAGTCTTGAGAATGCCTGGGCAGCTTCAGAGGTCCAGGTAAAAGGGCTGGAGGTGGAGGTAAGTTGGGTGAGTGGAGCAGCCACCTTACTAAAATTCCTAATAAAGCGCCGGTAAAAATTAGCAAAATCAAGGAAACGCTGAAGTTGCTTGCGGTTCTCAGGTACTGGCCACTCAACCACCGCCCTTACCTTGGCTGGATCACAGCGAATCTGACCTCTTTCAATGACAAAGCCCAAAAAAGAGACTGACTGGACATGAAACTCGCATTTCTCAGCCTTGACAAATAATCTTTTCTCAAGCAATCTTTGGAGAACTAATCTGACATGCTTGCTATGTTCCTCCAGTGTGCTAGAAAAAACTAAAATGTTGTCCAGATAAACAAAAACAAAACGGTTGAGCATGTCACGGAGTACATCATTAACTAAGGATTGAAAAACTGCCGGTGCATTAGTTAACCCAAAAGGCATGGCCAAGTACTCAAAATGGATCAAGAGGTGTGTTGAACGCCGTTTTCCACTCATCCCCCTCACGAATACGGACAAGATGGTATGCATTCCGAAGATCTAGTTTGAAGAAGACAGTGGCTTGATGAAGGGAGTGAAAAGCTGAATCCAATAGTGGCAGGGGATATTTATTCTTGACAGTGATAGCGTTCAGACCACGATAGTCAATGCAGGGGCGCAAGGTCTTGTCTTTCTTAGACACAAAAAAAACCCCAGCACCTACAGGGGAGGAAGAGGGGTGAATGATACCTGCTGCCAATGACTCCTTTATGTACCTCTCCATAGTCTCTCTCTCGAGAGGTTGTAAAGGCGGCTGGAGGGGAGAGGGGACCCAGGCAGTAAGTCTATGTGGCAGTCATAGGGACGGTGTGGTGGGAGAGAGAGAGCTTGATGTTTGCTAAATACCTCAGCCAAGTTATGATAACAAGGAGGAACCCCAGAAAGATCAGGAGAGACGGGAGGAACTATGGCAGGAGGACTCAAGGCTGGAACAGCAGATCTAAGACAATTATTGTGGCATGCTACACTCCAGCTAAATATTGTGCTCTGTGTCCAGTCAATGTTGGGATTGTGCAGTCTAAGCCAGGGGAGACCTAAAACCACAGGAGTATGAGGAGCAGGCATAATAAAAAAACTGATAAGCTCATGGTGGTTACCAGAGATAAGTAGAGATAAAGGTACAGTCTGGTGAGAAATTACAGACAACAACATACCGTCTAGAGCATTTACCTTACGAGGTGCTGTAAGTGACACAACAGGAATATTATGTAGTTTAACAAAATCTGCGGCAATAAAATTCTCATCTGCCCCAGAATCCACAAACGGGTTTATAGCCACCTCCTTAGAGTCACAAAACAAAACGGCAGACAACTGAGTACGTGTGGAAGGGAAAAAACCTGAATCTTGGCTCACCTGGATCCCCCCCTCCTCAGGTGAGCCCAGGCTTTTGGCAGATTGGGGCAGTTCTCTCGAACGTGGCCGGGTTGGCCGCAATAAAAACACAGCCTCGCCTGAAGTCTTCGTTGACGCTCAGTCGGAGTCTATCTGGCTCGTCCAAGCTGCATGGGTTCAGGAGGGGGCAGGACAACAGGAGTGTGAGCACCTGCTGGAGTGGACACCTCCACCTGTTGGCCAGAGGCAGAACCAAACAACGGGGTACAGGCGGAAGCGATGCAGCTCTGGTCACGCTCTCGGCGTCTCTCTCGCACTGGCAAGGAGAAATGCTTTCAGTCCCGTGGGGTTTGGTTTTCCGGGCACAAACTGTCGTACAGGACACCGGCCTGTGAATGGAATTATCTGCTCATCTACAAATACCTTCCCTGGCCTAGGCAGATTAAACAGAAACTCTGTTTAAGAGAGGTCTCACCTTCCAGAGGGAATCACGCTTCTTCTCCTCATCAGAGATGTCAAGATCATTTGTGACTTTGATGGACTGCCTGATCTTGAAGAATCTGTCTCGACTCATTGCATCAGCTATAACTGGGACCCTTGTCTTCGCCGCTCAGTACATCCGGATCCTAGGGTATCCGAGTCATGCCATGTACATAGACATGCCAAAGAAGGTTTTCAGCTCCTCTGGTGTGGTTTTTAGACTTCCTCCAGTGATCAACACCTCCGGATTTTTTGTTCGTTCTGACATTTCTTTAAAAACTTGGTCATCGATGTGCTGTTGGAAGTAGTCAGAGGGCTTCCAGTTCTGATGGATGTGTCCAGTGTTGTCATTAGAATTGCTGTCTTCCACAATAGGGTTGAAACTTAAGTGATAAAGAAAGGAGAGGTATAAGTTCAATGTGTGTGTTAGAACAAGAGTGTGAACTAAAACTGCTCTCATTTCCATTGCTATACACTGTAATAAACATCAAAACCAGAGCTTACACATTGCTACTGATCCATAACACACGATGGGTGTTTCTCGGCTCAGGCTCAGGCTCCTCAACAGCTGCAGTATCCTCCTCTGAACTTTCATCTTCCTCCTCTCTCTGGGCCTCATCCATCTCATCAAATCTGAATCTCCATCCACAACTCATAGCAAAATCCTCTCTGCCTCACTTAGCCCTCTGCTCCCTGATGTATTAAAAATGGGAGTCCTGATGTCCACTACAAAGGACATTACATAGAGGTTGTGTTTTTAAAGGGTTAAAAATACTGTGTCTTCATAAAAATGTTACTAAATTGAAGTAAAGACTTTGATATTAAAGAAAAAATAGATTTTTAACAATAGAAACATGATATCTGCAAAACATTGTCGACTAACCTCTCTTGTTGCTGTAAAACACGGACGTTGAAATTCCCGCCATTTTCAAAAGATCCCAACAACTGGGGCATCAAAACAGAGCCCAGGATGTCCTCTGAGAGGGACAGTAGGACTCAGATAGATTTTATAAGTTATGCCTGACTCATGTTCTGCACAGAGGACAATAATTAACTGCCGGGTCTTGGAAGGTTTATGATTTTTAGACACAATTATTACACTGTCCATAGAGTCTCTGTGGCGCAATCGGCCAGCGCATTCAGCTGTTGACCGAAAGTTTGGTGGTTCGAGCCCACCCAGGGAAGAGTGTGTTTACCAACAGATCGTTGGTAACTCAGACATACTGCTGCCATGTCTTCAGAACATGGTGTGCATATATATCTCTTTCTTCGGGCTTTGGCCCCGTCCTTTACAACCAAGTTGGAAACTTTCTCTATCGACTATTCTGCAACCAGTTCTATGTTTGGTAGCAAATCGAAAGCCGCCGGGGTAACGTGTCCCACTGTACCCACAACCTATCAGGCTCTGTGGTTAGAGTGGGTCCTCCAATAACTTCCATTCCTACTCTCGCCACTCCGTACCACCCATAATCCCCGGGCGCTGGAAGTGGCTGCCCCATCTCTCCAGTGTATGGCATCTGTCTCCATGAGTGTGTCACCCCGTGCATGTGTGTGTTCAACAGGTGTCAACCTGGATGAGTCAGATGCGGAGAGTCATTTCGTGTGACTACATGACAATAAAGTAATCTTAATAAAGTCATCTTAGTTACTTACATTGATTCTTTATCATTCAAATGGTCATTAGTATTCCATGAGACTGTGTATATTACAGTGGTCTTTTAAAGTGAAAGAAAGTTGACCTGTTTTGACAGTAATTAAAACCAGATTTATTCTGCGGGAAGCTCCCTGGGGTTGTAATTGCAAGACAGTTTCTCCTGAAATGCCTCAAGTCAAGATGAAGCACAGGTCTGCTACTCAGGCTTTGTGGACTCTTCTTTTATAACGAACCCTTACACAGAAAAATGTGAAAATGTGGTTAAAACATTTTTGAGATGCTTCATTATATTTTCACCAACAACTCCTTATCATCTGAGACTTTTAACTGTGATGTCTCTGGTGCTCGGGCAGGAATCTCTACACTGGCACAAGGTCTCCATCTTCTGGAGAGAGTGCTGCAGGAGTGGTAACAGTAGAGCTCAGATGAGGTTTCTCTGGAGAATCATGCTGCTCTGCAGCAATCTTAGGAATTTTCTGAAGTAATGCATGAATTATGGACCTCTATTAATCATTCAGTCACCAAGAGGTTAATTATGTGTATGTAACTTGAATCTTTATGGAAGTAAAAATTCTGCTCAGCAGCACCTCTCCTCTGGTGAAAAGTAAACGTGCCAAGAAAACATAAACTTTAGCACATTTGACTGTACTTGACAGTGACAATTGGGGAAACCGGGAATGTTCACTCTGACTTTAAATGTTTGCTGAACAATGAGGGATTCCGTGCAGGAGCTCAGTGGTCCTGATCTGCATTATTGATACAAAGAGCAGTGAGACAATGGCAGGTTCATACAGAATAAAGACACATTTAGATCCAAACACAGTCTGTAAACATCCCTTCATGCTGTCTGCCTTGATAGAGAGTTTGGACCCAAAATACTACAAACTATCATGTCTGACCTGCCAAATGACACATTATCTTAGAAATCTAATGCTGCTGAAAAGTACAGTACCTATGCAAGACGGGTGATAATGACAAAATGACTCACACATTAGTAGGATATATTCGCTCATAATCAAAGGCGCAAAGGAAAAAGTTTGTCCTTAGCGTTCAGTGTTCAGATGGGCCTGAGCCGTCTCTTCTTTCTGAGACGGCTCATGTCTGTAGAGATATGATATGCATGTTTGATCACTCCAATGCACTGTTCAATGCTGTTGTCTGCTGGGGGAGTTGCACTTAAGACAAAACTGTAGGTGCCTGGACAAACTGGTGAAAAAGGCTTGTTCTGTGGTAGGCAGAAGGCTAGATCCTCTCGGTGCTGTGTTGGGGCAAAGGATGAGGAGGAAATCGTATTCTTTTTTTGAGAACAATAAACATCCTCTCCACAGCATCCTGGCAGGACAGAGGAGCAGCTGCAGTGAGAGGCTCATCTCACTGAGCTGCAGGACTGAGAGGTTCAGGAGGTCCTTTTTCCCCACAGCCATAAGGCTTTTTAACAGCGACTGCTGACATGTTCTTCTCAAATTGATTTAATTTGTCATTGATTACCTGAGCCATCCCTAACTATAAGCTTTATCAAAAAGGAAAGTTTTAAGCCTAATCTTAAAAGTGGAAAGGGTGTCTGCTTCAGTTTGAATGTGGAAAAAGGTTTATTTTGGAAACATTTTAAAAACTGACATTATTCTGTCTTGGAAAACACTGCTAGTGGGAAACATTACACTGGTTGCTGAAAAACTGGCAGAAGTGGACCTTCTGTGACATGAAGTATTCAGCTGAAGTCGTCAAGTGATTAACAGAGAACAAAAATCAACATTCTGCAATCCGGACTTCAATTCCATTCAGAATCTGTGGTTGGAATCACAGACCAGAAGAGAGACAGATCATTACAGAATGAGGTCCAATTTTCCAGTGGAGAAATTAAGAAAGCAGTCGTGAGTACCATAACATACAATGAATGCATTAAATTTGACCTGGACAATAATATTTTGAGATTTCACAGAAAAACGTTTAAAAATGTATAATCATAAAACTGAACAAGAGAGCAAAACAACACACAAGATGGTGACTGAGAACGGAACGCCATTGCCCTTTTTTAGTCTTCCTGTTTATAGTCTTCACTAAATTGTGATGTCATCACTGATGACATCACAATCTCTCTTCTGGTCTTCTGGTCATCACTGATGATGACATCACAATTGATATCACCACTGATGTTGTTTGACATCACAAATGTTATATAGGCCAGACATTTTCACTCCTTTTTCACAGTTCGTCAGGAGTTTATCTGAAGAAACACGTCCAGTTTTCGAAGCAAATTTGAAAGTCACAGCAAACGGTTTTCACATCATCTAAAAAATCAACACTTAATTACTATCTTAAATATTAATTTTGACAAACTCTTAAAAACAACACTTAGTTACTATCTTAAATAGTAATTTTGACAAGCTCTTAAAAACAACAAGCAAAATGAGTCAAACCAAGATATCATCTGCTCCACTTCAGTGGTGTGACATGGTAGAGGACGATTTACCTGAGGATTTCTACACATATACCATTACTTTTGGCGATAATGAAAGTTATGAGGAACCCACCAACAAGTCAGAAAATGACCTGTCTCCTCAAAAAGTAAATGACGAAGAGGAAAAAGAACCATCCCAGGTCTCTGCTGCAGCTGTGACTCCTCATTCCGAGGACGTCCAGCTGGTGCAGGATCATCCCCAGGCCTCCAAAGTACGTCGCGTCACGTGGAAGTTTCCAAATTCAGAAACCAACAAACAAGCCCAGGCCTCCAACAAATATAACATTACTTTTGGCAGTAACGAAAGTTATAAGGAACCCACCAACAGGCAAGAAATTTTAACATCAAGCCTAGAAAATGACCTGTTTGAAAAAGAACAATCTCAGGCGTCCTACAAATATAACATTACTTTTGGCAGTAATGAAAATTTGGAGGAACCCACCAACAGATCAGCAATGTTGGACGTGTTGGAAAAGGAGTAATCCCAGGTCTCTACTGTGACTGTGACTCCTCATTCCGAGGACGTCCAGCTTGTGCAGGATAATCCCCATGCCTCCAAAGTACGTCGCGTCACGTGGAAGTTTCCAATTTCACAAACCGAGGAGATTCCCTCTAATGCCTCTGCTGCCGACGAAGATTATGGATCAGAAAAATTACAGGAATCTTACCAACATAATAAGGACAAGATCAACTATTTATACCATCGGATGGATATTGTCAGGACTAAGCTACTGAAAAAGAATTTCTTTCTTACACGAGAAAAAGACAGAAGAGTCGCAGCAGAGAATAGCTGCTCCATTTCTGAGGAAAAACTGAAGGACCTGGAAAACTGTTTGACGTGTGAGCGTCATCTCCGTGAAAAGTGTGAGCAGGAGCTCAAGGAATGCAATGACGTAATTGCAGAATTGATTGAAACACTGAAACCACCAGTATCTGAAACTGAATATCAGTCAGTTGTAAAAGAGGTAGAGAGCTTGAAAGAACAACTCAAAGAAAAGACTGCCTCCAATATTGATCTTGCCTCCAAACTAAAGGCACAGGAGGAGGAAACAAAGACACAGGAAAAGAAGGTGGCAGAACTTATGAAGGCTGTATTTCTATCCGTCATCATCAAGCCAGAAGAAAAAACAGAGCTGTACATCCTCCCAGAACTCCATTTAGATCAGATATGTCTTCGACCAAAGAACATAATTGTAGAAGAGCTGGCTTCACAAGTGGAAGTATCGAATCCAGAAGTGGATGGAGTCAACAAAACAGGACCACAAGCGATCTCTGAGCAACCAAAAGAGAACGTTACATAAAAGAAGCGTCGGCGCAAGAACAAAAAGATGCCAGAAACCATTGTAAAGAACCAGCCTGAAGTCATGCAGGAACCTCAAGACACGGAGGACATTTCATCACCTTTCGTCGTCCAGGAACCAGAGAAGATTTTCGAAACCGTGGAAGAAAAGGAAATAGAAAGGGCTTCTGAAGACTCACAGGAAGTGATTCCATCAGATTTGGCTCATCAGGCTGGAGTGCCACAACAAGACGTGGTCCCAGAGCTGGTGAGTGACATCGAAATGGAATTAGTCCCACAACCAAAAGATGTCTCAGAGCCACCAAAGGAGAAAGTTTCCTCTAAAAAGCGTCGGCGCAAAAGCAAAAAGACGGAGTAGACCATTATAAAGAATGACCAGCCTGAAGTCATGCAGGGACCTCAAGACACGGAGGAAATTTCATCACTGATCGTTGTCCAGGAACCACTTCCAAAGCAAAATCAAGAAAGAACTTTCATTGTCATCGAAATGGAACCAGCCTCTAAACAGTCAGAGGACTCTCCAACATCAAACCCCTTACATGCCACAGAAGACTTGTCTCTTCAACTTGCAGTACCAGAACAAGCAGTGGACAAGTTTAACCCCTCAGAAGAAAGACCAGAGCTGCCTTCAATGTGGAGGCGCTTCAAAAAATATATGACGCCTAAACATCGTAGACAATACAAAGACAACAACATCAAGAGAGAAAGTAGCAGCAGCGTTTAGTTTCGCTCACAAGACTAGTCAACCAATGAAATCTCTATACATCCTGTTACAGTAACATCAATAAAAATACTTCAAATGTATCTATCTTTTGTACGGCTCTATCTTTTCATCCTGAACAACTGCACTGACTGAAAGTATCAGTGCATTGTTCTCACATCTGTTAAGAGCATTATTGTGTCATTCAAATAAGAATATGAATAAGATCCTTCACAAATTATTATTACATTGATTTATGTGATTAAATAAAATAAAACGTGAAAAAAAAAAATAATTACGCACTTGTTTGGACTCTTTTATCAAAATAAGAAACAGTTTTGCTTGTCAATTAAAAGGTCATTTTCTTCAAAAATTATTCTTCCAAAGACAAAGAAGGTATTTTTAATATTGTTGAGGGTTTGATATCCCCTTTTATTGTACATATTTATGCACTGTGCTTACATAGAGTTGATACACTCCTTTTTGAAAGGAACAAGCATTGACCGCACAGTGTGAAGGGTTAGAACACTACATGCTTACAGGGGGAGTCAAAACAGGTCAAAATATTTGAACCATGAATAGATTTTACTGTTGTTATAAGCTGAGTTTCCCTGTTTAGTGTCACGGCAGCTGGAATGTACATCAGCATATGAATTAGTGTCTAACAGGAGGACTCCACTCTGGACGCAGCAGAGGACATCTTGAGAAAGTGGAGCCAAAGAGAGTAAAAACACCAAGCTGCTTAAAGCTGCTTGATCTGACTGCCCAGGTGTTTTTTGTGTGTTTGACCCATCAAACACACCTCCATCCTCTTACACATGAGGAAACTCTGGTGCTCTGCTGCATTTCTCAATAGAAATTAAATATATGTATACATGTGATTTTGTTTAAAAAGTTAGATAACGTATGTGTGGAACACTTTAACTGCAGGAGTATTTGTTGGAATGAAACTATGCAAAAAGTTCAATAAACATTTAGTAAATTGTTGCTCGTGTTCTTTAGCCTCATCAGAGCCATGTTTCCTCTTGCCTGGGGAAAGATTAAAGATCTTGGACTTTCTATATAAAGACAGTGGAACAAAGAGTAGATTTTATTCACCAATCTGACAACATCATTTACAACAAAAAGTACTCTTCAACAGAACAGAAATATTCAGGAAACACTGATCAGCATCAACACCTGAACTCATTCAGCAGTGTGGTGAAAACAGAAAAATACTGAAACTTCTCTGTTTAAAGGAGAAACTTTCAGCTGTGGGGCAAGATTTCCCTGCAGGCTCCTGATTTTCTCTTTGTTCGCTCAGTCTGTTGTTTTCTGTCCTCACTTTAGTCAACACAGTCCGACAGTAAAAAGCTCATTCTCTCTCTTTATCTGGTGTTTACATCACTGTGTCGACAGCACAGTTACACATGTATGCTGTTAAGTCAACATTCACTTTTTATGCTGTTTCACATGTTCTGCTTTGAACATAAAATCTGACATCATGGAGCTTTTATCATTAGCATCAAATATTTAAAAGAACGTTGTTGGACATAAAAACACATTTCAAATTTTTAACAGACATCAATAAATTCAAATTGTAAGAATATGTGTGTCAGACAGGAATAACGGGATCACACTCCTCAGCCTCCCTGGTAAGGTCTATTCGGGGGTACTGGAGAGGAGGAACCACATTTTCACAGATTTCTGTGTAATGGTTCGTTATAAAAGAAGAGTCCACAAAGCCTGAGTAGCAGACCTGTGCTTTATCTTGACTTGAGGCATTTCAGGAGAAACTGTCTTCCAATTATAACCCCAGGGAGCCTCCCGCAGAATGAATCTGGTTTTAATTATTGTCAAAACTGGTAAACTTTCTTTAACTTTAGTCTCATGGCATACTAATAACCATTTGAATGATAGAGGATCAATGTAAATAACTAAAATGATTTAATTTAATATTACTCCTCCGCATTTGACCTATCCAGGTTGGGACCTGTTGAACACACACATGCACAGGGTGACACACTCATGGAGACAGATGCCATACACTGGAGCAGTGGGGCAGCCAATTACAGCGCCCGGGGAGCATGGGGGGTACGGAGCCTTCTTCAAGGGCCGTGGAGGTGGAGGTGGACTACCAGTGAGTACTGATATTTCCTCACTCTTGTGTTTTGGAGTGACTGAGGGCTTGTTCCACCACCAGAGTTGGATGTCTGTCACTTGCCCCAGAGAGTTGGAGAGTGAGATGATCCAGAGGATGTGGGATCCTTGGCGGAGATTTTGGGCTGGGTTACCTATTTTATGACAATAAATCTTGTAAAATACCAGTTAGACTCCTGTTTTTTTAAGTCTGCTCAAACCTTGTTTTGATTAAGAACCTGTACGTGTCTTTAGAGTCTTGGGCTCTCAAACCTAGGTGGCGTTGTCAACCTCTTTTAATCACTATATCTTTAGAATTTATAAATATATGAATATAATTTATTTATAAGGCCCACAACCTCCACCAAAGCAGTACGACAGACAAACTGTGGAGCTCCTTTAGTGACAGGTTGTACTATATAAAACGTGTTACGAAGACGTATCACAAGGCATTTACAATGAATACTGGGCCCGATGCTCCCTCTGACAGGCCACATAAACTTCAGTAACTTCTAATTCACTGTGCACTTCACTCATGTGAGTATAGGAAAGAACTTATTTTGGAGGCACCGATTGTGAAATTGTGGGCCGATACATATGTTAGAAATGACCAGATTTTAAACAAATTAACATCAGTGAAACAATTATATATATATATATATGGAAAGGTTAGTATATCAGCCCCTCATCATACTATCCTTGAATGAGCTCAAATTCTTTTAAAAAGGTTTTTTAACCGACCTCTACTATAACCTTTCACATCAGAAAAATCCTTTGTGTGAAAAATAACAGTTTCAAAAGCCCCTTTAACGTGTTAAAGTATGCCCAAAATCAATGACTTTTCAGTACTTAACTGACCAAACAAGATGTTCTTGTGAAAAATTAAGCATCTGCTATAGAGTTAGTCTGCTACCTACTGGATATTTGCTGAACTTGCAGCTGCAGGCTTGTCCTGTCAGTTTTATTTACCAAGCTCCTAATCAAAACAAGTTTTATCTCTAAGAGTCCATCTCTAAGTCCATCCATCCATTTTCTATACCCACTTAACCTGTCAGTAGGGTCAGAGGGGGGCTGGAGCCTATCTCAGCAGTCATCGGGCGAGAGGGAATTAATTTAAATTCAATTCAGTTTTATTTATATAGCTTCAAATTACAACAAATGTCATCTCAAGGAACTTAATTAACATAGTCCAATTCAAGCCAACTGGAAATCATTTCATTGTAATCATAATCCAATGAAATCCAATTAATTAATTTTAAAACAATCCAATTCATTCACGTAGAGCCAATTCAAAAACAATATCCTAGCTAAGGAAACCAACAGATTGCACCGAAACTTGTCTTCAGTCCAATCTCCAGTCCTGAGCGTGCCTGTGGCGACTGTGGAAAGGAACGACTCCCTTTTAACAGGAAGAAACCTCTGACAGAACTAGACTCAGGAAGGGTGGCCATCCGCCTCGACCAGCTGGGGTTTGAGAGGACAGAAAAGAGGGGGGAAAAACACCATAACACCATTCAAAGGATACCTGTTGGAATAGGGAAACACAGGGGAGAGAGTGTCTATAAGCTTTATCAAAAAGGAAAGATATAGGCAGAAATAGTCCAATTCAAGCCTATATTAATACATTAATATTAAAATCTAATCAAATTCATAATTACACAGATTAGAGCAATTTATACAATGCCAGTTCAAAAAAGTTGCCCCAGCTAAGGAAGCCAACAAATTAAATAAAAACATTTTGACCCAGTCTCCCATCCTCAGTATACATGAGTCGGGCTTTCGAGCCTTTTCTTCCCCGGTTTTTACAAATTATGGTTGGACATTCAGACCTTCTTGCAGCCGAAAACATCAGCTCCCTCTTTTGATCATACATTGTCAGGCATTCGCACCTTGTCTTACCCGCTTTTTACAAACTTTAGTCAGACATTTACACCTTGCAGCTGAACCACCTCCGCTCCCTGTTTTGATCATGTATGGTCTGGCAATACTACCTTTTCTTACCCGTTTGTGAGTAATTATGGCTGGACATTCACACCTACTTGCAGCCGAACAACTCCGCTCCCGCATTTGATGGTGTATAGTCGGGCATTCTCACCCTTTCTCATCAGCTTTTTGCAAATTATGATCTGACATTCACACCTATTTGCAGTCGAACAGCTCTGCTCCCGCTTTTGATTATGTTTGGTTAGATATTCGAACCTTTTCTTAACTGCTTTTTACAAACTTTGGTGGGACATTCAGACCTTCTTGCAGCTGAACACCGCTCCCGCTTTTGATGGTGTATAGTCGGGCTTTCGAGTCTTTTCTTCCCCGGTTTTTACAAATTATGGTTGGACATTCAGATCTTGCAGCCGAAAACCTCCGCTCCCTCTTTTGATCATACATTGTCGGGCATTCGCACCTTGTCTTATCCGCTTTTTACAAACTTTAGTCGGACATTCACACCTCACAGCTGAACCACCTCCGCTCCCTTTTTTGATCATGTATGGTCTGGCAATACTACCTTTTCTTACCCGTTTGTGAGTAATTATGGCTGGACATTCACACCTACTTGAAGCCGAACACCACTTTTCCCGCTTTTGATGATGTATGGTACGGCATTTTAGTCTTTTCTAACACATTTTTCAGCAATTATGGTCGGACATTCACACCTATTCACAGCCGAACAACTCCGCTCCAGCTGTTGATTATGTTTTGTTGGATATTCGAAACTTTTCTTAACTGCTTTTTACAAACTTTGGTCGGACGTTCACACCTTCTTGCAACCGAACACTTCCGCTTCCACTTTTGATGGTATATATTCGGCCATTCGAACCTTTTCTTACAAGCTTTTTACAAACCATGATGGGACTTTCACACCTTCTTGTAGCCGAACAACTCCGCTCCCACTATTGATTGTGTACAGTCGGATATTTTAACCTTTTCTTACCCGCTTTTTACCAACTATGGTCGGACATTCACACCTTCTTACAGCGGAACACCTCCTCTCCCGCTTATGATCATGTGCGGTTTGATATTCGAAAATTTTCTTTCATGTTTTAAAGCAATTATTGATGGACATTCAAACCTTCATGTTGCCGAACACATCCACTCCTGCTTTTGATGATGTATGGTCTGGCATTCGCACCCTGTTTTTACCCATTTTTCAGGAATTATGGGTGGACATTCAGACCTTCTTGCAGCCGAAAACCTCCGCTCCCTCTTTTGATCTTACATTGTCGGGCATTCGCACCTTGTCTTACCTGCTTTTTATAAACTTTAGTCGGACATTCACACCTTCTTGCAGCTGAACCACCTCCGCCCCCTGTTTTGATCATGTATGGTCTGGCAATACTACCTTTTCTTACCCGTTTGTGAGTAATTATGGCTGGACATTCACACCTACTTGCAGCCGAACACCACCTCTCCCGCTTTTGATGATGTATGGACCGGCATTCTAGCCTTTTCTAACACATTTTTCAGCAATTATGGTTGGAAATTCACACCTACTCACAGCCGAACAACTCCGCTCCCGCATTTGATGGTGTATAGTCGGGCATTCTCACCCTTTCTCATCAGCTTTTTGCAAATTATGATCTGACATTCACACCTATTTGCAGTCGAACAGCTCTGCTCCCGCTTTTGATTATGTTTGGTTAGATATTCGAACCTTTTCTTAACTGCTTTTTACAAACTTTGGTGGGACTTTCACACCATCTTACAGCTGAACACCTCCGCTTCTGCTTTTGATGGTGTTTATTCGGGCATTCGAACTTTTTCTTACCCGCTTTTTACCAACTATGGTCGGACATTCACACCTTCTTACAGCGGAACACCTCCGCTCCCTCTTTTGATGGTGTATGTTCGGGCATTCGAACCTTTTCTTATCCGCCTTTTACAAACTATGATAGGACATTCAAACCTTGTAGCCGAACACATAAACTCCTGCTTTTGATGATGTATGGTTGGGCATTCGCACCTTTTCTTAAACATTTTTCAGCAATTATGGTCGGACATTCACACCTATTCACAGCCGAACACTTCCGCTCCCGCATTTGATGGTGTATAGTCGGGCATTCTCACCCTTTCTCATCAGCTTTTTGCAAATTATGATCTGACATTCACACCTACTTGCAGTCGAACAGCTCTGCTCCCGCTTTTGATTATGTTTGGTTGGATATTGGAACCTTTTAACTGGTTTTTACAAACTTTGGTCGGACGTTCACACCTTCTTGCAGCCGAACACCTCCGCTTCCGCTTTTGATGTAAATATTTTGACTAATAAGTGGCAGGTCAGAGATTTCCAGATTATCACACAATGCTTGTTCTATATTTATCCATGGTTCATCTATTGGGCTAGGTTTAAACCATTTTGATATATACTGTAACCTATTGGCTAAGGAATAGTGCTGAAAATGAGGTAAATCTAATCCACCACAGTCCTTGGTCTTCTGTAGGGTTTTTAAACTAATACGTGGTGGTTTGTTTTTCCACAGAAATTTGGAGATGCATGAATCTAGTGACTTAAACCAAGTAGCAGATGGTTTTATGGGGATCATTGAGAACAAATAGTTAACTTTTGGTAGTATCATCATTTTAATGGTTGTAACTCTCCCCATAAGTGATATAGGTAAGGACTTCCAACGAGAGAGATCGTCCTCTGCTTTCTTTAATAAGTCTTTAATAATTGCACATAATTTAGCTTTGTTAACTCTGAGAGCCTGGAGGAAATGTTTATGCCTAAATATCTATTATTTCCTGACTGTAAAGTGATCGCAGGTATATTCTGGACCCTGCAGTTAATGGGCAGAACTGTGGTCTTAGACTAGTTGATAGAGTAGTCAGAAAGTGCTGAGAATTTATTTATGAGTGTGATCGTGTGAGTGAGAGACGTCTGTGAGTTCTGAAGGAAAAGTAATACATCATCAGCATAAAGACTTATTTTATGCTCAATATTTTGGGATTGGATGCCTTTAATATTTCTATCTTGTCTGATAGAAGCTGCTAAAGGTTTGATGAAAATAGCAAAAAGTGAGGGAGAAAGTGGGCAACCCTGTCTTGTACCTCTCTGCAGACTGAAGCTTGGAGAAGTTTGATCATTTGTCCTGACACTTGCATTTGGGGAGCTATATAATATCCTTATCCAGTTGATGAAGTGTGACCCAAACCCGAATTTGTTTAATGCTGCGAATAAAAATTTCCAGTTCACTCGATCAAATGCTTTTTCTGCATCTAGAGAGTCGATTGTGGTTTCCAAGTTGTTGATGCTAGAATAGTCTATGAGATTAATGATCCGGTTTGTGGACAAACTGTTGTGCCTACTGCTCTTCAGCCTGTCAAATGAAACGTAGAATTTGAAACGTGACAAATGAACGAAGACCCAAGGAGTTTAGTCGTAAACGAATCAATACTGTTTCCTGTGCGAGGACCCGTCAGCCGAGGAGTTGAGTCATGAACGAATCAATACTGTTTCCTGTGCGAGGACCCGTCACCCGAGGAGTTGAGTCGTGAACGAATCAATACTGTTTCGTGTCCTGCTGACTGAGCTTATGAAGCTGCCGCCTGCCATGGGGTGAGGAAGGGTACTGCATGAAAATGAACGAATCACTCACTGAGACAACTCGTTACTCCCGAGTCATATAAAAAATTAGTTCATATCGAACAAATCGCTCACGAACGACACATCACTATCTATTTGACGAGTTATGCATGAATTCGGATTTTGCAATAAAATTAATTCCTTCTCTCAAACCAAGTTCAAACTGCTTTGTCCTTCATATTTATCTACTTCTAATCTAGTTTCAACAATAAACAACACTGTATTTTGTAGTATGAAAAAGAACCAGACCTAATTTTCAGCAATAAGCTTCTCTCCAGGAGATATGAAAGAATACAGATTTTGCTATAAAATGAAATCCTTCTATCAAACTTACTTAAAACGGTTTGTCCTTATTTCTTCACTTCTGATGAAGTTTCAACAATAAACAACAAACTTTGTATTATGAGAAAGAACCAGACTCATTCTTCAGGAATCCGAGAATAAGCTCTATTTTACGAGTAATGCACGAATTCGGATTCTACTATAAAACGAATTCCTTAACTCAAACCAAGTTAAGACTGCTTTGTCCTTCATATTTATTCATGTCTAATCAAGTTTCAACGATAAACAACGTTGTACTTTGTAGAATGAGAAAGAACTTCTTCAGCAATAAGCATCTCTTGACATATGACGAAATACAGATTTCGCTATAAAATTTATTCCTTCTATCAGCCTGACTTAAAACTGTTTGTCCTCCTTATTTATCCACTTCAAATCAAGTTTCAACAATTAAAAAAATGTTGTAGTTTGAGAAAGAACAACTTAATCTTCAGCAATCAGTATAAAAAGAGGGTAAGAAAAGGTGCAAATGCCAACCATACATCACTAAAAGGTGGAGCGGAAGTATTCGGCTGCAAGTAGGTGGGAATGTTCGACCATAATTTGTAAAAAGCGGGTAAGAAAAGGTTCGAATGCCCGACTATATATTAACAAAAGTGGGAGGAGAGGTCTTCGGATGAGAGTGGGTGAGAATTTCCAACCATAATCTATAAAATGCGGTGAAAAAAAAGGTGTGAATACCCCATAGAACACTAAAAGGTGAAGCGGAAGTGTTCGGCTGCAAGAAGGTGTGAATGTCAGACCATAGTTGGTAAAAAGCGGGTAAGAAAAGGTTAAAATACCCAACTGTACACAATCAATAACGGGAGCGGAGGTGTTAGGCTACTAAAAGATGTGAAAGTCCGACCCTGGTTTGTAAAAAGCAGGTAAGAAAAGCTGCGAATGCCCGACAATGTATGATTAAAAGAGGGAGCGGAGGTTTTCGGCTGCAAGAAGGTCTGAATGTCCAACCATAATTTGTAAAAACCGGGGAAGAAAAGGCTCGAAAGCCCGACTATACACAATCAAAAGCGGAAGCGGAGGTGTTCAGCTGAAAGAAGGTCTGAATGTCCATCAATAATTGCTAGAAAACATGAAAGAAAATTTTCGAATATCAAACCACACATGATCATAAGTGGGAGAGGAGGTGTTCAGCTGCAAGAAGGTGTGAATTTCCACCCATAATTACTGAAAAATGGGTAAGAAAAGGTGCAATTTACCTCTTCCTTATTTTTTGTTTTTTCGTTTGGTGTCATCTGACATCTTTGATTTGCATGGTGCAAAGATTCAATTCTTCATAATGGTCCCCGTACCCAGGAGCCGCCGGTGTAACGTGTGCCACTGTACCCACAACCTATCAGGCTCTGTGGTTAGAGTGGGTCCTCCAATAACCTTCCATTCCTAATCTCGCCGCTCCGTACCCCCCATGCTCCCTGGGCGCTGAGTGTGTCACCCCGTGCATGTGTGTGTTCAACAGGTGCCAACCTGGATGAGTCAGATGCGGAGAGTCATTTCGTGTGACTACATGACAATAAAGTAATCTTAATAAAGTCATCTTAGTTACTTACATTGATTCTTTACCATTCAAATGGTTATTAGTATGCCATGAGAGACCCAGAGGAAACAAGTTTTGCTTTTTTGATATTTTTATGATAATTTAAGTATTGTGGTTGAAAGAAACATACTGCAACAATTTTTTTTCAAAAACATTGTTCATTTATTTTTTCTGGACTGTCCCTTGTGGTGGACATCGGGTCTTGTTTGATATAAAATGTAATGATGTAATGTTATAATACCGAATTCATTTTCATGTGGATTTCTTTTAAAAAATCTTCTTATTTCATAAACATTAAAATAGATGAAGACATCTGAATGATCTGGCTATTTTACATGAGGGAGGAAATCAGCACATTTCTGTCTGACCTATACTATCGCAATTTCTCACTGTCAACTCTTCAAACTACCAAACAGGGTTAGTTAAACATGGCACCAAAATAAACACATATTTACTGGAATATCCTTACTGGTACTCCCCACAATAAACATTTGAACAAGAATTTAAACTTAGCAGAACACCCAACAATGTTTGAATACTCAAATTTACGGCATCACATACAGCTCCAAATCACAGTGTATCATGAATGGTACAACAGGAAACAGTTTTTGGCCTTTGAAACACACAGAAACATGTTATGCTTGATGCACTTGACATATGTGTCCCCTTTGCATCCCTCTCTTCTGCACCGTGATGAATGAGCAGCCTCCTCCATCTTTGGCAAATGGACTGCCCTGTATTTTTGGACATTGGCATTGGGCTGAGGTTCAACAGGCCTCCTCTTCTTTGTTGGAATGTACTCTTCATCAGTACTCATCTCTTCATCATCACTGGCCACATTGTCAGCCTTGTGATCTCCCTGTGCCTGAGCAATCATCTCCTCAGCCAGCAGCAGTTTGAAGTCGAAATACTGCAGCCTCTCTTTCTCTGGTTTTCCAGAGACTTGGTGGTCTGACCTGTACTCGATCCAGCTGCCAGGTCAACAAAATGCAGGTCCATTTTCTTGTGCGGCTTGACATTGGATAGAAGCTGATCATGCGGTCGCACAAACCGAAGCCGCCCATGTTTTTGTTGTATTCAGCTACAACAGCTGGTCGAGGCACAGTAACATGGAGCTTCTCTTTTGTTGACCATCTCATGCAACTGTCCTGGGGCTGTATCCCACGGACAGTGGAGGCCATCAAGACTGCCTTGTTATCCTGTCACTTTGTCACGGCAACCTCAGATGGTTTTTTAACAACCATTTCAGATTTACCTCTTCCTTATTTTTTGTTTTTTCGTTTGGTGTCATCTGACATCTTTGATTTGCATGGTGCAGAGATTCAATTCTTCATAATGGTCCCCGTACCCAGGAGCCGCCGGTGTAACGTGTGCCACTGTACCCACAACCTATCAGGCTCTGTGGTTAGAGTGGGTCCTCCAATAACCTTCCATTCCTAATCTCGCCGCTCCGTACCCCCCATGCTCCCTGGGCGCTGAGTGTGTCACCCCGTGCATGTGTGTGTTCAACAGGTGCCAACCCGGATGAGTCAGATGCGGAGAGTCATTTCGTGTGACTACATGACAATAAAGTAATCTTAATAAAGTCATCTTAGTTACTTACATTGATTCTTTATCATTCAAGTGGTCATTAGTATTCCATGAAACTGTGTATATTACAGTGGTCTCTTAAAGTGAAAGAAAGTTGAACTGTTTTGACAATAATTAAAACCAGATTTATTCTGCGGGAAGCTCCCTGAGGTTGTAATTGCAAGACAGTTTCTCCTGAAATCCCTCAAGTCAAGATGAAGCACAGGTCTGCTACTCAGGCTTTGTGGACTCTTCTTTTATAACAAACCCTTACACAGAAAAATGTGAAAATGTGGTTAAAACATTTTTGAGATGCTTCATTATATTTTCACCAACAACTCCTTATCATCTGAGACTTTTAACTGTGATATCTTTGGTGCTCGGGCAGGAATCTCTACACTGGCACAAGGTCTCCATCTTCTGGAGAGAGTGCTGCAGGAGTGGTGACAGTGCAGCTCAGATTAGGTTTCTCTGGAGAATCATGCTGCTCTGCAGCAATCTTAGGAATTTTCTAAAGTAATGCATGAATTATGGACCTCTATTAATCATTCAGTCACCAAGAGGTTAATTATGTGTATGCAACTTGAATCTTTATGGAAGTAAAAATTCTGCTCAGCAGCACTTCTCCCCTGGTGAAAAGTAAATGTGCCAAGAAAACATCAACTTTAGCACATTTGACTGTACTTGACAGTGACAATTGGGGAAACCGGGAATGTTCACTCTGACTTTAAATATTTGCTGAACAATCAGGGATTCCGTGCAGGAGCTCAGTGGTCCTGATCTGCATTATTGATACAAAGAGCAGTGAGACAATGGCAGGTTCATACAGAATAAAGACACATTTAGATCCAAACACAGTCTGTAAACATACCTTCATGCTGTCTGCCTTGATAGACAGTTTGGACCCAATATACTACAAACTATCATGTCTGACCTTCCAAATGACGCATTATCTTAGAAATCTAATGCTGCTGAAAAGTACAGTACCTATGCAAGACGGGTGATGATGACAAAATGACTCACACATTAGTTGGATATATTCGCTCATAATCAAAGGCGCAAAGGAAAAAGTTTGTCCTTAGCGTTCAGTGTTCAGATTGGCCTGAGCCGTCTCTTCTTCCCTAGACGGCTCATGTCTGTAGAGATATGAAATGCATGTTTGATCACTCCTATGCACTGTTCAATGCTGTTGTCTGCTGGGGGAGTTGCACTTAAGACAAAAACTGTAGGTGTGTCAGAAAAGTTTGCTTTTTATCATTAAATAAAAGTCACAGCCAGAGAGGCCAGTTCATATCAAAACTTCACAAGGAGAAGAAGAAGGAATGTTGTCTCCCCACTGATCGTTATCTTTATAGCTCCCCAAATAAGGAGATGCCTCCAAACTAAGGAGATATGCCAGACCTGGGCACATAGGGGATTGTATGTATGTGTGTGTGTGTGTGTCACCTAATAAAAGAGCAAGGGAAGCAACCACTCGTTGGAGAACTCTTGTGAATCTGCAGAGAGTAGGTTCGGGTGTTGTTCTCCCCTTGCAAGTAAAATACTGAGGCCTCTGAGGGATTTCTTGGTTTCATGCCGTTGTCTGTTAGTTAATTTTAATTCTAACAAGGTGCCTGGACAAACTGGTGAAAAAGACTTGTTCTGTGGTAGGCAGAAGGCTCGACCCTCTCGGTGCTGTGGTGGAGCAACGGATGAGGAGGAAATCATATTCTGTTTTGGAGAACAATAAACATCCTCTCCACAGCATCCTGGCAGGAGAGAGGAGCAGCTGCAGTGAGAGGCTCATCTCACTGAACTGCAGGACTGAGAGGTTCAGGAGGTCCTTTGTCCCCACAGCCATAAGGCTTTTTAACAGCGACTGCTGACATGTTCTTCTCAAATTTATTTAATTAGTCATTGATTATTATTATGATTGTTGTTGTTGTCTAATATACAATCATTGGAAATATTTATATTTTAATGAGCTACTTGACTAATTTGAATTTCCCTCACTGGGGGATGAATAAAATATTTATCTATTCTATTCTATTCTATTCTATTCTATTCTATTCTATTGTAGCCACCTAAAACTCACTTTTATTTTGAGGCTTTTTTAAATGGGGAAAAAGAGAACAAAGTGAGGAAAGGTGGGACAGATGAACCCCAGCAGTCTAATCCTATAGCAGCTTAACTATAGGATGTTTCAGGATCACCTGAGCCATCCCTAACTATAAGCTTTATCAAAAAGGAAAGTTTTAAGCCTAATCTTAAAAGTGGAAAGGGTGTCTGCTTCAGTTTGAATGTGGAAAAAGGTTTATTTTGGAAACATTTTAAAAACTGACATTATTCTGTCTTGGAAAACACTGCTAGTGGGAAACATTACACTGGTTGCTGAAAACTGGCAGAAGTGGACCTTCCAACGTGACAGTGACATGAAGTATTCAGCTGAAGTCGTCAAGTGATTAACAGAGAACAAAAATCAACATTCTGGAATCCGGACTTCAATTCCATTCAGAATCTGTGGTTGGAATCACAGACCAGAAGAGAGACAGAACAGAGGCCTTCAAACCTGCAGATCATCACAGAATGAGGTCCAATTTTCCAGTGGAGGCATGAAGAAAGCAGTCATGAGTACCATAACATACAATGAATGCATTAAAACTGACCTGGACAATAATATTTTGAGATTTCACAGAAAAAAGTTTAAAAATGTATAATCATAAAACTGAACAAGAGAGCAAAACAACACACAAGATGGTGACTGAGAACGGAATACCATTGCTCTTTTTTAGTCTTATCACTAAATTGTGATGTCATCACTGATGACATCACTGATGACATCACAATCTCTCTTCTGGTCTTCTGGTCATCACTGATGATGACATCACAATTGATGTCACCACTGATGTTGTTTGACATCACAATTGATGTCACCACTGATGTTGTTTGACATCACAAATGTTATATAGGCCAGACATTTTCCCTCCTATTTCACAGTTCGTCAGGAGTTTATCTGAAGAAACACGTCCAGTTTTCGAAGCGAATTTGAAAGTCACAGCAAACGGTTTTCACATCGTCTAAAAACACAACACTTAATTACTATCTTAAATAGTAATTTTGACAAACTATTAAAAACAACACTTAATTACTATCTTAAATAGTAATTTTGACAAGCTCTTAAAAACAACAAGCAAAATGAGTCAAACCAAGATATCATCTGCTCCACTTCAGTGGTGTGACATGGTAGAGGACGATTTACCTGAGGATATCTACACATATACCATTACTTTTGGCGATAATGAAGGTTATGAGGAACCCACCAACAGGTCAGAAAATGAGCTGTGTGAAAAAGAACAATGCCAGGCCTCTGAGGATTCCCCGTCTCCTCAAACAGTAAATGACGAAGAGGAAAAAGAACCATCCCAGGTCTCTGCTGCGGCTGTGACTCCTCATTCCGAGGACGTCCAGCTGGTGCAGGATCATCCCCAGGCCTCCAAAGTACGTTGCGTCACGTGGAAGTTTCCAAATTCACAAACCGACAAACAAGCCCAGGCCTCCAACAAATATAACATTACTTTTGGCAGTAATGAAAGTTATAAGAAACCCACCAACAGGCAAGAAATTTTAACATCAAGCCTAGAAAATGACCTGTTTGAAAAAGAACAATCTCAGGCGTCCTACAATTATAACATTACTTTTGTCAGTAAGGAAAGTTATAAGGAACCCACCAACAGGCGAGAAATTTTAAAATCAAACCTAGAAAATGACCTGTTTGAAAAAGAACAATCTCAGGCGTCCTACAAATATAACATTACTTTTGGCAGTGATGAAAGTTTGGAGGAACCCACCAACAGATCAGAAATGTTGGACGTGTTGGAAAAGGAACAATCCCAGGTCTCTGCTGCGGCTGTGACTCCTCATTCCGAGGACGTCCAGCTTGTGCAGGATCATCCCCAGGCCTCCAAAGTTCGTCGCGTCACGTGGAAGTTTCCAATTTCACAAACCGAGGAGATTCCCTCTAATGCCTCTGCTGCCGACGATGATTATGGATCAGAAAAATTACAGGAATCTTACCAACATAATAAGGACAAGATCAACTATTTATACCATCGGATGGATATTGTCAGGACTAAGCTGCTGAAAAAGAATTTCTTTCTAACACGAGAAAAAGACAGAAGAGTCGCAGCAGAGAATAGCTGCTCCATTTCTGAGGAAAAACTCAAGGACCTGGAAAACTGTTTGAAGTGTGAGCGTCATCTCCGTGAAAAGTGTGAGCAGGAGCTCAAGGAATGCAATGACGTAATTGCAGAATTGATTGAAACACTGAAACCACCAGTATCTGAAACTGAATATCAGTCAGTTGTAAAAGAGGTAGAGAGCTTGAAAGAACAACTCAAAGAAAAGACTGCCTCCAATATTGATCTTGCCTCCAAACTAAAGGCACAGGAGGAGGAAACAAAGACACAGGAAAAGAAGGTGGCAGAACTTATGAAGGCTGTATTTCTATCCCTCATCATCAAGCCAGAAGAAAAAACAGAGCTGTACATCCTCCCAGAACTCCATTTAGATCAGATACGTCTTCCACCAAAGAACATAACTGTAGAAGAGCTGGCTTCACAAGTGGAAGTATCGAATCCAGAAGTGGATGGAGTCAACAAAACAGAACCACAAGGGATCCCTGAGCCACCAAAAGAGAACGTTACATCAAAGAAGCGTCGGCGCAAGAACAAAAAGATGCCAGAAACCATTGTAAAGAACCTGCCTGAAGTCATCCAGGAACCTCAAGACACGGAGGACATTTCATCACCGATTTATATCCAGGAACCAGAGAAGATTTCTGAACCCGTGGAAGAAAAGGAAATAGAAAGGGCTTCTGAAGACTCACAGGAAGTGATTCCATCAGATTTGGCTCATCAGGCTGGAGTGCCACAACCAGACGTGGTCCCAGAGCTGGTGAGTGACATCGAAATGGAATTAGTCCCACAACCAAAAGATGTCTCAGAGCCACCAAAGGAGAAAGTTTCCTCTAAAAAGCGTCGGCGCGAAAGCAAAAAGACGGTAGAGACCATTATAAAGAACGACCAGTCTGAAGTCATGCAGGAAACTCAAGACACGGAGGACATTTCATCACTGATCGTTGTCCAAGAACCACTTCCAAAGCAAAATCAAGAAAGAACTTTCATTGTCATCGAAATGGAACCAGCCTCTAAACAGTCAGAGGACTCTCCAACATCAAACCCCTTACATACCACAGAAGACTTGTCTCTTCAACTTGCAGTACCAGAACAAGCAGTGGACAAGTTTAACCCCTCAGAAGAAAGACCAGAGCTGCCTTCAATGTGGAGGCTCTTCAAAAAATATATGACGCCAAAACATCGTAGACAATACAAATACAACAACATCAAGAGAGAAAGTAGCAGCAGCGTTTAGTATTCGCGCACAAGACTAGTCATCCAATGAAATCTCTATACCTCCTGTTACAGTAACATCAATAAGAATACTTCAAATGTATCTATCTTTTGCACGACTCTATCTTTTCATCCTGAACAACTGATTCAGGATGTGGGGATTTATGCTGGAAGCATCCCCACATGTGAGAATCTGGTGTTCTCACAACTGTTCAGAGCATTATTGTGTCATTCAAATA
This sequence comes from Leuresthes tenuis, assembly GCF_036924035.1. NCBI lineage: Eukaryota > Metazoa > Chordata > Actinopteri > Atheriniformes > Atherinopsidae > Leuresthes > Leuresthes tenuis. The sequence continues at coordinate 24,655,555 of NW_027325371.1, forward strand.
AGAATATGAATAAGATCCTACACAAATTATTATTACATTGATTTATGTGTTTAAATAAAATAAAACATGAAAAAAAAAATTACGCACTTGTTTGGATTCTTTTATCAAAATAAGAAACAATTAAAAGGTCATTTTCTTCAAAAGTTATTCTTCCAAAGACAAATAAGGTATTTTTGATATTGTTGAGGGTTTGATATCCCCTTTTATTGTACACATTTATGCACTGTGCTTACATAGAGTTGATACACTCCTTTTTTAAAGGAACAAGCATTGACCGCACAGTGTGAAGTGTTAGAACACTACATGCTTACAGGGGGAGTCAAAACAGGTCAAAATATTTGAATAATGAATAGATTTTAATGGTGTTAAAAGATGAGTTTCCCTGTTTAGTGTCACGGCAGCTGGAATGTACATCAGCATATGAATTAGTATCTAACAGGAGGACTCCACTCTGGACGCAGCAGAGGACGTCTTGAGAAAGTGGAGCCAAAGAGAGTAAAACCACCAAGCTGCTTAAAGCTGCTTGATCTGACTGCCCAGGTGTTTTTTGTGTGTTTGACCCATCAAACACGTTGTTGGACATAAAAACACATTTTTCATTTTTAACAGACTTCAATAAATTCAAATTGTAAGAATATGTGTGTCAGACAGGAATAACGGGATCACACTCCTCAGCCTCCCTGGTAAGGTCTATTCGGGGGTACTGGAGAGGAGGAACGACATTTTCACAGTTTTCTGTGTAAAGGTTCGTTATAAAAGAAGAGTCCACAAAGCCTGAGTAGCAGACCTGTGCTTCATCTTGACTTGAGGCATTTCAGGAGAAACTGTCTTGCAATTATAACCCCAGGGAGCCTCCCGCAGAATGAATCTGGTTTTAATTATTGTCAAAACTGGTAAACTTTCTTTCACTTTAGTCTCATGGCATACTAATAACTATTTGAATGATAGAGGATCAGTGTAAATAACTAAAATTATTTAATTTAATATTACTCCTCCGCATTTGACCTATCCAGGTTGGGACCTGTTGAACACACACATGCACAGGGTGACACACTCATGGAGACAGATGCCATACACTGGAGCAGTGGGGCAGCCAATTACAGCGCCCGGGGAGCATGGGGGGTACGGAGCCTTCTTCAAGGGCCGTGGAGGTGGAGGTGGACCACCAGTGAGTACTGATATTTCCTCACTCTTGTGTTTTGGAGTGACTGAGGGTTTGTTCCACCACCAGAGTTGGATGTCTGTCACTTGCCCCAGAGAGTTGGAGAGTGAGATGATCCAGAGGCTGTGGGATCCTTGGCGGAGATTTTGGGCTGGGTTACCTATTTTATGACAATAAATCTTGTAAAATGCCAGTTAGACTCCTGTTTTTTTAAGTCTGCTCAAACCTTGTTTTGATTAAGAACCTGTACGTGTCTTTAGAGTCTTGGGCTCTCAAACCTAGGTGGCGTTGTCAACCTCTTTTAATCACTATATCTTTAGAATCTATAAATATATGAATATAATTTATTTATAAGGCCCACAACCTCCACCAAAGCAGTACGACAGACAAACTGTGGAGCTCCTTTAGTGACAGGTTGTACTATATAAAACATGTTACGAAGACGTATCACAAGGCATTTACAATGAATACTGGGCCCAATGCTCCCTCTGACAGGCCTTCAGTAACTTCTAATTCACTGTGCACTTCACTCATGTGAGTATAGGAAAGAACTTACTTTGGAGGCACCGATTGTGAAATTGTGGGCCGATACATATGTTAGAAATGACCAGATTTTAAACAAATTAACATCAGTGAAACAATTATATATATATATATATGGAAAGGTTAGTATATCAGCCCCTCATCATACTATCCTTGAATGAGCTCAAATTCTTTTAAAAAGGTTTTTTAACCGACCTCTACTATACACTTTCACATCAGAAAAATCCTTTGTGTGAAAAATAACAGTTTCAAAAGCCCCTTTAACATGTTAAAGTATGCCCAAATCAATGACTTTTCAGTACTTAACTGACCAAACAAGATGTTCTTGTGAAAAATTTAAAACATAATTTAGGTTTGTTAGCTCTGAGACCCTGGAGGAAATGTTTATGCCTAAATATCTAATATTTCCTGACTGTAAAGTGATTGCAGGTATATTCTGGACCCTACAGTTAATGGGCAGAACTGTGGTCTTAGACCAGTTGATAGAGTAGTCAGAAAGTGCTGAGAATTTATTTATGAGTGTGATCGTGTGTGTGAGAGACGTCTGTGAGTTCTGAAGGAAAAGTAATACATCATCAGCATAAAGACTTATTTTATGCTCAATATTTTGGGATTGGATGCCTTTAATATTTCTATCTTGTCTGATAGAAGCTGCTAAAGGTTTGATGAAAAAAGCAAAAAATGAGGAAGAAAATGGGCAACCCTGTCTTGTACCTCTCTGCAGACTGAAGCTTGGAGAAGTTTGATCATTTGTCCTGACACTTGCATTTGGGGAGCTATATAATATCCTTATCCATTTGATGAAGTGTGACCCAAACCCGAATTTGTTTAATGTTGCGAATAAAAATTTCCAGTTCACTCGATCAAATGCTTTTTCTGCATCTAGAGAGTCGATTGTGGTTTCCAACTTGTTGAAGGTAGAATAGTCTATGAGATTAATGATCCGGTTTGTGAACGAACTGTTGTGCCTACTGCTCTTCAGCCTGTCAAATGAAACGTAGAATTTGAAACGTGACAAATGAACAAAGACCCAAGGAGTTGAGTCATAAACGACTCAATACTGTTTCCTGTGCGAGGACCCGTCAGCCGAGGAGTTGAGTCGTGAACGAATCAATACTGTTTCCTGTCCTGCTGACTGAACTTATGAAGCTGCCGCCTGCCATGTGGTGAGGAAGGCTACTGCATGAAATTGAACAAATCACTCACTGAGACAACTCGTTACTCCCGAGTCATATAAAAAATTAGTTCATATCGAACAAATCGCTCACGAACGACACATCACTATCTATTTGACGAGTTATGCATGAATTCGGATTTTGCAATAAAATTAATTCCTTCTCTCAAACCAAGTTCAAACTGCTTTGTCCTTCATATTTATCTACTTCTAATCTAGTTTCAACAATAAACAACACTGTATTTTGTAGTATGAAAAAGAACCAGACCTAATTTTCAGCAATAAGCTTCTCTCCAGGAGATATGAAAGAATACAGATTTTGCTATAAAATGAAATCCTTCTATCAAACTTACTTAAAACGGTTTGTCCTTATTTCTTCACTTCTGATGAAGTTTCAACAATAAACAACAAACTTTGTATTATGAGAAAGAACCAGACTCATTCTTCAGGAATCCGAAAATAAGCTCTATTTTACGAGTTATGCACGAATTCGGATTCTACTATAAAACGAATTCCTTAACTCAAACCAAGTTAAGACTGCTTTGTCCTTCATATTTATTCATGTCTAATCAAGTTTCAACGATAAACAACGTTGTACTTTGTAGAATGAGAAAGAACTTCTTCAGCAATAAGCATCTCTTGACATATGACGAAATACAGATTTTGCTATAAAATTAATTCCTTCTATCAGCCTGACTTAAAACTGTTTGTCCTCCTTATTTATCCACTTCAAATCAAGTTTCAACAATTAAAAAAATGTTGTAGTTTGAGAAAGAACAACTTAATCTTCAGCAATCAGTATAAAAAGAGGGTAAGAAAAGGTGCAAATGCCAACCATACATCACTAAAAGGTGGAGCGGAAGTATTCGGCTGCAAGTAGGTGGGAATGTTCGACCATAATTTGTAAAAAGCGGGTAAGAAAAGGTTCGAATGCCCGACTATATATTAACAAAAGTGGGAGGAGAGGTCTTCGGATGAGAGTGGGTGAGAATTTCCAACCATAATCTATAAAATGCGGTGAAAAAAAAGGTGTGAATACCCCATAGAACACTAAAAGGTGAAGCGGAAGTGTTCGGCTGCAAGAAGGTGTGAATGTCAGACCATAGTTGGTAAAAAGCGGGTAAGAAAAGGTTAAAATACCCAACTGTACACAATCAATAACGGGAGCGGAGGTGTTAGGCTACTAAAAGATGTGAAAGTCCGACCCTGGTTTGTAAAAAGCAGGTAAGAAAAGCTGCGAATGCCCGACAATGTATGATTAAAAGAGGGAGCGGAGGTTTTCGGCTGCAAGAAGGTCTGAATGTCCAACCATAATTTGTAAAAACCGGGGAAGAAAAGGCTCGAAAGCCCGACTATACACAATCAAAAGCGGAAGCGGAGGTGTTCAGCTGAAAGAAGGTCTGAATGTCCATCAATAATTGCTAGAAAACATGAAAGAAAATTTTCGAATATCAAACCACACATGATCATAAGTGGGAGAGGAGGTGTTCAGCTGCAAGAAGGTGTGAATTTCCACCCATAATTACTGAAAAATGGGTAAGAAAAGGTGCAATTTACCTCTTCCTTATTTTTTGTTTTTTCGTTTGGTGTCATCTGACATCTTTGATTTGCATGGTGCAAAGATTCAATTCTTCATAATGGTCCCCGTACCCAGGAGCCGCCGGTGTAACGTGTGCCACTGTACCCACAACCTATCAGGCTCTGTGGTTAGAGTGGGTCCTCCAATAACCTTCCATTCCTAATCTCGCCGCTCCGTACCCCCCATGCTCCCTGGGCGCTGAGTGTGTCACCCCGTGCATGTGTGTGTTCAACAGGTGCCAACCTGGATGAGTCAGATGCGGAGAGTCATTTCGTGTGACTACATGACAATAAAGTAATCTTAATAAAGTCATCTTAGTTACTTACATTGATTCTTTACCATTCAAATGGTTATTAGTATGCCATGAGAGACCCAGAGGAAACAAGTTTTGCTTTTTTGATATTTTTATGATAATTTAAGTATTGTGGTTGAAAGAAACATACTGCAACAATTTTTTTTCAAAAACATTGTTTATTTATTTTTCTGGACTGTCCCTTGTGGTGGACATCGGGTCTTGTTTGATATAAAATGTAATGATGTAATGTTATAATACCGAATTCATTTTCATGTGGATTTCTTTTAAAAAATCTTCTTATTTCATAAACATTAAAATAGATGAAGACATCTGAATGATCTGGCTATTTTACATGAGGGAGGAAATCAGCACATTTCTGTCTGACCTATACTATCGCAATTTCTCACTGTCAACTCTTCAAACTACCAAACAGGGTTAGTTAAACATGGCACCAAAATAAACACATATTTACTGGAATATCCTTACTGGTACTCCCCACAATAAACATTTGAACAAGAATTTAAACTTAGCAGAACACCCAACAATGTTTGAATACTCAAATTTACGGCATCACATACAGCTCCAAATCACAGTGTATCATGAATGGTACAACAGGAAACAGTTTTTGGCCTTTGAAACACACAGAAACATGTTATGCTTGATGCACTTGACATATGTGTCCCCTTTGCATCCCTCTCTTCTGCACCGTGATGAATGAGCAGCCTCCTCCATCTTTGGCAAATGGACTGCCCTGTATTTTTGGACATTGGCATTGGGCTGAGGTTCAACAGGCCTCCTCTTCTTTGTTGGAATGTACTCTTCATCAGTACTCATCTCTTCATCATCACTGGCCACATTGTCAGCCTTGTGATCTCCCTGTGCCTGAGCAATCATCTCCTCAGCCAGCAGCAGTTTGAAGTCGAAATACTGCAGCCTCTCTTTCTCTGGTTTTCCAGAGACTTGGTGGTCTGACCTGTACTCGATCCAGCTGCCAGGTCAACAAAATGCAGGTCCATTTTCTTGTGCGGCTTGACATTGGATAGAAGCTGATCATGCGGTCGCACAAACCGAAGCCGCCCATGTTTTTGTTGTATTCAGCTACAACAGCTGGTCGAGGCACAGTAACATGGAGCTTCTCTTTTGTTGACCATCTCATGCAACTGTCCTGGGGCTGTATCCCACGGACAGTGGAGGCCATCAAGACTGCCTTGTTATCCTGTCACTTTGTCACGGCAACCTCAGATGGTTTTTTAACAACCATTTCAGATTTACCTCTTCCTTATTTTTTGTTTTTTCGTTTGGTGTCATCTGACATCTTTGATTTGCATGGTGCAGAGATTCAATTCTTCATAATGGTCCCCGTACCCAGGAGCCGCCGGTGTAACGTGTGCCACTGTACCCACAACCTATCAGGCTCTGTGGTTAGAGTGGGTCCTCCAATAACCTTCCATTCCTAATCTCGCCGCTCCGTACCCCCCATGCTCCCTGGGCGCTGAGTGTGTCACCCCGTGCATGTGTGTGTTCAACAGGTGCCAACCCGGATGAGTCAGATGCGGAGAGTAATTTCGTGTGACTACATGACAATAAAGTAATCTTAATAAAGTCATCTTAGTTACTTACATTGATTCTTTATCATTCAAATGGTCATTAGTATTCCATGAAACTGTGTATATTACAGTGGTCTCTTAAAGTGAAAGAAAGTTGAACTGTTTTGACAATAATTAAAACCAGATTTATTCTGCAGGAAGCTCCCTGAGGTTGTAATTGCAAGACAGTTTCTCCTGAAATCCCTCAAGTCAAGATGAAGCACAGGTCTGCTACTCAGGCTTTGTGGACTCTTCTTTTATAACAAACCCTTACACAGAAAAATGTGAAAATGTGGTTAAAACATTTTTGAGATGCTTCATTATATTTTCACCAACAACTCCTTATCATCTGAGACTTTTAACTGTGATATCTTTGGTGCTCGGGCAGGAATCTCTACACTGGCACAAGGTCTCCATCTTCTGGAGAGAGTGCTGCAGGAGTGGTGACAGTGCAGCTCAGATTAGGTTTCTCTGGAGAATCATGCTGCTCTGCAGCAATCTTAGGAATTTTCTAAAGTAATGCATGAATTATGGACCTCTATTAATCATTCAGTCACCAAGAGGTTAATTATGTGTATGCAACTTGAATCTTTATGGAAGTAAAAATTCTGCTCAGCAGCACTTCTCCCCTGGTGAAAAGTAAATGTGCCAAGAAAACATCAACTTTAGCACATTTGACTGTACTTGACAGTGACAATTGGGGAAACCGGGAATGTTCACTCTGACTTTAAATATTTGCTGAACAATCAGGGATTCCGTGCAGGAGCTCAGTGGTCCTGATCTGCATTATTGATACAAAGAGCAGTGAGACAATGGCAGGTTCATACAGAATAAAGACACATTTAGATCCAAACACAGTCTGTAAACATACCTTCATGCTGTCTGCCTTGATAGACAGTTTGGACCCAATATACTACAAACTATCATGTCTGACCTTCCAAATGACGCATTATCTTAGAAATCTAATGCTGCTGAAAAGTACAGTACCTATGCAAGACGGGTGATGATGACAAAATGACTCACACATTAGTTGGATATATTCGCTCATAATCAAAGGCGCAAAGGAAAAAGTTTGTCCTTAGCGTTCAGTGTTCAGATTGGCCTGAGCCGTCTCTTCTTTCCTAGACGGCTCATGTCTGTAGAGATATGAAATGCATGTTTGATCACTCCTATGCACTGTTCAATGCTGTTGTCTGCTGGGGGAGTTGCACTTAAGACAAAAACTGTAGGTGTGTCAGAAAAGTTTGCTTTTTATCATTAAATAAAAGTCACAGCCAGAGAGGCCAGTTCATATCAAAACTTCACAAGGAGAAGAAGAAGGAATGTTGTCTCCCCACTGATCGTTATCTTTATAGCTCCCCAAATAAGGAGATGCCTCCAAACTAAGGAGATATGCCAGACCTGGGCACATAGGGGATTGTATGTATGTGTGTGTGTGTGTGTGTCACCTAATAAAAGAGCAAGGGAAGCAACCACTCGTTGGAGAACTCTTGTGAATCTGCAGAGAGTAGGTTCGGGTGTATGTTCTCCCCTTGCAAGTAAAATACTGAGGCCTCTGAGGGATTTCTTGGTTTCATGCCGTTGTCTGTTAGTTAATTTTAATTCTAACAAGGTGCCTGGACAAACTGGTGAAAAAGACTTGTTCTGTGGTAGGCAGAAGGCTCGACCCTCTCGGTGCTGTGGTGGAGCAACGGATGAGGAGGAAATCATATTCTGTTATGGAGAACAATAAACATCCTCTCCACAGCATCCTGGCAGGAGAGAGGAGCAGCTGCAGTGAGAGGCTCATCTCACTGAACTGCAGGACTGAGAGGTTCAGGAGGTCCTTTGTCCCCACAGCCATAAGGCTTTTTAACAGCGACTGCTGACATGTTCTTCTCAAATTTATTTAATTAGTCATTGATTATTATTATGATTGTTGTTGTTGTCTAATATACAATCATTGGAAATATTTATATTTTAATGAGCTACTTGACTAATTTGAATTTCCCTCACTGGGGGATGAATAAAATATTTATCTATTCTATTCTATTCTATTCTATTCTATTCTATTCTATTGTAGCCACCTAAAACTCACTTTTATTTTGAGGCTTTTTTAAATGGGGAAAAAGAGAACAAAGTGAGGAAAGGTGGGACAGATGAACCCCAGCAGTCTAATCCTATAGCAGCTTAACTATGGGATGTTTTAGGATCACCTGAGCCATCCCTAACTATAAGCTTTATCAAAAAGGAAAGTTTTAAGCCTAATCTTAAAAGTGGAAAGGGTGTCTGCTTCAGTTTGAATGTGGAAAAAGGTTTATTTTGGAAACATTTTAAAAACTGACATTATTCTGTCTTGGAAAACACTGCTAGTGGGAAATATTACACTGGTTGCTGAAAACTGGCAGAAGTGGACCTTCCAACGTGACAGTGACATGAAGTATTCAGCTGAAGTCGTCAAGTGATTAACAGAGAACAAAAATCAACATTCTGGAATCTGGACTTCAATTCCATTCAGAATCTGTGGTTGGAATCACAGACCAGAAGAGAGACAGAACAGAGGCCTTCAAACCTGCAGATCATCACAGAATGAGGTCCAATTTTCCAGTGGAGGCATGAAGAAAGCAGTCGTGAGTACCATAACATACAATGAATGCATTAAAACTGACCTGGACAATAATATTTTGAGATTTCACAGAAAAAAGTTTAAAAATGTATAATCATAAAACTGAACAAGAGAGCAAAACAACACACAAGATGGTGACTGAGAACGGAATGCCATTGCTCTTTTTTAGTCTTATCACTAAATTGTGATGTCATCACTGATGACATCACTGATGACATCACAATCTCTCTTCTGGTCTTCTGGTCATCACTGATGATGACATCACAATTGATGTCACCACTGATGTTGTTTGACATCACAATTGATGTCACCACTGATGTTGTTTGACATCACAAATGTTATATAGGCCAGACATTTTCCCTCCTATTTCACAGTTCGTCAGGAGTTTATCTGAAGAAACACATCCAGTTTTCGAAGCGAATTTGAAAGTCACAGCAAACGGTTTTCACATCGTCTAAAAAAACAACACTTAATTACTATCTTAAATAGTAATTTTGACAAACTATTAAAAACAACACTTAATTACTATCTTAAATAGTAATTTTGACAAGCTCTTAAAAACAACAAGCAAAATGAGTCAAACCAAGATATCATCTGCTCCACTTCAGTGGTGTGACATGGTAGAGGACGATTTACCTGAGGATATCTACACATATACCATTACTTTAGGCGATAATGAAGGTTATGAGGAACCCACCAACAGGTCAGAAAATGAGCTGTGTGAAAAAGAACAATGCCAGGCCTCTGAGGATTCCCCGTCTCCTCAAACAGTAAATGACGAAGAGGAAAAAGAACCATCCCAGGTCTCTGCTGCGGCTGTGACTCCTCATTCCGAGGACGTCCAGCTGGTGCAGGATCATCCCCAGGCCTCCAAAGTACGTTGCGTCACGTGGAAGTTTCCAAATTCACAAACCGACAAACAAGCCCAGGCCTCCAACAAATATAACATTACTTTTGGCAGTAATGAAAGTTATAAGAAACCCACCAACAGGCAAGACATTTTAACATCAAGCCTAGAAAATGACCTGTTTGAAAAAGAACAATCTCAGGCGTCCTACAATTATAACATTACTTTTGTCAGTAAGGAAAGTTATAAGGAACCCACCAACAGGCGAGAAATTTTAAAATCAAACCTAGAAAATGACCTGTTTGAAAAAGAACAATCTCAGGCGTCCTACAAATATAACATTACTTTTGGCAGTGATGAAAGTTTGGAGGAACCCACCAACAGATCAGAAATGTTGGACGTGTTGGAAAAGGAACAATCCCAGGTCTCTGCTGCGGCTGTGACTCCTCATTCCGAGGACGTCCAGCTTGTGCAGGATCATCCCCAGGCCTCCAAAGTTCGTCGCGTCACGTGGAAGTTTCCAATTTCACAAACCGAGGAGATTCCCTCTAATGCCTCTGCTGCTGACGATGATTATGGATCAGAAAAATTACAGGAATCTTACCAACATAATAAGGACAAGATCAACTATTTATACCATCGGATGGATATTGTCAGGACTAAGCTGCTGAAAAAGAATTTCTTTCTAACACGAGAAAAAGACAGAAGAGTCGCAGCAGAGAATAGCTGCTCCATTTCTGAGGAAAAACTCAAGGACCTGGAAAACTGTTTGAAGTGTGAGCGTCATCTCCGTGAAAAGTGTGAGCAGGAGCTCAAGGAATGCAATGACGTAATTGCAGAATTGATTGAAACACTGAAACCACCAGTATCTGAAACTGAATATCAGTCAGTTGTAAAAGAGGTAGAGAGCTTGAAAGAACAACTCAAAGAAAAGACTGCCTCCAATATTGATCTTGCCTCCAAACTAAAGGCACAGGAGGAGGAAACAAAGACACAGGAAAAGAAGGTGGCAGAACTTATGAAGGCTGTATTTCTATCCCTCATCATCAAGCCAGAAGAAAAAACAGAGCTGTACATCCTCCCAGAACTCCATTTAGATCAGATACGTCTTCCACCAAAGAACATAACTGTAGAAGAGCTGGCTTCACAAGTGGAAGTATCGAATCCAGAAGTGGATGGAGTCAACAAAACAGAACCACAAGGGATCCCTGAGCCACCAAAAGAGAACGTTACATCAAAGAAGCGTCGGCGCAAGAACAAAAAGATGCCAGAAACCATTGTAAAGAACCTGCCTGAAGTCATCCAGGAACCTCAAGACACGGAGGACATTTCATCACCGATTTATATCCAGGAACCAGAGAAGATTTCTGAACCCGTGGAAGAAAAGGAAATAGAAAGGGCTTCTGAAGACTCACAGGAAGTGATTCCATCAGATTTGGCTCATCAGGCTGGAGTGCCACAACCAGACGTGGTCCCAGAGCTGGTGAGTGACATCGAAATGGAATTAGTCCCACAACCAAAAGATGTCTCAGAGCCACCAAAGGAGAAAGTTTCCTCTAAAAAGCGTCGGCGCGAAAGCAAAAAGACGGTAGAGACCATTATAAAGAACGACCAGTCTGAAGTCATGCAGGAAACTCAAGACACGGAGGACATTTCATCACTGATCGTTGTCCAAGAACCACTTCCAAAGCAAAATCAAGAAAGAACTTTCATTGTCATCGAAATGGAACCAGCCTCTAAACAGTCAGAGGACTCTCCAACATCAAACCCCTTACATACCACAGAAGACTTGTCTCTTCAACTTGCAGTACCAGAACAAGCAGTGGACAAGTTTAACCCCTCAGAAGAAAGACCAGAGCTGCCTTCAATGTGGAGGCTCTTCAAAAAATATATGACGCCAAAACATCGTAGACAATACAAATACAACAACATCAAGAGAGAAAGTAGCAGCAGCGTTTAGTATTCGCGCACAAGACTAGTCATCCAATGAAATCTCTATACCTCCTGTTACAGTAACATCAATAAAAATACTTCAAATGTATCTATCTTTTGCACGACTCTATCTTTTCATCCTGAACAACTGATTCAGGATGTGGGGATTTATGCTGGAAGCATCCCCACATGTGAGAATCTGGTGTTCTCACAACTGTTCAGAGCATTATTGTGTCATTCAAATAAGAATATGAATAAGATCCTACACAAATTATTATTACATTGATTTATGTGTTTAAATAAAATAAAACATGAAAAAAAAAATTACGCACTTGTTTGGATTCTTTTATCAAAATAAGAAACAATTAAAAGGTCATTTTCTTCAAAAGTTATTCTTCCAAAGACAAATAAGGTATTTTTGATATTGTTGAGGGTTTGATATCCCCTTTTATTGTACACATTTATGCACTGTGCTTACATAGAGTTGATACACTCCTTTTTTAAAGGAACAAGCATTGACCGCACAGTGTGAAGTGTTAGAACACTACATGCTTACAGGGGGAGTCAAAACAGGTCAAAATATTTGAATAATGAATAGATTTTACTGGTGTTAAAAGATGAGTTTCCCTGTTTAGTGTCACGGCAGCTGGAATGTACATCAGCATATGAATTAGTGTCTAACAGGAGGACTCCACTCTGGACGCAGCAGAGGACGTCTTGAGAAAGTGGAGCCAAAGAGAGTAAAACCACCAAGCTGCTTAAAGCTGCTTGATCTGACTGCCCAGGTGTTTTTTGTGTGTTTGACCCATCAAACACACCTCCATCCTCTTACACATGAGGAAACTCTGGTGCTCTGCTGCATTTCTCAATAGAAATTGAATATATGTATACATGTGATTTTGTTTAAAAAGTTAGATAACGTATGTGTGGAACACTTTAACTGCAGGAGTATTTGTTGGAATGAAACAATGCAAAAAGTTCAATAAACTTTTAGTAAATTGTTGCTCGTGTTCTTTAGCCTCATCAGAGCCATGTTTCCTCTTGCCTGCGGAAGGATTAAAGATCTTGGACTTTCTATATAAAGACAGTGGAACAAAGAGTAGATTTTATTCACCAATCTGACAACATCATTTACAACAAAAAGTACTCTTCAACAGAACAGAAAGATTCAGGAAACACTGAACAGCATCAACACCTGAACTCATTCAGCAGTGTGGTGAAAACAGAAAAATACTGAAACTTCTCTGTTTAAAGGAGAAACTTTCAGCTGTGGGGCAAGATTTCCCTGCAGGCTCCTGATTTTCTCTTTGTTCGCTCAGTCTGTTGTTTTCTGTCCTCACTTTAATCAACACAGTCCGACAGTAAAAGCTCATTCTCTCTCTTTATCTGGTGTTTACATCACTGTGTCGACAGCACAGTTACACATGTATGCTGTTAAGTCAACGTTCACTTTTTATGCTGTTTCACATGTTCTGCTTTGAACATAAAATCTGACATCATTGGAGCTTTTATCATTAGCATCAAATATTTAAAAGAACGTTGTTGGACATAAAAACACATTTTTCATTTTTAACAGACTTCAATAAATTCAAATTGTAAGAATATGTGTGTCAGACAGGAATAACGGGATCACACTCCTCAGCCTCCCTGGTAAGGTCTATTCGGGGGTACTGGAGAGGAGGAACGACATTTTCACAGTTTTCTGTGTAAAGGTTCGTTATAAAAGAAGAGTCCACAAAGCCTGAGTAGCAGACCTGTGCTTCATCTTGACTTGAGGCATTTCAGGAGAAACTGTCTTGCAATTATAACCCCAGGGAGCCTCCCGCAGAATGAATCTGGTTTTAATTATTGTCAAAACTGGTAAACTTTCTTTCACTTTAGTCTCATGGCATACTAATAACCATTTGAATGATAGAGGATCAGTGTAAATAACTAAAATTATTTAATTTAATATTACTCCTCCGCATTTGACCTATCCAGGTTGGGACCTGTTGAACACACACATGCACAGGGTGACACACTCATGGAGACAGATGCCATACACTGGAGCAGTGGGGCAGCCAATTACAGCGCCCGGGGAGCATGGGGGGTACGGAGCCTTCTTCAAGGGCCGTGGAGGTGGAGGTGGACTACCAGTGAGTACTGATATTTCCTCACTCTTGTGTTTTGGAGTGACTGAGGGTTTGTTCCACCACCAGAGTTGGATATCTGTCACTTGCCCCAGAGAGTTGGAGAGTGAGATGATCCAGAGGCTGTGGGATCCTTGGCGGAGATTTTGGGCTGGGTTACCTATTTTATGACAATAAATCTTGTAAAATACCAGTTAGACTCCTGTTTTTTTAAGTCTGCTCAAACCTTGTTTTGATTAAGAACCTGTACGTGTCTTTAGAGTCTTGGGCTCTCAAACCTAGGTGGCGTTGTCAACCTCTTTTAATCACTATATCTTTAGAATCTATAAATATATGAATATAATGTATTTATAAGGCCCACAACCTCCACCAAAGCAGTACGACAGACAAACTGTGGTGCTCCTTTAGTGACAGGTTGTACTATATAAAACGTGTTACGAAGACGTATCACAAGGCATTTACAATGAATACTGGGCCCAATGCTCCCTCTGACAGGCCACATAAACTTCAGTAACTTCTAATTCACTGTGCACTTCACTCATGTGAGTATAGGAAAGAACTTACTTTGGAGGCACCGATTGTGAAATTGTGGGCCGATACATATGTTAGAAATGACCAGATTTTAAACAAATTAACATCAGTGAAACAATTATATATATATATATATGGAAAGGTTAGTATATCAGCCCCTCATCATACTATCCTTGAATGAGCTCAAATTCTTTTAAAAAGGTTTTTTAACCGACCTCTACTATACACTTTCACATCAGAAAAATCCTTTGTGTGAAAAATAACAGTTTCAAAAGCCCCTTTAACATGTTAAAGTATGCCCAAATCAATGACTTTTCAGTACTTAACTGACCAAACAAGATGTTCTTGTGAAAAATTTAAAACATAATTTAGGTTTGTTAGCTCTGAGACCCTGGAGGAAATGTTTATGCCTAAATATCTAATATTTCCTGACTGTAAAGTGATTGCAGGTATATTCTGGACCCTACAGTTAATGGGCAGAACTGTGGTCTTAGACCAGTTGATAGAGTAGTCAGAAAGTGCTGAGAATTTATTTATGAGTGTGATCGTGTGTGTGAGAGACGTCTGTGAGTTCTGAAGGAAAAGTAATACATCATCAGCATAAAGACTTATTTTATGCTCAATATTTTGGGATTGGATGCCTTTAATATTTCTATCTTGTCTGATAGAAGCTGCTAAAGGTTTGATGAAAAAAGCAAAAAATGAGGAAGAAAATGGGCAACCCTGTCTTGTACCTCTCTGCAGACTGAAGCTTGGAGAAGTTTGATCATTTGTCCTGACACTTGCATTTGGGGAGCTATATAATATCCTTATCCATTTGATGAAGTGTGACCCAAACCCGAATTTGTTTAATGTTGCGAATAAAAATTTCCAGTTCACTCGATCAAATGCTTTTTCTGAATCTAGAGAGTCGATTGTGGTTTCCAACTTGTTGAAGGTAGAATAGTCTATGAGATTAATGATCCGGTTTGTGAACGAACTCTTGTGCCTACTGCTCTTCAGCCTGTCAAATGAAACGTAGAATTTGAAACGTGACAAATGAACAAAGACCCAAGGAGTTGAGTCATAAACGACTCAATACTGTTTCCTGTGCGAGGACCCGTCAGCCGAGGAGTTGAGTCGTGAACGAATCAATACTGTTTCCTGTCCTGCTGACTGAACTTATGAAGCTGCCGCCTGCCATGTGGTGAGGAAGGCTACTGCATGAAATTGAACAAATCACTCACTGAGACAACTCGTTACTCCCGAGTCATATAAAAAATTAGTTCATATCGAACAAATCGCTCACGAACGACACATCACTATCTATTTGACGAGTTATGCATGAATTCGGATTTTGCAATAAAATTAATTCCTTCTCTCAAACCAAGTTCAAACTGCTTTGTCCTTCATATTTATCTACTTCTAATCTAGTTTCAACAATAAACAACACTGTATTTTGTAGTATGAAAAAGAACCAGACCTAATTTTCAGCAATAAGCTTCTCTCCAGGAGATATGAAAGAATACAGATTTTGCTATAAAATGAAATCCTTCTATCAAACTTACTTAAAACGGTTTGTCCTTATTTCTTCACTTCTGATGAAGTTTCAACAATAAACAACAAACTTTGTATTATGAGAAAGAACCAGACTCATTCTTCAGGAATCCGAAAATAAGCTCTATTTTACGAGTTATGCACGAATTCGGATTCTACTATAAAACGAATTCCTTAACTCAAACCAAGTTAAGACTGCTTTGTCCTTCATATTTATTCATGTCTAATCAAGTTTCAACGATAAACAACGTTGTACTTTGTAGAATGAGAAAGAACTTCTTCAGCAATAAGCATCTCTTGACATATGACGAAATACAGATTTTGCTATAAAATTAATTCCTTCTATCAGCCTGACTTAAAACTGTTTGTCCTCCTTATTTATCCACTTCAAATCAAGTTTCAACAATTAAAAAAATGTTGTAGTTTGAGAAAGAACAACTTAATCTTCAGCAATCAGTATAAAAAGAGGGTAAGAAAAGGTGCAAATGCCAACCATACATCACTAAAAGGTGGAGCGGAAGTATTCGGCTGCAAGTAGGTGGGAATGTTCGACCATAATTTGTAAAAAGCGGGTAAGAAAAGGTTCGAATGCCCGACTATATATTAACAAAAGTGGGAGGAGAGGTCTTCGGATGAGAGTGGGTGAGAATTTCCAACCATAATCTATAAAATGCGGTGAAAAAAAAGGTGTGAATACCCCATAGAACACTAAAAGGTGAAGCGGAAGTGTTCGGCTGCAAGAAGGTGTGAATGTCAGACCATAGTTGGTAAAAAGCGGGTAAGAAAAGGTTAAAATACCCAACTGTACACAATCAATAACGGGAGCGGAGGTGTTAGGCTACTAAAAGATGTGAAAGTCCGACCCTGGTTTGTAAAAAGCAGGTAAGAAAAGCTGCGAATGCCCGACAATGTATGATTAAAAGAGGGAGCGGAGGTTTTCGGCTGCAAGAAGGTCTGAATGTCCAACCATAATTTGTAAAAACCGGGGAAGAAAAGGCTCGAAAGCCCGACTATACACAATCAAAAGCGGAAGCGGAGGTGTTCAGCTGAAAGAAGGTCTGAATGTCCATCAATAATTGCTAGAAAACATGAAAGAAAATTTTCGAATATCAAACCACACATGATCATAAGTGGGAGAGGAGGTGTTCAGCTGCAAGAAGGTGTGAATTTCCACCCATAATTACTGAAAAATGGGTAAGAAAAGGTGCAATTTACCTCTTCCTTATTTTTTGTTTTTTCGTTTGGTGTCATCTGACATCTTTGATTTGCATGGTGCAAAGATTCAATTCTTCATAATGGTCCCCGTACCCAGGAGCCGCCGGTGTAACGTGTGCCACTGTACCCACAACCTATCAGGCTCTGTGGTTAGAGTGGGTCCTCCAATAACCTTCCATTCCTAATCTCGCCGCTCCGTACCCCCCATGCTCCCTGGGCGCTGAGTGTGTCACCCCGTGCATGTGTGTGTTCAACAGGTGCCAACCTGGATGAGTCAGATGCGGAGAGTCATTTCGTGTGACTACATGACAATAAAGTAATCTTAATAAAGTCATCTTAGTTACTTACATTGATTCTTTACCATTCAAATGGTTATTAGTATGCCATGAGAGACCCAGAGGAAACAAGTTTTGCTTTTTTGATATTTTTATGATAATTTAAGTATTGTGGTTGAAAGAAACATACTGCAACAATTTTTTTTCAAAAACATTGTTTATTTATTTTTCTGGACTGTCCCTTGTGGTGGACATCGGGTCTTGTTTGATATAAAATGTAATGATGTAATGTTATAATACCGAATTCATTTTCATGTGGATTTCTTTTAAAAAATCTTCTTATTTCATAAACATTAAAATAGATGAAGACATCTGAATGATCTGGCTATTTTACATGAGGGAGGAAATCAGCACATTTCTGTCTGACCTATACTATCGCAATTTCTCACTGTCAACTCTTCAAACTACCAAACAGGGTTAGTTAAACATGGCACCAAAATAAACACATATTTACTGGAATATCCTTACTGGTACTCCCCACAATAAACATTTGAACAAGAATTTAAACTTAGCAGAACACCCAACAATGTTTGAATACTCAAATTTACGGCATCACATACAGCTCCAAATCACAGTGTATCATGAATGGTACAACAGGAAACAGTTTTTGGCCTTTGAAACACACAGAAACATGTTATGCTTGATGCACTTGACATATGTGTCCCCTTTGCATCCCTCTCTTCTGCACCGTGATGAATGAGCAGCCTCCTCCATCTTTGGCAAATGGACTGCCCTGTATTTTTGGACATTGGCATTGGGCTGAGGTTCAACAGGCCTCCTCTTCTTTGTTGGAATGTACTCTTCATCAGTACTCATCTCTTCATCATCACTGGCCACATTGTCAGCCTTGTGATCTCCCTGTGCCTGAGCAATCATCTCCTCAGCCAGCAGCAGTTTGAAGTCGAAATACTGCAGCCTCTCTTTCTCTGGTTTTCCAGAGACTTGGTGGTCTGACCTGTACTCGATCCAGCTGCCAGGTCAACAAAATGCAGGTCCATTTTCTTGTGCGGCTTGACATTGGATAGAAGCTGATCATGCGGTCGCACAAACCGAAGCCGCCCATGTTTTTGTTGTATTCAGCTACAACAGCTGGTCGAGGCACAGTAACATGGAGCTTCTCTTTTGTTGACCATCTCATGCAACTGTCCTGGGGCTGTATCCCACGGACAGTGGAGGCCATCAAGACTGCCTTGTTATCCTGTCACTTTGTCACGGCAACCTCAGATGGTTTTTTAACAACCATTTCAGATTTACCTCTTCCTTATTTTTTGTTTTTTCGTTTGGTGTCATCTGACATCTTTGATTTACATGGTGCAGAGATTCAATTCTTCATAATGGTCCCCGTACCCAGGAGCCGCCGGTGTAACGTGTGCCACTGTACCCACAACCTATCAGGCTCTGTGGTTAGAGTGGGTCCTCCAATAACCTTCCATTCCTAATCTCGCCGCTCCGTACCCCCCATGCTCCCTGGGCGCTGAGTGTGTCACCCCGTGCATGTGTGTGTTCAACAGGTGCCAACCCGGATGAGTCAGATGCGGAGAGTAATTTCGTGTGACTACATGACAATAAAGTAATCTTAATAAAGTCATCTTAGTTACTTACATTGATTCTTTATCATTCAAATGGTCATTAGTATTCCATGAAACTGTGTATATTACAGTGGTCTCTTAAAGTGAAAGAAAGTTGAACTGTTTTGACAATAATTAAAACCAGATTTATTCTGCGGGAAGCTCCCTGAGGTTGTAATTGCAAGACAGTTTCTCCTGAAATCCCTCAAGTCAAGATGAAGCACAGGTCTGCTACTCAGGCTTTGTGGACTCTTCTTTTATAACAAACCCTTACACAGAAAAATGTGAAAATGTGGTTAAAACATTTTTGAGATGCTTCATTATATTTTCACCAACAACTCCTTATCATCTGAGACTTTTAACTGTGATATCTTTGGTGCTCGGGCAGGAATCTCTACACTGGCACAAGGTCTCCATCTTCTGGAGAGAGTGCTGCAGGAGTGGTGACAGTGCAGCTCAGATTAGGTTTCTCTGGAGAATCATGCTGCTCTGCAGCAATCTTAGGAATTTTCTAAAGTAATGCATGAATTATGGACCTCTATTAATCATTCAGTCACCAAGAGGTTAATTATGTGTATGCAACTTGAATCTTTATGGAAGTAAAAATTCTGCTCAGCAGCACTTCTCCCCTGGTGAAAAGTAAATGTGCCAAGAAAACATCAACTTTAGCACATTTGACTGTACTTGACAGTGACAATTGGGGAAACCGGGAATGTTCACTCTGACTTTAAATATTTGCTGAACAATCAGGGATTCCGTGCAGGAGCTCAGTGGTCCTGATCTGCATTATTGATACAAAGAGCAGTGAGACAATGGCAGGTTCATACAGAATAAAGACACATTTAGATCCAAACACAGTCTGTAAACATACCTTCATGCTGTCTGCCTTGATAGACAGTTTGGACCCAATATACTACAAACTATCATGTCTGACCTTCCAAATGACGCATTATCTTAGAAATCTAATGCTGCTGAAAAGTACAGTACCTATACAAGACGGGTGATGATGACAAAATGACTCACACATTAGTTGGATATATTCGCTCATAATCAAAGGCGCAAAGGAAAAAGTTTGTCCTTAGCGTTCAGTGTTCAGATTGGCCTGAGCCGTCTCTTCTTCCCTAGACGGCTCATGTCTGTAGAGATATGAAATGCATGTTTGATCACTCCTATGCACTGTTCAATGCTGTTGTCTGCTGGGGGAGTTGCACTTAAGACAAAAACTGTAGGTGTGTCAGAAAAGTTTGCTTTTTATCATTAAATAAAAGTCACAGCCAGAGAGGCCAGTTCATATCAAAACTTCACAAGGAGAAGAAGAAGGAATGTTGTCTCCCCACTGATCGTTATCTTTATAGCTCCCCAAATAAGGAGATGCCTCCAAACTAAGGAGATATGCCAGACCTGGGCACATAGGGGATTGTATGTATGTGTGTGTGTGTGTGTGTCACCTAATAAAAGAGCAAGGGAAGCAACCACTCGTTGGAGAACTCTTGTGAATCTGCAGAGAGTAGGTTCGGGTGTTGTTCTCCCCTTGCAAGTAAAATACTGAGGCCTCTGAGGGATTTCTTGGTTTCATGCCGTTGTCTGTTAGTTAATTTTAATTCTAACAAGGTGCCTGGACAAACTGGTGAAAAAGACTTGTTCTGTGGTAGGCAGAAGGCTCGACCCTCTCGGTGCTGTGGTGGAGCAACGGATGAGGAGGAAATCATATTCTGTTTTGGAGAACAATAAACATCCTCTCCACAGCATCCTGGCAGGAGAGAGGAGCAGCTGCAGTGAGAGGCTCATCTCACTGAACTGCAGGACTGAGAGGATCAGGAGGTCCTTTGTCCCCACAGCCATAAGGCTTTTTAACAGCGACTGCTGACATGTTCTTCTCAAATTTATTTAATTAGTCATTGATTATTATTATGATTGTTGTTGTTGTCTAATATACAATCATTGGAAATATTTATATTTTAATGAGCTACTTGACTAATTTGAATTTCCCTCACTGGGGGATGAATAAAATATTTATCTATTCTATTCTATTCTATTCTATTCTATTCTATTGTAGCCACCTAAAACTTACTTTTATTTTGAGGCTTTTTTAAATGGGGAAAAAGAGAACAAAGTGAGGAAAGGTGGGACAGATGAACCCCAGCAGTCTAATCCTATAGCAGCTTAACTATGGGATGTTTCAGGATCACCTGAGCCATCCCTAACTATAAGCTTTATCAAAAAGGAAAGTTTTAAGCCTAATCTTAAAAGTGGAAAGGGTGTCTGCTTCAGTTTGAATGTGGAAAAAGGTTTATTTTGGAAACATTTTAAAAACTGACATTATTCTGTCTTGGAAAACACTGCTAGTGGGAAACATTACACTGGTTGCTGAAAACTGGCAGAAGTGGACCTTCCAACGTGACAGTGACATGAAGTATTCAGCTGAAGTCGTCAAGTGATTAACAGAGAACAAAAATCAACATTCTGGAATCCGGACTTCAATTCCATTCAGAATCTGTGGTTGGAATCACAGACCAGAAGAGAGACAGAACAGAGGCCTTCAAACCTGCAGATCATCACAGAATGAGGTCCAATTTTCCAGTGGAGGCATGAAGAAAGCAGTCGTGAGTACCATAACATACAATGAATGCATTAAAACTGACCTGGACAATAATATTTTGAGATTTCACAGAAAAAAGTTTAAAAATGTATAATCATAAAACTGAACAAGAGAGCAAAACAACACACAAGATGGTGACTGAGAACGGAATGCCATTGCTCTTTTTTAGTCTTATCACTAAATTGTGATGTCATCACTGATGACATCACTGATGACATCACAATCTCTCTTCTGGTCTTCTGGTCATCACTGATGATGACATCACAATTGATGTCACCACTAATGTTGTTTGACATCACAATTGATGTCACCACTGATGTTGTTTGACATCACAAATGTTATATAGGCCAGACATTTTCCCTCCTATTTCACAGTTCGTCAGGAGTTTATCTGAAGAAACACGTCCAGTTTTCGAAGCGAATTTGAAAGTCACAGCAAACGGTTTTCACATCGTCTAAAAAAACAACACTTAATTACTATCTTAAATAGTAATTTTGACAAACTATTAAAAACAACACTTAATTACTATCTTAAATAGTAATTTTGACAAGCTCTTAAAAACAACAAGCAAAATGAGTCAAACCAAGATATAATCTGCTCCACTTCAGTGGTGTGACATGGTAGAGGACGATTTACCTGAGGATATCTACACATATACCATTACTTTTGGCGATAATGAAGGTTATGAGGAACCCACCAACAGGTCAGAAAATGAGCTGTGTGAAAAAGAACAATGCCAGGCCTCTGAGGATTCCCCGTCTCCTCAAACAGTAAATGACGAAGAGGAAAAAGAACCATCCCAGGTCTCTGCTGCGGCTGTGACTCCTCATTCCGAGGACGTCCAGCTGGTGCAGGATCATCCCCAGGCCTCCAAAGTACGTTGCGTCACGTGGAAGTTTCCAAATTCACAAACCGACAAACAAGCCCAGGCCTCCAACAAATATAACATTACTTTTGGCAGTAATGAAAGTTATAAGAAACCCACCAACAGGCAAGAAATTTTAACATCAAGCCTAGAAAATGACCTGTTTGAAAAAGAACAATCTCAGGCGTCCTACAATTATAACATTACTTTTGTCAGTAAGGAAAGTTATAAGGAACCCACCAACAGGCGAGAAATTTTAAAATCAAACCTAGAAAATGACCTGTTTGAAAAAGAACAATCTCAGGCGTCCTACAAATATAACATTACTTTTGGCAGTGATGAAAGTTTGGAGGAACCCACCAACAGATCAGAAATGTTGGACGTGTTGGAAAAGGAACAATCCCAGGTCTCTGCTGCGGCTGTGACTCCTCATTCCGAGGACGTCCAGCTTGTGTAGGATCATCCCCAGGCCTCTAAAGTTCGTCGCGTCACGTGGAAGTTTCCAATTTCACAAACCGAGGAGATTCCCTCTAATGCCTCTGCTGCCAACGATGATTATGGATCAGAAAAATTACAGGAATCTTACCAACATAATAAGGACAAGATCAACTATTTATACCATCGGATGGATATTGTCAGGACTAAGCTGCTGAAAAAGAATTTCTTTCTAACACGAGAAAAAGACAGAAGAGTCGCAGCAGAGAATAGCTGCTCCATTTCTGAGGAAAAACTCAAGGACCTGGAAAACTGTTTGAAGTGTGAGCGTCATCTCCGTGAAAAGTGTGAGCAGGAGCTCAAGGAATGCAATGACGTAATTACAGAATTGATTGAAACACTGAAACCACCAGTATCTGAAACTGAATATCAGTCAGTTGTAAAAGAGGTAGAGAGCTTGAAAGAACAACTCAAAGAAAAGACTGCCTCCAATATTGATCTTGCCTCCAAACTAAAGGCACAGGAGGAGGAAACAAAGACACAGGAAAAGAAGGTGGCAGAACTTATGAAGGCTGTATTTCTATCCCTCATCATCAAGCCAGAAGAAAAAACAGAGCTGTACATCCTCCCAGAACTCCATTTAGATCAGATACGTCTTCCACCAAAGAACATAACTGTAGAAGAGCTGGCTTCACAAGTGGAAGTATCGAATCCAGAAGTGGATGGAGTCAACAAAACAGAACCACAAGGGATCCCTGAGCCACCAAAAGAGAACGTTACATCAAAGAAGCGTCGGCGCAAGAACAAAAAGATGCCAGAAACCATTGTAAAGAACCTGCCTGAAGTCATCCAGGAACCTCAAGACACGGAGGACATTTCATCACCGATTTATATCCAGGAACCAGAGAAGATTTCTGAACCCGTGGAAGAAAAGGAAATAGAAAGGGCTTCTGAAGACTCACAGGAAGTGATTCCATCAGATTTGGCTCATCAGGCTGGAGTGCCACAACCAGACGTGGTCCCAGAGCTGGTGAGTGACATCGAAATGGAATTAGTCCCACAACCAAAAGATGTCTCAGAGCCACCAAAGGAGAAAGTTTCCTCTAAAAAGCGTCGGCGCGAAAGCAAAAAGACGGTAGAGACCATTATAAAGAACGACCAGTCTGAAGTCATGCAGGAAACTCAAGACACGGAGGACATTTCATCACTGATCGTTGTCCAAGAACCACTTCCAAAGCAAAATCAAGAAAGAACTTTCATTGTCATCGAAATGGAACCAGCCTCTAAACAGTCAGAGGACTCTCCAACATCAAACCCCTTACATACCACAGAAGACTTGTCTCTTCAACTTGCAGTACCAGAACAAGCAGTGGACAAGTTTAACCCCTCAGAAGAAAGACCAGAGCTGCCTTCAATGTGGAGGCTCTTCAAAAAATATATGACGCCAAAACATCGTAGACAATACAAATACAACAACATCAAGAGAGAAAGTAGCAGCAGCGTTTAGTATTCGCGCACAAGACTAGTCATCCAATTAAATCTCTATACCTCCTGTTACAGTAACATCAATAAAAATACTTCAAATGTATCTATCTTTTGCACGACTCTATCTTTTCATCCTGAACAACTGATTCAGGATGTGGGGATTTATGCTGGAAGCATCCCCACATGTGAGAATCTGGTGTTCTCACAACTGTTCAGAGCATTATTGTGTCATTCAAATAAGAATATGAATAAGATCCTACACAAATTATTATTACATTGATTTATGTGTTTAAATAAAATAAAACATGAAAAAAAAAATTACGCACTTGTTTGGATTCTTTTATCAAAATAAGAAACAATTAAAAGGTCATTTTCTTCAAAAGTTATTCTTCCAAAGACAAATAAGGTATTTTTGATATTGTTGAGGGTTTGATATCCCCTTTTATTGTACACATTTATGCACTGTGCTTACATAGAGTTGATACACTCCTTTTTTAAAGGAACAAGCATTGACCGCACAGTGTGAAGTGTTAGAACACTACATGCTTACAGGGGGAGTCAAAACAGGTCAAAATATTTGAATAATGAATAGATTTTACTGGTGTTAAAAGATGAGTTTCCCTGTTTAGTGTCACGGCAGCTGGAATGTACATCAGCATATGAATTAGTGTCTAACAGGAGGACTCCACTCTGGACGCAGCAGAGGACGTCTTGAGAAAGTGGAGCCAAAGAGAGTAAAACCACCAAGCTGCTTAAAGCTGCTTGATCTGACTGCCCAGGTGTTTTTTGTGTGTTTGACCCATCAAACACACCTCCATCCTCTTACACATGAGGAAACTCTGGTGCTCTGCTGCATTTCTCAATAGAAATTAAATATATGTATACATGTGATTTTGTTTAAAAAGTTAGATAACGTATGTGTGGAACACTTTAACTGCAGGAGTATTTGTTGGAATGAAACAATGCAAAAAGTTCAATAAACTTTTAGTAAATTGTTGCTCGTGTTCTTTAGCCTCATCAGAGCCATGTTTCCTCTTGCCTGCGGAAGGATTAAAGATCTTGGACTTTCTATATAAAGACAGTGGAACAAAGAGTAGATTTTATTCACCAATCTGACAACATCATTTACAACAAAAAGTACTCTTCAACAGAACAGAAAGATTGGTGAAAACAGAAAAATACTGAAACTTCTCTGTTTAAAGGAGAAACTTTCAGCTGTGGGGCAAGATTTCCCTGCAGGCTCCTGATTTTCTCTTTGTTAGCTCAATCTGTTGTTTTCTGTCCTCACTTTAATCAACACAGTCCGACAGTAAAAGCTCATTCTCTCTCTTTATCTGGTGTTTACATCACTGTGTCGACAGCACAGTTACACATGTATGCTGTTAAGTCAACGTTCACTTTTTATGCTGTTTCACATGTTCTGCTTTGAACATAAAATCTGACATCATTGGAGCTTTTATCATTAGCATCAAATATTTAAAAGAACGTTGTTGGACATAAAAACACATTTTTCATTTTTAACAGACTTCAATAAATTCAAATTGTAAGAATATGTGTGTCAGACAGGAATAACGGGATCACACTCCTCAGCCTCCCTGGTAAGGTCTATTCGGGGGTACTGGAGAGGAGGAACGACATTTTCACAGTTTTCTGTGTAAAGGTTCGTTATAAAAGAAGAGTCCACAAAGCCTGAGTAGCAGACCTGTGCTTCATCTTGACTTGAGGCATTTCAGGAGAAACTGTCTTGCAATTATAACCCCAGGGAGCCTCCCGCAGAATGAATCTGGTTTTAATTATTGTCAAAACTGGTAAACTTTCTTTCACTTTAGTCTCATGGCATACTAATAACCATTTGAATGATAGAGGATCAGTGTAAATAACTAAAATTATTTAATTTAATATTACTCCTCCGCATTTGACCTATCCAGGTTGGGACCTGTTGAACACACACATGCACAGGGTGACACACTCATGGAGACAGATGCCATACACTGGAGCAGTGGGGCAGCCAATTACAGCGCCCGGGGAGCATGGGGGGTACGGAGCCTTCTTCAAGGGCCGTGGAGGTGGAGGTGGACTACCAGTGAGTACTGATATTTCCTCACTCTTGTGTTTTGGAGTGACTGAGGGTTTGTTCCACCACCAGAGTTGGATATCTGTCACTTGCCCCAGAGAGTTGGAGAGTGAGATGATCCAGAGGCTGTGGGATCCTTGGCGGAGATTTTGGGCTGGGTTACCTATTTTATGACAATAAATCTTGTAAAATACCAGTTAGACTCCTGTTTTTTTAAGTCTGCTCAAACCTTGTTTTGATTAAGAACCTGTACGTGTCTTTAGAGTCTTGGGCTCTCAAACCTAGGTGGCGTTGTCAACCTCTTTTAATCACTATATCTTTAGAATCTATAAATATATGAATATAATTTATTATTTAAGGCCCACAACCTCCACCAAAGCAGTACGACAGACAAACTGTGGTGCTCCTTTAGTGACAGGTTGTACTATATAAAACGTGTTACGAAGACGTATCACAAGGCATTTACAATGAATACTGGGCCCAATGCTCCCTCTGACTGGCCTTCAGTAACTTCTAATTCACTGTGCACTTCACTCATGTGAGTATAGGAAAGAACTTATTTTGGAGGCACCGATTGTGAAATTGTGGGCCGATACATATGTTAGAAATGACCAGATTTTAAACAAATTAACATCAGTGAAACAATTATATATATATATATATGGAAAGGTTAGTATATCAGCCCCTCATCATACTATCCTTGAATGAGCTCAAATTCTTTTAAAAAGGTTTTTTAACCGACCTCTACTATACACTTTCACATCAGAAAAATCCTTTGTGTGAAAAATAACAGTTTCAAAAGCCCCTTTAACATGTTAAAGTATGCCCAAATCAATGACTTTTCAGTACTTAACTGACCAAACAAGATGTTCTTGTGAAAAATTTAAAACATAATTTAGGTTTGTTAGCTCTGAGACCCTGGAGGAAATGTTTATGCCTAAATATCTAATATTTGCAGGTATATTCTGGACCCTACAGTTAATGGGCAGAACTGTGGTCTTAGACCAGTTGATAGAGTAGTCAGAAAGTGCTGAGAATTTATTTATGAGTGTGATCGTGTGTGTGAGAGACGTCTGTGAGTTCTGAAGGAAAAGTAATACATCATCAGCATAAAGACTTATTTTATGCTCAATATTTTGGGATTGGATGCCTTTAATATTTCTATCTTGTCTGATAGAAGCTGCTAAAGGTTTGATGAAAAAAGCAAAAAATGAGGAAGAAAATGGGCAACCCTGTCTTGTACCTCTCTGCAGACTGAAGCTTGGAGAAGTTTGATCATTTGTCCTGACACTTGCATTTGGGGAGCTATATAATATCCTTATCCATTTGATGAAGTGTGACCCAAACCCGAATTTGTTTAATGTTGCGAATAAAAATTTCCAGTTCACTCGATCAAATGCTTTTTCTGAATCTAGAGAGTCGATTGTGGTTTCCAACTTGTTGAAGGTAGAATAGTCTATGAGATTAATGATCCGGTTTGTGAACGAACTGTTGTGCCTACTGCTCTTCAGCCTGTCAAATGAAACGTAGAATTTGAAACGTGACAAATGAACAAAGACCCAAGGAGTTGAGTCATAAACGACTCAATACTGTTTCCTGTGCGAGGACCCGTCAGCCGAGGAGTTGAGTCGTGAACGAATCAATACTGTTTCCTGTCCTGCTGACTGAACTTATGAAGCTGCCGCCTGCCATGTGGTGAGGAAGGCTACTGCATGAAATTGAACAAATCACTCACTGAGACAACTCGTTACTCCCGAGTCATATAAAAAATTAGTTCATATCGAACAAATCGCTCACGAACGACACATCACTATCTATTTGACGAGTTATGCATGAATTCGGATTTTGCAATAAAATTAATTCCTTCTCTCAAACCAAGTTCAAACTGCTTTGTCCTTCATATTTATCTACTTCTAATCTAGTTTCAACAATAAACAACACTGTATTTTGTAGTATGAAAAAGAACCAGACCTAATTTTCAGCAATAAGCTTCTCTCCAGGAGATATGAAAAAATACAGATTTTGCTATAAAATTAAATCCTTCTATCAAACTTACTTAAAACGGTTTGTCCTTATTTCTTCACTTCTGATGAAGTTTCAACAATAAACAACAAACTTTGTATTATGAGAAAGAACCAGACTCATTCTTCAGGAATCCGAAAATAAGCTCTATTTTACGAGTTATGCACGAATTCGGATTCTACTATAAAACGAATTCCTTAACTCAAACCAAGTTAAGACTGCTTTGTCCTTCATATTTATTCATGTCTAATCAAGTTTCAACGATAAACAACGTTGTACTTTGTAGAATGAGAAAGAACTTCTTCAGCAATAAGCATCTCTTGACATATGACGAAATACAGATTTTGCTATAAAATTAATTCCTTCTATCAGCCTGACTTAAAACTGTTTGTCCTCCTTATTTATCCACTTCAAATCAAGTTTCAACAATTAAAAAAATGTTGTAGTTTGAGAAAGAACAACTTAATCTTCAGCAATCAGTATAAAAAGAGGGTAAGAAAAGGTGCAAATGCCAACCATACATCACTAAAAGGTGGAGCGGAAGTATTCGGCTGCAAGTAGGTGGGAATGTTCGACCATAATTTGTAAAAAGCGGGTAAGAAAAGGTTCGAATGCCCGACTATATATTAACAAAAGTGGGAGGAGAGGTCTTCGGATGAGAGTGGGTGAGAATTTCCAACCATAATCTATAAAACGCGGTGAAAAAAAAGGTGTGAATACCCCATAGAACACTAAAAGGTGAAGCGGAAGTGTTCGGCTGCAAGAAGGTGTGAATGTCAGACCATAGTTGGTAAAAAGCGGGTAAGAAAAGGTTAAAATACCCAACTGTACACAATCAATAACGGGAGCGGAGGTGTTAGGCTACTAAAAGATGTGAAAGTCCGACCCTGGTTTGTAAAAAGCAGGTAAGAAAAGCTGCGAATGCCCGACAATGTATGATTAAAAGAGGGAGCGGAGGTTTTCGGCTGCAAGAAGGTCTGAATGTCCAACCATAATTTGTAAAAACCGGGGAAGAAAAGGCTCGAAAGCCCGACTATACACAATCAAAAGCGGAAGCGGAGGTGTTCAGCTGAAAGAAGGTCTGAATGTCCATCAATAATTGCTAGAAAACATGAAAGAAAATTTTCGAATATCAAACTGCACATGATCATAAGCGGGAGAGGAGGTGTTCAGCTGCAAGAAGGTCTAAATGTCCATCAATAATTGCTAGAAAACATGAAATAAAATTTTCGAATATCAAACTGCACATGATCATAAGCGGGAGAGGAGGTGTTCAGCTGCAAGAAGGTGTGAATGTCTACCCATAATTACTGAAAAATGGGTAAGAAAAGGTGCGAATGCCTAACCATACATCATCAAAAGAGGGAGCGGAGGTGTTCCGCTGTAAGACGGTGTGAATGTCCGACCATAGATGGTAAAAAGCGGGTAAGAAAAGGTTAAATTACCCGACTGTACACAATCAAAAGAGGGAGCGGAGTTGTTCAGCTAAGAGAAGGTGTGAAAGTCCGACCTTGGTTTGTAAAAAGCGGGTAAGAAAAGGTTCGTATGCCCGAATATACACCATCAAAAGCGGAAGCGGAGGTGTTCGGCTGCAAGATATTGTGAACGTCCGACCAAAGTTTGTAAAAAGCAGTTAAGAAAAGGTTCGAATATCTAACCAAACATAAGAATGAGTCTTTTCCGCTGTAGAATGCCCGACTATAGACCATCAAATGCGGGAGCGGAGGTGTTCGGCTCTGAGTAGGTGTGAATGTCCGACCATAATTCCTGAAGAATGTGTTAGAAAAGGTAAGAATGCTGGACCATACATCATCAAAAGCGGTAGAGGTGGTGTTCGGCTGCAAAAAGGTGTGACTGTTCGACTAAAGTTTGTAAAAAGTGGGTAAGACAAGGTGCGAATGCCTGACAATGTATGATCAAAAGCGGGAGCGGAGGTGTTCAGCTGCAAGAAGGTCTACATGTCCATCAATAATTGCTAGAAAACATGAAAGAAACTTTTCGAAAATCAAACCACACATGATCATAAGTGGGATAGGAGGTGTTCAGCTGCAAGGTGTGAATGTCCACCCATAATTCCTGAAAAATGGGCAAAAAAAAGGTGTGAATGCCCAACCATACATCATCAAAAGCGGGAGCGGATGTGTTCGGCTACAAGAAGGTGTGAAAGTCCGACCATGGTTTGTAAAAAGCCGGTAAGAAAAGGTGCGAATGTCCGACAATGTATGATCAAAAGAGAGAGCGGAGGTTTTCGGATACACGAAAGTTTGAATGTCCTACCATAGTTTGTAAATAGCGGGTAAGAAAAGGTTCGAATGCCCGACTATACACCATAAAAAGCGGGAGCGGAGGTGTTCCGCTGTAAGACGGTGTGAATGTCCAACCATAGTTGGTAAAAAGCGGGTAAGAAAAGGTTAAAATACCCGACTGTACACAATCAATAGCGGGAGCGGAGTTGTTCGGCTACAAGAAGGTGTGAAAGTCCGACCATGGTTTGTAAAAAGCAGTTAAGAAAAGGTTCGAATATCCAAACCAAACATAATCAAAAGCGGGAGCAGAGCAGTTCGACTGCAAGTAGGTGTGAATGTCCAGCCATAATTACTCACAAACGGGGGAAGAAAAGGTAGTATTGCCAGACCATACATGATCAAAACAGGGAGCGGAGGTTCAGCTGCAAGGTGTGAATGTCTGACTATAGTTTGTAAAAAGCGGGTAAGACAAGGTGCGAATGCCCAACAATGTATGATCAAAAGAGAGAGCGGAGGTGTTCGGCTGCAAGGTCTGAATGTCCAACCATAATTTGTAAAAACCGGGTAAGAAAAGGCTCAAAAGCCCGACTATACATCATCAAAAGCGGGAGCGGAGGTGTTCAGCTGCAAGAAGGTGTGAATGTTCAACTAAAGTTTGTAAAAAGCAGGTAAGACAAGGAGCGATGTCCCGACATTGTATGATCAAAAGCGGGAGCGGAGGTGTCCAGCTGTGAGTAGGTGTGAATGTCCGACCATAATTGCTGAAAAATGTGTTAGAAAAGGTAAGAATACTGGACCATCAAAAGCGGGAGAGGTGGTGTTCGGCTGCAAGAAGGTGTGAAAGTCCGACAATGGTTTGTAAAAAGCGGGTAAAAAAAGGTTCGAATGCCCGAATATACATCATCAAAAGCGGAAGCGGAGGTGTTTGGATGCAAGAAGGTGTGAACGTCCGACCAAAGTTTGTAAAAAGCAGTGAAAAGCGAGAAAAAGCATTTCGTGAGTTTGCATGATTTGGGATTTTGCTTATAAAATGCATTACTTCACTCAAACTATTTTAAAACTGATTTGTCCTTCATATTTACCATGTCTAGAAATATTTAAACAAAAAAACAACGTTGTACTTTGCAGTAAAAGAAAGAGCAAATCTAAAGTTTCAGGAATCCGAGTATAAGCCTGCTTTCATGAGTTCTGCACGATTTCGGATTTTGCTATAAAATGAATTGCTTTGCTCAAACCAAGTTAAAACTGCTTTGTCCTTCCATATTCATCAATGATCGACTTCAACAAGTACTACATTGGACTTTGCAGTAGAAGAAGTTGAAATCCATCTACACATTGATAAATATGAAGGACAAAGCAGTTCCCACTTGCCCATAAGAAAATAAGCTTATTCTCGGATTCCTGATCCTTCAGTGTTGCTCTTTCTTCTACTGCAAAGTACAATGTTGTTCTTTGTTGAAGTCGATCTAGACATTGAAAACGTTGTTTTTTTGTTTAAATCTATCGAGACATTGATAAATATGAAGGTAAAAGCCGTTTTAACATAGTTTGAGTGAAGGAATTAATTTTATAGATAAAATCCCAAACCATGCAGAACTCCTCAAAAGGGGCGTATGGCTTAATCACAAGTGTTGCTCTTTCTCATTCAGGGTAGTATGAGGAAGTTTATGCTTGAAATATATGTAGAAATGGGTACATATGAAGGACAAAGCAGTGTTAACTTAGTTTGCGTGAAGAAATTCATTTTATACATAAAATCCGAAATCGTGCAGAACTCATGAAAATAAGCTTATTCTCGGATTCCTAAAACTTTTGATTTGCACTTTCTTTTACTGCAAAGTACAACGTTGTTTTTTGTTGAAATCTATCTAGACATTGATAAATACCAGCCGAAACTCTGCTGCCGCTTTTGATAATTTATGGTTGGGCATTCTTACCTTTTCTTACCCGCTTTTTACAAATTATGATCTTACATTCACACCTACTTGCAGTCGAACACCTTCTCATCCACTTATGATCATGTGCGGTTGGGCTTTCGCACCTTTTCTTACCCATATTTCAGTAATTATGGGTGGACATTCAGACCTTCTTGCACCCGAAAACCTCCGCTCCTCTTTTGATCATACATTGTCGGGCATTCACACCTTGTCTTACCCGCTTTTTACAAACTTTAGTCGGACATTCAAACCTTCTTGCAGCTGAACCACCTCCGCTCTCTGTTTTGATCATATATGGTCTGGCAATAGTACCTTTTCTTACCCGTTTGTGAGTAATTATGGCTGGACATTCTTGCAGCTGAAGACCTCCTCTCCCGCTAATGATCATGTAAGGTTTGATATTCGAAAATTTTCTTTCATGTTTTAAAACAATTATTAATGGACATTCACACCTACTTGCAGCCGAACACCACCTCTCCCGCTTTTGATGATGTATGGACCGGCATTCTTACCTTTTCTAACACATTTTTCAACAATTATGGTTGGAGAATCGCATTTGATGGTGTATAGTCGGGATTTCTCACCCTTTCTCATCAGCTTTTTGCAAATTATTCTCTGACATTCACACCTACTTGCAGTCGAACAGCTCTGCTCCCGCTTTTGATTATGTTTGGTTAGATATTCGAACCTTTTCTTAACTGCTTTTTTACAAACTTTGGTGGGACGTTCACACCTTCTTGCAGCGGAACACCTACGCTTCCGGTTTTGATAGTGTATATTCGGGCATACGAACCTTTTCTTACCCGCTTTTTACAAACCATGGTCGGACTTTCACACCTTCTCTTAGCTGAACAACTCCGCTCCCTCTTTTGATTGTGTACAGTCGGGTATTTTAACCTTTTCTTACCCGTTTTTTACCAACTATGATCGGACATTCACACCGTCTTACAGCGGAACACCTCCGCTCCCTCTTTTGATGGTGTATGTTCGGGCATTCGAACCTTTTCTTACCCGCTTTTTACAAACCAGGGTCGGAGTTTCACACCTTTTAGTAGCCGAACAACTCCGCTCCCGCTATTGATTGTGTACAGTCGGGTATTTTAACCTTTTCTTACCCGCTTTTTAGCAACTATGGTCTGACATTCACACCTTCTTACACCGGAACACCTCCGCTCCCTCTTTTGATGGTGTATGTTCCGGCATTCGAACCTTTTCTTACCCGCTTTTTACAAACTATGGTGGGACATTCAAACCTTCTTGTATCCGAAAACCTCCGCTCTCTCTTTTGATCATACATTGTCGGACATTCGCACCTTTTCTTATCCGCTTTTTACAAACCATGGTCGGACTTTCACACCTTCTTGTAGCCGAACACATCCGCTCCCGCTATTGATTGTGTACAGTCGGGTATTTTAACCTTTTCTTACCCGCTTTTTACCAACTATAGTCGGACATTCACACCTTCGTACAGCGGAACACCTCCGCTCCCTCTTTTGATGGTGTATGTTCGGGTATTCAAACCTTTTCTTACCCGCTTTTTCCAAACTATGGTCGGCTATTCACAGCTTCCTCTCCACCATACTTGTATGGTTGGATATTCACACTCACTTGCATCCAAAGACCTCTGCCCCAAATTTTGTTGATATTTAGTCGGACATTCGCACCTTACCCGCTTTTGGCAAACTATGGCCTTCTTGCAGCCAAACACCTCTGATCTCGCTTTTGATGATGTAAGGTTGGGCATTCAGACCTTGCTTCACCTGCTTTTCACCAAATATAGTCGGACATTCACACCTTCTTGCAGCCGAACACTTCCGCTCCACCTTTTAGTGTTCTATCACACCTTTTTTTCACCGCATTTTATACATTATGGTCGGAAATTTTCAACCACTCTCATCCGAAGACCTCTCCTCCCGCTTTCTTTAATATATTTGAACTTTAGTCGGACATTCAAACCTTCTTGCAGCTGAACCACCTCCGCTCCATGTTTTGATCATATATGGTCTGGCAATACTACCTTTTCTTATCCGTTTGTGAGTAATTATGGCTGGACATTCACACCTACTTGCAGCCGAACACAACCTCTCTCGCTTTTGATGATGTATGGACCGGCATTTTTACCTTTTCTAACACATTTTTCAGCAATTATGGTCGGACATTCACACCTACTCACAGCCGAACAACTCCGCTCCCGCATTTGATGATGTATGGTTGGATATTCGAACCTTTTCTTAACTGCTTTTTACATATTTTGGTTGGACGTTCACACCTTCTTGTAGCCGAACACTTCCACTCCTGCTTTTGATGATTCGAACAACTCCGCTCCCGCATTTGAATGTGTATAGTCGGGCATTCTCACCCTTTCTCATCAGCTTTTTGCAAATTATGATCTGACATTCACACCTACTTGCAGTCGAACAGCTCTGCTCCCGCTTTTGATTATGTTTGGTTGGATATTCGAACCTTTTCTTAACTGCTTTTTACAAACTTTGGTTGGACGTTCACACCTTCTTGTAGCCGAACACATGCACTCCTGCTTTTGATGATGTATGGTTGGGCATTCGCACCTTTTTTTTACCCATTTTTCAGGTATTATGGGTGGACATTCACACCTTCTTGCAGCTGAACACCTCCTCTCCCACTTATGATCATGTGTGGTTTGATTTTCGAAAATTTTCTTTCATGTTTTCTAGCAATTATTGATGGACATTTAGACCTTCTTGCAGCTGAACACCACCTCTCCCGATTTTGATTATGTATGGACCGGCATTTTTACCTTTTCTAACACATTTTTCAGCAATTATGGTTGGAGATTCACAACTACTCACAGCCAAATAACTCCGCTACCGCATTTGATGGTGTATAGTCGGGCATTCTCACCCTTTCTCATCAGCTTTTTGCAAATTATGATCTGACATTCACACCTACTTCCAGTCGAACAGCTCTGCTCCCGCTTTTGATTATGTTTGGTTAGATATTTGAACCTTTTCTTAACTGCTTTTTACAAACTTTGGTCGGACGTTCACAATATCTTGCAGCCGAACACCTCCGCTTCCGCTTTTGATGGTGTATATTCGGGCATACGAACCTTTTCTTACCCGCTTTTTACAAACCAAGGTCGGACTTTCACACCTTCTCTTAGCTGAACAACTCCGCTCCCTCTTTTGATTGTGTACAGTCGGGTAATTTAACCTTTTCTTACCTGCTTTTTACCATCTATGGTCGGACATTCACACCGTCTTACAGCGGAACACCTCCGCTCCCTCTTTTGATGATGTATGGTTAGGCATTCGCACCTTTTCTTACCCATTTTTCAGTAATTATGGGTAGACATTCACACCTTCTTGCAGCTGAACACCTCCTCTCCCGCTTATGATCATGTGCAGTTTGATATTCGAAAATTTTCTTTCATGTTTTCTAGCAATTATTGATGGACATTCAGACCGTCTTGCAGCTGAACACCTCCGCTCCCACTTTTGATGGTGTATAGTCGGGCTTTCGAGCCTTTTCTTCCCCGGTTTTTACAAATTATGGTTGGACATTCAGACCTTCTTGCAGCCGAGAACCTCCACTCCCTCTTTTGATCATACATTGTCGGGCATTCGCACCTTTTCTTACCCACTTTTTACAAACCATGGTCGGACTTTCACACCTTTTAGGAGCCGAACAACTCCGCTCCCGCTATTGATTGTGTACAGTCGGGTATTTTAACCTTTTCTTACCCGCTTTTTAGCAACTATGGTTGGACATTCACACCTTCTTACAGCAGAACACCTCCGCTCCCTGTTTTGATTATGTATGGTTTGACATTCGCACCTTCTCTCACTCGCCTTTTACTATGGTCGGCCATTCACAGCTTCCTCTCCACCATACTTGTATGGTGGGATATTCACACCCACCTGCATCCGAAGACCTCCGCCCCCACTTTTGTTGATATTTAGTCGGTCATTCGCACCTTACCCGCTTTTGGCAAACTATGGCCTTCTTGCAGCCAAACACCTCTGATCTCGCTTTTGATGATGTAAGGTTGGGCATTCAGACCTTGCTTCACCTGCTTTTCACCAAATATAGTCGGACATTAACACCTTCTTGCAGCCGAACACTTCCGCTCCACCTTTTAGTGTTCTATCACACCTTTTTTTCACCGCATTTTATACATTATGGTTGGAAATCTTCAACCACTCTCATCCGAAGACCTCTCCTCCCGCTTTTGTTAATATATTTGAACTTTAGTCGGACATTCAAACCTTCCTGCAGCTTAACCACCTCCGCTCCCTGTTTTGATCATATATGGTCTGGCAATACTACCTTTTCTTACCCGTTTGTGAGTAATTATGGCTGGACATTCACACCTACTTGCAGCCGAACACAACCTCTCTCGCTTTTGATGATGTATGGACCGGCATTCTTACCTTTTCTAAGACATTTTTCAGCAATTATGGTCGGAGATTCACACCTACTCACAGCCGAACAACTCCGCTCCCGCATTTGATGGTGTATAGTCGGGCATTCTCACCCTTTCTCATCAGCTTTTTGCAAATTATGATCTGACATTCACACCTACTTGCAGTCGAACAGATCTGCTCCCGCTTTTGATTATGTATGGTTGGATATTCGAACCTTTTCTTAACTGCTTTTTACAAACTTTGGTCGGACGTTCACACCTTCTTGTAGCCGAACACATGCACTCCTGCTTTTGATGATGTATGGTTGGGCATTCGCACCTTTTTTTTTACCCATTTTTCAGGTATTATGGGTGGACATTCACACCTTCTTGCAGCTGAACACCTCCTCTCCCACTTATGATCATGTGTGGTTTGATTTTCGAAAATGTTCTTTCATGTTTTCTAGCAATTATTGATGGACATTTAGACCTTCTTGCAGCTGAACACCACCTCTCCCGATTTTGATTATGTATGGACCGGCATTTTTACCTTTTCTAACACATTTTTCAGCAATTATGGTTGGAGATTCACACCTACTCACAGCCGAACAACTCCGCTACCGCATTTGATGGTGTATAGTCGGGCATTCTCACCCTTTCTCATCAGCTTTTTGCAAATTATGATCTGACATTCACACCTACTTCCAGTCGAACAGCTCTGCTCCCGCTTTTGATTATGTTTGGTTAGATAATCAAACCTTTTCTTAACTGCTTTTTACAAACTTTGGTCGGACGTTCACAATATCTTGCAGCCGAACACCTCCGCTTCCGCTTTTGATGGTGTATATTCGGGCATACGAACCTTTTCTTACCCGCTTTTTACAAACCAAGGTCGGACTTTCACACCTTCTCTTAGCTGAACAACTCCGCTCCCTCTTTTGATTGTGTACAGTCGGGTAATTTAACCTTTTCTTACCCGCTTTTTACCATCTATGGTCGGACATTCACACCGTCTTACAGCGGAACACCTCCGCTCCCTCTTTTGATGATGTATGGTTAGGCATTCGCACCTTTTCTTACCCATTTTTCAGTAATTATGGGTAGACATTCACACCTTCTTGCAGCTGAACACCTCCTCTCCCGCTTATGATCATGTGCAGTTTGATATTCGAAAATTTTCTTTCATGTTTTCTAGCAATTATTGATGGACATTCAGACCGTCTTGCAGCTGAACACCTCCGCTCCCACTTTTGATGGTGTATAGTCGGGCTTTCGAGCCTTTTCTTCCCCGGTTTTTACAAATTATGGTTGGACATTCAGACCTTCTTGCAGCCGAAAACCTCCACTCCCTCTTTTGATCATACATTGTCGGGCATTCGCACCTTTTCTTACCCGCTTTTTACAAACCATGGTCGGACTTTCACACCTTTTAGTAGCCGAACAACTCCGCTCCTGCTATTGATTGTGTACAGTCGGGTATTTTAACCTTTTCTTACCCGCTTTTTACCAACTATGGTTGGACATTCACACCTTCTTACAGCAGAACACCTCCGCTCCCTGTTTTGATTATGTATGGTTTGACATTCGCACCTTCTCTCACCCGCCTTTTACTATGGTCGGCCATTCACAGCTTCCTCTCCACCATACTTGTATGGTGGGATATTCACACCCACTTGCATCCGAAGACCTCCGCCCCCACTTTTGTTGATATTTAGTCGGTCATTCGCACCTTACCCGCTTTTGGCAAACTATGGCCTTCTTGCAGCCAAACACCTCTGATCTCGCTTTTGATGATGTAAGGTTGGGCATTCAGACCTTGCTTCACCTGCATTTCACCAAATATAGTCGGACATTCACACCTTCTTGCAGCCGAACACTTCCGCTTTTAGTGTTCTATGAGGCATTCACATATTTTTTTTCACCGTATTTTATAGATTATGGTTGGAAATTCTCACCCACTCTCATTCGAAGACCTCTCCTCCCGCTTTTGTTAATATATAGTCGGGCATTCGAACCTTTTCTTACCCGCTTTTTACAAATTATGGTCGAACATTCACTCCTACTTGCAGCTGAATACTTCCGCTCCACCTTTTAGGTATGTATGGTTGGCATTTGCACCTCTTTTTATACTTTATCTCTGAAGATTAAGTTGTTCTTTCTCAAACTACAAATTTTTTTTAATTGTTGAAACTTGATTTGAAGTGGATAAATAAGGAGGACAAACAGTTTTAAGTCAGGCTGATAGAAGGAATTGATTTTATAGCAAAATCTGTATTTCGTCATATGTCGAGAGATGCTTATTTCTGAAGAAGTTCTTTCTCATTCTACAAAGTACAACGTTGTTTATCGTTGAAACTTGATTAGACATGAATATATATGAAGGACAAAGCAGTCTTAACTTGGTTTGAGTTAATGAATTCTTTTTATAGGAGAATCCGAATTCGTGCATTATGGACTGTGGGGACACAAAACCGCTCTCTCTCTTTTTTTTTTTTTATCGTGTGCCAGGGCGTTGTCTCACGTATTAGATTATGCTTAAGATACGAATGGGTTTATCAGTCACATCAGAATCCATACATACTGATCCTCCCGTAATAAAATGGTCGGATCTTATCAAACACACTTTGTTTCTTGTGACAATCAAGTCAGCGAAACAGCGTATACACGTCAAGACACTGAATCAAGTTTGCCACAAGAACTCATAAGTTTGGCAGTATTGCTCTGCCGTCAGCAATCATACACCCATTTTATTTTCGTGAGACATGTGCAAACACCTGTTCATCTACTGTTCTATCACTATGAATTAGTGATCTATTATCAATAAGGATACTTCTACAACTACTATCAAAGTATGTCCGGACTTCTTATGTTGTCAGTTGCTATATATGAATAAGTGGGTAGCTACTGACAAGCATTAAGCATGTCACACAGCCCAAACATATAACATTTCAGGACACACCACACAGTTAACAACCACAGTGAAGTGTCAAAGCCCAAACATGTAATGAAAAAATGAAAGGTATGACCTTTTAGAAGATATACAGCTTTACATGCTAGGGCAAGTACCTTTAGTTGTAGGAGGGGATTTTAACTGTATCTTGAGCAGGAAAGATAGAAAAAGAGCAGGGGTAGATTTTAAAGTGGATAAGACTTCGATTTTACTTCAGGGCATATGCAGGGATTTTAAGCTTACTGACTGTTTTAAAACCATGCATCCCAGAGAGGAGGGCTTCACCTGGTTTAGTCATGATGGCACCAGAGCCTCTCGCATTGATTATTTCTTTACTAGAGATTGCCCACCCACTGATGTTAGATTAACCCCTGTTTTCTTTTCAGACCACCTTATGCTCTCCTGCACCCTTTCACCCCCTTCTGGTGTGACGGTAGGAAGTGGTCTGTGGAAACTCAACTGTTCCCTGTTGGAGGATGAAATCCTAGTCAGTCAGTATAGGGAATGTTATAAAGAGTGGCAGACCCTTCAAGACCTCTACGAAACACATGCACAATGGTGGGAAATGGTGAAGGAAATGACCCAGACTTTTTTTAAACAGCAAGGTAAACGTAAAAAAAGGAAAGAGAATAGCTGTATGATGGGACTACATAAACGCTTACAGCGCTACTTTAAACTAAATCAGTGTGGCATAGACTTTAAAGAAGAAATCAAAGATGTCAAAAAGGAAATGTCAGTTTTAGCAGAAATAAAGAGTAAAGGAATTTTTGTAAGAAGCAGGGAGCAGGAAATTGAGGAAGGTGAAAAAGAAAGAAAGTTATAAATAAAAAGGAGTGTATTCAAAATCTAAAAAGAGAAGATGGGTTTTTAACAAAATCCACACAAGAGATGATTGAAACTGTACATACCTTTTATAGTAACATGTACAAAGAGAAACCAGTGCACTTGGAAACATCGGCAGAAATCTTAAAATTCGTTGACAAAACCGTAAAAGAGAATGCACACTTGACACAGAATTTTACTGCTTTAGAGTTAAAAAAATGCCTAACAGGTTTTAAGAGAAGTCGAGCTCCGGGTTTAGACGGGCTTCCTGCAGAATTCTATCTGACCTATTGGGACCTTTTATCATCAGACATTTTAGATGTTTTTAAAGATTTTGAAAAACTCGACCGACTGCCTGACAGTTTTAGAGTGGGAATAGTGACTCTACTTTATAAAAAAAATGATAAGACTGACCTAAAGAATTGGAGGCCCATCACACTTTTAAACTTTGACTGTAAACATTTTAGCAAGGTTTTAGCGACACGGATGTCCTCTGTTTTAGAGGAGGTAATTCACCCAGACCAAGCTTGTGCCATCTCAGGGAGACAACTCACCGACAGCCTCGTACTGATTCGAGACATCATTGATTACGCTAGAGACAGAAACACCCGGCTTGTCATCTTAAATTTAGACTTTGAAAAAGCATTTGATCGGGTCTCGCATCAATATCTCTTTCAGGTGTTGCAGCCATCGAAAAGGGCCCGATTGTTCCTACTTGGTGAGCTTTGCTTGGTTGAGACGCTTGCCCCCCCCCCCCGCTCCTCGGCTGACCAAGTAGAAACAATCTATTCGATGGCTGCCTTGTCTTTTACTCTGTGCAAAAGACAAGGCAGCCACAAACACCACGGGAACACCGTATTGAGGCTTTGTTCTGACCACTCATTCGGTGTCGCGTTTCTTTCAAGCAATTCTCCCGGTTAGCCCGCACTCGGCTCGCTCCCAGAGCCGTGTTAAAGTCCACTTCGCATTCACTCTCTTTTCTCAGCAGATTAAAAGAAAGTTTCATCTTGGGCTCCCTGAAACTTTCATCCTACACCGCTGTTTGCTTTTTCACAAGAGCAGAGGAGAGCGCACCGTTCCCAGCGGCACTGCAGTACCGGGTCGAGGCTTGGAGTGAACGGAGCAAGCTTCTTTTTCAACTCCTATTCTTAAAAATCCATTTAATATGTTGTCCTCGTATAGAGGACATATTAAACTGATAAGAACAGATACTACACTTGATCTTAGCCAAAAGGCCGAGAAGCGATAACTGTCCACTGTTTCAGGTCCGAGGGCCCTTGCTGGCACAATGCGCACTTGTAGCAGTGTTCTTTTTATGGCCATAGGTGGCCAGAGTGTCACGTTGCACCTCCGCCCACCCGCTGCACTGAGCACTCTTCAGCCCTTTTAAATGGTATAACTTTGCACTCCCGCATGCTCCAGCAAGCACCATTCAAGCAACAACTTTGCACTCCAGCTTCGAACATCGGCACAGTCGCAACAAGTAAGGCGACTCTACTCAGAGAAGTCACTCTGCAAAGTAGCAAGATTTCTTTTGCACAGACAGAAAGGGCTTCACCCGCAAAGGTAAAGCCTGCCAATAATAGAAACAACTCATTAGTGCTGCTCTCCACGGAAGTCTTTAGTAAAAGGCGAAAGACTTGTATGTTATGAAGAGAAACCAGAGTACGATTATCCGTCACTGCGGGAGCAGGGCATCAGGCGTGGTGAGCTTTGCTTGGTTGAGACGCTTGGTTGAGTCGATGGCTGCCTTGTCTTTTACTCTATGCAAAAGACAAGGCAGCAACAAAAACACCACGAGAATCCCGTATTGAGGCTTTGTTCTGACCGCTCATTCAGTGTCGCGTTTCTTTCAAGCAATTCTCCCGGTTAGCCCACACTCGGCTCGCTCCCATAGCCGTGTTAAAGTCTACTTCGCATTCACTCTCTTTTCTCTCTTGGGATTGGGATTGGGATTTTATCTATAAAATGAATTCCTTCACTCAAACTATGTTAAAACTGCTTTGTCGTTCATATTTACCATGTCTAGAAAGATTTATACAAAAAAAACAACGTTGTACTTTGCAGTAAAAGAAAGAGCAAATCTAAAGTTTCAGGAATCCGAGAATAAGCTTACTTTCATGAGTGCTTCACGATTTCGGATTTTGCTATAAAATGAATTCCTTCACTCAAACTAAATTAAAACTGCTAAACCGCTAATCTGTTACATGTAAGGCAGATGTCAAATTCACCGAAATAGGATCTAAGGGTATTCGGCCAATCGAGCTGTAGCAGCTTCGGTAAAAGAGTATAAGTTGAAGAGTTTGTGAATAAAGGTGTGCGCACACATAGTGAACTGTAGGAAAATAGGCAGGGAGCAATGCCGGCTGGGGTATATGTTCTTGTATGTTGTCTGACTGTTTGATTTGAATGTGTTGTGTAAGTGTCCTGTTGAATGTTTGGGCTTTGACACTTCACTGTGGTTGTTAACTGTGTGGTGTGTCCTGAAATGTTATATGTTTGGGCTGTGTGACATGCTTAATGCTTGTCAGTAGCTACCCACTTATTCATATATAGCAACTGACAACATAAGAAGTCTGGACATACTTTGATAGTAGTTGTAGAAGTATCCTTATTGATAATAGATAAACTAATTCATAGTGATAGAACAGTAGATGAACAGGTGCCTGCACGTCTCACGAAAATAAAATGGGTGTATGATTGCTGACGGCAGAGCAATACTGCCAAACTTATGAGTGCTTGTGGCAAACTTGATTCAGTGTCTTGACGTGTATACGCTGTTTCGCTGACTTGATTGTCACAAGAAACAAAGTGTGTTTGATAAGATCCGACCATTTTATTACGGGAGGATCAGTATGTATGGATTCTGATGTGACTGATAAACCCATTCGTATCTTAAGCATAATCTAATACGTGAGACAACGCCCTGGCACACAATCAAAAAAAAAAAGAGAGAGCGGTTTTGTGTCCCCACAGTCCATAATGTAGAAAAGAGAGAAAAAAGCCTTTCTGATTTGGTGTGTGTGCTCATAGTGCAGAGTGTAGAGAAAAGAGAGAAAAGAAAGCCGTTTTGGTGTCACGGGTGTTGTGACTTACACACACACATTTCTGAATTGAGAAAAGAAATTATTTTAGAGGAAGCAGTAGAGTTTAGATCCCACATTTGTTGATAGG
Organism: Leuresthes tenuis; assembly: GCF_036924035.1. Taxonomy (NCBI): domain Eukaryota; kingdom Metazoa; phylum Chordata; class Actinopteri; order Atheriniformes; family Atherinopsidae; genus Leuresthes; species Leuresthes tenuis. The sequence goes on from NW_027325371.1 coordinate 24,699,585, forward strand.
CATTCATTTATTTCTTCACTTCTGATGAAGTTTCAACAATAAACAACAAACTTTGTATTATGAGAAAGAACCAGACTCATTCTTCAGGAATCCGAAAATAAGCACGAATTCGGATTCTCCTATAAAACGAATGAATTAACTCAAACCAAGTTAAGACTGCTTTGTCCTTCATATTTATTCATGTCTAATCAAGTTTCAACGATAAACAACGTTGTACTTTGTAGAATGAGAAAGAACTTCTTCAGCAATAAGCATCTCTCGACATATGACGAAATACAGATTTTGCTATAAAATTAATTTCTTCTATCAGCGTGACTTAAAACTGTTTGTCCTCCTTATTTATCCACTTCAAATCAAGTTTCAACAATTAAAAAAAAATTGTAGTTTGAGAAAGAACAACTTAATCTTCAGCAATCAGTATAAAAAGAGGGCAACAAAAGGTGCAAATGCCAACCATACATCACTAAAAGGTGGAGCGGAAGTATTCAGCGTCAAGTAGGTGTGAATGTTCGACCAAAATTTGTAAAAAGTGGGTAAGAAAAGGTTCGAATGCCCGACTAAATATTAACAAAAGCGGGAGGAGAGGTCTTCGGATGAGAGTGGGTGAGAATTTCCTACCATACAAGTATGGTGGAGAGGAAGCTGTGATTGGCCGACAATAGTAAAAAGCAGGTGAGAAAAGGTGCGAATGTCAAAACATACATGATCAAAACAGGGAGCGGAGGTGTTTGGCTGCAACAAGGTGTGAATGTCTACCCATAATTAATGAAAAACGGGCAACAAGTAGGTTCGAAATTCCAACCATACATCATCAAAAGCAGGAGTGGATGTGTTCGGCTTCAAGAAGGTATGAATGTCCATCAATAATTGCTATAAAACATGAAAGAAAATTTTTGAATATCAAACCGCACATAATCGTAAGCGGGAGAGGAGGTGTTCCGCTGCAAGAAGGTGTGAATATCCACCCATAATTACTGAAAAATGGGTAAGAAAAGGTGCGAATGCCCAACCATACATCATCAAAAGCAGGAGTGGATGTGTTCGGCTACAAGAAGGTTTGAATGTCCGACCATAGTTTGTAAAAAGCGGGTAAGAACAGGTTTGTATGCCCGACTGTACACAATCAAAAGAGGGAGCGGAGTTGTTCAGCTACAAGAAGGTGTGAAAGTCCGACCATGGTTTGTAAAAAGCGGGTAAGAACAGGTTCGTATGCCCGAATATACACCATCAAATGCGGGAGCGGAGGTGTTCGGCTGTGAGTAGGTGTGAATCTCCAACCATAATTGCTGAAAAATGTGTTAGAAAAGGTAAGAATGCCGGTCCATACATCATCAAAAGCGGGAGAAGTGGTGTTCGGCTGCAAGTAGGTGTGAATGTCCAGCCATAATTACTCACAAATGGGCCAGGACGAAAGCCACACTGCATCTCCTGAACCCGAGGCTCGATTATCCGACGGATCCACCTCTCCAATACCCCCGAATAGACCTTACCAGGGAGGCTGAGGAGTGTGATACCCCTATAGTTGGAACACACCCTCCGGTCCCCCTTTTTAAAGAGGGGGACCACCACCCCAATCTGCCAGTCCAGAGGCACTGTCCCCGATGTCCACGCGATGCTGCAGAGGCGTGTCAGCCAAGACAGCCCTACAACATCCAGAGCCTTGAGAAACTCAGGACGGACCTCATCCACCCCCGGGGCCTTGCCACCGAGGAGCTTTTTGACCACCTCGGCAACCTCAGCCCCAGAAATGGGAGGCCCTGTCTCCGAGCTCTCCGACTCTGCCTCTTCCGAGCACGTGTTGGTAGGATTGAGGAGTTCCTCGAAGTACTCCCCCCACCGACTCACAACATCCCTAGTTGAGGTCAGCAAAGCCCCGTCCCCACTGTAAACAGTGTTGACTGTGAGCCGCTTCCCCCCCCTGAGACGCCGGATGGTGGACCAGAATCTCTTCGAAGCCGTCCGGAAATCGTTCTCCATGGTCTCACCGAACTCCTCCCAGGCCCGAGTTTTTGCCTCAGCAACCGCCGAAGCCGCAGCCCGTCTGGCCTGTCGGTACCTATCAGCTGCTTCCAGGGTCCCACTGGCCAAAAAGGCCCGATAGGACTCCTTTTTCAGCTTGACGGCTTCCCTCACCACTGGTGTCCACCAGCAGGTTCGAGGGTTGCCGCCACGACAGGCACCGACCACCTTACGGCCACAACTCCGATCAGCTGCCTCGGCAATGGAGTCACGGAACATGGCCCATTCGGACTCAATGTCCCCCACCTCCCCCGGGATATGGTTGAAGCTCTGCTGGAGGTGGGAGTTAAAGCTCCTTCTGACGGGGGATTCTGACAAACGCTCCCAGCAGACCCTCACAATACGTTTGGGCCTGCCAGGTCTGATCGGCATCCTCCCCCACCAGCGGAGCCAACTCACCACCAGGTGGTGATCAGTTGACAGCTCCGCCCCTCTCTTCACCCGAGTGTCCAGGACATACGGCCGCAAGTCCGATGATACAACCACAAAGTCGATCATCGAACTGCGGCCAAGGGTGTCCTGGTGCCAAGTGCACATATGGACACCCTTATGTCTGAACATGGTGTTCGTTATGGACAGTCCATGACCAGCACAGAAGTCCAACAACATAACACCACTCTGGTTCAGATCGGGGGGGCCGTTCCTCCCAATCACACCCCTCCAGGTCTCACTGTCATTGCCCACGTGAGCATTGAAGTCCCCCAGCAGAACGAGGGAGTCTCCGGTAGGAGCATTCTCCAGTGCCTCCCCCAGAGACTCCAAAAAGGGTGGGTACTCTGAACTGCTGTTTGGCGCATAGGCACAAACAAGTCAGGACTCGTCCCCCCACCCGAAGGCGGAGGGAGGCTACCCTCTCGTTCACTGGGGTAAACCCCAATGTACTGGCACACAGCCGGGGGGCAATAAGTATGCCCACACCTGCTCTGCGCCTCTCACCACGGGCAACTCCAGAGTGGAAGAGAGTCCAACCCCTCTCAAGAGGACTGGTTCCAGAGCCCAAGCCGTGCGTCGAGGTGAGTCCGACTATATCTAGCCGGAACCGCTCAGCCTCGCGCACCAGCTCCGGCTCCTTCCCCAACAGAGAGGTGACATTCCACGTCCCAAGAGCTAGCTTCAGTAGCCGAGGATCAGACCGCCAAGGCCTCTGCCTTCGGCCGCTACCCAGCTCACATCGCACCCGACCCCCTTGGCCCCTCCCACGGGTGGTGAGCCCGTCGGAAGAGGGGGACCCACGTCATCATTTCGGGCTATGCCCGACCGAGCCCCATGGGCACAGACCCGGCCACCAGGCGCCCGCTGCCGGGCCCCACCCCCGGGCCTGGCTCCGGGGGGAGGCCCCGGTGTCCCATATCCGGGCAAGGGATCACGAGGTCCAAATTTTTTGTTCATCATAAGGGGTCTTTTGAGCTGTTCTTTGTCTGGTCCCTCATCTAGGATCTGTTTGCCTTGGGTGACCCTACCAGGGGCTTAAAGCCCCGGGCAACATAGCTCCCAGACTCATTGGGGCACGCAAACTCCCCCACCACGATAAGGTGACAGCTCAGGAGGGAGAATCCCGACTATACACCATCAAATGCGGTAGCGGAGATGTTCGGCTGTGAGTAGGTGTGATTCTCCAACCATAATTGCTGAAAAATGTGTTAGAAAAGGTAAGAATGCCGGTCCATACATCATCAAAAGCGGGAGAGGTGGTGTTCGGCTGCAAGTAGGTGTGAATGTCCATCAATAATTGCTTTAAAACATGAAAGAAAATTTTCGAATATCAAACCTTACATGATCATTAGCGGGAGAGGAGGTGTTCAGCTGCAAGAAGGTGTGAATATCCACCCATAATTACTGAAAAATGGGTAGGAAAAGATGCGAATGTCCAACCATAAATCATCAAAAGCAGGAGTGGAGTTGTTCAGCTACAAGAAGGTATGAAAGTCCAACCATGGTTTGTAAAAAGCGGGTAAGAAAAGGTTCGAATACCCGAATATATACCATCAAAAGCGGAAGCGGAGGTGTTCGGCTGCAAGTAGGTGTGAACGTCCGACCAAAGTTTGTAAAAAGCAGTTAAAAAAAGGTTTGAATATCCAACCGAACATAATCAAAAGCGGGAGCAGAGCTGTTCGACTGCAAGTAGGTGTGAATGTCAGATCATAATTGCTGAAAAATGTGATAGAAAAGACTAGAATGCCGGACAATACATCATCAAAAGCGGGAGAGGTGGTTTTTCGGCTGCAAGTAGGTGTGAATGTCCAGCCATAATCACTCACAAACGGGGGAAGAAAAGGTAGTATTTCCAGACCACACATGATCAAAACAGGGAATGGAGGTGGTTCAGCTGCAAGGTGTGAATGTCTGACTAAAGTTTGTAAAAACCGTGTAAGACAAGGGGCGAATGCCCGACAATGTATGATCAAAAGAGGGAGCGGAGGTTTTCGGCTGCAAGGTCTGAATGTCCAACCACAATTTGTAAAAATCGGGGAAGAAAAGGCTCGAAAGCCCGACTATACACCATCAAAAGCGGGAGCAGAGGTGTTCAGTTGCAAGAAGGTCTGAATATCCGACCAAAAATTAATGAAAAATGGGTAAGAAAAGGTGCAAATGCCAAATAATACATCATCAAAAGCAGGAGCGGATGTGTTCGGCTACAAGAAGGTTTGAATGTCCAACCATAGTAAGTAATAGGCGGGTAAGAAAAGGCTCGAATGCCCGACTATATACCATCAAAAGCGGAAGCGGAGGTGTTCGGCTGCAAGACGGTGTGAACGTCCGACCAAAGTTTGTAAAAAGCAGTTAAGAAAATGTTCGAATATCCAACCAAACATAATCAAAAGCGGGAGCAGAGCTGTTCGACTGCAAGTAGGTGTGAATATCAGATCATAATTTGCAAAAAGCTGTTGAGAAAGGGTGAGAATGCCCGACTATACACTATCAAATGTGGGAGCGGAGTTGTTCGGCTGTGAGTAGGTGTGATTCTACAACCATAATTGCTGAAAAATGTGTTAGAAAAGGTAAGAATGCCGGACCATATATCACCAAAAGCGGGAGAGGTTGTGTTCGGCTGCAAGTAGGTGTGAATGTCCAGCCATAATTACTCACAAACGGGTAAGAAAGGGTACTATTGCCAGACCATATATGATCAAAACAGGGAGCGGAGGTGGTTCAGCTGCAAGAAGGTTTGAATGTCCGACTAAAGTTTGTAAAAAGCGGGTAAGACAAGGTGTGAATTCCCGACAATGTATGATCAAAAGAGGAGTGGAGGATTTCGGCTGCAAGAAGGTCTGAATGTCCACCCATAATTACTGAAAAATGGGTAAGAAAAGGTGCGAAAGCTCAACCGCACATGATCATAAGTGGATGAAAAGGTGTTCGACTGCAAGTAGGTGTGAATGTAAGATCATAATTTGTAAAAAGCGGGTAAGAAAAGGTAAGAATGCCCAACCATAAATTATCAAAAGCGGCAGCAGAGTTTCGACTGGTATTTATCAATGTCTAGATAGATTTCAACAAAAAACAACGTTGTACTTTGCAGTAAAAGAAAGTGCAAATCAAAAGTTTTAGGAATCCGAGAATAAGCTTATTTTCATGAGTTCTGCACGATTTCGGATTTTATGTATAAAATTAATTCCTTCACGCAAACTAAGTTAACACTGCTTTGTCATTCATATGTACCCATTTCTACATATATTTCAAGCATAAACTTCCTCATACTACCCTGAATGAGAAAGAGCAACACTTGTGATTAAGCCATACGCCCCTTTTGAGGAGTTCTGCATGGTTTGGGATTTTATCTATAAAATTAATTCCTTCACTCAAACTATGTTAAAACGGCTTTTACCTTCATATTTATCAATGTCTCGATAGATTTAAACAAAAAAACAACGTTGTACTTTGCAATAAAAGAAAGAGCAAATCAAAAGTTTTAGGAATCCGAGAATAAGCTTCTTTTCATACGTTCTGCATGATTTGGGATTTTATGTATAAAATTAATTCCTTCACTCAAACTAAGTTAACACTGCTTTGTCCTTCATATGTACCCATTTCTACATATATTTCAAGCATAAACTTCCTCATACTACCCTGAATGAGAAAGAGCCACACTTGTGATTAAGCCATACGCCCCTTTTGAGGAGTTCTGCATGATTTGGGATTTTATCTATAAAATCAATTCCTTCACTCAAACTATGTTAAAATGGCTTTTACCTTCATATTTATCAATGTCTCGATAGATTTAAACAAAAAAACAACGTTGTACTTTGCAATAAAAGAAAGAGCAAATCAAAAGTTTTAGGAATCCGAGAATAAGCTTATTTTCATGAGTTCTGCACGATTTCGGATTTTATGTATAAAATGAATTCATTCACTCAAACCAAGTTAAAACTGCTTTTTCATTCATATTTATCAATGTCTAGATCGACTTCAACAAAGAACAACATTGTATTTTGCAGTAGAAGAAAGAGCAACACTGAAGGATCAGGAATCCGAGAATAAGCTTATTTTTCTTCTTCTTCTACTGCAAAGTCCAATGTTTTTCTTTGTTGAAGTCGATCTAGACATTGATGAATATGGAAGGACAAAGCAGTTTTAACTTGGTTTGAGCAAAGCAATTCATTTTATAGCAAAATCCGAAATCGTGCAGAACTCATGAAAGCAGGCTTATACTCGGATTCCTGAAACTTTAGATTTGCTCTTTCTTTTACTGCAAAGTACAACGTTGTTTTTTTGTTTAAATCTTTCTAGACATGGTAAATATGAAGGACAAATCAGTTTTAACATAGTTTGAGTGAAGTAATGCATTTTATAAGCAAAATCCCAAATCATGCAAAACTCACGAAAAGCTTTTTCTCGCTTTTCACTGCTTTTTACAAACTTTGGTCGGACGTTCACACCTTCTTGCATCCGAACACCTCCGCTTCCGCTTTTGATGATGTATATTCGGGCATTCGAACCTTTTATTACCCGCTTTTTACAAACCATTGTTGTACTTTCACACCTTCTTGCAGCCGAACACCACCTCTCCCGCTTTTGATGATGTATGGTCCAGTATTCTTACCTTTTCTAACACATTTTTCAGCAATTATGGTCGGACATTCACACCTACTCACAGCTGGACACCTCCGCTCCCGCTTTTGATCATACAATGTCGGGACATCGCTCCTTGTCTTACCAGCTTTTTACAAACTTTAGTCGAACATTCACACCTTCTTGCAGCTGAACACCTCCGCTCCCGCTTTTGATGATGTATAGTCGGGCTTTCGAGCCTTTTCTTACCCGGTTTTTACAAATTATGGTTGGACATTCAGACCTTGCAGCCGAACACCTCCGCTCTCTCTTTTGATCATACATTGTCGGGCATTCGCACCTTGTCTTACCCGCTTTTTACAAACTATAGTCAGACATTCACACCTTGCAGCTGAACCTCCGCTCCCTGTTTTGATCATGTATGGTCTGGCAATACTACCTTTTCTTCCCCCGTTTGTGATTAATTATGGCTGGACATTCAAACCTACTTTCAGTCGAACAGCTCTGCTCCCGCTTTTGATTATGTTTGGTTGGATATTCGAACCTTTTCTTAACTGCTTTTTACAAACCATGGTCGTACTTTCACACCGTCTTACAGCGGAACACCTCCGCTCCCGCTTTTTATGGTGTATAGTCGGGCATTTGAACCTTTTCTTACCCGCTATTTACAAACTATGGTAGGACATTCAAACTTTCGTGTATCCGAAAACCTCCGCTCTCTCTTTTGATCATACATTGTCGGACATTCACACCTTTTCTTACCGGCTTTTTACAAACCATGGTCGGACTGTCACACCCACTTGCATCCGAAGACCTCCGCCCCAAATTTTGTTGATATTTAGTCGGACATTCGCACCTTACCCGCTTTTGGCAAACTATGGCCTTCTTGCAGCCAAACAACTCTGATCTTGCTTTTGATGATGTAAGGTTGGGCATTCAGACCTTGCTTCACCTGCTTTTCACCAAATATAGTCGGACATTCACACCTTCTTGCAGCCGAACACTTCCGCTCCACCTTTTAGTGTTCTATCACACCTTTTTTTTCACCGCATTTTATACATTATGGTTGGAAATTTTCAACCACTCTCATCCGAAGACCTCTCCTCCCGCTTTTGTTAATATATTTGAACTTTAGTTTGACATTCAAACCTTCTTGCAGCTGAACCACCTCCGCTCCCTGTTTTGATCATATATGGTCTGGCTACTACCTTTTCTTACCCGTTTGTGAGTAATTATGGCTGGACATTCACACCTACTTGCAGTCGAACACAACCTCTCTCGCTTTTGATGATGTATGGACCGGCATTTTTACCTTTTCTAACACATTTTTCAGCAATTATGGTCGGAGATTCACACCTACTCACAGCCGAACAACTCCGCTCCCGCATTTGATGATGTATAGTCGGGCATTCTCACCCTTTCTCATCAGCTTTTTGCAAATTATGATCTGACATTCACACCTACTTGCAGTCGAACAGCTCTGCTCCCGCTTTTGATTATGTTTGGTTGGATATTCGAACCTTTTCTTAACTTCTTTTTACATATTTTGGTTGGATGTTCACACCTTCTTGTAGCCGAACACTTCCACTCCTGCTTTTGATGATGTATGGTTGGGCATTCACACCTTTTTTTTGCCCATTTTTCAGGAATTATGGGTGGATATTCACACCTTGCAGCTGAACACCTCCTATCCCACTTATGATCATGTGCGGTTTGATTTTCGAAAAGTTTCTTTCATGTTTTCTAGCAATTATTGATGGACATGTAGACCTTCTTGCAGCTGAACAACTCCGCTCCCGCTTTTGATGATACATTGTCAGGCATTCGCACCTTGTCTTACCCACTTTTTACAAACTTTAGTCGAACAGTCACACCTTTTTGCAGCCGAACACCACCTCTCCCGCTTTTGATGATGTATGGTCCAGCATTCTTACCTTTTCTAACACATTCTTCAGCAATTATGGTCGGACATTCACACCTACTCAGAGCCGAACACCTCCGCTCCCGCATTTGATGGTGTATAGTCGGGCATTCTCACCCTTTCTCATCAGCTTTTTACAAATTATGATCTGACATTCACACCTGCTTTTGATAATGTATTGTTAGGCATTCGCACCTTTTTTTTTACCCATTTTTCATGAATTATGGGTGGACATTCACACCTTCTTGCAGCCAAACACCTCCTCTACCGCTTATGATCATGTGCGGTTTGATATTCGAAAATTTACTTTCTTGTTTTAAAGCAATTATTCATGGACATTCAAACCTTCTTTTTGATGGTGTATAGTTGGGCTTTCGAGCCTTTTCTTCCCGGTTTTTACAAACCATGGTCGGACTTTCACACCTTCTTGTAGCCGTACAACTCCGCTCCCGCTATTGATTGTGTACAGTCGGGTATTTTAACCTTTTCTTACCCGCTTTTTACCAACTATGGTCGGACATTCACACCGTCTTACAGCGGAACACCTCTGCTCCCGCTTTTGATGGTGTATAGTCGGGCATTCGAACCTTTTCTTACCCGCTTTTTACAAACTATGGTGGGACATTCAAACCTTCTTGTATCCGAAAACCTCCGCTCTCTCTTTTGATCATACATTGTCGGACATTCGCACCTTTTCTTACCCGCTTTTTACAAACCATGGTCGGACTTTCACATCTTCTTGTAGCCGAACACATCCGCTCCCGCTATTGATTGTGTACAGTCGGGTATTTTAACCTTTTCTTACCCGCTTTTTACAAACCATTGTTGGACTTTCACACCTTCTTGCAGCCGAACACCACCTCTCCCGCTTTTGATGATGTATGGTCCAGTATTCTTACCTTTTCTAACACATTTTTCAGCAATTATGGTCGGACATTCACACCTACTCACAGCTGGACACCTCCGCTCCCGCTTTTGATCATACAATGTCGGGACATCGCTCCTTGTCTTACCAGCTTTTTACAAACTTTAGTCGAACATTCACACCTTCTTGCAGCTGAACACCTCCGCTCCCGCTTTTGATGATGTATAGTCGGGCTTTCGAGCCTTTTCTTACCCGGTTTTTACAAATTATGGTTGGACATTCAGACCTTGCAGCCGAACACCTCCGCTCTCTCTTTTGATCATACATTGTCGGGCATTCGCACCTTGTCTTACCCGCTTTTTACAAACTATAGTCAGACATTCACACCTTGCAGCTGAACCTCCGCTCCCTGTTTTGATCATGTATGGTCTGGCAATACTACCTTTTCTTCCCCCGTTTGTGAGTAATTATGGCTGGACATTCACACCTACTTGCAGTCGAACAGCTCTGCTCCCGCTTTTGATTATGTTTGGTTGGATATTCGAACCTTTTCTTAACTGCTTTTTACAAACCATGGTCGTACTTTCACACCGTCTTGTAGCCGAACAACTCCGCTCCCGCTATTGATTTTGTACAGTCGGGTATTTTAACCTTTTCTTACCCGCTTTTTACCAACTATGGTCGGACATTCACACCGTCTTACAGCGGAACACCTCCGCTCCCGCTTTTTATGGTGTATAGTCGGGCATTTGAACCTTTTCTTACCCGCTATTTACAAACTATGGTAGGACATTCAAACTTTCGTGTATCCGAAAACCTCCGCTCTCTCTTTTGATCATACATTGTCGGACATTCGCACCTTTTCTTACCGGCTTTTTACAAACCATGGTCGGACTGTCACACCTTCTTGTAGCCGAACACATCCGCTCCCGCTATTGATTGTGTACAGTCGGGTATATTAAACTTGTCTTACCCGCTTTTTACAAAGTATGGTTGGACATTCACACCTTCGTACAGCGGAACACCTCCGCTCCCTCTTTTGATGGTGTATGTTCGGGCATTCAAACCTTTTCTTACCCGCTTTTTCCAAACTATGGTCAGCTATTCACAGCTTCCTCTCCACCCACCATACTTGTATGGTGGGATATTCACACCCACTTGCATCCGAAGACCTCCGCCCCAAATTTTGTTGATATTTAGTCGGACATTCGCACCTTACCCGCTTTTGGCAAACTATGGCCTTCTTGCAGCCAAACAACTCTGATCTTGCTTTTGATGATGTAAGGTGGGGCATTCAGACCTTGCTTCACCTGCTTTTCACCAAATATAGTCGGACATTCACACCTTCTTGCAGCCGAACACTTCCGCTCCACCTTTTAGTGTTCTATCACACCTTTTTTTTCACCGCATTTTATACATTATGGTTGGAAATTTTCAACCACTCTCATCCGAAGACCTCTCCTCCCGCTTTTGTTAATATATTTGAACTTTAGTTTGACATTCAAACCTTCTTGCAGCTGAACCACCTCCGCTCCCTGTTTTGATCATATATGGTCTGGCTACTACCTTTTCTTACCCGTTTGTGAGTAATTATGGCTGGACATTCACACTTACTTGCAGTCGAACACAACCTCTCTCGCTTTTGATGATGTATGGACCGGCATTTTTACCTTTTCTAACACATTTTTCAGCAATTATGGTCGGAGATTCACACCTACTCACAGCCGAACAACTCCGCTCCCGCTTTTGATGATGTATAGTCGGGCATTCTCACCCTTTCTCATCAGCTTTTTGCAAATTATGATCTGACATTCACACCTACTTGCAGTCGAACAGCTTTGCTCCCGATTTTGATTATGTTTGGTTGGATATTCGAACCTTTTCTTAACTTCTTTTTACATATTTTGGTTGGACGTTCACACCTTCTTGTAGCCGAACACTTCCACTCCTGCTTTTGATGATGTATGGTTGGGCATTCACACCTTTTTTTTGCCCATTTTTCAGGAATTATGGGTGGACATTCACACCTTGCAGCTGAACACCTCCTATCCCACTTATGATCATGTGCGGTTTGATTTTCGAAAAGTTTCTTTCATGTTTTCTAGCAATTATTGATGGACATGTAGACCTTCTTGCAGCTGAACACCTCCGCTCCCGCTTTTGATGATACATTGTCAGGCATTCGCACCTTGTCTTACCCACTTTTTACAAACTTTAGTCGAACAGTCACACCTTTTTGCAGCCGAACACCACCTCTCCCGCTTTTGATGATGTATGGTCCAGCATTCTTACCTTTTCTAACACATTCTTCAGCAATTATGGTCGGACATTCACACCTACTCAGAGCCGAACACCTCCGCTCCCGCATTTGATGGTGTATAGTCGGGTATTCACACCCTTTCTCATCAGCTTTTTACAAATTATGATCTGACATTCACACCTGCTTTTGATAATGTATTGTTAGGCATTCGCACCTTTTTTTTTACCCATTTTTCATGAATTATGGGTGGACATTCACACCTTCTTGCAGCCGAACACCTCCTCTCCCGCTTATGATCATGTGCGGTTTGATATTCGAAAATTTACTTTCTTGTTTTAAAGCAATTATTGATGGACATTCAAACCTTCTTTTTGATGGTGTATAGTCGGGCTTTCGAGCCTTTTCTTCCCGGTTTTTACAAACCATGGTCGGACTTTCACACCTTCTTGTAGCCGAACAACTCCGCTCCCGCTATTGATTGTGTACAGTCGGGTATTTTAACCTTTTCTTACCCGCTTTTTACCAAGTATGGTCGGACATTCACACCTTCGTACAGCGGAACACCTCCGCTCCCTCTTTTGATGGTGTATGTTCGGGCATTCAAACCTTTTCTTACCCGCTTTTTCCAAACTATGGTCGGCTATTTACAGCTTCCTCTCCACCATACTTGTATGGTGGGATATTCACACCCACTTGCATCCGAAGACCTCCGCCCCAAATTTGGTTGATATTTAGTCGGACATTCGCACCTTACCCGCTTTTGGAAAACTATGGCCTTCTTGCAGCCAAACACCTCTGATCTCGCTTTTGATGATATAAGGTTGGGCATTCAGACCTTGCTTCACCTGCTTTTCACCAAATATAGTCGGACATTCACACCTTCTTGCAGCCGAACACTTCCGCTTTTAGTGTTCTATGAGGCATTCACATATTTTTTTTCACCGTATTTTATAGATTATGGTTGGAAATTCTCACCCACTCTCATCCGAAGACCTCTCCTCCCGCTTTTGTTAATATATAGTCGGGCATTCGAACCTTTTCTTACCCGCTTTTTACAAATTATAGTCGAACATTCACACCTACTTGCAGCTGAATACTTCCGCTCCACCTTGTAGGTATGTATGGTTGGCATTTGCACCTCTTTTTATACTGATTGCTGAAGATTAAGTTGTACTTTCTCAAACTACAACTTTTTTTTATTTGTTGAAACTTGATTTGAAGTGGATAAATAAGGAGGACAAACAGTTTTAAGTCAGGCTGATAGAAGGAATTAATTTTATAGCAAAATCTGTACTTCGTCATATGTCGAGAGATGCTTATTGCTGAAGAAGTTCTTTCTCATTCTACAAAGTACAACGTTGTTTATCGTTGAAACTTGATTAGACATGAATAAATATGAAGGACAAAGCAGTCTTAACTTGGTTTGAGTTAATGAATTCGTTTTATAGGAGAATCCGAATTCGTGCATAACTCATAAAATAGAGCTTATTTTCGGATTCCTGAAGAATGATTCTGGTTCTTTCTAATAATACAAAGTTTGTTGTTTATTGTTGAAACTTCATCAGAAGTGAAGAAATAAATGAATGCCTATCAACAAATTGACCTTCTGTTGACCTTCGGGGAGGTGAGTATCTTCACTAGACTCACCTGTCTGCTCTTCCTCCTCATTTAGCGTAGCTCCACCCTCTGCCTGTGAATTCTCACAGACTTCAACACTGAGTGGTGAGGCCTCTACAGGCCCCTCCCCTTTTTGCTCCTCACTTCCAATCCAAGCTTTTGGCGGGAAGTTTGAATTTATTGGGTCAACCTCTTCACTTTGTTCACCAACTGCCACCTTTGGTCCTTCTCTTTGTTGGCTTGACTGTGGCTTTACCGTCTTTAATTTGTTGGCAAAAGATTTAGGGCAATCTCTGAAGAGGTGATTTAATTCTCCACAGAGATTACATTTCCTGCCATTTGGACACTCTCCAAAAGTTTGCCCAATTTCTCTGCTCTTCCCACATAACACCTTGGTACAAGCCTCAACCAGGTGCCCATGCTCACCACACTTGCGGCAGAACTTGGGCTGCCCCTGGTAGTGGATGTAACCTCGGTTTTCAAGGTGGCCAGAGTGTCGCCCACCCGCTGCACTGAGCACTCTTCAGCCCTTTTAAATGGTATAACTTTGCACTCCCGCACGCTCCAGCAAGCACCATTCAAGCAACAACTTTGCACTCCAGCTTCGAACATCGGCACAGTCGCAACAAGTAAGGCGACTCTACTCAGAGAAGTCACTCTGCACAGTAACAAGATTTCTTTTGCACAGACAGAAAGGGCTTCACCCGCAAAGGTAAAGCCTGCCAAAAATAGAAACAACTCATTAGTGCTGCTCTCCACAGAAATCTTTAGTAAAAGGCGAAAGACTTGTACGTTATGAAGAGAAACCAGAGTACGATTATCCGTCACTGCGGGAGCAGGGCATCAGGCTTGTTGGCATAGCCACCTTCCCCATGGTGAGTTTTGCTTGGTTGAGACACTTGCTCCCCCCCCCCTTGCTCCTCGGCTGACCAAGTAGGAACAATCGGGCCCTATTCGATGGCTGCCATGTCTTTTACTCTGTGCAAAAGACAAGGCAGCAACAAAAACACCACGAGAATCCCGTATTGAGGCTTTGTTCTGACCGCTCATTCGGGGTCGCATTTCTTTCAAGCAATTCTCCTGGTTAGCCCACACTCGGCTCGCTCCCATAGCCGTGTTAAAGTAGTTCGCATTCACTCTCTTTTCCCATCAGACTCTTGGGATTTTATCTATAAAATGAATTCCTTCACTCAAACTATGTGAAAACTGCTTTGTCCTTAATATTTACCATGTCTAGAAAGATTTAAACAAAAAAAACAACGTGTACTTTGCAGTAAAAGAAAGAGCAAATCTAAAGTTTCAGGAATCCGAGAATAAGCTTACTTTCATGAGTTCTTCACGATTTCGGATTTTGCTATAAAATGAATTCCTTCACTCAAACTAAATTAAAACTGCTAAACCGCTAATCTGTTATATGTAAGGCAGATGTCAAATTCACCGAAATAGGATCAAAGGGTATTCGGCCAATCGAGCTGTAGCAACTTCGGTGAAAGAGTATAAGTTGAAGAGTTTGTGAATAAAGGTGTGCGCACACATAGTGTGCTGTACGAAAATAGGCAGGGAGCAATGCCGGCTGGGGTATATGTTCTTGTATGTTGTCTGACTGTTTGATTTGAATGTGTTGTGTAAGTGTCTTGTTGAATGTTACATGTTTGGGCTTTGACACGCTTCACTGTGGTTGTTAACTGTGTGGTGTGTCCTGAAATGTTATATGTTTGGGCTGTGTGACATGCTTAATGCTTGTCAGTAGCTACCCACTTATTCATATACTATCAAAGTATGTCCGGACTTCTTATGTTGTCAGTTCCCATCAAAAGCGGAAGCGGAGGTCTTCGGATGCAAGTGGGTGTGAATATCCCACCATACAAGTATGGTGGAGAGGAAGCTGTGAATGGCCGACCATAGTAAAAGGCGGGTGAGAGAAGGTGCGAATGCCTAACCATACATCATCAAAAGAGGGAGCGGAGGTGTTCCGCTGTAAGACGGTGTGAATGTCCGACCATAGATGGTAAAAAGCGGGTAAGAAAAGGTTAAATTACCCGACTGTACACAATCAAAAGAGGGAGCGGAGTTGTTCAGCTAAGAGAAGGTGTGAAAGTCCGACCTTGGTTTGTAAAAAGCGGGTAAGAAAAGGTTCGTATGCCCGAATATACACCATCAAAAGCGGAAGCGGAGGTGTTCGGCTGCAAGATATTGTGAACGTCCAACCAAAGTTTGTAAAAAGCAGTTGAGAAAAGGTTCGAATATCTAACCAAACATAATCAAAAGCGGGAGCAGAGCTGTTCGACTGGAAGTAGGTGTGAATGTCAGATCATAATTTTCAAAAAGCTGATGAGAAAGGGTGAGAATGCCCGACTATACATCATCAAATGCGGGAGCGGAGTTGTTCGGCTGTGAGTAGGTGTGAATCTCCGACCATAATTGCTGAAAAATGTGTTAGAATAGGTAAAAATGCCGGTCCATACATCATCAAAAGCGAGAGAGGTTGTGTTCGGCTGCAAGTAGGTGTGAATGTCCAGCCATAATTACTCACAAACGGGTAAGAAAAGGTAGTATTGCCAGACCATATATGATCAAAACAGGGAGCGGAGGTGGTTCAGCTGCAAGAAGGTTTGAATGTCCGACTAAAGTTCAAATATATTAAAGAAAGCGGGAGGAGAGGTCTTCGGATGAGAGTGGTTGAAAATTTCCAACCATAATGTATAAAATGCGGCGAAAAAAAGGTGTGAAAGAACACTAAAAGGTGGAGCGGAAGTGTTCGGCTGCAAGAAGGTGTGAATATCCGACTATATTTGGTGAAAAGCAGGTGAAGCAAGGTCTGAATGCCCAACCTTACATCATCAAAAGCGAGATCAGAGGTGTTTGGCTGCAAGAAGGCCATAGTTTGCCAAAAGCGGGTAAGGTGCGAATGTCCGACTAAATATCAACAAAATTTGGGGCAGAGGTCTTCGGATGCAAGTGGGTGTGAATATCCAACCATACAAGTATGTTGGAGAGGAAGCTGTGAATAGCCGACCATAGTTTGGAAAAAGCGGGTAAGAAAAGGTTTGAATACCCGAACATACACCATCAAAAGAGGGAGCGGAGGTGTTCCGCTGTACGAAGGTGTGAATGTCCGACCATAGTTGGTAAAAAGCGGGTAAGAAAAGGTTAAAATACCCGACTGTACACAATCAATAGCGGGAGCGGAGTTGTTCGGCTACTAAAAGGTGTGAAAGTCCGACCCTGGTTTGTAAAAAGCGGGTAAGAAAAGGTTCGAATGCCCGAACATACACCAACAAAAGAGGGAGCGGAGGTGTTCGGCTGCAAGAAGGTGTGAACGTCCGACCATAGTTTGTAAAAAAGCAGTTAAGAAAAGGTTTGAATATCTAACCAAACATAATCAAAAGCGGGAGCAGAGCTGTTCGACTGCAAGTAGGTGTGAATGTCAGAGAATAATTTGCAAAAAGCTGATGAGAAAGGGTGAGAAATCCCGACTATACACCATCAAATGCGGTAGCGGAGTTGTTCGGCTGTGAGTAGGTGTGATTCTCCAACCATAATTGCTGAAAAATGTGTTAGAAAAGGTAAGAATGCCGGTCCATACATCATCAAAAGCGGGGTGAGGTGGTGTTCGGCTGCAAGTAGGTGTGAATGTCCATTAATAATTGCTTTAAAACATGAAAGAAAATTTTCGAATATCAAACCTTACATGATCATTAGCGGGAGAGGAGGTGTTCAGCTGCAAGAAGATGTGAATATCCACCCATAATTACTGAAAAATGGGTAGGAAAAGATGCGAATGTCCAACCATAAATCATCAAAAGCAGGAGTGGAGTTGTTCAGCTACAAAAAGGTATGAAAGTCCAACCATGGTTTGTAAAAAGCGGGTAAGAGAAGGTTCGAATACCCGAATATATACCATCAAAAGCGGAAGTGGGGGTGTTCGGCTGCAAGAAGGTGTGAAAGTCCGACCAAATATTGTAAAAAGCAGTTAAGAAAAGGTTTGAATATCCAACCGAACATAATCAAAAGCGGGAGCAGAGCTGTTCGACTGCAAGTAGGTGTGAATGTCCAGCCATAATTACTCACAAACGGGGGAAGAAAAGGTAGTATTTCCAGACCACACATGATCAAAACAGGGAATGGAGGTGGTTCAGCTGCAAGGTGTGAATGTCTGACTAAAGTTTGTAAAAACCGTGTAAGACAAGGGGCGAATGCCCGACAATGTATGATCAAAAGAGGGAGCGGAGGTTTTCGGCTGCAAGGTCTGAATGTCCAACCATAATTTGTAAAAATCGGGGAAGAAAAGGCTCGAAAGCCCGACTATACACCATCAAAAGCGGGAGCAGAGGTGTTCAGGTGCAAGCAGGTGTGAATGTCCGACCAATAATTACTGAAAAATGGGTAAGAAAAGGTGCGAATGCCAAATCATACATCATCAAAAGCAGGAGCGGATGTTTTCGGCTACAAGAAGGTTTGAATGTCCAACCATAGTAATTAATAGGTGGGTAAGAAAAGGCTCGAATGCCCGACTATACACCATCAAAAGCGGAAGCGGAGGTGTTCGGCTGCAAGATATTGTGAACGTCCGACCAAAGTTTGTAAAAAGCAGTTAAGAAAAGGTTCGAATATCTAACCAAACATAATCAAAAGCGGGAGCAGAGCTGTTCGACTGCAAGTAGGTGTGAATATCAGATCATAATTTGCAAAAAGCTGATGAGAAAGGGTGAGAATGCCCGACTATACACCATCAAATGCGGGAGCGGAGTTGTTCGGCTGTGAGTAGGTGTGAATCTCCGACCATAATTGCTGAAAAATGTGTTAGAAAAGGTAAGAATGCCGGTCCATACATCATCAAAAGCGAGAGAGGTTGTGTTCGGCTGCAAGTAGGTGTGAATGTCCATTAATAATTGCTTTAAAACATGAAAGAAAATTTTCGAATATCAAACCTTACATGATCATTAGCGGGAGAGGAGGTGTTCAGCTGCAAGAAGATGTGAATATCCACCCATAATTACTGAAAAATGGGTAGGAAAAGATGCGAATGTCCAACCATAAATCATCAAAAGCAGGAGTGGAGTTGTTCAGCTACAAGAAGGTATGAAAGTCCAACCATGGTTTGTAAAAAGCGGGTAAGAAAAGGTTCGAATACCCGAATATATACCATCAAAAGCGGAAGCGGAGGTGTTCGGCTGCAAGAAGGTGTGAACGTCCGACCAAAGTTTGTAAAAAGCAGTTAAGAAAAGGTTTGAATATACAAACGAACATAATCAAAAGCGGGAGCAGAGCTGTTCGACTGCAAGTAGGTGTGAATGTCAGATCATAATTGCTGAAAAATGTGATAGAAAAGACTAGAATGCCGGACAATACATCATCAAAAGCGGGAGAGGTGGTTTTTCGGCTGCAAGTAGGTGTGAATGTCCAGCCATAATCACTCACAAACGGGGGAAGAAAAGGTAGTATTTCCAGACCACACATGATCAAAACAGGGAATGGAGGTGGTTCAGCTGTAAGGTGTGAATGTCTGACTAAAGTTTTTAAAAACCGTGTAAGACAAGGTGTGAATTCCCGACAATGTATGATCAAAAGAGGAGTGGAGGATTTCGGCTGCAAGAAGGTCTGAATGTCCACCCATAATTACTGAAAAATGGGTAAGAAAAGGTGCGAAAGCCCAACCGCACATGATCATAAGTGGATGAGAAGGTGTTCGACTGCAAGTAGGTGTGAATGTAAGATCATAATTTGTAAAAAGCGGGTAAGAAAAGGTAAGAATGCCCAACCATAAATTATCAAAAGCGGCAGCAGAGTTTCGACTGGTATTTATCAATGTCTAGATAGATTTCAACAAAAAACAACGTTGTACTTTGCAGTAAAAGAAAGTGCAAATCAAAAGTTTTAGGAATCCGAGAATAAGCTTATTTTCATGAGTTCTGCACGATTTCGGATTTTATGTATAAAATGAATTCCTTCACGCAAACTAAGTTAACACTGCTTTGTCATTCATATGTACCCATTTCTACATATATTTCAAGCATAAACTTCCTCATACTACCCTGAATGAGAAAGAGCAACACTTGTGATTAAGCCATACGCCCCTTTTGAGGAGTTCTGCATGGTTTGGGATTTTATCTATAAAATTAATTCCTTCACTCAAACTATGTTAAAACGGCTTTTACCTTCATATTTATCAATGTCTCGATAGATTTAAACAAAAAAACAACGTTGTACTTTGCAATAAAAGAAAGAGCAAATCAAAAGTTTTAGGAATCCGAGAATAAGCTTATTTTCATGAGTTCTGCACGATTTCGGATTTTATGTATAAAATGAATTCATTCACTCAAACCAAGTTAAAACTGCTTTTTCCTTCATATTTATTAATGTCTAGATCGACTTCAACAAAGAACAACATTGTATTTTGCAGTAGAAGAAAGAGCAAAACTGAAGGATCAGGAATCCGAGAATAAGCTTCTTTTCATACGTTCTGCATGATTTGGGATTTTATGTATAAAATTAATTCCTTCACTCAAACTAAGTTAACACTGCTTTGTCCTTCATATATACCCATTTCTACATATATTTCAAGCATAAACTTCCTCATACTACCCTGAATGAGAAAGAGCCACACTTGTGATTAAGCCATACGCCCCTTTTGAGGAGTTCTGCATGATTTGGGATTTTATCTATAAAATCAATTCCTTCACTCAAACTATGTTAAAACGGCTTTTACCTTCATATTTATCAATGTCTCGATAGATTTAAACAAAAAAACAACGTTGTACTTTGCAGTAAAAGAAAGAGCCAATCAAAAGTTTTAGGAATCCGAGAATAAGCTTATTTTCATGAGTTCTGCACGATTTCGGATTTTATGTATAAAATGAATTCATTCACTCAAACCAAGTTAAAACTGCTTTTTCATTCATATTTATCAATGTCTAGATCGACTTCAACAAAGAACAACATTGTATTTTGCAGTAGAAGAAAGAGCAAAACTGAAGGATCAGGAATCCGAGAATAAGCTTATTTTCTTATGGGCAAGTGGGAACTGCTTTGTCCTTCGTATTTATCAATGTGTAGATGGATTTCAACTTCTTCTACTGCAAAGTCCAATGTTTTTCTTTGTTGAAGTCGATCTAGACATTGATGAATATGGAAGGACAAAGCAGTTTTAACTTGGTTTGAGCAAAGCAATTCATTTTATAGCAAAATCCGAAATCGTGCAGAACTCATGAAAGCAGGCTTATACTCGGATTCCTGAAACTTTAGATTTGCTCTTTCTTTTACTGCAAAGTACAACGTTGTTTTTTTGTTTAAATCTTTCTAGACATGGTAAATATGAAGGACAAATCAGTTTTAACATAGTTTGAGTGAAGTAATGCATTTTATAAGCAAAATCCCAAATCATGCAAAACTCACGAAAAGCTTTTTCTCGCTTTTCACTGCTTTTTACAAACTTTGGTCGGACGTTCACACCTTCTTGCATCCGAACACCTCCGCTTCCGCTTTTGATGATGTATATTCGGGCATTCGAACCTTTTATTACCCGCTTTTTACAAACCATTGTTGGACTTTCACACCTTCTTGCAGCCGAACACCACCTCTCCCGCTTTTGATGATGTATGGTCCAGTATTCTTACCTTTTCTAACACATTTTCAGCAATTATGGTCGGACATTCACACCTACTCACAGCTGGACACCTCCGCTCCCGCTTTTGATCATACAATGTCGGGACATCGCTCCTTGTCTTACCAGCTTTTTACAAACTTTAGTCGAACATTCACACCTTCTTGCAGCTGAACCCCTCCGCTCCCGCTTTTGATGATGTATAGTCGGGCTTTCGAGCCTTTTCTTACCCGGTTTTTACAAATTATGGTTGGACATTCAGACCTTGCAGCCGAACACCTCCGCTCTCTCTTTTGATCATACATTGTCGGGCATTCGCACCTTGTCTTACCCGCTTTTTACAAACTATAGTCAGACATTCACACCTTGCAGCTGAACCTCCGCTCCCTGTTTTGATCTTGTATGGTCTGGCAATACTACCTTTTCTTCCCCCGTTTGTGATTAATTATGGCTGGACATTCAAACCTACTTGCAGTCGAACAGATCTGCTCCCGCTTTTGATTATGTTTTGTTGGATATTCGAACCTTTTCTTAACTGCTTTTTACAAACCATGGTCGTACTTTCACACCGTCTTGTAGCCGAACAACTCCGCTCTCGCTATTGATTTTGTACAGTCGGGTATTTTAACCTTTTCTTACCCGCTTTTTACCAACTATGGTCGGACATTCACACCGTCTTACAGCGGAACACCTCCGCTCCCGCTTTTTATGGTGTATAGTCGGGCATTTGAACCTTTTCTTACCCGCTATTTACAAACTATGGTAGGACATTCAAACTTTCGTGTATCCGAAAACCTCCGCTCTCTCTTTTGATCATACATTGTCGGACATTCGCACCTTTTCTTACCGGCTTTTTACAAACCATGGTCGGACTGTCACACCTTCTTGTAGCCGAACACATCCGCTCCCGCTATTGATTGTGTACAGTCGGGTATATTAACCTTTTCTTACCCGCTTTTTACCAAGTATGGTTGGACATTCACACCTTCGTACAGCGGAACACCTCCGCTCCCTCTTTTGATGGTGTATGTTCGGGCATTCAAACCTTTTCTTACCCGCTTTTTCCAAACTATGGTCGGCTATTCACAGCTTCCTCTCCACCCACCATACTTGTATGGTGGGATATTCACACCCACTTGCATCCGAAGACCTCCGCCCCAAATTTTGTTGATATTTAGTCGGACATTCGCACCTTACCCGCTTTTGGCAAACTATGGCCTTCTTGCAGCCAAACAACTCTGATCTTGCTTTTGATGATGTAAGGTTGGGCATTCAGACCTTGCTTCACCTGCTTTTCACCAAATATAGTCGGACATTCACACCTTCTTGCAGCCGAACACTTCCGCTCCACCTTTTAGTGTTCTATCACACCTTTTTTTTCACCGCATTTTATACATTATGGTTGGAAATTTTCAACCACTCTCATCCGAAGACCTCTCCTCCCGCTTTTGTTAATATATTTGAACTTTAGTTTGACATTCAAACCTTCTTGCAGCTGAACCACCTCCGCTCCCTGTTTTGATCATATATGGTCTGGCTACTACCTTTTCTTACCCGTTTGTGAGTAATTATGGCTGGACATTCACACCTACTTGCAGTCGAACACAACCTCTCTCGCTTTTGATGATGTATGGACCGGCATTTTTACCTTTTCTAACACATTTTTCAGCAATTATGGTCGGAGATTCACACCTACTCACAGCCGAACAACTCCGCTCCCGCTTTTGATGATGTATAGTCGGGCATTCTCACCCTTTCTCATCAGCTTTTTACAAATTATGATCTGACATTCACACCTACTTGCAGTCGAACAGCTCTGCTCCCGCTTTTGATTATGTTTGGTTGGATATTCGAACCTTTTCTTAACTTCTTTTTACATATTTTGGTTGGACGTTCACACCTTCTTGTAGCCGAACACTTCCACTCCTGCTTTTGATGATGTATGGTTGGGCATTCACACCTTTTTTTTGCCCATTTTTCAGGAATTATGGGTGGACATTCACACCTTGCAGCTGAACACCTCCTATCCCACTTATGATCATGTGCGGTTTGATTTTCGAAAAGTTTCTTTCATGTTTTCTAGCAATTATTGATGGACATGTAGACCTTCTTGCAGCAGAACACCTCCGCTCCCGCTTTTGATCATACATTGTCAGGCATTCGCACCTTGTCTTACCCACTTTTTACAAACTTTAGTCGAACAGTCACACCTTTTTGCAGCCGAACACCACCTCTCCCGCTTTTGATGATGTATGCTCCAGCATTCTTACCTTTTCTAACACATTCTTCAGCAATTATGGTCGGACATTCACACCTACTCAGAGCCGAACACCTCCGCTCCCGCATTTGATGGTGTATAGTCGGGCATTCTCACCCTTTCTCATCAGCTTTTTACAAATTATGATCTGACATTCACACCTGCTTTTGATAATGTATTGTTAGGCATTCGCACCTTTTTTTTTACCCATTTTTCATGAATTATGGGTGGACATTCACACCTTCTTGCAGCCGAACACGTCTTCTACCGCTTATGATCATGTGCGGTTTGATATTCGAAAATTTACTTTCTTGTTTTAAAGCAATTATTGATGGACATTCAAACCTTCTTTTTGATGGTGTATAGTCGGGCTTTCGAGCCTTTTCTTCCCGGTTTTTACAAACCATGGTCGGACTTTCACACCTTCTTGTAGCCGAACAACTCCGCTCCCGCTATTGATTGTGTACAGTCGGGTATTTTAACCTTTTCTTACCCGCTTTTTACCAACTATGGTCGGACATTCACACCGTCTTACAGCGGAACACCTCTGCTCCCGCTTTTGATGGTGTATAGTCGGGCATTCGAACCTTTTCTTACCCGCTTTTTACAAACTATGGTGGGACATTCAAACCTTCTTGTATCCGAAAACCTCCGCTCTCTCTTTTGATCATACATTGTCGGACATTCGCACCTTTTCTTACCCGCTTTTTACAAACCATGGTCGGACTTTCACATCTTCTTGTAGCCGAACACATCCGCTCCCGCTATTGATTGTGTACAGTCGGGTATTTTAACCTTTTCTTACCCGCTTTTTACAAACCATTGTTGGACTTTCACACCTTCTTGCAGCCGAACACCACCTCTCCCGCTTTTGATGATGTATGGCCCAGTATTCTTACCTTTTCTAACACATTTTTCAGCAATTATGGTCGGACATTCACACCTACTCACAGCTGGACACCTCCGCTCCCGCTTTTGATCATACAATGTCGGGACATCGCTCCTTGTCTTACCAGCTTTTTACAAACTTTAGTCGAACATTCATACCTTCTTGCAGCTGAACACCTCCGCTCCCGCTTTTGATGATGTATAGTCGGGCTTTCGAGCCTTTTCTTACCCGGTTTTTACAAATTATGGTTGGACATTCAGACCTTGCAGCCAAACACCTCCGCTCTCTCTTTTGATCATACATTGTCGGGCATTCGCACCTTTTCTTACCCGCTTTTTACCAAGTATGGTTGGACATTCACACCTTCGTACAGCGGAACACCTCCGCTCCCTCTTTTGATGGTGTATGTTCGGGCATTCAAACGTTTTCTTACCCGCTTTTTCCAAACTATGGTCGGCTATTCACAGCTTCCTCTCCACCCACCATACTTGTATGGTGGGATATTCACACCCACTTGCATCCGAAGACCTCCGCCCCAAATTTTGTTGATATTTAGTCGGACATTCGCACCTTACCCGCTTTTGGCAAACTATGGCCTTCTTGCAGCCAAACAACTCTGATCTTGCTTTTGATGATGTAAGGTTGGGCATTCAGACCTTGCTTCACCTGCTTTTCACCAAATATAGTCGGACATTCACACCTTCTTGCAGCCGAACACTTCCGCTCCACCTTTTAGTGTTCTATCACACCTTTTTTTTCACCGCATTTTATACATTATGGTTGGAAATTTTCAACCACTCTCATCCGAAGACCTCTCCTCCCGCTTTTGTTAATATATTTGAACTTTAGTTTGACATTCAAACCTTCTTGCAGCTGAACCACCTCCGCTCCCTGTTTTGATCATATATGGTCTGGCTACTACCTTTTCTTACCCGTTTGTGAGTAATTATGGCTGGACATTCACACCTACTTGCAGTCGAACACAACCTCTCTCGCTTTTGATGATGTATGGACCGGCATTTTTACCTTTTCTAACACATTTTTCAGCAATTATGGTCGGAGATTCACACCTACTCACAGCCGAACAACTCCGCTCCCGCTTTTGATGATGTATAGTCGGGCATTCTCACCCTTTCTCATCAGCTTTTTGCAAATTATGATCTGACATTCACACCTACTTGCAGTCGAACAGCTCTGCTCCCGCTTTTGATTATGTTTGGTTGGATATTCGAACCTTTTCTTAACTTCTTTTTACATATTTTGGTTGGACGTTCACACCTTCTTGTAGCCAAACACTTCCACTCCTGCTTTTGATGATGTATGGTTGGGCATTCACACCTTTTTTTTGCCCATTTTTCAGGAATTATGGGTGGACATTCACACCTTGCAGCTGAACACCTCCTATCCCACTTATGATCATGTGCGGTTTGATTTTCGAAAAGTTTCTTTCATGTTTTCTAGCAATTATTGATGGACATGTAGACCTTCTTGCAGCAGAACACCTCCGCTCCCGCTTTTGATCATACATTGTCAGGCATTCGCACCTTGTCTTACCCACTTTTTACAAACTTTAGTCGAACAGTCACACCTTTTTGCAGCCGAACACCACCTCTCCCGCTTTTGATGATGTATGGTCCAGCATTCTTACCTTTTCTAACACATTCTTCAGCAATTATGGTCGGACATTCACACCTACTCAGAGCCGAACACCTCCGCTCCCGCATTTGATGGTGTATAGTCGGGCATTCTCACCCTTTCTCATCAGCTTTTTACAAATTATGATCTGACATTCACACCTGCTTTTGATAATGTATTGTTAGGCATTCGCACCTTTTTTTTTACCCATTTTTCATGAATTATGGGTGGACATTCACACCTTCTTGCAGCCGAACACCTCCTCTACCGCTTATGATCATGTGCGGTTTGATATTCGAAAATTTACTTTCTTGTTTTAAAGCAATTATTGATGGACATTCAAACCTTCTTTTTGATGGTGTATAGTCGGGCTTTCGAGCCTTTTCTTCCCGGTTTTTACAAACCATGGTCGGACTTTCACACCTTCTTGTAGCCGAACAACTCCGCTCCCGCTATTGATTGTGTACAGTCGGGTATTTTAACCTTTTCTTACCCGCTTTTTACCAACTATGGTCGGACATTCACACCGTCTTACAGCGGAACACCTCTGCTCCCGCTTTTGATGGTGTATAGTCGGGCATTCGAACCTTTTCTTACCCGCTTTTTACAAACTATGGTGGGACATTCAAACCTTCTTGTATCCGAAAACCTCCGCTCTCTCTTTTGATCATACATTGTCGGACATTCGCACCTTTTCTTACCCGCTTTTTACAAACCATGGTCGGACTTTCACATCTTCTTGTAGCCGAACACATCCGCTCCCGCTATTGATTGTGTACAGTCGGGTATTTTAACCTTTTCTTACCCGCTTTTTACAAACCATTGTTGGACTTTCACACCTTCTTGCAGCCGAACACCACCTCTCCCGCTTTTGATGATGTATGGCCCAGTATTCTTACCTTTTCTAACACATTTTTCAGCAATTATGGTCGGACATTCACACCTACTCACAGCTGGACACCTCCGCTCCCGCTTTTGATCATACAATGTCGGGACATCGCTCCTTGTCTTACCAGCTTTTTACAAACTTTAGTCGAACATTCATACCTTCTTGCAGCTGAACACCTCCGCTCCCGCTTTTGATGATGTATAGTCGGGCTTTCGAGCCTTTTCTTACCCGGTTTTTACAAATTATGGTTGGACATTCAGACCTTGCAGCCAAACACCTCCGCTCTCTCTTTTGATCATACATTGTCGGGCATTCGCACCTTGTCTTACCCGCTTTTTACAAACTATAGTCAGACATTCACACCTTGCAGCTGAACCTCCGCTCCCTGTTTTGATCATGTATGGTCTGGCAATACTACCTTTTCTTCCCCCGTTTGTGAGTAATTATGGCTGGACATTCACACCTACTTGCAGTCGAACAGCTCTGCTCCCGCTTTTGATTATGTTTGGTTGGATATTCGAACCTTTTCTTAACTGCTTTTTACAAACCATGGTCGTACTTTCACACCTTCTTGTAGCCGAACAACTCCGCTCCCGCTATTGATTTTGTACAGTCGGGTATTTTAACCTTTTCTTACCCGCTTTTTACCAACTATGGTCGGACATTCACACCGTCTTACAGCGGAACACCTCCGCTCCCGCTTTTTATGGTGTATAGTCGGGCATTTGAACCTTTTCTTACCCGCTATTTACAAACTATGGTAGGACATTCAAACTTTCGTGTATCCGAAAACCTCCGCTCTCTCTTTTGATCATACATTGTCGGACATTCGCACCTTTTCTTACCAGCTTTTTACAAACCATGGTCGGACTGTCACACCTTCTTGTAGCCGAACACATCCGCTCCCGCTATTGATTGTGTACAGTCGGGTATATTAACCTTTTCTTACCCGCTTTTTACCAAGTATGGTTGGACATTCACACCTTCGTACAGCGGAACACCTCCGCTCCCTCTTTTGATGGTGTATGTTCGGGCATTCAAACCTTTTCTTACCCGCTTTTTCCAAACTATGGTCGGCTATTCACAGCTTCCTCTCCACCCACCATACTTGTATGGTGGGATATTCACACCCACTTGCATCCGAAGACCTCCGCCCCAAATTTTGTTGATATTTAGTCGGACATTCGCACCTTACCCGCTTTTGGCAAACTATGGCCTTCTTGCAGCCAAACAACTCTGATCTTGCTTTTGATGATGTAAGGTTGGGCATTCAGACCTTGCTTCACCTGCTTTTCACCAAATATAGTCGGACATTCCCACCTTCTTGCAGCCGAACACTTCCGCTCCACCTTTTAGTGTTCTATCACACCTTTTTTTTCACCGCATTTTATACATTATGGTTGGAAATTTTCAACCACTCTCATCCGAAGACCTCTCCTCCCGCTTTTGTTAATATATTTGAACTTTAGTTTGACATTCAAACCTTCTTGCAGCTGAACCACCTCCGCTCCCTGTTTTGATCATATATGGTCTGGCTACTACCTTTTCTTACCCGTTTGTGAGTAATTATGGCTGGACATTCACACCTACTTGCAGTCGAACACAACCTCTCTCGCTTTTGATGATGTATGGACCGGCATTTTTACCTTTTCTAACACATTTTTCAGCAATTATGGTCGGAGATTCACACCTACTCACAGCCGAACAACTCCGCTCCCGCATTTGATGATGTATAGTCGGGCATTCTCACCCTTTCTCATCAGCTTTTTGCAAATTATGATCTGACATTCACACCTACTTGCAGTCGAACAGCTCTGCTCCCGCTTTTGATTATGTTTGGTTGGATATTCGAACCTTTTCTTAACTTCTTTTTACATATTTTGGTTGGACGTTCACACCTTCTTGTAGCCGAACACTTCCACTCCTGCTTTTGATGATGTATGGTTGGGCATTCACACCTTTTTTTTGCCCATTTTTCAGGAATTATGGTTGGACATTCACACCTTGCAGCTGAACACCTCCTATCCCACTTATGATCATGTGCGGTTTGATTTTCGAAAAGTTTCTTTCATGTTTTCTAGCAATTATTGATGGACATGTAGACCTTCTTGCGGCAGAACACCTCCGCTCCCGCTTTTGATCATACATTGTCAGGCATTCGCACCTTGTCTTACCCACTTTTTACAAACTTTAGTCGAACAGTCACACCTTTTTGCAGCCGAACACCACCTCTCCCGCTTTTGATGATGTATGGTCCAGCATTCTTACCTTTTCTAACACATTCTTCAGCAATTATGGTCGGACATTCACACCTACTCAGAGCCGAACACCTCCGCTCCCGCATTTGATGGTGTATAGTCGGGCATTCTCACCCTTTCTCATCAGCTTTTTACAAATTATGATCTGACATTCACACCTGCTTTTGATAATGTATTGTTAGGCATTCGCACCTTTTTTTTTACCCATTTTTCATGAATTATGGGTGGACATTCACACCTTCTTGCAGCCGAACACCTCCTCTCCCGCTTATGATCATGTGCGGTTTGATATTCGAAAATTTACTTTCTTGTTTTAAAGCAATTATTGATGGACATTCAAACCTTCTTTTTGATGGTGTATAGTCGGGCTTTCGAGCCTTTTCTTCCCGGTTTTTACAAACCATGGTCGGACTTTCACACCTTCTTGTAGCCGAACAACTCCGCTCCCGCTATTGATTGTGTACAGTCGGGTATTTTAACCTTTTCTTACCCGCTTTTTACCAACTATGGTCGGACATTCACACCGTCTTACAGCGGAACACCTCTGCTCCCGCTTTTGATGGTGTATAGTCGGGCATTCGAACCTTTTCTTACCCGCTTTTTACAAACTATGGTGGGACATTCAAACCTTCTTGTATCCGAAAACCTCCGCTCTCTCTTTTGATCATACATTGTCGGACATTCGCACCTTTTCTTACCCGCTTTTTACAAACCATGGTCGGACTTTCACATCTTCTTGTAGCCGAACACATCCGCTCCCGCTATTGATTGTGTACAGTCGGGTATTTTAACCTTTTCTTACCCGCTTTTTACAAACCATTGTTGGACTTTCACACCTTCTTGCAGCCGAACACCACCTCTCCCGCTTTTGATGATGTATGGTCCAGTATTCTTACCTTTTCTAACACATTTTTCAGCAATTATGGTTGGACATTCACACCTACTCACAGCTGGACACCTCCGCTCCCGCTTTTGATCATACAATGTCGGGACATCGCTCCTTGTCTTACCAGCTTTTTACAAACTTTAGTCGAACATTCACACCTTCTTGCAGCTGAACACCTCCGCTCCCGCTTTTGATGATGTATAGTCGGGCTTTCGAGCCTTTTCTTACCCGGTTTTTACAAATTATGGTTGGACATTCAGACCTTGCAGCCGAACACCTCCGCTCTCTCTTTTGATCATACATTGTCGGGCATTCGCACCTTGTCTTACCCGCTTTTTACAAACTATAGTCAGACATTCACACCTTGCAGCTGAACCTCCGCTCCCTGTTTTGATCATGTATGGTCTGGCAATACTACCTTTTCTTCCCCCGTTTGTGAGTAATTATGGCTGGACATTCACACCTACTTGCAGTCGAACAGCTCTGCTCCCGCTTTTGATTATGTTTGGTTGGATATTCGAACCTTTTCTTAACTGCTTTTTACAAACCATGGTCGTACTTTCACACCGTCTTGTAGCCGAACAACTCAGCTCTCGCTATTGATTTTGTACAGTCGGGTATTTTAACCTTTTCTTACCCGCTTTTTACCAACTATGGTCGGACATTCACACCGTCTTACAGCGGAACACCTTCCGCTCCCGCTTTTTATGGTGTATAGTCGGGCATTTGAACCTTTTCTTACCCGCTATTTACAAACTATGGTAGGACATTCAAACTTTCGTGTATCCGAAAACCTCCGCTCTCTCTTTTGATCATACATTGTCGGACATTCGCACCTTTTCTTACCGGCTTTTTACAAACCATGGTCGGACTGTCACACCTTCTTGTAGCCGAACACATCCGCTCCCGCTATTGATTGTGTACAGTCGGGTATATTAACCTTTTCTTACCCGCTTTTTACCAAGTATGGTTGGACATTCACACCTTCGTACAGCGGAACACCTCCGCTCCCTCTTTTGATGGTGTATGTTCGGGCATTCAAACCTTTTCTTACCCGCTTTTTCCAAACTATGGTCGGCTATTCACAGCTTCCTCTCCATCCACCATACTTGTATGGTGGGATATTCACACCCACTTGCATCCGAAGACCTCCGCCCCAAATTTTGTTGATATTTAGTCGGACATTCGCACCTTACCCGCTTTTGGCAAACTATGGCCTTCTTGCAGCCAAACAACTCTGATCTTGCTTTTGATGATGTAAGGTTGGGCATTAAGACCTTGCTTCACCTGCTTTTCACCAAATATAGTCGGACATTCACACCTTCTTGCAGCCGAACACTTCCGCTCCACCTTTTAGTGTTCTATCACACCTTTTTTTTCACCGCATTTTATACATTATGGTTGGAAATTTTCAACCACTCTCATCCGAAGACCTCTCCTCCCGCTTTTGTTAATATATTTGAACTTTAGTTTGACATTCAAACCTTCTTGCAGCTGAACCACCTCCGCTCCCTGTTTTGATCATATATGGTCTGGCTACTACCTTTTCTTACCCGTTTGTGAGTAATTATGGCTGGACATTCACACCTACTTGCAGTCCAACACAACCTCTCTCGCTTTTGATGATGTATGGACCGGCATTTTTACCTTTTCTAACACATTTTTCAGCAATTATGGTCGGAGATTCACACCTACTCACAGCCGAACAACTCCGCTCCCGCTTTTGATGATGTATAGTCGGGCATTCTCACCCTTTCTCATCAGCTTTTTGCAAATTATGATCTGACATTCACACCTACTTGCAGTCGAACAGCTCTGCTCCCGCTTTTGATTATGTTTGGTTGGATATTCGAACCTTTTCTTAACTTCTTTTTACATATTTTGGTTGGACGTTCACACCTTCTTGTAGCCGAACACTTCCACTCCTGCTTTTGATGATGTATGGTTGGGCATTCACACCTTTTTTTTGCCCATTTTTCAGGAATTATGGGTGGACATTCACACCTTGCAGCTGAACACCTCCTATCCCACTTATGATCATGTGCGGTTTGATTTTCGAAAAGTTTCTTTCATGTTTTCTAGCAATTATTGATGGACATGTAGACCTTCTTTTAGCTGAACACCTCCGCTACCGCTTTTGATCATACATTGTCAGGCATTCGCACCTTGTCTTACCCACTTTTTACAAACTTTAGTCGAACAGTCACACCTTTTTGCAGCCGAACACCACCTCTCCCGCTTTTGATGATGTATGGTCCAGCATTCTTACCTTTTCTAACACATTCTTCAGCAATTATGGTCGGACATTCACACCTACTCAGAGCCGAACACCTCCGCTCCCGCATTTGATGGTGTATAGTCGGGCATTCTCACCCTTTCTCATCAGCTTTTTACAAATTATGATCTGACATTCACACCTGCTTTTGATAATGTATTGTTAGGCATTTGCACCTTTTTTTTTACCCATTTTTCATGAATTATGGGTGGACATTCAAAACATGGCGGCGCCCTGCTCGGCTGCGGCTACTTCGGCTCCGGTTAGCATTGCAAACCTTAGGCTACTTTCAGCAGTTAAGACAGCGATTCCTGTACCTACAACACAGCGTCATGGTGTAGGAACAGTGTACACCCGTAAGACTGCAATTAGTCTCAGGAAATTAGGGCTCCAAGACTTCCTCTGCACGGAGACGCGGACCGCACTCGCTAGCCTCGGACTGCTACGCCGAGCGGACCGAGCGGCCAGCGAAACAGCGGTCCCTCCCACAACTAGTGGCCGCCCATGGAGACGTCGGAGACGGTGCGACAGGAAGCAGAAGCGCGGCTGCCGCGGAGGACTAACAGCTAAGCTAAAAGCTAACCCGTACAGTTCGCCGCTTCCCTCACTGCTGCTCGCCAATGTACGCTCCCTGGAAAATAAAATGGACTACCTCAAGCTGGAACTACATTCAAAGCTTGAAACAAGAAACTGCTGTGCCATTGTCCTCACTGAAACATGGCTCAGTGCATCGGTCCCAGATAGCGCAGTTAGCCTGGACGGGCTAACAACATTTAGAGCCGACAGAAGCAGCGCTCTCACAGGTAAAACTCGAGGGGGGGGCGTTTGCATCTACACGAAGAACAGCTGGTGTAACAACGCTTCCTGGGTCTCCAGTCACTGCTCTGCAGACATTGAACTCCTGACTGTGAGATGCCGACCCTTTTACCTGCCACGTGAGTTCACCAGCGTCACCATTGTTGCTGTTTACATCCCACCCAGCGCCAACACGAAGCAAGCCCTCAGTGTTCTCCACCATAACATCACGGACATGCAAGCCACACAGCCGGAAGGGGTTTTTATTGTTGCTGGCGACTTCAACCAGGCCAACATGAAGACTGTGCTTCCAAACTTTTACCAACACGTGGACTTCGCTACAAGAGGGGCGAACAAGCTGGACCTTGTTTACACCAACGTAAAGAAGGCCTACAGAGCAGCCCCCCGCCCCCACCTGGGCTCCTCAGACCATCTCTCTGTCATGCTAATTCCTGCATACCAGCCCCGGCTCACCAGAGAAAAACCGGCAGTGAAGAAGGTGCGAGTATGGCCTGAGGGAGCGATGTCTGCACTGCAGGACTGTTTTGAGTGCACTGAATGGAGCATCTTCAAGGAGGCTGCAACAGACAACCAGCGCACCAACGTGGAGGAGTATGCTGCATCGGTGTCCGACTACATCAGTTGGTGCATGGAAAAAGAGACAGTAACAAAAACAATAGTCACTCGGGCAAACCAGAAACCCTGGATGACCAAGGAGGTGCGAGCAAAGCTGAGAGAACGAAATGCTGCGTTCAAATCTGGTGATTCTGCGGCTCTCAGGTCTGCTAGGGCTAACCTGAACCGGGCCATCAGAGACGCCAAGCGAGCCCACAGCCGGAAAATCCAAGGTCTCTTCCAAGACTCCAAAGACACGAGGAAACTGTGGCAGGGCATCCAGTCTGTCACAGACTACAAACCCACATCCTCATCCTGCCAGAACGACACCAGCTTCCTCAATGAGCTCAACAACTTCTTCGGAAGATTTGAGGAGCTGAACTCCAACCCTGCGAGGAAAGCGACACCACACCCCGACGAACAGGCGCTCAGACTAGAAGCATCAGCAGTGCGGAAAGTTCTGAGGAAGGTCAACGCGCGGAAAGCGGCAGGTCCCGACAGCATTCCAGGTCGGTTGATCAAAGAATGCTCGGACCAGCTGACCCACGTGCTCACGGACATCTTCAACACGTCCCTGGACCAGGCCGTCGTCCCACGGTGCTTCAAGTCTGCCACTGTCGTTCCGGTCCCGAAGACAACCACCATCACATGCCTTAACGACTTCCGCCCCGTCGCACTCACATCCTCCATCATGAAGTGCTTCGAAAGACTTGTTAAGGACCACATTATCTCCACGCTGCCCCCATCACACGACCCGTTCCAGTTTGCATACCAGTCCAAGCGCAGTGCTGAGGATGCAGTCTCCACTGCTCTCCACCTGAGCCTGGAGCACCTGGAAGAGAAGAACACCCACGTGCGGATGCTGTTCCTGGACTTCAGCTCAGCTTTCAACACGATCATCCCCCAGGACCTGGTAGGCAAACTGGGCCCCTTAGGAATAAACACCCCCCTCTGCAACTGGCTGCTGGACTTCCTCACTGACAGAACCCAGGCTGTCAGAGTGGGGAACAACACCTCCGACGTCATCACCCTGAACACCGGCACCCCCCAGGGCTGTGTCCTGAGCCCCCTGCTGTTCACCCTGATGACCCACGACTGCCGTCCACGCCTCAGGTCCAACCACATCCTGAAGTACGCGGACGACACCACAGTAGTGGGTCTCATCCGGGACAACAACGAGGCGGCATACAGGGAGGAGGTGCGGCATCTGGTGGACTGGTGCAGAGGGAACAACCTGATCCTGAATGTCAACAAGACCAAGGAAATTATCGTTGACTTCAGGAAATCTAGACCCACCCACACACCCCTCCTTATCAACGACTCAGCTGTGGAGGTCGTCAGCAGCACCAAGTTCCTGGGGGTGCACATCACTGACAACCTCAGCTGGTCACCCCACATCTCCTCACTGGTGAAGAAGGGCCAGCAGCGCCTGCACTTCCTGCGTCGGATGAAGAGAGCATCCCTCCCGCCCCCCATCCTTCAGACCTTCTACAGAGGGACCATCGAGAGCCTGCTGACCAGCTACATCTCCATCTGGTCTGGGAGCTGCAGGGCCTCTGACTGGAAGTCTCTACAGAGGGTGGTGAGGACAGGGGAGAAGATCACGGGGGCTCCGCTCCCCTGCATCAAGAACATCGCGGACAGACGCTGCCTATCCCGGGCTCACCAGATCCTCTCCGACCCCACCCACCCCAACCATGGACTGTTTTCCCCCCTGGCGTCCGGCAGAAGGTTCCGCAGCATCTCCTGCAGAACGACCAGACTACTGAACAGTTTCTTCCCCCTGGCCATCAGACTGCTTAACGCCACATAACACTCCTCCACCCCTAAACACACACACAGACACTACAAAAACCACCCCCCATGGACATGGACAATACACGCACCTTAGTTAGTCTAGTTTTGTCTTCAACATGAACCTGGGGACTCCTTGGCACTTACTTTACTCTGACTGTGAAATTCTTTTCTAGTTCTCTTAAGTGCAATTGTTATAGTGCAATATTTAATGTTTCTCTTTGCAATAACTCAGTGCAATTTTTAATGTTTCTTTTGACAATTAGTGCAATATATCAATAACTTAGTGCAATATACATGAATATATATATACTTATTTACCCTGCATATAGTTAGCTCTTAGCTCTTAGTTATAGAAAACATATTTATTGTATAGGAATAAGGTCTAGCTCTGTTACACTGGTAGCCAAGTAACGACATTTCGTTGTCAAGATTCACCTTGTGTTTTTTGTGCAATGACAATAAAGGAAGTCTAAGTCTAAGTCTAAGTCTAAGTCTAAGTCTAAGTCTTCTTGCAGCCGAACACCTCCTCTCCCGCTTATGATCATGTGCGGTTTGATATTCGAAAATTTACTTTCTTGTTTTAAAGCAATTATTGATGGACATTCAAACCTTCTTTTTGATGGTGTATAGTCGGGCTTTCGAGCCTTTTCTTCCCGGTTTTTACAAACCATGGTCGGACTTTCACACCTTCTTGTAGCCGAACAACTCCGCTCCCGCTATTGATTGTGTACAGTCGGGTATTTTAACCTTTTCTTACCCGCTTTTTACCAACTATGGTCGGACATTCACACCGTCTTACAGCGGAACACCTCTGCTCCCGCTTTTGATGGTGTATAGTCGGGCATTCGAACCTTTTCTTACCCGCTTTTTCCAAACTATGGTGGGACATTCAAACCTTCTTGTATCCGAAAACCTCCGCTCTCTCTTTTGATCATACATTGTCGGACATTCGCACCTTTTCTTACCCGCTTTTTACAAACCATGGTCGGACTTTCACATCTTCTTGTAGCCGAACACATCCGCTCCCGCTATTGATTGTGTACAGTCGGGTATTTTAACCTTTTCTTACCCGCTTTTTACCAAGTATGGTCGGACATTCACACCTTCGTACAGCGGAACACCCACTTCCATCCGAAGACCTCCGCCCCAAATTTTGTTGATATTTAGTCGGACATTCGCACCTTACCCGCTTTTGGAAAACTATGGCCTTCTTGCAGCCAAACACCTCTGATCTCGCTTTTGATGATATAAGGTTGGGCATTCAGACCTTGCTTCACCTGCTTTTCACCAAATATAGTCGGACATTCACACCTTCTTGCAGCCGAACACTTCCGCTTTTAGTGTTCTATGAGGCATTCACATATTTTTTTTCACCGTATTTTATAGATTATGGTTGGAAATTCTCACCCACTCTCATCCGAAGACCTCTCCTCCCGCTTTTGTTAATATATAGTCGGGCATTCGAACCTTTTCTTACCCGCTTTTTACAAATTATAGTCGAACATTCACACCTACTTGCAGCTGAATACTTCCGCTCCACCTTGTAGGTATGTATGGTTGGCATTTGCACCTCTTTTTATACTGATTGCTGAAGATTAAGTTGTACTTTCTAAAACTACAACTTTTTTTTATTTGTTGAAACTTGATTTGAAGTGGATAAATAAGGAGGACAAACAGTTTTAAGTCAGGCTGATAGAAGGAATTAATTTTATAGCAAAATCTGTACTTCATCATATGTCGAGAGATGCTTATTGCTGAAGAAGTTCTTTCTCATTCTACAAAGTACAACGTTGTTTATCGTTGAAACTTGATTAGACATGAATAAATATGAAGGACAAAGCAGTCTTAACTTGGTTTGAGTTAATGAATTCGTTTTATAGGAGAATCCGAATTCATGCATAACTTATAAAATTGAGCTTATTTTCGGATTCCTGAAGAATGATTCTGGTTCTTTCTAATAATACAAAGTTTGTTGTTTATTGTTGAAACTTCATCAGAAGTGAAGAAATAAATGAATGCCTATCAACAAATTGACCTTCTGTTGACCTTCGGGGAGGTGAGTATCTTCACTAGACTCACCTGTCTGCTCTTCCTCCTCATTTAGCGTAGCTCCACCCTCTGCCTGTGAATTCTCACAGACTTCAACACTGAGTGGTGAGGCCTCTACAGGCCCCTCCCCTTTTTGCTCCTCACTTCCAATCCAAGCTTTTGGCGGGAAGTTTGAATTTATTGGGTCAACCTCTTCACTTTGTTCACCAACTGCCACCTTTGGTCCTTCTCTTTGTTGGCTTGACTGTGGCTTTACCGTCTTTAATTTGTTGGCAAAAGATTTAGGGCAATCTCTGAAGAGGTGATTTAATTCTCCACAGAGATTACATTTCCTGCCATTTGGACACTCTCCAAAAGTTTGCCCAATTTCTCTGCTCTTCCCACATAACACCTTGGTACAAGCCTCAACCAGGTGCCCATGCTCACCACACTTGCGGCAGAACTTGGGCTGCCCCTGGTAGTGGATGTAACCTCGGTTTTCAAGGTGGCCAGAGTGTCGCCCACCCGCTGCACTGAGCACTCTTCAGCCCTTTTAAATGGTATAACTTTGCACTCCCGCACGCTCCAGCAAGCACCATTCAAGCAACAACTTTGCACTCCAGCTTCGAACATCGGCACAGTCGCAACAAGTAAGGCGACTCTACTCAGAGAAGTCACTCTGCACAGTAACAAGATTTCTTTTGCACAGACAGAAAGGGCTTCACCCGCAAAGGTAAAGCCTGCCAAAAATAGAAACAACTCATTAGTGCTGCTCTCCACAGAAATCTTTAGTAAAAGGCGAAAGACTTGTACGTTATGAAGAGAAACCAGAGTACGATTATCCGTCACTGCGGGAGCAGGGCATCAGGCTTGTTGGCATAGCCACCTTCCCCATGGTGAGCTTTGCTTGGTTGAGACGCTTGCTCCCCCCCCCCTTGCTCCTCGGCTGACCAAGTAGGAACAATCGGGCCCTATTCGATGGCTGCCTTGTCTTTTACTCTGTGCAAAAGACAAGGCAGCAACAAAAACACCACGAGAATCCCGTATTGAGGCTTTGTTCTGATCGCTCATTCGGGGTCGCATTTCTTTCAAGCAATTCTCCTGGTTAGCCCACACTCGGCTCGCTCCCATAGCCGTGTTAAAGTCTACTTCGCATTCACTCTCTTTTCCCATCAGACTCTTGGGATTTTATCTATAAAATGAATTCCTTCACTCAAACTATGTGAAAACTGCTTTGTCCTTAATATTTACCATGTCTAGAAAGATTTAAACAAAAAAAACAACGTTGTACTTTGCAGTAAAAGAAAGAGCAAATCTAAAGTTTCAGGAATCCGAGAATAAGCTTACTTTCATGAGTTCTTCACGATTTCGGATTTTGCTATAAAATGAATTCCTTCACTCAAACTAAATTAAAACTGCTAAACCGCTAATCTGTTATATGTAAGGCAGATGTCAAATTCACCGAAATAGGATCAAAGGGTATTCGGCCAATCGAGCTGTAGCAACTTCGGTAAAAGAGTATAAGTTGAAGAGTTTGTGAATAAAGGTGTGCGCACACATAGTGTGCTGTACGAAAATAGGCAGGGAGCAATGCCGGCTGGGGTATATGTTCTTGTATGTTGTCTGACTGTTTGATTTGAATGTGTTGTGTAAGTGTCCTGTTGAATGTTACATGTTTGGGCTTTGACACGCTTCACTGTGGTTGTTAACTGTGTGGTGTGTCCTGAAATGTTATATGTTTGGGCTGTGTGACATGCTTAATGCTTGTCAGTAGCTACCCACTTATTCATATACTATCAAAGTATGTCCGGACTTCTTATGTTGTCAGTTCCCATCAAAAGCGGAAGCGGAGGTCTTCGGATGCAAGTGGGTGTGAATATCCCACCATACAAGTATGGTGGAGAGGAAGCTGTGAATGGCCGACCATAGTAAAAGGCGGGTGAGAGAAGGTGCGAATGCCTAACCATACATCATCAAAAGAGGGAGCGGAGGTGTTCCGCTGTAAGACGGTGTATATGTCCGACCATAGATGGTAAAAAGCGGGTAAGAAAAGGTTAAATTACCCAACTGTACACAATCAAAAGAGGGAGCGGAGTTGTTCAGCTAAGAGAAGGTGTGAAAGTCCGAACTTGGTTTGTAAAAAGCGGGTAAGAAAAGGTTCGTATGCCCGAATATACACCATCAAAAGCGGAAGCGGAGGTGTTCGGCTGCAAGATATTGTGAACGTCCGACCAAAGTTTGTAAAAAGCAGTTAAGAAAAGGTTCGAATATCTAACCAAACATAATCAAAAGCGGGAGCAGAGCTGTTCGACTGCAAGTAGGTGTGAATGTCAGATCATAATTTGCAAAAAGCTGATGAGAAAGGGTGAGAATGCCCGACTATACATCATCAAATGCGGGAGCGGAGTTGTTCGGCTGTGAGTAGGTGTGAATCTCCGACCATAATTGCTGAAAAATGTGTTAGAATAGGTAAAAATGCCGGTCCATACATCATCAAAAGCGAGATAGGTTGTGTTCGGCTGCAAGTAGGTGTGAATGTCCAGCCATAATTACTCACAAACGGGTAAGAAAAGGTAGTATTGCCAGACCATATATGATCAAAACAGGGAGCGGAGGTGGTTCAGCTGCAAGAAGGTTTGAATGTCCGACTAAAGTTTGTAAAAAGCGGGTAAGACAAGGTGTGAATTCCCGACAATGTATGATCAAAAGAGGAGTGGAGGTTTTCGGCTGCAAGAAGGTCTGAATGTCCACCCATAATTACTGAAAAATGGGTAAGAAAAGGTGCGAAAGCCCAACCGCACATGATCATAAGTGGATGAGAAGGTGTTCGACTGCAAGTAGGTGTGAATGTAAGATCATAATTTTTAAAAAGCGGGTAAGAAAAGGTAAGAATGCCCAACCATAAATTATCAAAAGCGGCAGCAGAGTTTCGACTGGTATTTATCAATGTCTAGATAGATTTCAACAAAAAACAACGTTGTACTTTGCAGTAAAAGAAAGTGCAAATCAAAAGTTTTAGGAATCCGAGAATAAGCTTATTTTCATGAGTTCTGCACGATTTCGGATTTTATGTATAAAATGAATTCCTTCACGCAAACTAAGTTAACACTGCTTTGTCATTCATATGTACCCATTTCTACATATATTTCAAGCATAAACTTCCTCATACTACCCTGAATGAGAAAGAGCAACACTTGTGATTAAGCCATACGCCCCTTTTGAGGAGTTCTGCATGGTTTGGGATTTTATCTATAAAATTAATTCCTTCACTCAAACTATGTTAAAACGGCTTTTACCTTCATATTTATCAATGTCTAGATAGATTTCAACAAAAAAACAACGTTGTACTTTGCAATAAAAGAAAGAGCAAATCAAAAGTTTTAGGAATCCGAGAATAAGCTTATTTTCATGAGTTCTGCACGATTTCGGATTTTATGTATAAAATGAATTCATTCACTCAAACCAAGTTAAAACTGCTTTTTCCTTCATATTTATCAATGTCTAGATCGACTTCAACAAAGAACAACATTGTATTTTGCAGTAGAAGAAAGAGCAAAACTGAAGGATCAGGAATCCGAGAATAAGCTTCTTTTCATACGTTCTGCATGATTTGGGATTTTATGTATAAAATTAATTCCTTCACTCAAACTAAGTTAACACTGCTTTGTCCTT
Organism: Leuresthes tenuis; assembly: GCF_036924035.1. Taxonomy (NCBI): domain Eukaryota; kingdom Metazoa; phylum Chordata; class Actinopteri; order Atheriniformes; family Atherinopsidae; genus Leuresthes; species Leuresthes tenuis. Next base: position 24,740,876 of record NW_027325371.1, read on the forward strand.
CATATGTACCCATTTCTACATATATTTCAATCATAAACTTCCTCATACTACCCTGAATGAGAAAGAGCCACACTTGTGATTAAGCCATACGCCCCTTTTGAGGAGTTCTGCATGATTTGGGATTTTATCTATAAAATCAATTCCTTCACTCAAACTATGTTAAAACGGCTTTTGCCTTCATATTTATCAATGTCTCGATAGATTTAAACAAAAAAACAACGTTGTACTTTGCAGTAAAAGAAAGAGCCAATCAAAAGTTTTAGGAATCCGAGAATAAGCTTATTTTCATGAGTTCTGCACGATTTCGGATTTTATGTATAAAATCAATTCATTCACTCAAACCAAGTTAAAACTGCTTTTTCATTCATATTTGTCAATGTCTAGATCGACTTCAACAAAGAACAACATTGTATTTTGCAGTAGAAGAAAGAGCAAAACTGAAGGATCAGGAATCCGAGAATAAGCTTATTTTCTTATGGGCAAGTGGGAACTGCTTTGTCCTTCGTATTTATCAATGTGTGGATGGATTTCAACTTCTTCTACTGCAAAGTCCAATGTTTTTCTTTGTTGAAGTCGATCTAGACATTGATGAATATGGAAGGACAAAGCAGTTTTAACTTGGTTTGAGCAAAGCAATTCATTTTATAGCAAAATCCGAAATCGTGCAGAACTCATGAAAGCAGGCTTATACTCGGATTCCTGAAACTTTAGATTTGCTCTTTCTTTTACTGCAAAGTACAACGTTGTTTTTTTGTTTAAATCTTTCTAGACATGGTAAATATGAAGGACAAATCAGTTTTAACATAGTTTGAGTGAAGTAATGCATTTTATAAGCAAAATCCCAAATCATGCAAAACTCACGAAAAGCTTTTTCTCGCTTTTCACTGCTTTTTACAAACTTTGGTCGGACGTTCACACCTTCTTGCATCCGAACACCTCCGCTTCCGCTTTTGATGATGTATATTCGGGCATTCGAACCTTTTATTACCCGCTTTTTACAAACCATTGTTGGACTTTCACACCTTCTTGCAGCCGAACACCACCTCTCCCGCTTTTGATGATGTATGGTCCAGTATTCTTACCTTTTCTAACACATTTTTCAGCAATTATGGTCGGACATTCACACCTACTCACAGCTGGACACCTCCGCTCCCGCTTTTGATCATACAATGTCGGGACATCGCTCCTTGTCTTACCAGCTTTTTACAAACTTTAGTCGAACATTCACACCTTCTTGCAGCTGAACACCTCCGCTCCCGCTTTTGATGATGTATAGTCGGGCTTTCGAGCCTTTTCTTACCCGGTTTTTGCAAATTATGGTTGGACATTCAGACCTTGCAGCCGAACACCTCCGCTCTCTCTTTTGATCATACATTGTCGGGCATTCGCACCTTGTCTTACCCGCTTTTTACAAACTATAGTCAGACATTCACACCTTGCAGCTGAACCTCCGCTCCCTGTTTTGATCATGTATGGTCTGGCAATACTACCTTTTCTTCCCCCGTTTGTGATTAATTATGGCTGGACATTCAAACCTACTTGCAGTCGAACAGATCTGCTCCCGCTTTTGATTATGTTTGGTTGGATATTCGAACCTTTTCTTAACTGCTTTTTACAAACCATGGTCGTACTTTCACACCGTCTTGTAGCCGAACAACTCCGCTCTCGCTATTGATTTTGTACAGTCGGGTATTTTAACCTTTTCTTACCCACTTTTTACCAACTATGGTCGGACATTCACACCGTCTTACAGCGGAACACCTCCGCTCCCGCTTTTTATGGTGTATAGTCGGGCATTTGAACCTTTTCTTACCCGCTATTTACAAACTATGGTAGGACATTCAAACTTTCGTGTATCCGAAAACCTCCGCTCTCTCTTTTGATCATACATTGTCGGACATTCGCACCTTTTCTTACCGGCTTTTTACAAACCATGGTTGGACTGTCACACCTTCTTGTAGCCGAACACATCCGCTCCCGCTATTGATTGTGTACAGTCGGGTATATTAACCTTTTCTTACCCGCTTTTTACCAAGTATGGTTGGACATTCACACCTTCGTACAGCGGAACACCTCCGCTCCCTCTTTTGATGGTGTATGTTCGGGCATTCAAACCTTTTCTTACCCGCTTTTTCCAAACTATGGTCGGCTATTCACAGCTTCCTCTCCACCCACCATACTTGTATGGTGGGATATTCACACCCACTTGCATCCGAAGACCTCCGCCCCAAATTTTGTTGATATTTAGTCGGACATTCGCACCTTACCCGCTTTTGGCAAACTATGGCCTTCTTGCAGCCAAACAACTCTGATCTTGCTTTTGATGATGTAAGGTTGGGCATTCAGACCTTGCTTCACCTGCTTTTCACCAAATATAGTCGGACATTCACACCTTCTTGCAGCCGAACACTTCCGCTCCACCTTTTAGTGTTCTATCACACCTTTTTTTTCACCGCATTTTATACATTATGGTTGGAAATTTTCAACCACTCTCATCCGAAGACCTCTCCTCCCGCTTTTGTTAATATATTTGAACTTTAGTTTGACATTCAAACCTTCTTGCAGCTGAACCACCTCCGCTCCCTGTTTTGATCATATATGGTCTGGCTACTACCTTTTCTTACCCGTTTGTGAGTAATTATGGCTGGACATTCACACCTACTTGCAGTCGAACACAACCTCTCTCGCTTTTGATGATGTATGGACCGGCATTTTTACCTTTTCTAACACATTTTTCAGCAATTATGGTTGGAGATTCACACCTACTCACAGCCGAACAACTCCGCTCCCGCATTTGATGATGTATAGTCGGGCATTCTCACCCTTTCTCATCAGCTTTTTGCAAATTATGATCTGACATTCACACCTACTTGCAGTCGAACAGCTCTGCTCCCGCTTTTGATTATGTTTGGTTGGATATTCGAACCTTTTCTTAACTTCTTTTTACATATTTTGGTTGGACGTTCACACCTTCTTGTAGCCGAACACTTCCACTCCTGCTTTTGATGATGTATGGTTGGGCATTCACACCTTTTTTTTGCCCATTTTTCAGGAATTATGGTTGGACATTCACACCTTGCAGCTGAACACCTCCTATCCCACTTATGATCATGTGTGGTTTGATTTTCGAAAAGTTTCTTTCATGTTTTCTAGCAATTATTGATGGACATGTAGACCTTCTTGCAGCAGAACACCTCCGCTCCCGCTTTTGATCATACATTGTCAGGCATTCGCACCTTGTCTTACCCACTTTTTACAAACTTTAGTCGAACAGTCACACCTTTTTGCAGCCGAACACCACCTCTCCCGCTTTTGATGATGTATGGTCCAGCATTCTTACCTTTTCTAACACATTCTTCAGCAATTATGGTCGGACATTCACACCTACTCAGAGCCGAACACCTCCGCTCCCGCATTTGATGGTGTATAGTCGGGCATTCTCACCCTTTCTCATCAGCTTTTTACAAATTATGATCTGACATTCACACCTGCTTTTGATAATGTATTGTTAGGCATTCGCACCTTTTTTTTTACCCATTTTTCATGAATTATGGGTGGACATTCACACCTTCTTGCAGCCGAACACCTCCTCTCCCGCTTATGATCATGTGCGGTTTGATATTCGAAAATTTACTTTCTTGTTTTAAAGCAATTATTGATGGACATTCAAACCTTCTTTTTGATGGTGTATAGTCGGGCTTTCGAGCCTTTTCTTCCCGGTTTTTACAAACCATGGTCGGACTTTCACACCTTCTTGTAGCCGAACAACTCCGCTCCCGCTATTGATTGTGTACAGTCGGGTATTTTAACCTTTTCTTACCCGCTTTTTACCAACTATGGTCGGACATTCACACCGTCTTACAGCGGAACACCTCTGCTCCCGCTTTTGATGGTGTATAGTCGGGCATTCGAACCTTTTCTTACCCGCTTTTTACAAACTATGGTGGGACATTCAAACCTTCTTGTATCCGAAAACCTCCGCTCTCTCTTTTGATCATACATTGTCGGACATTCGCACCTTTTCTTACCCGCTTTTTACAAACCATGGTCGGACTTTCACATCTTCTTGTAGCCGAACACATCCGCTCCCGCTATTGATTGTGTACAGTCGGGTATTTTAACCTTTTCTTACCCGCTTTTTACAAACCATTGTTGGACTTTCACACCTTCTTGCAGCCGAACACCACCTCTCCCGCTTTTGATGATGTATGGCCCAGTAATCTTACCTTTTCTAACACATTTTTCAGCAATTATGGTCGGACATTCACACCTACTCACAGCTGGACACCTCCGCTCCCGCTTTTGATCATACAATGTCGGGACATCGCTCCTTGTCTTACCAGCTTTTTACAAACTTTAGTCGAACATTCACACCTTCTTGCAGCTGAACACCTCCGCTCCCGCTTTTGATGATGTATAGTCGGGCTTTCGAGCCTTTTCTTACCCGGTTTTTACAAATTATGGTTGGACATTCAGACCTTGCAGCCGAACACCTCCGCTCTCTCTTTTGATCATACATTGTCGGGCATTCGCACCTTGTCTTATCCGCTTTTTATAAACTATAGTCAGACATTCACACCTTGCAGCTGAACCTCCGCTCCCTGTTTTGATCATGTATGGTCTGGCAATACTACCTTTTCTTCCCCCGTTTGTGAGTAATTATGGCTGGACATTCACACCTACTTGCAGTCGAACAGCTCTGCTCCCGCTTTTGATTATGTTTGGTTGGATATTCGAACCTTTTCTTAACTTCTTTTTACATATTTTGGTTGGACGTTCACACCTTCTTGTAGCCGAACACTTCCACTCCTGCTTTTGATGATGTATGGTTGGGCATTCACACCTTTTTTTTGCCCATTTTTCAGGAATTATGGTTGGACATTCACACCTTGCAGCTGAACACCTCCTATCCCACTTATGATCATGTGTGGTTTGATTTTCGAAAAGTTTCTTTCATGTTTTCTAGCAATTATTGATGGACATGTAGACCTTCTTGCAGCAGAACACCTCCGCTCCCGCTTTTGATCATACATTGTCAGGCATTCGCACCTTGTCTTACCCACTTTTTACAAACTTTAGTCGAACAGTCACACCTTTTTGCAGCCGAACACCACCTCTCCCGCTTTTGATGATGTATGGTCCAGCATTCTTACCTTTTCTAACACATTCTTCAGCAATTATGGTCGGACATTCACACCTACTCAGAGCCGAACACCTCCGCTCCCGCATTTGATGGTGTATAGTCGGGCATTCTCACCCTTTCTCATCAGCTTTTTACAAATTATGATCTGACATTCACACCTGCTTTTGATAATGTATTGTTAGGCATTCGCACCTTTTTTTTACCCATTTTTCATGAATTATGGGTGGACATTCACACCTTCTTGCAGCCGAACACCTCCTCTCCCGCTTATGATCATGTGCGGTTTGATATTCGAAAATTTACTTTCTTGTTTTAAAGCAATTATTGATGGACATTCAAACCTTCTTTTTGATGGTGTATAGTCGGGCTTTCGAGCCTTTTCTTCCCGGTTTTTACAAACCATGGTCGGACTTTCACACCTTCTTGTAGCCGAACAACTCCGCTCCCGCTATTGATTGTGTACAGTCGGGTATTTTAACCTTTTCTTACCCACTTTTTACCAACTATGGTCGGACATTCACACCGTCTTACAGCGGAACACCTCTGCTCCCGCTTTTGATGGTGTATAGTCGGGCATTCGAACCTTTTCTTACCCGCTTTTTACAAACTATGGTGGGACATTCAAACCTTCTTGTATCCGAAAACCTCCGCTCTCTCTTTTGATCATACATTGTCGGACATTCGCACCTTTTCTTACCCGCTTTTTACAAACCATGGTCGGACTTTCACATCTTCTTGTAGCCGAACACATCCGCTCCCGCTATTGATTGTGTACAGTCGGGTATTTTAACCTTTTCTTACCCGCTTTTTACAAACCATTGTTGGACTTTCACACCTTCTTGCAGCCGAACACCACCTCTCCCGCTTTTGATGATGTATGGCCCAGTAATCTTACCTTTTCTAACACATTTTTCAGCAATTATGGTCGGACATTCACACCTACTCACAGCTGGACACCTCCGCTCCCGCTTTTGATCATACAATGTCGGGACATCGCTCCTTGTCTTACCAGCTTTTTACAAACTTTAGTCGAACATTCACACCTTCTTGCAGCTGAACACCTCCGCTCCCGCTTTTGATGATGTATAGTCGGGCTTTCGAGCCTTTTCTTACCCGGTTTTTACAAATTATGGTTGGACATTCAGACCTTGCAGCCGAACACCTCCGCTCTCTCTTTTGATCATACATTGTCGGGCATTCGCACCTTGTCTTATCCGCTTTTTATAAACTATAGTCAGACATTCACACCTTGCAGCTGAACCTCCGCTCCCTGTTTTGATCATGTATGGTCTGGCAATACTACCTTTTCTTCCCCCGTTTGTGAGTAATTATGGCTGGACATTCACACCTACTTGCAGTCGAACAGCTCTGCTCCCGCTTTTGATTATGTTTGGTTGGATATTCGAACCTTTTCTTAACTGCTTTTTACAAACCATGGTCGTACTTTCACACCTTCTTGTAGCCGAACAACTCCGCTCCCGCTATTGATTTTGTACAGTCGGGTATTTTAACCTTTTCTTACCCGCTTTTTACCAACTATGGTCGGACATTCACACCGTCTTACAGCGGAACACCTCCGCTCCCGCTTTTTATGGTGTATAGTCGGGCATTTGAACCTTTTCTTACCCGCTATTTACAAACTATGGTAGGACATTCAAACTTTCGTGTATCCGAAAACCTCCGCTCTCTCTTTTGATCATACATTGTCGGACATTCGCACCTTTTCTTACCGGCTTTTTACAAACCATGGTTGGACTGTCACACCTTCTTGTAGCCGAACACATCCGCTCCCGCTATTGATTGTGTACAGTCGGGTATATTAACCTTTTCTTACCCGCTTTTTACCAAGTATGGTTGGACATTCACACCTTCGTACAGCGGAACACCTCCGCTCCCTCTTTTGATGGTGTATGTTCGGGCATTCAAACGTTTTCTTACCCGCTTTTTCCAAACTATGGTCGGCTATTCACAGCTTCCTCTCCACCCACCATACTTGTATGGTGGGATATTCACACCCACTTGCATCCGAAGACCTCCGCCCCAAATTTTGTTGATATTTAGTCGGACATTCGCACCTTACCCGCTTTTGGCAAACTATGGCCTTCTTGCAGCCAAACAACTCTGATCTTGCTTTTGATGATGTAAGGTTGGGCATTCAGACCTTGCTTCACCTGCTTTTCACCAAATATAGTCGGACATTCACACCTTCTTGCAGCCGAACACTTCCGCTCCACCTTTTAGTGTTCTATCACACCTTTTTTTTCACCGCATTTTATACATTATGGTTGGAAATTTTCAACCACTCTCATCCGAAGACCTCTCCTCCCGCTTTTGTTAATATATTTGAACTTTAGTTTGACATTCAAACCTTCTTGCAGCTGAACCACCTCCGCTCCCTGTTTTGATCATATATGGTCTGGCTACTACCTTTTCTTACCCGTTTGTGAGTAATTATGGCTGGACATTCACACCTACTTGCAGTCGAACACAACCTCTCTCGCTTTTGATGATGTATGGACCGGCATTTTTACCTTTTCTAACACATTTTTCAGCAATTATGGTTGGAGATTCACACCTACTCACAGCCGAACAACTCCGCTCCTGCATTTGATGATGTATAGTCGGGCATTCTCACCCTTTCTCATCAGCTTTTTGCAAATTATGATCTGACATTCACACCTACTTGCAGTCGAACAGCTCTGCTCCCGCTTTTGATTATGTTTGGTTGGATATTCGAACCTTTTCTTAACTTCTTTTTACATATTTTGGTTGGACGTTCACACCTTCTTGTAGCCGAACACTTCCACTCCTGCTTTTGATGATGTATGGTTGGGCATTCACACCTTTTTTTTGCCCATTTTTCAGGAATTATGGTTGGACATTCACACCTTGCAGCTGAACACCTCCTATCCCACTTATGATCATGTGCGGTTTGATTTTCGAAAAGTTTCTTTCATGTTTTCTAGCAATTATTGATGGACATGTAGACCTTCTTGCAGCAGAACACCTCCGCTCCCGCTTTTGATCATACATTGTCAGGCATTCGCACCTTGTCTTACCCACTTTTTACAAACTTTAGTCGAACAGTCACACCTTTTTGCAGCCGAACACCACCTCTCCCGCTTTTGATGATGTATGGTCCAGCATTCTTACCTTTTCTAACACATTCTTCAGCAATTATGGTCAGACATTCACACCTACTCAGAGCCGAACACCTCCGCTCCCGCATTTGATGGTGTATAGTCGGGCATTCTCACCCTTTCTCATCAGCTTTTTACAAATTATGATCTGACATTCACACCTGCTTTTGATAATGTATTGTTAGGCATTCACACCTTTTTTTTTACCCATTTTTCATGAATTATGGGTGGACATTCACACCTTCTTGCAGCCGAACACCTCCTCTCCCGCTTATGATCATGTGCGGTTTGATATTCGAAAATTTACTTTCTTGTTTTAAAGCAATTATTGATGGACATTCAAACCTTCTTTTTGATGGTGTATAGTCGGGCTTTCGAGCCTTTTCTTCCCGGTTTTTACAAACCATGGTCGGACTTTCACACCTTCTTGTAGCCGAACAACTCCGCTCCCGCTATTGATTGTGTACAGTCGGGTATTTTAACCTTTTCTTACCCGCTTTTTACCAACTATGGTCGGACATTCACACCGTCTTACAGCGGAACACCTCTGCTCCCGCTTTTGATGGTGTATAGTCGGGCATTCGAACCTTTTCTTACCCGCTTTTTACAAACTATGGTGGGACATTCAAACCTTCTTGTATCCGAAAACCTCCGCTCTCTCTTTTGATCATACATTGTCGGACATTCGCACCTTTTCTTACCCGCTTTTTACAAACCATGGTCGGACTTTCACATCTTCTTGTAGCCGAACACATCCGCTCCCGCTATTGATTGTGTACAGTCGGGTATGTTAACCTTTTCTTACCCGCTTTTTACAAACCATTGTTGGACTTTCACACCTTCTTGCAGCCGAACACCACCTCTCCCGCTTTTGATGATGTATGGCCCAGTAATCTTACCTTTTCTAACACATTTTTCAGCAATTATGGTCGGACATTCACACCTACTCACAGCTGGACACCTCCGCTCCCGCTTTTGATCATACAATGTCGGGACATCGCTCCTTGTCTTACCAGCTTTTTACAAACTTTAGTCGAACATTCACACCTTCTTGCAGCTGAACACCTCCGCTCCCGCTTTTGATGATGTATAGTCGGGCTTTCGAGCCTTTTCTTACCCGGTTTTTACAAATTATGGTTGGACATTCAGACCTTGCAGCCGAACACCTCCGCTCTCTCTTTTGATCATACATTGTCGGGCATTCGCACCTTGTCTTACCCGCTTTTTACAAACTATAGTCAGACATTCACACCTTGCAGCTGAACCTCCGCTCCCTGTTTTGATCATGTATGGTCTGGCAATACTACCTTTTCTTCCCCCGTTTGTGAGTAATTATGGCTGGACATTCACACCTACTTGCAGTCGAACAGCTCTGCTCCCGCTTTTGATTATGTTTGGTTGGATATTCGAACCTTTTCTTAACTGCTTTTTACAAACCATGGTCGTACTTTCACACCTTCTTGTAGCCGAACAACTCCGCTCCCGCTATTGATTTTGTACAGTCGGGTATTTTAACCTTTTCTTACCCGCTTTTTACCAACTATGGTCGGACATTCACACCGTCTTACAGCGGAACACCTCCGCTTCCGCTTTTTATGGTGTATAGTCGGGCATTTGAACCTTTTCTTACCCGCTATTTACAAACTATGGTAGGACATTCAAACTTTCGTGTATCCGAAAACCTCCGCTCTCTCTTTTGATCATACATTGTCGGACATTCGCACCTTTTCTTACCAGCTTTTTACAAACCATGGTCGGACTGTCACACCTTCTTGTAGCCGAACACATCCGCTCCCGCTATTGATTGTGTACAGTCGGGTATATTAACCTTTTCTTACCCGCTTTTTACCAAGTATGGTTGGACATTCACACCTTCGTACAGCGGAACACCTCCGCTCCCTCTTTTGATGGTGTATGTTCGGGCATTCAAACCTTTTCTTACCCGCTTTTTCCAAACTATGGCCGGCTATTCACAGCTTCCTCTCCACCCACCATACTTGTATGGTGGGATATTCACACCCACTTGCATCCGAAGACCTCCGCCCCAAATTTTGTTGATATTTAGTCGGACATTCGCACCTTACCCGCTTTTGGCAAACTATGGCCTTCTTGCAGCCAAACAACTCTGATCTTGCTTTTGATGATGTAAGGTTGGGCATTCAGACCTTGCTTCACCTGCTTTTCACCAAATATAGTCGGACATTCACACCTTCTTGCAGCCGAACACTTCCGCTCCACCTTTTAGTGTTCTATCACACCTTTTTTTTCACCGCATTTTATACATTATGGTTGGAAATTTTCAACCACTCTCATCCGAAGACCTCTCCTCCCGCTTTTGTTAATATATTTGAACTTTAGTTTGACATTCAAACCTTCTTGCAGTTGAACCACCTCCGCTCCCTGTTTTGATTATATATGGTCTGGCTACTACCTTCTCTTACCCGTTAGTGAGTAATTATGGCTGGACATTCACACCTACTTGCAGTCGAACACAACCTCTCTCGCTTTTGATGATGTATGGACCGGCATTTTTACCTTTTCTAACACATTTTTCAGCAATTATGGTCGGAGATCCACACCTACTCACAGCCGAACAACTCCGCTCCCGCATTTGATGATGTATAGTCGGGCATTCTCACCCTTTCTCATCAGCTTTTTGCAAATTATGATCTGACATTCACACCTACTTGCAGTCGAACAGCTCTGCTCCCGCTTTTGATTATGTTTGGTTGGATATTCGAACCTTTTCTTAACTTCTTTTTACATATTTTGGTTGGACGTTCACACCTTCTTGTAGCCGAACACTTCCACTCCTGCTTTTGATGATGTATGGTTGGGCATTCACACCTTTTTTTTGCCCATTTTTCAGGAATTATGGGTGGACATTCACACCTTGCAGCTGAACACCTCCTATCCCACTTATGATCATGTGCGGTTTGATTTTCGAAAAGTTTCTTTCATGTTTTCTAGCAATTATTGATGGACATGTAGACCTTCTTGCAGCTGAACACCTCCGCTCCCGCTTTTGATCATACATTGTCAGGCATTCGCACCTTGTCTTACCCACTTTTTACAAACTTTAGTCGAACAGTCACACCTTTTTGCAGCCGAACACCACCTCTCCCGCTTTTGATGATGTATGGTCCAGCATTCTTACCTTTTCTAACACATTCTTCAGCAATTATGGTCGGACATTCACACCTACTCAGAGCCGAACACCTCCGCTCCCGCATTTGATGGTGTATAGTCGGGCATTCTCACCCTTTCTCATCAGCTTTTTACAAATTATGATCTGACATTCACACCTGCTTTTGATAATGTATTGTTAGGCATTCGCACCTTTTTTTTTACCCATTTTTCATGAATTATGGGTGGACATTCACACCTTCTTGCAGCCGAACACCTCCTCTACTGCTTATGATCATGTGCGGTTTGATATTCGAAAATTTACTTTCTTGTTTTAAAGCAATTATTGATGGACATTCAAACCTTCTTTTTGATGGTGTATAGTCGGGCTTTCGAGCCTTTTCTTCCCGGTTTTTACAAACCATGGTCGGACTTTCACACCTTCTTGTAGCCGTACAACTCCGCTCCCGCTATTGATTGTGTACAGTCGGGTATTTTAACCTTTTCTTACCCGCTTTTTACCAACTATGGTCGGACATTCACACCGTCTTACAGCGGAACACCTCTGCTCCCGCTTTTGATGGTGTATAGTCGGGCATTCGAACCTTTTCTTACCCGCTTTTTACAAACTATGGTGGGACATTCAAACCTTCTTGCAGCCGAACACCTCCTCTCCCGCTTATGATCAATTGCGGTTTGATATTCGAAAATTTACTTTCTTGTTTTAAAGCAATTATTGATGGACATTCAAACCTTCTTTTTGATGGTGTATAGTCGGGCTTTCGAGCCTTTTCTTCCCGGTTTTTACAAACCATGGTCGGACTTTCACACCTTCTTGTAGCCGAACAACTCCGCTCCCGCTATTGATTGTGTACAGTCGGGTATTTTAACCTTTTCTTACCCGCTTTTTACCAAGTATGGTCGGACATTCACACCTTCGTACAGCGGAACACCTCCGCTCCCTCTTTTGATGGTGTATGTTCGGGCATTCAAACCTTTTCTTACCCGCTTTTTCCAAACTATGGTCGGCTATTTACAGCTTCCTCTCCACCATACTTGTATGGTGGGATATTCACACCCACTTGCATCCGAAGACCTCCGCCCCAAATTTGGTTGATATTTAGTCGGACATTCGCACCTTACCCGCTTTTGGAAAACTATGGCCTTCTTGCAGCCAAACACCTCTGATCTCGCTTTTGATGATATAAGGTTGGGCATTCAGACCTTGCTTCACCTGCTTTTCACCAAATATAGTCGGACATTCACACCTTCTTGCAGCTGAACACTTCCGCTTTTAGTGTTCTATGAGGCATTCACATATTTTTTTTCACCGTATTTTATAGATTATGGTTGGAAATTCTCACCCACTCTCATCCGAAGACCTCTCCTCCCGCTTTTGTTAATATATAGTCGGGCATTCGAACCTTTTCTTACCCGCTTTTTACAAATTATAGTCGAACATTCACACCTACTTGCAGCTGAATACTTCCGCTCCACCTTGTAGGTATGTATGGTTGGCATTTGCACCTCTTTTTATACTGATTGCTGAAGATTAAGTTGTACTTTCTCAAACTACAACTTTTTTTTATTTGTTGAAACTTGATTTGAAGTGGATAAATAAGGAGGACAAACAGTTTTAAGTCAGGCTGATAGAAGGAATTAATTTTATAGCAAAATCTGTACTTCGTCATATGTCGAGAGATGCTTATTGCTGAAGAAGTTCTTTCTCATTCTACAAAGTACAACGTTGTTTATCGTTGAAACTTGATTAGACATGAATAAATATGAAGGACAAAGCAGTCTTAACTTGGTTTGAGTTAATGAATTCGTTTTATAGGAGAATCCGAATTCGTGCATAACTCATAAAATAGAGCTTATTTTCGGATTCCTGAAGAATGATTCTGGTTCTTTCTAATAATACAAAGTTTGTTGTTTATTGTTGAAACTTCATCAGAAGTGAAGAAATAAATGAATGCCTATCAACAAATTGACCTTCTGTTGACCTTCGGGGAGGTGAGTATCTTCACTAGACTCACCTGTCTGCTCTTCCTCCTCATTTAGCGTAGCTCCACCCTCTGCCTGTGAATTCTCACAGACTTCAACACTGAGTGGTGAGGCCTCTACAGGCCCCTCCCCTTTTTGCTCCTCACTTCCAATCCAAGCTTTTGGCGGGAAGTTTGAATTTATTGGGTCAACCTCTTCACTTTGTTCACCAACTGCCACCTTTGGTCCTTCTCTTTGTTGGCTTGACTGTGGCTTTACCGTCTTTAATTTGTTGGCAAAAGATTTAGGGCAATCTCTGAAGAGGTGATTTAATTCTCCACAGAGATTACATTTCCTGCCATTTGGACACTCTCCAAAAGTTTGCCCAATTTCTCTGCTCTTCCCACATAACACCTTGGTACAAGCCTCAACCAGGTGCCCATGCTCACCACACTTGCGGCAGAACTTGGGCTGCCCCTGGTAGTGGATGTAACCTCGGTTTTCAAGGTGGCCAGAGTGTCGCCCACCCGCTGCACTGAGCACTCTTCAGCCCTTTTAAATGGTATAACTTTGCACTCCCGCACGCTCCAGCAAGCACCATTCAAGCAACAACTTTGCACTCCAGCTTCGAACATCGGCACAGTCGCAACAAGTAAGGCGACTCTACTCAGAGAAGTCACTCTGCACAGTAACAAGATTTCTTTTGCACAGACAGAAAGGGCTTCACCCGCAAAGGTAAAGCCTGCCAAAAATAGAAACAACTCATTAGTGCTGCTCTCCACAGAAATCTTTAGTAAAAGGCGAAAGACTTGTACGTTATGAAGAGAAACCAGAGTACGATTATCCGTCACTGCGGGAGCAGGGCATCAGGCTTGTTGGCATAGCCACCTTCCCCATGGTGAGCTTTGCTTGGTTGAGACACTTGCCCCCCCCCCCCCCTTGCTCCTCGGCTGACCAAGTAGGAACAATCGGGCCCTATTCGATGGCTGCCATGTCTTTTACTCTGTGCAAAAGACAAGGCAGCAACAAAAACACCACGAGAATCCCGTATTGAGGCTTTGTTCTGACCGCTCATTCGGGGTCGCATTTCTTTCAAGCAATTCTCCTGGTTAGCCCACACTCGGCTCGCTCCCATAGCCGTGTTAAAGTCTACTTCGCATTCACTCTCTTTTCCCATCAGACTCTTGGGATTTTATCTATAAAATGAATTCCTTCACTCAAACTATGTGAAAACTGCTTTGTCCTTAATATTTACCATGTCTAGAAAGATTTAAACAAAAAAAACAACGTGTACTTTGCAGTAAAAGAAAGAGCAAATCTAAAGTTTCAGGAATCCGAGAATAAGCTTACTTTCATGAGTTCTTCACGATTTCGGATTTTGCTATAAAATGAATTCCTTCACTCAAACTAAATTAAAACTGCTAAACCGCTAATCTGTTATATGTAAGGCAGATGTCAAATTCACCGAAATAGGATCAAAGGGTATTCGGCCAATCGAGCTGTAGCAACTTCGGTAAAAGAGTATAAGTTGAAGAGTTTGTGAATAAAGGTGTGCGCACACATAGTGTGCTGTACGAAAATAGGCAGGGAGCAATGCCGGCTGGGGTATATGTTCTTGTATGTTGTCTGACTGTTTGATTTGAATGTGTTGTGTAAGTGTCCTGTTGAATGTTACATGTTTGGGCTTTGACACGCTTCACTGTGGTTGTTAACTGTGTGGTGTGTCCTGAAATGTTATATGTTTGGGCTGTGTGACATGCTTAATGCTTGTCAGTAGCTACCCACTTATTCATATACTATCAAAGTATGTCCGGACTTCTTATGTTGTCAGTTCCCATCAAAAGCGGAAGCGGAGGTCTTCGGATGCAAGTGGGTGTGAATATCCGACTATATTTGGTGAAAAGCAGGTGAAGCAAGGTCTGAATGCCCAACCTTACATCATCAAAAGCGAGATCAGAGGTGTTTGGCTGCAAGAAGGCCATAGTTTGCCAAAAGCGGGTAAGGTGCGAATGTCCGACTAAATATCAACAAAATTTGGGGCAGAGGTCTTCGGATGCAAGTGGGTGTGAATATCCAACCATACAAGTATGGTGGAGAGGAAGCTGTGAATAGCCGACCATAGTTTGGAAAAAGCGGGTAAGAAAAGGTTTGAATACCCGAACATACACCATCAAAAGAGGGAGCGGAGGTGTTCCGCTGTACGAAGGTGTGAATGTCCGACCATAGTTGGTAAAAAGCGGGTAAGAAAAGGTTAAAATACCCGACTGTACACAATCAATAGCGGGAGCGGATGTGTTCGGCTACAAGAAGGTGTGACAGCCCGACCATGGTTTGTAAAAAGCGGGTAAGAAAAGGTTCGAATGCCCGAACATACACCAACAAAAGAGGGAGCGGAGGTGTTCGGCTGCAAGAAGGTGTGAACGTCCGACCAAAGTTTGTAAAAAAGCAGTTAAGAAAAGGTTCGAATATCTAACCAAACATAATCAAAAGCGGGAGCAGAGCTGTTCGACTGCAAGTAGGTGTGAATGTCAGAGAATAATTTGCAAAAAGCTGATGAGAAAGGGTGAGAAATCCCGACTATACACCATCAAATGCGGTAGCGGAGTTTTTCGGCTGTGAGTAGGTGTGATTCTCCAACCATAATTGCTGAAAAATGTGTTAGAAAAGGTAAGAATGCCGGTCCATACATCATCAAAAGCGGGAGAGGTGGTGTTCGGCTGCAAGTAGGTGTGAATGTCCATTAATAATTGCTTTAAAACATGAAAGAAAATTTTCGAATATCAAACCTTACATGATCATTAGCGGGAGAGGAGGTGTTCAGCTGCAAGAAGATGTGAATATCCACCCATAATTACTGAAAAATGGGTAGGAAAAGATGCGAATGTCCAACCATAAATCATCAAAAGCAGGAGTGGAGTTGTTCAGCTACAAGAAGGTATGAAAGTCCAACCATGGTTTGTAAAAAGCGGGTAAGAGAAGGTTCGAATACCCGAATATATACCATCAAAAGCGGAAGTGGGGGTGTTCGGCTGCAAGAAGGTGTGAACGTCCGACCAAATATTGTAAAAAGCAGTTAAGAAAAGGTTTGAATATCCAACCGAACATAATCAAAAGCGGGAGCAGAGCTGTTCGACTGCAAGTAGGTGTGAATGTCAGATCATAATTGCTGAAAAATGTGATAGAAAAGACTAGAATGCCGGACAATACATCATCAAAAGCGGGAGAGGTGGTTTTTCGGCTGCAAGTAGGTGTGAATGTCCAGCCATAATTACTCACAAACGGGGGAAGAAAAGGTAGTATTTCCAGACCACACATGATCAAAACAGGGAATGGAGGTGGTTCAGCTGCAAGGTGTGAATGTCTGACTAAAGTTTGTAAAAACCGTGTAAGACAAGGGGCGAATGCCCGACAATGTATGATCAAAAGAGGGAGCGGAGGTTTTCGGCTGCAAGGTCTGAATGTCCAACCATAATTTGTAAAAATCGGGGAAGAAAAGGCTTGAAAGCCCGACTATACACCATCAAAAGCGGGAGCAGAGGTGTTCAGGTGCAAGCAGGTCTGAATGTCCGACCAATAATTACTGAAAAATGGGTAAGAAAAGGTGCGAATGCCAAATCATACATCATCAAAAGCAGGAGCGGATGTGTTCGGCTACAAGAAGGTTTGAATGTCCAACCATAGTAAGTAATAGGTGGGTAAGAAAAGGCTCGAATGCCCGACTATACACCATCAAAAGCGGAAGCGGAGGTGTTCGGCTGCAAGATATTGTGAACGTCCGACCAAAGTTTGTAAAAAGCAGTTAAGAAAAGGTTCGAATATCTAACCAAACATAATCAAAAGCGGGAGCAGAGCTGTTCGACTGCAAGTAGGTGTGAACGTCCGACCAAAGTTTGTAAAAAGCAGTTAAGAAAAGGTTTGAATATTCAACCGAACATAATCAAAAGCGGGAGCAGAGCTGTTCGACTGCAAGTAGGTGTGAATGTCAGATCATAATTGCTGAAAAATGTGATAGAAAAGACTAGAATGCCGGACAATACATCATCAAAAGCGGGAGAGGTGGTTTTTCGGCTGCAAGTAGGTGTGAATGTCCAGCCATAATCACTCACAAACGGGGGAAGAAAAGGTAGTATTTCCAGACCACACATGATCAAAACAGGGAATGGAGGTGGTTCAGCTGCAAGGTGTGAATGTCTGACTAAAGTTTGTAAAAACTGTGTAAGACAAGGGGCGAATGCCCGACAATGTATGATCAAAAGAGGGAGCGGAGGTTTTCGGCTGCAAGGTCTGAATGTCCAACCACAATTTGTAAAAATCGGGGAAGAAAAGGCTCGAAAGCCCGACTATACACCATCAAAAGCGGGAGCAGAGGTGTTCAGGTGCAAGAAGGTCTGAATGTCCGACCAAAAATTAATGAAAAATGGGTAAGAAAAGGTGCAAATGCCAAATAATACATCATCAAAAGCAGGAGCGGATGTGTTCGGCTACAAGAAGGTTTGAATGTCCAACCATAGTAAGTAATAGGCGGGTAAGAAAAGGCTCGAATGCCCGACTATATACCATCAAAAGCGGAAGCGGAGGTGTTCGGCTGCAAGACGGTGTGAACGTCCGACCAAAGTTTGTAAAAAGCAGTTGAGAAAATGTTCGAATATCCAACCAAACATAATCAAAAGCGGGAGCAGAGCTGTTCGACTGCAAGTAGGTGTGAATATCAGATCATAATTTGCAAAAAGCTGTTGAGAAAGGGTGAGAATGCCCGACTATACACTATCAAATGTGGGAGCGGAGTTGTTCGGCTGTGAGTAGGTGTGATTCTACAACCATAATTGCTGAAAAATGTGTTAGAAAAGGTAAGAATGCCGGACCATATATCACCAAAAGCGGGAGAGGTTGTGTTTGGCTGCAAGTAGGTGTGAATGTCCAGCCATAATTACTCACAAACGGGTAAGAAAGGGTACTATTGCCAGACCATATATGATCAAAACAGGGAGCGGAGGTGGTTCAGCTGCAAGAAGGTTTGAATGTCCGACTAAAGTTTGTAAAAAGCGGGTAAGACAAGGTGTGAATTCCCGACAATGTATGATCAAAAGAGGAGTGGAGGTTTTCGGCTGCAAGAAGGTCTGAATGTCCACCCATAATTACTGAAAAATGGGTAAGAAAAGGTGCGAAAGCCCAACCGCACATGATCATAAGTGGATGAGAAGGTGTTCGACTGCAAGTAGGTGTGAATGTAAGATCATAATTTGTAAAAAGCGGGTAAGAAAAGGTAAGAATGCCCAACCATAAATTATCAAAAGCGGCAGCAGAGTTTCGACTGGTATTTATCAATGTCTAGATAGATTTCAACAAAAAACAACGTTGTACTTTGCAGTAAAAGAAAGTGCAAATAAAAAGTTTTAGGAATCCGAGAATAAGCTTATTTTCATGAGTTCTGCACGATTTCGGATTTTATGTATAAAATGAATTCCTTCACGCAAACTAAGTTAACACTGCTTTGTCATTCATATGTACGCATTTCTACATATATTTCAAGCATAAACTTCCTCATACTGCCCTGAATGAGAAAGAGCAACACTTGTGATTAAGCCATACGCCCCTTTTGAGGAGTTCTGCATGGTTTGGGATTTTATCTATAAAATTAATTCCTTCACTCAAACTATGTTAAAACGGCTTTTACCTTCATATTTATCAATGTCTCGATAGATTTAAACAAAAAAACAACGTTGTACTTTGCAATAAAAGAAAGAGCAAATCAAAAGTTTTAGGAATCCGAGAATAAGCTTATTTTCATGAGTTCTGCACGATTTCGGATTTTATGTATAAAATGAATTCATTCACTCAAACCAAGTTAAAACTGCTTTTTCCTTCATATTTATTAATGTCTAGATCGACTTCAACAAAGAACAACATTGTATTTTGCAGTAGAAGAAAGAGCAAAACTGAAGGATCAGGAATCCGAGAATAAGCTTCTTTTCATACGTTCTGCATGATTTGGGATTTTATGTATAAAATTAATTCCTTCACTCAAACTAAGTTAACACTGCTTTGTCCTTCATATGTACCCATTTCTACATATATTTCAAGCATAAACTTCCTCAAACTACCCTGAATGAGAAAGAGCCACACTTGTGATTAAGCCATACGCCCCTTTTGAGGAGTTCTGCATGATTTGGGATTTTATCTATAAAATCAATTCCTTCACTCAAACTATGTTAAAACGGCTTTTACCTTCATATTTATCAATGTCTCGATAGATTTAAACAAAAAAACAACGTTGTACTTTGCAGTAAAAGAAAGAGCCAATCAAAAGTTTTAGGAATCCGAGAATAAGCTTATTTTCATGAGTTCTGCACGATTTCGGATTTTATGTATAAAATGAATTCATTCACTCAAACCAAGTTAAAACTGCTTTTTCATTCATATTTATCAATGTCTAGATCGACTTCAACAAAGAACAACATTGTATTTTGCAGTAGAAGAAAGAGCAAAACTGAAGGATCAGGAATCCGAGAATAAGCTTATTTTCTTATGGGCAAGTGGGAACTGCTTTGTCCTTCGTATTTATCAATGTGTAGATGGATTTCAACTTCTTCTACTGCAAAGTCCAATGTTTTTCTTTGTTGAAGTCGATCTAGACATTGATGAATATGGAAGGACAAAGCAGTTTTAACTTGGTTTGAGCAAAGCAATTCATTTTATAGCAAAATCCGAAATCGTGCAGAACTCATGAAAGCAGGCTTATACTCGGATTCCTGAAACTTTAGATTTGCTCTTTCTTTTACTGCAAAGTACAACGTTGTTTTTTTGTTTAAATCTTTCTAGACATGGTAAATATGAAGGACAAATCAGTTTTAACATAGTTTGAGTGAAGTAATGCATTTTATAAGCAAAATCCCAAATCATGCAAAACTCACGAAAAGCTTTTTCTCGCTTTTCACTGCTTTTTACAAACTTTGGTCGGACGTTCACACCTTCTTGCATCCGAACACCTCCGCTTCCGCTTTTGATGATGTATATTCGGGCATTCGAACCTTTTATTACCCGCTTTTTACAAACCATTGTTGGACTTTCACACCTTCTTGCAGCCGAACACCACCTCTCCCGCTTTTGATGATGTATGGTCCAGTATTCTTACCTTTTCTAACACATTTTTCAGCAATTATGGTCGGACATTCACACCTACTCACAGCTGGACACCTCCGCTCCCACTTTTGATCATACAATGTCGGGACATCGCTCCTTGTCTTACCAGCTTTTTACAAACTTTAGTCGAACATTCACACCTTCTTGCAGCTGAACACCTCCGCTCCCGCTTTTGATGATGTATAGTCGGGCTTTCGAGCGTTTTCTTACCCGGTTTTTACAAATTATGGTTGGACATTCAGACCTTGCAGCCGAACACCTCCGCTCTCTCTTTTGATCATACATTGTCGGGCATTCGCACCTTGTCTTACCCGCTTTTTACAAACTATAGTCAGACATTCACACCTTGCAGCTGAACCTCCGCTCCCTGTTTTGATCATGTATGGTCTGGCAATACTACCTTTTCTTCCCCCGTTTGTGATTAATTATGGCTGGACATTCAAACCTACTTGCAGTCGAACAGATCTGCTCCCGCTTTTGATTATGTTTGGTTGGATATTCGAACCTTTTCTTAACTGCTTTTTACAAACCATGGTCGTACTTTCACACCGTCTTGTAGCCGAACAACTCCGCTCTCGCTATTGATTTTGTACAGTCGGGTATCTTAACCTTTTCTTACCCGCTTTTTACCAACTATGATCGGACATTCACACCGTCTTACAGCGGAACACCTCCGCTCCCGCTTTTTATGGTGTATAGTCGGGCATTTGAACCTTTTCTTACCCGCTATTTACAAACTATGGTAGGACATTCAAACTTTCGTGTATCCGAAAACCTCCGCTCTCTCTTTTGATCATACATTGTCGGACATTCGCACCTTTTCTTACCGGCTTTTTACAAACCATGGTCGGACTGTCACACCTTCTTGTAGCCGAACACATCCGCTCCCGCTATTGATTGTGTACAGTCGGGTATATTAACCTTTTCTTACCCGCTTTTTACCAAGTATGGTTGGACATTCACACCTTCGTACAGCGGAACACCTCCGCTCCCTCTTTTGATGGTGTATGTTCGGGCATTCAAACCTTTTCTTACCCGCTTTTTCCAAACTATGGTCGGCTATTCACAGCTTCCTCTCCACCCACCATACTTGTATGGTGGGATATTCACACCCACTTGCATCCGAAGACCTCCGCCCCAAATTTTGTTGATATTTAGTCGGACATTCGCACCTTACCCGCTTTTGGCAAACTATGGCCTTCTTGCAGCCAAACAACTCTGATCTTGCTTTTGATGATGTAAGGTTGGGCATTCAGACCTTGCTTCACCTGCTTTTCACCAAATATAGTCGGACATTCACACCTTCTTGCAGCCGAACACTTCCGCTCCACCTTTTAGTGTTCTATCACACCTTTTTTTTCACCGCATTTTATACATTATGGTTGGAAATTTTCAACCACTCTCATCCGAAGACCTCTCCTCCCGGTTTTGTTAATATATTTGAACTTTAGTTTGACATTCAAACCTTCTTGCAGCTGAACCACCTCCGCTCCCTGTTTTGATCATATATGGTCTGGCTACTACCTTTTCTTACCCGTTTGTGAGTAATTATGGCTGGACATTCACACCTACTTGCAGTCGAACACAACCTCTCTCGCTTTTGATGATGTATGGACCGGCATTTTTACCTTTTCTAACACATTTTTCAGCAATTATGGTCGGAGATCCACACCTACTCACAGCCGAACAACTCCGCTCCCGCTTTTGATGATGTATAGTCGGGCATTCTCACCCTTTCTCATCAGCTTTTTGCAAATTATGATCTGACATTCACACCTACTTGCAGTCGAACAGCTCTGCTCCCGCTTTTGATTATGTTTGGTTGGATATTCGAACCTTTTCTTAACTTCTTTTTACATATTTTGGTTGGACGTTCACACCTTCTTGTAGCCGAACACTTCCACTCCTGCTTTTGATGATGTATGGTTGGGCATTCACACCTTTTTTTTGCCCATTTTTCAGGAATTATGGGTGGACATTCACACCTTGCAGCTGAACACCTCCTATCCCACTTATGATCATGTGCGGTTTGATTTTCGAAAAGTTTCTTTCATGTTTTCTAGCAATTATTGATGGACATGTAGACCTTCTTGCAGCAGAACACCTCCGCTCCCGCTTTTGATCATACATTGTCAGGCATTCGCACCTTGTCTTACCCACTTTTTACAAACTTTAGTCGAACAGTCACACCTTTTTGCAGCCGAACACCACCTCTCCCGCTTTTGATGATGTATGGTCCAGCATTCTTACCTTTTCTAACACATTCTTCAGCAATTATGGTCGGACATTCACACCTACTCAGAGCCGAACACCTCCGCTCCCGCATTTGATGGTGTATAGTCGGGCATTCTCACCCTTTCTCATCAGCTTTTTACAAATTATGATCTGACATTCACACCTGCTTTTGATAATGTATTGTTAGGCATTCGCACCTTTTTTTTTACCCATTTTTCATGAATTATGGGTGGACATTCACACCTTCTTGCAGCCGAACACCTCCTCTCCCGCTTATGATCATGTGCGGTTTGATATTCGAAAATTTACTTTCTTGTTTTAAAGCAATTATTGATGGACATTCAAACCTTCTTTTTGATGGTGTATAGTCGGGCTTTCGAGCCTTTTCTTCCCGGTTTTTACAAACCATGGTCGGACTTTCACACCTTCTTGTAGCCGAACAACTCCGCTCCCGCTATTGATTGTGTACAGTCGGGTATTTTAACCTTTTCTTACCCGCTTTTTACCAACTATGGTCGGACATTCACACCGTCTTACAGCGGAACACCTCTGCTCCCGCTTTTGATGGTGTATAGTCGGGCATTCGAACCTTTTCTTACCCGCTATTTACAAACTATGGTGGGACATTCAAACCTTCTTGTATCCGAAAACCTCCGCTCTCTCTTTTGATCATACATTGTCGGACATTCGCACCTTTTCTTACCCGCTTTTTACAAACCATGGTCGGACTTTCACATCTTCTTGTAGCCGAACACATCCGCTCCCGCTATTGATTGTGTACAGTCGGGTATTTTAACCTTTTCTTACCCGCTTTTTACAAACCATTGTTGGACTTTCACACCTTCTTGCAGCCGAACACCACCTCTCCCGCTTTTGATGATGTATGGCCCAGTATTCTTACCTTTTCTAACACATTTTTCAGCAATTATGGTCGGACATTCACACCTACTCACAGCTGGACACCTCCGCTCCTGCTTTTGATCATACAATGTCGGGACATCGCTCCTTGTCTTACCAGCTTTTTACAAACTTTAGTCGAACATTCACACCTTCTTGCAGCTGAACACCTCCGCTCCCGCTTTTGATGATGTATAGTCGGGCTTTCGAGCGTTTTCTTACCCGGTTTTTACAAATTATGGTTGGACATTCAGACCTTGCAGCCAAACACCTCCGCTCTCTCTTTTGATCATACATTGTCGGGCATTCGCACCTTGTCTTACCCGCTTTTTACAAACTATAGTCAGACATTCACACCTTGCAGCTGAACCTCCGCTCCCTGTTTTGATCATGTATGGTCTGGCAATACTACCTTTTCTTCCCCCGTTTGTGAGTAATTATGGCTGGACATTCACACCTACTTGCAGTCAAACAGCTCTGCTCCCGCTTTTGATTATGTTTGGTTGGATATTCGAACCTTTTCTTAACTGCTTTTTACAAACCATGGTCGTACTTTCACACCTTCTTGTAGCCGAACAACTCCGCTCCCGCTATTGATTTTGTACAGTCGGGTATTTTAAGCTTTTCTTACCCGCTTTTTACCAACTATGGTCGGACATTCACACCGTCTTACAGCGGAACACCTCCGCTCCCGCTTTTTATGGTGTATAGTCGGGCATTTGAACCTTTTCTTACCCGCTATTTACAAACTATGGTAGGACATTCAAACTTTCGTGTATCCGAAAACCTCCGCTCTCTCTTTTGATCATACATTGTCGGACATTCGCACCTTTTCTTACCGGCTTTTTACAAACCATGGTCGGACTGTCACACCTTCTTGTAGCCGAACACATCCGCTCCCGCTATTGATTGTGTACAGTCGGGTATATTAACCTTTTCTTACCCGCTTTTTACCAAGTATGGTTGGACATTCACACCTTCGTACAGCGGAACACCTCCGCTCCCTCTTTTGATGGTGTATGTTCGGGCATTCAAACCTTTTCTTACCCGCTTTTTCCAAACTATGGTCGGCTATTCACAGCTTCCTCTCCACCCACCATACTTGTATGGTGGGATATTCACACCCACTTGCATCCGAAGACCTCCGCCCCAAATTTTGTTGATATTTAGTCGGACATTCGCACCTTACCCGCTTTTGGCAAACTATGGCCTTCTTGCAGCCAAACAACTCTGATCTTGCTTTTGATGATGTAAGGTTGGGCATTCAGACCTTGCTTCACCTGCTTTTCACCAAATATAGTCGGACATTCACACCTTCTTGCAGCCGAACACTTCCGCTCCACCTTTTAGTGTTCTATCACACCTTTTTTTTCACCGCATTTTATACATTATGGTTGGAAATTTTCAACCACTCTCATCCGAAGACCTCTCCTCCCGCTTTTGTTAATATATTTGAACTTTAGTTTGACATTCAAACCTTCTTGCAGCTGAACCACCTCCGCTCCCTGTTTTGATCATATATGGTCTGGCTACTACCTTTTCTTACCCGTTTGTGAGTAATTATGGCTGGACATTCACACCTACTTGCAGTCGAACACAACCTCTCTCGCTTTTGATGATGTATGGACCGGCATTTTTACCTTTTCTAACACATTTTTCAGCAATTATGGTCGGAGATTCACACCTACTCACAGCCGAACAACTCCGCTCCCGCATTTGATGATGTATAGTCGGGCATTCTCACCCTTTCTCATCAGCTTTTTGCAAATTATGATCTGACATTCACACCTACTTGCAGTCGAACAGCTCTGCTCCCGCTTTTGATTATGTTTGGTTGGATATTCGAACCTTTTCTTAACTTCTTTTTACATATTTTGGTTGGACGTTCACACCTTCTTGTAGCCGAACACTTCCACTCCTGCTTTTGATGATGTATGGTTGGGCATTCACACCTTTTTTTTGCCCATTTTTCAGGAATTATGGGTGGACATTCACACCTTGCAGCTGAACACCTGTCTTACCCGCTTTTTACAAACTTTAGTCAGAAATTCACACCCTGCAGCTGAACCACCTCCACTCCCTGTTTTGATCATGTATGGTCTGGCAATACTACCTTTTCTTACCCATTTGTGAGTAATTATGGCTGGACATTCACACCTACTTGCAGCCGAACACCACCTCTCCGAGCTTTTGATGATGTATTGTCCGGCATTCTAGTCTTTTCTAACACATTTTTCAGCAATTATGGTCGGACATTCACACCTACTCACAGCCGAACACTTCCGCTCCCGCAATTGATTGTGTACAGTCGGGTATGTCAACCTTTTCTTACCTGCTTTTTACCAACTATGGTCCGACATTCACACCGTCTTACAGCGGAACCCCTCCGCTCCCTCTTTTGATCATACATTGTTGCGCATTCGCACCTTGTCTTACCCGCTTTTTATAAACTTTAGTCAGACATTCAGACCTTGCGGCTGAACCACCTCCGCTCCCTGTTTTGATCGTGTATGGTCTGGCAAAACTACCTTTTCTTACCCGTTTGTGAGTAATTATGGCTGGACATTCACACCTACTTGCAGCCGAACACCACCTCTCCCAGCTTTTGATGATGTATTGTCCGGCATTCTAGTCTTTTCTAACACATTTTTCAGCAATTATGGTCGGACATTCACACCTACTCACAGCCGAACACTTCCGCTCCCGCAATTGATTGTGTACAGTCGGGTAGGTCAACCTTTTCTTACCTGCTTTTTACCAACTACGGTCGGACATTCACACCGTCTTACAGCGGAACCCCTCCGCTCCCTCTTTTGATCATACATTGTCGCGCATTCGCACCTTGTCTTACCCGCTTTTTATAAACTTTAGTCAGACATTCAGACCTTGCGGCTGAACCACCTCCGCTCCCTGTTTTGATCGTGTATGGTCTGGCAAAACTACCTTTTCTTACCCGTTTGTGAGTAATTATGGCTGGGCATTCACACCTACTTGCAGCCGAACACCACCTCTCCCAGCTTTTGATTATGTATTGTCCGGCATTCTAGTCTTTTCTAACACATTTTTCAGCAATTATGGTCGGACATTCACACCTACTCACAGCCGAACAACTCCGCTCCCGCATTTGATGGTGTATAGTCGGGCATTCTCACCCTTTCTCATCAGCTTTTTGCAAATTATGATCTTACATTCACACCTACTTGCAGTCGAACAGCTCTGCTCCCGCTTTTGATTATGTTTGGTTGGATATTCGAACCTTTTCTTAACTGCTTTTTAAAAACTTTGGTCAGACGTTCACACCTTCTTGCAGCCGAAAACCTCCGCTCCCTCTTTTGATCATACATTGTCGGGCATTCGCACTTTGTCTTACCCGCTATTTACAAACTTTAGTCAGAAATTCACACCCTGCAGCTGAACAACCTCCGCTCCCTGTTTTGATCATGTATGGTCTGGCGGGTAAGCGGGTCGGCTACTGACCTGGAGCCTTGGCGTAGTGAGAGCAGTCGGTTGCCCGCCTCTTTACCACGAACAGGATGGTCGAAGACCCCTCTCATCTCCACCACGAACCGCCGGTAGGAGGAGCAGAGCTGGGGGTTGCCCTCCCACATAGCCAGCGCCCAAGAACCCAAGAACATTCCTCCGGCCCATAACCCTCCCAGTCAACCAAATACTGGAAACCCCTGCCTCGACGTCTGACATTCAGAATCCGATTAATTGAGTAAGCAGGATGGCCATCCACGACCAGGGGGGGGAGGAGGAGGTTCAGCTGGAGGACCAAGTGCACAAGAGGTGACTGGCTTTAAGAGGGACACATGAAACGTGGGGTGTACCTTAAGGGAGTCTGGGAGCTTAAGGCGCACAGCCGAGGGATTAATGATTCTGACCGCTGGAAAAGGACCAATGAAACGAGGGGACAGCTTAGGATTCTACCTGCAAAGGCAGGTCCCTGGTGGATAACCACACCATCTGCCCAGGCTGATAATTAGGAGCGGGCGAACGCCTACACTCTGCGAACTCGTCGCAAGTGTTCCTGAACAGAAGGGACGGACACATCATCCTCCTGGGAAGGGAACAAAGGGGGTTGAAAACCATACATTACCATGAATGGCGACATACCAGTAGCAGATGTGGAGAGACTGTTATGAGCATACTCCACCCACGGTAGCTGAACACTCCAGGAGGATGGGTTACGTGCACACACACATCTTAAAGCGGCCTCCAGGTCTTGGTTGGCCCGTTCTGTCTGGCCGTTCGACTGAGGATGGTACCCAGACGATAGACTAACCCTCGCCCCCAATGCGCCACAGAACGCTCGCCAAACCTGGGAAAAAAACTGGGGTCCCCGATCAGAAACGATGTCCATGGGGATACCATGGTGACGAAAAACATGATGAACCAAGAGTTCAGCAGTCTCCAGAGCAGAAGGGAGCTTCGACAGTGGTACAAAATGCACAGCCTTAGAAAAACGATCGACAATAGTAAGGATGACAGAGTTACCTGCAGAAGGAGGTAGACCAGAGACAAAATCCTACGCGATGTGAGGGAATGGGGAGAGGGTTCAGCAAGCAAGCGGGCCGTTGGTGCGAGGCCTTCCCTCGGGCACAGACAGAGCACGCTGCCACAAACTGATTGGTGTCACAGACCAGCGTGGGCCACCAGGACCGCTGTCGAATAAGCTCAAGTGTGCGTGCCGCCCCAGGATGGCAGGCCAATCTGGAGGAGTGCCCCCACTGCAGCACCTGAGACCTAACGTTCTCGGGAACGAACAAAGAGTTAGGTGGTCCGATCTCTGGACGGGGACAACGGGAAAGGGCCCTCTTAACCTGCTGCTCAACCTCCCAATGGACCGCTCCCACAAAACAGCTTGGAGGGAGCACAGGCTCAGAGGGATCAGTCAATGGCTGTCTCTCTGTCTGACGGGAAAGGGCATCATGCTTTAAATTATGGGAACCAGGTCTATAAGAGAGAGTAAAATTAAATCTGCCTAAAAAAGTGCCCATCTGGCCTGTCGAGAATTGAGACGTTTGGCTTGCTGAAGGTAGGCCAAGTTCTTATGGTCCGTCCACACCACAAATGGAATTTCTGCTCCCTCCAGCCAGTGTCTCCACTCCTCTAATGCCAGAACGACTGCTAAAAGCTCCCGGTTACCCACATCATAGTTGCGCTCAGCTGGAGACAGCCGGCGAGAAAAATAAGCACACGGATGCAACTTCTGTTGTGAGATCTGCGAAAGCACTGCTCCCACACCACTGTCAGAGGCATCCACCTCCACTACGAACTGCTTAGAGGTATCAGGGTGGATGAGAACAGGCGCAGAGGAAAACAGCTCTTTAAGTCTTGAGAATGCCTGGGCAGCTTCAGAGGTCCAGGTAAAAGGGCTGGAGGTGGAGGTAAGTTGGGTGAGTGGAGCAGCCACCTTACTAAAATTCCTAATAAAGCGCCGGTAAAAATTAGCAAAATCAAGGAAACGCTGAAGTTGCTTGCGGTTCTCAGGTACTGGCCACTCAACCACCGCCCTTACCTTGGCTGGATCACAGCGAATCTGACCTCTTTCAATGACAAAGCCCAAAAAAGAGACTGACTGGACATGAAACTCGCATTTCTCAGCCTTGACAAATAATCTTTTCTCAAGCAATCTTTGGAGAACTAATCTGACATGCTTGCTATGTTCCTCCAGTGTGCTAGAAAAAACTAAAATGTTGTCCAGATAAACAAAAACAAAACGGTTGAGCATGTCACGGAGTACATCATTAACTAAGGATTGAAAAACTGCCGGTGCATTAGTTAACCCAAAAGGCATGGCCAAGTACTCAAAATGGATCAAGAGGTGTGTTGAACGCCGTTTTCCACTCATCCCCCTCACGAATACGGACAAGATGGTATGCATTCCGAAGATCTAGTTTGAAGAAGACAGTGACTTGATGAAGGGAGTGAAAAGCTGAATCCAATAGTGGCAGGGGATATTTATTCTTGACAGTGATAGCGTTCAGACCACGATAGTCAATGCAGGGGCGCAAGGTCTTGTCTTTCTTAGACACAAAAAAAACCCCAGCACCTACAGGGGAGGAAGAGGGGTGAATGATACCTGCTGCCAATGACTCCTTTATGTACCTCTCCATAGTCTCTCTCTCGGGACGGGAGAGGTTGTAAAGGCGGCTGGAGGGGAGAGGGGACCCAGGCAGTAAGTCTATGTGGCAGTCATAGGGACGGTGTGGTGGGAGAGAGAGAGCTTGATGTTTGCTAAATACCTCAGCCAAGTTATGATAACAAGGAGGAACCCCAGAAAGATCAGGAGAGACGGGAGGAACTATGGCAGGAGGACTCAAGGCTGGAACAGCAGATCTAAGACAATTATTGTGGCATGCTACACTCCAGCTAAATATTGTGCTCTGTGTCCAGTCAATGTTGGGATTGTGCAGTCTAAGCCAGGGGAGACCTAAAACCACAGGAGTATGAGGAGCAGGCATAATAAAAAAACTGATAAGCTCATGGTGGTTACCAGAGATAAGTAGAGATAAAGGTACAGTCTGGTGAGAAATTACAGACAACAACATACCGTCTAGAGCATTTACCTTACGAGGTGCTGTAAGTGACACAACAGGAATATTATGTAGTTTAACAGAATCCACAAACGGGTTTATAGCCACCTCCTTAGAGTCACAAAACAAAACGGCAGACAACTGAGTACGTGTGGAAGGGAAAAAACCTGAATCTTGGCTCACCTGGATCCCCCCCTCCTCAGGTGAGCCCAGGCTTTTGGCAGATTGGGGCAGTTCTCTCGAACGTGGCCGGGTTGGCCGCAATAAAAACACAGCCTCGCCTGAAGTCTTCGTTGACGCTCAGTCGGAGTCTATCTGGCTCGTCTAAGCTGCATGGGTTCAGGAGGGGGCAGGACAACAGGAGTGTGAGCACCTGCTGGAGTGGACACCTCCACCTGTTGGCCAGAGGCAGAACCAAACAACGGGGTACAGGCGGAAGCGATGCAGCTCTGGTCACGCTCTCGGCGTCTCTCTCGCACTGGCAAGGAGAAATGCTTTCAGTCCCGTGGGGTTTGGTTTTCCGGGCACAAACTGTCGTACAGGACACCGGCCTGTGAATGGAATTATCTGCTCATCTACAAATACCTTCCCTGGCCTAGGCAGATTAAACAGAAACTCTGTTTAAGAGAGGTCTCACCTTCCAGAGGGAATCACGCTTCTTCTCCTCATCAGAGATGTCAAGATCATTTGTGACTTTGATGGACTGCCTGATCTTGAAGAATCTGTCTCGACTCATTGCATCAGCTATAACTGGGACCCTTGTCTTCGCCGCTCAGTACATCCGGATCCTAGGGTATCCGAGTCATGCCATGTACATAGACATGCCAAAGAAGGTTTTCAGCTCCTCTGGTGTGGTTTTTAGACTTCCTCCAGTGATCAACACCTCCAGATTTTTTGTTCGTTCTGACATTTCTTTAAAAACTTGGTCATCGATGTGCTGTTGGAAGTAGTCAGAGGGCTTCCAGTTCTGATGGATGTGTCCAGTGTTGTCATTAGAATTGCTGTCTTCCACAATAGGGTTGAAACTTAAGTGATAAAGAAAGGAGAGGTATAAGTTCAATGTGTGTGTTAGAACAAGAGTGTGAACTAAAACTGCTCTCATTTCCATTGCTATACACTGTAATAAACATCAAAACCAGAGCTTACACATTGCTACTGATCCATAACACACGATGGGTGTTTCTCGGCTCAGGCTCAGGCTCCTCAACAGCTGCAGTATCCTCCTCTGAACTTTCATCTTCCTCCTCTCTCTGGGCCTCATCCATCTCATCAAATCTGAATCTCCATCCACAACTCATAGCAAAATCCTCTCTGCCTCACTTAGCCCTCTGCTCCCTGATGTATTAAAAATGGGAGTCCTGATGTCCACTACAAAGGACATTACATAGAGGTTGTGTTTTTAAAGGGTTAAAAATACTGTGTCTTCATAAAAATGTTACTAAATTGAAGTAAAGACTTTGATATTAAAGAAAAAATTGATTTTTAACAATAGAAACATGATATCTGCAAAACATTGTCGACTAACCTCTCTTGTTGCTGTAAAACACGGACGTTGAAATTCCCGCCATTTTCAAAAGATCCCAACAACTGGGGCATCAAAACAGAGCCCAGGATGTCCTCTGAGAGGGACAGTAGGACTCAGATAGATTTTATAAGTTATGCCTGACTCATGTTCTGCACAGAGGACAATAATTAACTGCCGGGTCTTGGAAGGTTTATGATTTTTAGACACAATTATTACACTGTCCATAGAGTCTCTGTGGCGCAATCGGCCAGCGCATTCAGCTGTTGACCGAAAGTTTGGTGGTTCGAGCCCACCCAGGGAAGAGTGTGTTTACCAACAGATCGTTGGTAACTCAGACATACTGCTGCCATGTCTTCAGAACATGGTGTGCATATATATCTCTTTCTTCGGGCTTTGGCCCCGTCCTTTACAACCAAGTTGGAAACTTTCTCTATCGACTATTCTGCAACCAGTTCTATGTTTGGTAGCAAATCGAAAGCCGCCGGGGTAACGTGTCCCACTGTACCCACAACCTATCAGGCTCTGTGGTTAGAGTGGGTCCTCCAATAACTTCCATTCCTACTCTCGCCACTCCGTACCACCCATAATCCCCGGGCGCTGGAAGTGGCTGCCCCATCTCTCCAGTGTATGGCATCTGTCTCCATGAGTGTGTCACCCCGTGCATGTGTGTGTTCAACAGGTGTCAACCTGGATGAGTCATATGCGGAGAGTCATTTCGTGTGACTACATGACAATAAAGTAATCTTAATAAAGTCATCTTAGTTACTTACATTGATTCTTTATCATTCAAATGGTCATTAGTATTCCATGAGACTGTGTATATTACAGTGGTCTTTTAAAGTGAAAGAAAGTTGACCTGTTTTGACAGTAATTAAAACCAGATTTATTCTGCGGGAAGCTCCCTGGGGTTGTAATTGCAAGACAGTTTCTCCTGAAATGCCTCAAGTCAAGATGAAGCACAGGTCTGCTACTCAGGCTTTGTGGACTCTTCTTTTATAACGAACCCTTACACAGAAAAATGTGAAAATGTGGTTAAAACATTTTTGAGATGCTTCATTATATTTTCACCAACAACTCCTTATCATCTGAGACTTTTAACTGTGATGTCTCTGGTGCTCGGGCAGGAATCTCTACACTGGCACAAGGTCTCCATCTTCTGGAGAGAGTGCTGCAGGAGTGGTGACAGTAGAGCTCAGATGAGGTTTCTCTGGAGAATCATGCTGCTCTGCAGCAATCTTAGGAATTTTCTGAAGTAATGCATGAATTATGGACCTCTATTAATCATTCAGTCACCAAGAGGTTAATTATGTGTATGTAACTTGAATCTTTATGGAAGTAAAAATTCTGCTCAGCAGCACCTCTCCTCTGGTGAAAAGTAAACGTGCCAAGAAAACATAAACTTTAGCACATTTGACTGTACTTGACAGTGACAATTGGGGAAACCGGGAATGTTCACTCTGACTTTAAATGTTTGCTGAACAATAAGGGATTCCGTGCAGGAGCTCAGTGGTCCTGATCTGCATTATTGATACAAAGAGCAGTGAGACAATGGCAGGTTCATACAGAATAAAGACACATTTAGATCCAAACACAGTCTGTAAACATCCCTTCATGCTGTCTGCCTTGATAGAGAGTTTGGACCCAAAATACTACAAACTATCATGTCTGACCTGCCAAATGACACATTATCTTAGAAATCTAATGCTGCTGAAAAGTACAGTACCTATGCAAGACGGGTGATAATGACAAAATGACTCACACATTAGTAGGATATATTCGCTCATAATCAAAGGCGCAAAGGAAAAAGTTTGTCCTTAGCGTTCAGTGTTCAGATGGGCCTGAGCCGTCTCTTCTTTCTGAGACGGCTCATGTCTGTAGAGATATGATATGCATGTTTAATCACTCCAATGCACTGTTCAATGCTGTTGTCTGCTGGGGGAGTTGCACTTAAGACAAAACTGTAGGTGCCTGGACAAACTGGTGAAAAAGGCTTGTTCTGTGGTAGGCAGAAGGCTAGATCCTCTCGGTGCTGTGTTGGGGCAAAGGATGAGGAGGAAATCGTATTCTTTTTTTGAGAACAATAAACATCCTCTCCACAGCATCCTGGCAGGACAGAGGAGCAGCTGCAGTGAGAGGCTCATCTCACTGAGCTGCAGGACTGAGAGGTTCAGGAGGTCCTTTTTCCCCACAGCCATAAGGCTTTTTAACAGCGACTGCTGACATGTTCTTCTCAAATTTATTTAATTAGTCATTGATTATTATTATGATTGTTGTTGTTGTCTAATATACAATCATTGGAAATATTTATATTTTAATGAGCTACTTGACTAATTTGAATTTCCCTCACTGGGGGATGAATAAAATATTTATCTATTCTATTCTATTCTATTCTATTCTATTCTATTCTATTGTAGCCACCTAAAACTCACTTTTATTTTGAGGCTTTTTTAAATGGGGAAAAAGAGAACAAAGTGAGGAAAGGTGGGACAGATGAACCCCAGCAGTCTAATCCTATAGCAGCTTAACTATGGGATGTTTCAGGATCACCTGAGCCATCCCTAACTATAAGCTTTATCAAAAAGGAAAGTTTTAAGCCTAATCTTAAAAGTGGAAAGGGTGTCTGCTTCAGTTTGAATGTGGAAAAAGGTTTATTTTGGAAACATTTTAAAAACTGACATTATTCTGTCTTGGAAAACACTGCTAGTGGGAAACATTACACTGGTTGCTGAAAAACTGGCAGAAGTGGACCTTCTGTGACATGAAGTATTCAGCTGAAGTCGTCAAGTGAACAGAGAACAAAAATCAACATTCTGCAATCCGGACTTCAATTCCATTCAGAATCTGTGGTTGGAATCACAGACCAGAAGAGAGACAGATCATTACAGAATGAGGTCCAATTTTCCAGTGGAGAAATTAAGAAAGCAGTCGTGAGTACCATAACATACAATGAATGCATTAAATTTGACCTGGACAATAATATTTTGAGATTTCACAGAAAAACGTTTAAAAATGTATAATCATAAAACTGAACAAGAGAGCAAAACAACACACAAGATGGTGACTGAGAACGGAACGCCATTGCCCTTTTTTAGTCTTCCTGTTTTTTAGTCTTCACTAAATTGTCATGATGTCATCACTGATGACATCACAATCTCTCTTCTGGTCTTCTGGTCATCACTGATGATGACATCACAATTGATATCACCACTGATGTTGTTTGACATCACAAATGTTATATAGGCCAGACATTTTCACTCCTTTTTCACAGTTCGTCAGGAGTTTATCTGAAGAAACACGTCCAGTTTTCGAAGCAAATTTGAAAGTCACAGCAAACGGTTTTCACATCATCTAAAAAATCAACACTTAATTACTATCTTAAATATTAATTTTGACAAACTCTTAAAAACAACACTTAGTTACTATCTTAAATAGTAATTTTGACAAGCTCTTAAAAACAACAAGCAAAATGAGTCAAACCAAGATATCATCTGCTCCACTTCAGTGGTGTGACATGGTAGAGGACGATTTACCTGAGGATTTCTACACATATACCATTACTTTTGGCGATAATGAAAGTTATGAGGAACCCACCAACAAGTCAGAAAATGACCTGTCTCCTCAAAAAGTAAATGACGAAGAGGAAAAAGAACCATCCCAGGTCTCTGCTGCAGCTGTGACTCCTCATTCCGAGGACGTCCAGCTGGTGCAGGATCATCCCCAGGCCTCCAAAGTACGTCGCGTCACGTGGAAGTTTCCAAATTCAGAAACCAACAAACAAGCCCAGGCCTCCAACAAATATAACATTACTTTTGGCAGTAACGAAAGTTATAAGGAACCCACCAACAGGCAAGAAATTTTAACATCAAGCCTAGAAAATGACCTGTTTGAAAAAGAACAATCTCAGGCGTCCTACAAATATAACATTACTTTTGGCAGTAATGAAAATTTGGAGGAACCCACCAACAGATCAGCAATGTTGGACGTGTTGGAAAAGGAGTAATCCCAGGTCTCTACTGTGACTGTGACTCCTCATTCCGAGGACGTCCAGCTTGTGCAGGATAATCCCCATGCCTCCAAAGTACGTCGCGTCACGTGGAAGTTTCCAATTTCACAAACCGAGGAGATTCCCTCTAATGCCTCTGCTGCCGACGAAGATTATGGATCAGAAAAATTACAGGAATCTTACCAACATAATAAGGACAAGATCAACTATTTATACCATCGGATGGATATTGTCAGGACTAAGCTACTGAAAAAGAATTTCTTTCTTACACGAGAAAAAGACAGAAGAGTCGCAGCAGAGAATAGCTGCTCCATTTCTGAGGAAAAACTGAAGGACCTGGAAAACTGTTTGACGTGTGAGCGTCATCTCCGTGAAAAGTGTGAGCAGGAGCTCAAGGAATGCAATGACGTAATTGCAGAATTGATTGAAACACTGAAACCACCAGTATCTGAAACTGAATATCAGTCAGTTGTAAAAGAGGTAGAGAGCTTGAAAGAACAACTCAAAGAAAAGACTGCCTCCAATATTGATCTTGCCTCCAAACTAAAGGCACAGGAGGAGGAAACAAAGACACAGGAAAAGAAGGTGGCAGAACTTATGAAGGCTGTATTTCTATCCGTCATCATCAAGCCAGAAGAAAAAACAGAGCTGTACATCCTCCCAGAACTCCATTTAGATCAGATATGTCTTCGACCAAAGAACATAATTGTAGAAGAGCTGGCTTCACAAGTGGAAGTATCGAATCCAGAAGTGGATGGAGTCAACAAAACAGGACCACAAGCGATCTCTGAGCAACCAAAAGAGAACGTTACATAAAAGAAGCGTCGGCGCAAGAACAAAAAGATGCCAGAAACCATTGTAAAGAACCAGCCTGAAGTCATGCAGGAACCTCAAGACACGGAGGACATTTCATCACCTTTCGTCGTCCAGGAACCAGAGAAGATTTTCGAAACCGTGGAAGAAAAGGAAATAGAAAGGGCTTCTGAAGACTCACAGGAAGTGATTCCATCAGATTTGGCTCATCAGGCTGGAGTGCCACAACAAGACGTGGTCCCAGAGCTGGTGAGTGACATCGAAATGGAATTAGTCCCACAACCAAAAGATGTCTCAGAGCCACCAAAGGAGAAAGTTTCCTCTAAAAAGCGTCGGCGCAAAAGAAAAAAGACGGAGTAGACCATTATAAAGAATGACCAGCCTGAAGTCATGCAGGGACCTCAAGACACGGAGGAAATTTCATCACTGATCGTTGTCCAGGAACCACTTCCAAAGCAAAATCAAGAAAGAACTTTCATTGTCATCGAAATGGAACCAGCCTCTAAACAGTCAGAGGACTCTCCAACATCAAACCCCTTACATGCCACAGAAGACTTGTCTCTTCAACTTGCAGTACCAGAACAAGCAGTGGACAAGTTTAACCCCTCAGAAGAAAGACCAGAGCTGCCTTCAATGTGGAGGCGCTTCAAAAAATATATGACGCCTAAACATCGTAGACAATACAAAGACAACAACATCAAGAGAGAAAGTAGCAGCAGCGTTTAGTTTCGCTCACAAGACTAGTCAACCAATGAAATCTCTATACATCCTGTTACAGTAACATCAATAAAAATACTTCAAATGTATCTATCTTTTGTACGGCTCTATCTTTTCATCCTGAACAACTGCACTGACTGAAAGTATCAGTGCATTGTTCTCACATCTGTTAAGAGCATTATTGTGTCATTCAAATAAGAATATGAATAAGATCCTTCACAAATTATTATTACATTGATTTATGTGATTAAATAAAATAAAACGTGAAAAAAAAAAATAATTACGCACTTGTTTGGATTCTTTTATCAAAATAAGAAACAGTTTTGCTTGTCAATTAAAAGGTCATTTTCTTCAAAAATTATTCTTCCAAAGACAAAGAAGGTATTTTTGATATTGTTGAGGGTTTGATATCCCCTTTTATTGTACATATTTATGCACTGTGCTTACATAGAGTTGATACACTCCTTTTTTAAAGGAACAAGCATTGACCGCACAGTGTGAAGGGTTAGAACACTACATGCTTACAGGGGGAGTCAAAACAGGTCAAAATATTTGAACCATGAATAGATTTTACTGTTGTTATAAGCTGAGTTTCCCTGTTTAGTGTCACGGCAGCTGGAATGTACATCAGCATACGAATTAGTGTCTAACAGGAGGACTCCACTCTGGACGCAGCAGAGGACATCTTGAGAAAGTGGAGCCAAAGAGAGTAAAAACACCAAGCTGCTTAAAGCTGCTTGATCTGACTGCCCAGGTGTTTTTTGTGTGTTTGACCCATCAAACACACCTCCATCCTCTTACACATGAGGAAACTCTGGTGCTCTGCTGCATTTCTCAATAGAAATTAAATATATGTATACATGTGATTTTGTTTAAAAAGTTAGATAACGTATGTGTGGAACACTTTAACTGCAGGAGTATTTGTTGGAATGAAACGATGCAAAAAGTTCAATAAACTTTTAGTAAATTGTTGCTCGTGTTCTTTAGCCTCATCAGAGCCATGTTTCCTCTTGCCTGGGGAAAGATTAAAGATCTTGGACTTTCTATATAAAGACAGTGGAACAAAGAGTAGATTTTATTCACCAATCTGACAACATCATTTACAACAAAAAGTACTCTTCAACAGAACAGAAATATTCAGGAAACACTGATCAGCATCAACACCTGAACTCATTCAGCAGTGTGGTGAAAACAGAAAAATACTGAAACTTCTCTGTTTAAAGGAGAAACTTTCAGCTGTGGGGCAAGATTTCCCTGCAGGCTCCTGATTTTCTCTTTGTTCGCTCAGTCTGTTGTTTTCTGTCCTCACTTTAGTCAACACAGTCCGACAGTAAAAAGCTCATTCTCTCTCTTTATCTGGTGTTTACATCACTGTGTCGACAGCACAGTTACACATGTATGCTGTTAAGTCAACATTCACTTTTTATGCTGTTTCACATGTTCTGCTTTGAACATAAAATCTGACATCATGGAGCTTTTATCATTAGCATCAAATATTTAAAAGAACGTTGTTGGACATAAAAACACATTTCAAATTTTTAACAGACATCAATAAATTCAAATTGTAAGAATATGTGTGTCAGACAGGAATAACGAGATCACACTCCTCAGCCTCCCTGGTAAGGTCTATTCGGGGGTACTGGAGAGGAGGAACCACATTTTCACAGATTTCTGTGTAATGGTTCGTTATAAAAGAAGAGTCCACAAAGCCTGAGTAGCAGACCTGTGCTTTATCTTGACTTGAGGCATTTCAGGAGAAACTGTCTTCCAATTATAACCCCAGGGAGCCTCCCGCAGAATGAATCTGGTTTTAATTATTGTCAAAACTGGTAAACTTTCTTTAACTTTAGTCTCATGGCATACTAATAACCATTTGAATGATAGAGGATCAATGTAAATAACTAAAATGATTTAATTTAATATTACTCCTCCGCATTTGACCTATCCAGGTTGGGACCTGTTGAACACACACATGCACAGGGTGACACACTCATGGAGACAGATGCCATACACTGGAGCAGTGGGGCAGCCAATTACAGCGCCCGGGGAACATGGGGGGTACGGAGCCTTCTTCAAGGGCCGTGGAGGTGGAGGTGGACTACCAGTGAGTACTGATATTTCCTCACTCTTGTGTTTTGGAGTGACTGAGGGCTTGTTCCACCACCAGAGTTGGATGTCTGTCACTTGCCCCAGAGAGTTGGAGAGTGAGATGATCCAGAGGATGTGGGATCCTTGGCGGAGATTTTGGGCTGGGTTACCTATTTTATGACAATAAATCTTGTAAAATACCAGTTAGACTCCTGTTTTTTTAAGTCTGCTCAAACCTTGTTTTGATTAAGAACCTGTACGTGTCTTTAGAGTCTTGGGCTCTCAAACCTAGGTGGCGTTGTCAACCTCTTTTAATCACTATATCTTTAGAATTTATAAATATATGAATATAATTTATTTATAAGGCCCACAACCTCCACCAAAGCAGTACGACAGACAAACTGTGGAGCTCCTTTAGTGACAGGTTGTACTATATAAAACGTGTTACGAAGACGTATCACAAGGCATTTACAATGAATACTGGGCCCGATGCTCCCTCTGACAGGCCACATAAACTT
Organism: Leuresthes tenuis; assembly: GCF_036924035.1. Classification (NCBI taxonomy): domain Eukaryota; kingdom Metazoa; phylum Chordata; class Actinopteri; order Atheriniformes; family Atherinopsidae; genus Leuresthes; species Leuresthes tenuis. The sequence continues at coordinate 24,780,743 of NW_027325371.1, forward strand.
CAGTAACTTCTAATTCACTGTGCACTTCACTCATGTGAGTATAGGAAAGAACTTATTTTGGAGGCACCGATTGTGAAATTGTGGGCCGATACATATGTTAGAAATGACCAGATTTTAAACAAATTAACATCAGTGAAACAATTATATATATATATATATGGAAAGGTTAGTATATCAGCCCCTCATCATACTATCCTTGAATGAGCTCAAATTCTTTTAAAAAGGTTTTTTAACCGACCTCTACCATAACCTTTCACATCAGAAAAATCCTTTGTGTGAAAAATAACAGTTTCAAAAGCCCCTTTAACGTGTTAAAGTATGCCCAAAATCAATGACTTTTCAGTACTTAACTGACCAAACAAGATGTTCTTGTGAAAAATTAAGCATCTGCTATAGAGTTAGTCTGCTACCTACTGGATATTTGCTGAACTTGCAGCTGCAGGCTTGTCCTGTCAGTTTTATTTACCAAGCTCCTAATCAAAACAAGTTTTATCTCTAAGAGTCCATCTCTAAATCCATCCATCCATTTTCTATACCCACTTAACCTGTCAGTAGGGTCAGAGGGGGGCTGGAGCCTATCTCAGCAGTCATCGGGCGAGAGGGAATTAATTTAAATTCAATTCAGTTTTATTTATATAGCTTCAAATTACAACAAATGTCATCTCAAGGAACTTAATTAACATAGTCCAATTCAAGCCAACTGGAAATCATTTCATTGTAATCATAATCCAATGAAATCCAATTAATTAATTTTAAAACAATCCAATTCATTCACGTAGAGCCAATTCAAAAACAATATCCTAGCTAAGGAAGCCAACAGATTAAACCGAAACTTGTCTTCAGTCCAATCTCCAGTCCTGAGCGTGCCTGTGGCGACTGTGGAAAGGAACGACTCCCTTTTAACAGGAAGAAACCTCTGACAGAACTAGACTCAGGAAGGGTGGCCATCCGCCTCGACCAGCTGGGGTTTGAGAGGACAGAAAAGAGGGGGGAAAAACACCATAACACCATTCAAAGGATACCTGTTGGAATAGGGAAACACAGGGGAGAGAGTGTCTATAAGCTTTATCAAAAAGGAAAGATATAGGCAGAAATAGTCCAATTCAAGCCTATATTAATACATTAATATTAAAATCGAATCAAATTCATAATTACACAGATTAGAGCAATTTATACAATGCCAGTTCAAAAAAGTTGCCCCAGCTAAGGAAGCCAACAAATTAAATAAAAACATTTTGACCCAGTCTCCCATCCTCAGTATACATGAGTCGGGCTTTCGAGCCTTTTCTTCCCCGGTTTTTACAAATTATGGTTGGACATTCAGACCTTGCAGCCAAACACCTCCGCTCTCTCTTTTGATCATACATTGTCGGGCATTCGCACCTTGTCTTACCCGCTTTTTACAAACTATAGTCAGACATTCACACCTTGCAGCTGAACCTCCGCTCCCTGTTTTGATCATGTATGGTCTGGCAATACTACCTTTTCTTCCCCCGTTTGTGAGTAATTATGGCTGGACATTCACACCTACTTGCAGTCAAACAGCTCTGCTCCCGCTTTTGATTATGTTTGGTTGGATATTCGAACCTTTTCTTAACTGCTTTTTACAAACCATGGTCGTACTTTCACACCTTCTTGTAGCCGAACAACTCCGCTCCCGCTATTGATTTTGTACAGTCGGGTATTTTAACCTTTTCTTACCCGCTTTTTACCAACTATGGTCGGACATTCACACCGTCTTACAGCGGAACACCTCCGCTCCCGCTTTTTATGGTGTATAGTCGGGCATTTGAACCTTTTCTTACCCGCTATTTACAAACTATGGTAGGACATTCAAACTTTCGTGTATCCGAAAACCTCCGCTCTCTCTTTTGATCATACATTGTCGGACATTCGCACCTTTTCTTACCGGCTTTTTACAAACCATGGTCGGACTGTCACACCTTCTTGTAGCCGAACACATCCGCTCCCGCTATTGATTGTGTACAGTCGGGTATATTAACCTTTTCTTACCCGCTTTTTACCAAGTATGGTTGGACATTCACACCTTCGTACAGCGGAACACCTCCGCTCCCTCTTTTGATGGTGTATGTTCGGGCATTCAAACGTTTTCTTACCCGCTTTTTCCAAACTATGGTCGGCTATTCACAGCTTCCTCTCCACCCACCATACTTGTATGGTGGGATATTCACACCCACTTGCATCCGAAGACCTCCGCCCCAAATTTTGTTGATATTTAGTCGGACATTCGCACCTTACCCGCTTTTGGCAAACTATGGCCTTCTTGCAGCCAAACAACTCTGATCTTGCTTTTGATGATGTAAGGTTGGGCATTCAGACCTTGCTTCACCTGCTTTTCACCAAATATAGTCGGACATTCACACCTTCTTGCAGCCGAACACTTCCGCTCCACCTTTTAGTGTTCTATCACACCTTTTTTTTCACTGCATTTTATACATTATGGTTGGAAATTTTCAACCACACTCATCCGAAGACCTCTCCTCCCGCTTTTGTTAATATATTTGAACTTTAGTTTGACATTCAAACCTTCTTGCAGCTGAACCACCTCCGCTCCCTGTTTTGATCATATATGGTCTGGCTACTACCTTTTCTTACCCGTTTGTGAGTAATTATGGCTGGACATTCACACCTACTTGCAGTCGAACACAACCTCTCTCGCTTTTGATGATGTATGGACCGGCATTTTTACCTTTTCTAACACATTTTTCAGCAATTATGGTCGGAGATTCACACCTACTCACAGCCGAACAACTCCGCTCCCGCATTTGATGATGTATAGTCGGGCATTCTCACCCTTTCTCATCAGCTTTTTGCAAATTATGATCTGACATTCACACCTACTTGCAGTCGAACAGCTCTGCTCCCGCTTTTGATTATGTTTGGTTGGATATTCGAACCTTTTCTTAACTTCTTTTTACATATTTTGGTTGGACGTTCACACCTTCTTGTAGCCGAACACTTCCACTCCTGCTTTTGATGATGTATGGTTGGGCATTCACACCTTTTTTTTGCCCATTTTTCAGGAATTATGGGTGGACATTCACACCTTGCAGCTGAACACCTGTCTTACCCGCTTTTTACAAACTTTAGTCAGAAATTCACACCCTGCAGCTGAACCACCTCCACTCCCTGTTTTGATCATGTATGGTCTGGCAATACTACCTTTTCTTACCCATTTGTGAGTAATTATGGCTGGACATTCACACCTACTTGCAGCCGAACACCACCTCTCCGAGCTTTTGATGATGTATTGTCCGGCATTCTAGTCTTTTCTAACACATTTTTCAGCAATTATGGTCGGACATTCACACCTACTCACAGCCGAACACTTCCGCTCCCGCAATTGATTGTGTACAGTCGGGTATGTCAACCTTTTCTTACCTGCTTTTTACCAACTATGGTCGGACATTCACACCGTCTTACAGCGGAACCCCTCCGCTCCCTCTTTTGATCATACATTGTCGCGCATTCGCACCTTGTCTTACCCGCTTTTTATAAACTTTAGTCAGACATTCAGACCTTGCGGCTGAACCACCTCCGCTCCCTGTTTTGATCGTGTATGGTCTGGCAAAACTACCTTTTCTTACCCGTTTGTGAGTAATTATGGCTGGACATTCACACCTACTTGCAGCCGAACACCACCTCTCCCAGCTTTTGATGATGTATTGTCCGGCATTCTAGTCTTTTCTAACACATTTTTCAGCAATTATGGTCGGACATTCACACCTACTCACAGCCGAACACTTCCGCTCCCGCAATTGATTGTGTACAGTCGGGTATGTCAACCTTTTCTTACCTGCTTTTTACCAACTACGGTCGGAAATTCACACCGTCTTACAGCGGAACCCCTCCGCTCCCTCTTTTGATCATACATTGTCGCGCATTCGCACCTTGTCTTACCCGCTTTTTATAAACTTTAGTCAGACATTCAGACCTTGCGGCTGAACCACCTCCGCTCCCTGTTTTGATCGTGTATGGTCTGGCAAAACTACCTTTTCTTACCCGTTTGTGAGTAATTATGGCTGGGCATTCACACCTACTTGCAGCCGAACACCACCTCTCCCAGCTTTTGATGATGTATTGTCCGGCATTCTAGTCTTTTCTAACACATTTTTCAGCAATTATGGTCGGACATTCACACCTACTCACAGCCGAACAACTCCGCTCCCGCATTTGATGGTGTATAGTCGGGCATTCTCACCCTTTCTCATCAGCTTTTTGCAAATTATGATCTTACATTCACACCTACTTGCAGTCGAACAGCTCTGCTCCCGCTTTTGATTATGTTTGGTTGGATATTCGAACCTTTTCTTAACTGCTTTTTAAAAACTTTGGTCAGACGTTCACACCTTCTTGCAGCCGAAAACCTCCGCTCCCTCTTTTGATCATACATTGTCGGGCATTCGCACTTTGTCTTACCCGCTATTTACAAACTTTAGTCAGAAATTCACACCCTGCAGCTGAACAACCTCCGCTCCCTGTTTTGATCATGTATGGTCTGGCGGGTAAGCGGGTCGGCTACTGACCTGGAGCCTTGGCGTAGTGAGAGCAGTCGGTTGCCCGCCTCTTTACCACGAACAGGATGGTCGAAGACCCCTCTCATCTCCACCACGAACCGCCGGTAGGAGGAGCAGAGCTGGGGGTTGCCCTCCCACATAGCCAGCGCCCAAGAACCCAAGAACATTCCTCCGGCCCATAACCCTCCCAGTCAACCAAATACTGGAAACCCCTGCCTCGACGTCTGACATTCAGAATCCGATTAATTGAGTAAGCAGGATGGCCATCCACGACCAGGGGGGGGAGGAGGAGGTTCAGCTGGAGGACCAAGTGCACAAGAGGTGACTGGCTTTAAGAGGGACACATGAAACGTGGGGTGTACCTTAAGGGAGTCTGGGAGCTTAAGGCGCACAGCCGAGGGATTAATGATTCTGACCGCTGGAAAAGGACCAATGAAACGAGGGGACAGCTTAGGATTCTACCTGCAAAGGCAGGTCCCTGGTGGATAACCACACCATCTGCCCAGGCTGATAATTAGGAGCGGGCGAACGCCTACACTCTGCGAACTCGTCGCAAGTGTTCCTGAACAGAAGGGACGGACACATCATCCTCCTGGGAAGGGAACAAAGGGGGTTGAAAACCATACATTACCATGAATGGCGACATACCAGTAGCAGATGTGGAGAGACTGTTATGAGCATACTCCACCCACGGTAGCTGAACACTCCAGGAGGATGGGTTACGTGCACACACACATCTTAAAGCGGCCTCCAGGTCTTGGTTGGCCCGTTCTGTCTGGCCGTTCGACTGAGGATGGTACCCAGACGATAGACTAACCCTCGCCCCCAATGCGCCACAGAACGCTCGCCAAACCTGGGAAAAAAACTGGGGTCCCCGATCAGAAACGATGTCCATGGGGATACCATGGTGACGAAAAACATGATGAACCAAGAGTTCAGCAGTCTCCAGAGCAGAAGGGAGCTTCGACAGTGGTGCAAAATGCACAGCCTTAGAAAAACGATCGACAATAGTAAGGATGACAGAGTTACCTGCAGAAGGAGGTAGACCAGAGACAAAATCCTACGCGATGTGAGGGAATGGGGAGAGGGTTCAGCAAGCAAGCGGGCCGTTGGTGCGAGGCCTTCCCTCGGGCACAGACAGAGCACGCTGCCACAAACTGATTGGTGTCACAGACCAGCGTGGGCCACCAGGACCGCTGTCGAATAAGCTCAAGTGTGCGTGCCGCCCCAGGATGGCAGGCCAATCTGGAGGAGTGCCCCCACTGCAGCACCTGAGACCTAACGTTCTCGGGAACGAACAAAGAGTTAGGTGGTCCGATCTCTGGACGGGGACAACGGGAAAGGGCCCTCTTAACCTGCTGCTCAACCTCCCAATGGACCGCTCCCACAAAACAGCTTGGAGGGAGCACAGGCTCAGAGGGATCAGTCAATGGCTGTCTCTCTGTCTGACGGGAAAGGGCATCATGCTTTAAATTATGGGAACCAGGTCTATAAGAGAGAGTAAAATTAAATCTGCCTAAAAAAGTGCCCATCTGGCCTGTCGAGAATTGAGACGTTTGGCTTGCTGAAGGTAGGCCAAGTTCTTATGGTCCGTCCACACCACAAATGGAATTTCTGCTCCCTCCAGCCAGTGTCTCCACTCCTCTAATGCCAGAACGACTGCTAAAAGCTCCCGGTTACCCACATCATAGTTGCGCTCAGCTGGAGACAGCCGGCGAGAAAAATAAGCACACGGATGCAACTTCTGTTGTGAGATCTGCGAAAGCACTGCTCCCACACCACTGTCAGAGGCATCCACCTCCACTACGAACTGCTTAGAGGTATCAGGGTGGAGGAGAACAGGCGCAGAGGAAAACAGCTCTTTAAGTCTTGAGAATGCCTGGGCAGCTTCAGAGGTCCAGGTAAAAGGGCTGGAGGTGGAGGTAAGTTGGGTGAGTGGAGCAGCCACCTTACTAAAATTCCTAATAAAGCGCCGGTAAAAATTAGCAAAATCAAGGAAACGCTGAAGTTGCTTGCGGTTCTCAGGTACTGGCCACTCAACCACCGCCCTTACCTTGGCTGGATCACAGCGAATCTGACCTCTTTCAATGACAAAGCCCAAAAAAGAGACTGACTGGACATGAAACTCGCATTTCTCAGCCTTGACAAATAATCTTTTCTCAAGCAATCTTTGGAGAACTAATCTGACATGCTTGCTATGTTCCTCCAGTGTGCTAGAAAAAACTAAAATGTTGTCCAGATAAACAAAAACAAAACGGTTGAGCATGTCACGGAGTACATCATTAACTAAGGATTGAAAAACTGCCGGTGCATTAGTTAACCCAAAAGGCATGGCCAAGTACTCAAAATGGATCAAGAGGTGTGTTGAACGCCGTTTTCCACTCATCCCCCTCACGAATACGGACAAGATGGTATGCATTCCGAAGATCTAGTTTGAAGAAGACAGTGACTTGATGAAGGGAGTGAAAAGCTGAATCCAATAGTGGCAGGGGATATTTATTCTTGACAGTGATAGCGTTCAGACCACGATAGTCAATGCAGGGGCGCAAGGTCTTGTCTTTCTTAGACACAAAAAAAACCCCAGCACCTACAGGGGAGGAAGAGGGGTGAATGATACCTGCTGCCAATGACTCCTTTATGTACCTCTCCATAGTCTCTCTCTCGGGACGGGAGAGGTTGTAAAGGCGGCTGGAGGGGAGAGGGGACCCAGGCAGTAAGTCTATGTGGCAGTCATAGGGACGGTGTGGTGGGAGAGAGAGAGCTTGATGTTTGCTAAATACCTCAGCCAAGTTATGATAACAAGGAGGAACCCCAGAAAGATCAGGAGAGACGGGAGGAACTATGGCAGGAGGACTCAAGGCTGGAACAGCAGATCTAAGACAATTATTGTGGCATGCTACACTCCAGCTAAATATTGTGCTCTGTGTCCAGTCAATGTTGGGATTGTGCAGTCTAAGCCAGGGGAGACCTAAAACCACAGGAGTATGAGGAGCAGGCATAATAAAAAAACTGATAAGCTCATGGTGGTTACCAGAGATAAGTAGAGATAAAGGTACAGTCTGGTGAGAAATTACAGACAACAACATACCGTCTAGAGCATTTACCTTACGAGGTGCTGTAAGTGACACAACAGGAATATTATGTAGTTTAACAGAATCCACAAACGGGTTTATAGCCACCTCCTTAGAGTCACAAAACAAAACGGCAGACAACTGAGTACGTGTGGAAGGGAAAAAACCTGAATCTTGGCTCACCTGGATCCCCCCCTCCTCAGGTGAGCCCAGGCTTTTGGCAGATTGGGGCAGTTCTCTCGAACGTGGCCGGGTTGGCCGCAATAAAAACACAGCCTCGCCTGAAGTCTTCGTTGACGCTCAGTCGGAGTCTATCTGGCTCGTCCAAGCTGCATGGGTTCAGGAGGGGGCAGGACAACAGGAGTGTGAGCACCTGCTGGAGTGGACACCTCCACCTGTTGGCCAGAGGCAGAACCAAACAACGGGGTACAGGCGGAAGCGATGCAGCTCTGGTCACGCTCTCGGCGTCTCTCTCGCACTGGCAAGGAGAAATGCTTTCAGTCCCGTGGGGTTTGGTTTTCCGGGCACAAACTGTCGTACAGGACACCGGCCTGTGAATGGAATTATCTGCTCATCTACAAATACCTTCCCTGGCCTAGGCAGATTAAACAGAAACTCTGTTTAAGAGAGGTCTCACCTTCCAGAGGGAATCACGCTTCTTCTCCTCATCAGAGATGTCAAGATCATTTGTGACTTTGATGGACTGCCTGATCTTGAAGAATCTGTCTCGACTCATTGCATCAGCTATAACTGGGACCCTTGTCTTCGCCGCTCAGTACATCCGGATCCTAGGGTATCCGAGTCATGCCATGTACATAGACATGCCAAAGAAGGTTTTCAGCTCCTCTGGTGTGGTTTTTAGACTTCCTCCAGTGATCAACACCTCCAGATTTTTTGTTCGTTCTGACATTTCTTTAAAAACTTGGTCATCGATGTGCTGTTGGAAGTAGTCAGAGGGCTTCCAGTTCTGATGGATGTGTCCAGTGTTGTCATTAGAATTGCTGTCTTCCACAATAGGGTTGAAACTTAAGTGATAAAGAAAGGAGAGGTATAAGTTCAATGTGTGTGTTAGAACAAGAGTGTGAACTAAAACTGCTCTCATTTCCATTGCTATACACTGTAATAAACATCAAAACCAGAGCTTACACATTGCTACTGATCCATAACACACGATGGGTGTTTCTCGGCTCAGGCTCAGGCTCCTCAACAGCTGCAGTATCCTCCTCTGAACTTTCATCTTCCTCCTCTCTCTGGGCCTCATCCATCTCATCAAATCTGAATCTCCATCCACAACTCATAGCAAAATCCTCTCTGCCTCACTTAGCCCTCTGCTCCCTGATGTATTAAAAATGGGAGTCCTGATGTCCACTACAAAGGACATTACATAGAGGTTGTGTTTTTAAAGGGTTAAAAATACTGTGTCTTCATAAAAATGTTACTAAATTGAAGTAAAGACTTTGATATTAAAGAAAAAATTGATTTTTAACAATAGAAACATGATATCTGCAAAACATTGTCGACTAACCTCTCTTGTTGCTGTAAAACACGGACGTTGAAATTCCCGCCATTTTCAAAAGATCCCAACAACTGGGGCATCAAAACAGAGCCCAGGATGTCCTCTGAGAGGGACAGTAGGACTCAGATAGATTTTATAAGTTATGCCTGACTCATGTTCTGCACAGAGGACAATAATTAACTGCCGGGTCTTGGAAGGTTTATGATTTTTAGACACAATTATTACACTGTCCATAGAGTCTCTGTGGCGCAATCGGCCAGCGCATTCAGCTGTTGACCGAAAGTTTGGTGGTTCGAGCCCACCCAGGGAAGAGTGTGTTTACCAACAGATCGTTGGTAACTCAGACATACTGCTGCCATGTCTTCAGAACATGGTGTGCATATATATCTCTTTCTTCGGGCTTTGGCCCCGTCCTTTACAACCAAGTTGGAAACTTTCTCTATCGACTATTCTGCAACCAGTTCTATGTTTGGTAGCAAATCGAAAGCCGCCGGGGTAACGTGTCCCACTGTACCCACAACCTATCAGGCTCTGTGGTTAGAGTGGGTCCTCCAATAACTTCCATTCCTACTCTCGCCACTCCGTACCACCCATAATCCCCGGGCGCTGGAAGTGGCTGCCCCATCTCTCCAGTGTATGGCATCTGTCTCCATGAGTGTGTCACCCCGTGCATGTGTGTGTTCAACAGGTGTCAACCTGGATGAGTCATATGCGGAGAGTCATTTCGTGTGACTACATGACAATAAAGTAATCTTAATAAAGTCATCTTAGTTACTTACATTGATTCTTTATCATTCAAATGGTCATTAGTATTCCATGAGACTGTGTATATTACAGTGGTCTTTTAAAGTGAAAGAAAGTTGACCTGTTTTGACAGTAATTAAAACCAGATTTATTCTGCGGGAAGCTCCCTGGGGTTGTAATTGCAAGACAGTTTCTCCTGAAATGCCTCAAGTCAAGATGAAGCACAGGTCTGCTACTCAGGCTTTGTGGACTCTTCTTTTATAACGAACCCTTACACAGAAAAATGTGAAAATGTGGTTAAAACATTTTTGAGATGCTTCATTATATTTTCACCAACAACTCCTTATCATCTGAGACTTTTAACTGTGATGTCTCTGGTGCTCGGGCAGGAATCTCTACACTGGCACAAGGTCTCCATCTTCTGGAGAGAGTGCTGCAGGAGTGGTGACAGTAGAGCTCAGATGAGGTTTCTCTGGAGAATCATGCTGCTCTGCAGCAATCTTAGGAATTTTCTGAAGTAATGCATGAATTATGGACCTCTATTAATCATTCAGTGTATGTAACTTGAATCTTTATGGAAGTAAAAATTCTGCTCAGCAGCACCTCTCCTCTGGTGAAAAGTAAACGTGCCAAGAAAACATAAACTTTAGCACATTTGACTGTACTTGACAGTGACAATTGGGGAAACCGGGAATGTTCACTCTGACTTTAAATGTTTGCTGAACAATGAGGGATTCCGTGCAGGAGCTCAGTGGTCCTGATCTGCATTATTGATACAAAGAGCAGTGAGACAATGGCAGGTTCATACAGAATAAAGACACATTTAGATCCAAACACAGTCTGTAAACATCCCTTCATGCTGTCTGCCTTGATAGAGAGTTTGGACCCAAAATACTACAAACTATCATGTCTGACCTGCCAAATGACACATTATCTTAGAAATCTAATGCTGCTGAAAAGTACAGTACCTATGCAAGACGGGTGATAATGACAAAATGACTCACACATTAGTAGGATATATTCGCTCATAATCAAAGGCGCAAAGGAAAAAGTTTGTCCTTAGCGTTCAGTGTTCAGATGGGCCTGAGCCGTCTCTTCTTTCTGAGACGGCTCATGTCTGTAGAGATATGATATGCATGTTTAATCACTCCAATGCACTGTTCAATGCTGTTGTCTGCTGGGGGAGTTGCACTTAAGACAAAACTGTAGGTGCCTGGACAAACTGGTGAAAAAGGCTTGTTCTGTGGTAGGCAGAAGGCTAGATCCTCTCGGTGCTGTGTTGGGGCAAAGGATGAGGAGGAAATCGTATTCTTTTTTTGAGAACAATAAACATCCTCTCCACAGCATCCTGGCAGGACAGAGGAGCAGCTGCAGTGAGAGGCTCATCTCACTGAGCTGCAGGACTGAGAGGTTCAGGAGGTCCTTTTTCCCCACAGCCATAAGGCTTTTTAACAGCGACTGCTGACATGTTCTTCTCAAATTTATTTAATTAGTCATTGATTATTATTATGATTGTTGTTGTTGTCTAATATACAATCATTGGAAATATTTATATTTTAATGAGCTACTTGACTAATTTGAATTTCCCTCACTGGGGGATGAATAAAATATTTATCTATTCTATTCTATTCTATTCTATTCTATTCTATTCTATTGTAGCCACCTAAAACTCACTTTTATTTTGAGGCTTTTTTAAATGGGGAAAAAGAGAACAAAGTGAGGAAAGGTGGGACAGATGAACCCCAGCAGTCTAATCCTATAGCAGCTTAACTATGGGATGTTTCAGGATCACCTGAGCCATCCCTAACTATAAGCTTTATCAAAAAGGAAAGTTTTAAGCCTAATCTTAAAAGTGGAAAGGGTGTCTGCTTCAGTTTGAATGTGGAAAAAGGTTTATTTTGGAAACATTTTAAAAACTGACATTATTCTGTCTTGGAAAACACTGCTAGTGGGAAACATTACACTGGTTGCTGAAAAACTGGCAGAAGTGGACCTTCTGTGACATGAAGTATTCAGCTGAAGTCGTCAAGTGAACAGAGAACAAAAATCAACATTCTGCAATCCGGACTTCAATTCCATTCAGAATCTGTGGTTGGAATCACAGACCAGAAGAGAGACAGATCATTACAGAATGAGGTCCAATTTTCCAGTGGAGAAATTAAGAAAGCAGTCGTGAGTACCATAACATACAATGAATGCATTAAATTTGACCTGGACAATAATATTTTGAGATTTCACAGAAAAACGTTTAAAAATGTATAATCATAAAACTGAACAAGAGAGCAAAACAACACACAAGATGGTGACTGAGAACGGAACGCCATTGCCCTTTTTTAGTCTTCCTGTTTTTTAGTCTTCACTAAATTGTCATGATGTCATCACTGATGACATCACAATCTCTCTTCTGGTCTTCTGGTCATCACTGATGATGACATCACAATTGATATCACCACTGATGTTGTTTGACATCACAAATGTTATATAGGCCAGACATTTTCACTCCTTTTTCACAGTTCGTCAGGAGTTTATCTGAAGAAACACGTCCAGTTTTCGAAGCAAATTTGAAAGTCACAGCAAACGGTTTTCACATCATCTAAAAAATCAACACTTAATTACTATCTTAAATATTAATTTTGACAAACTCTTAAAAACAACACTTAGTTACTATCTTAAATAGTAATTTTGACAAGCTCTTAAAAACAACAAGCAAAATGAGTCAAACCAAGATATCATCTGCTCCACTTCAGTGGTGTGACATGGTAGAGGACGATTTACCTGAGGATTTCTACACATATACCATTACTTTTGGCGATAATGAAAGTTATGAGGAACCCACCAACAAGTCAGAAAATGACCTGTCTCCTCAAAAAGTAAATGACGAAGAGGAAAAAGAACCATCCCAGGTCTCTGCTGCAGCTGTGACTCCTCATTCCGAGGACGTCCAGCTGGTGCAGGATCATCCCCAGGCCTCCAAAGTACGTCGCGTCACGTGGAAGTTTCCAAATTCAGAAACCAACAAACAAGCCCAGGCCTCCAACAAATATAACATTACTTTTGGCAGTAACGAAAGTTATAAGGAACCCACCAACAGGCAAGAAATTTTAACATCAAGCCTAGAAAATGACCTGTTTGAAAAAGAACAATCTCAGGCGTCCTACAAATATAACATTACTTTTGGCAGTAATGAAAATTTGGAGGAACCCACCAACAGATCAGCAATGTTGGACGTGTTGGAAAAGGAGTAATCCCAGGTCTCTACTGTGACTGTGACTCCTCATTCCGAGGACGTCCAGCTTGTGCAGGATAATCCCCATGCCTCCAAAGTACGTCGCGTCACGTGGAAGTTTCCAATTTCACAAACCGAGGAGATTCCCTCTAATGCCTCTGCTGCCGACGAAGATTATGGATCAGAAAAATTACAGGAATCTTACCAACATAATAAGGACAAGATCAACTATTTATACCATCGGATGGATATTGTCAGGACTAAGCTACTGAAAAAGAATTTCTTTCTTACACGAGAAAAAGACAGAAGAGTCGCAGCAGAGAATAGCTGCTCCATTTCTGAGGAAAAACTGAAGGACCTGGAAAACTGTTTGACGTGTGAGCGTCATCTCCGTGAAAAGTGTGAGCAGGAGCTCAAGGAATGCAATGACGTAATTGCAGAATTGATTGAAACACTGAAACCACCAGTATCTGAAACTGAATATCAGTCAGTTGTAAAAGAGGTAGAGAGCTTGAAAGAACAACTCAAAGAAAAGACTGCCTCCAATATTGATCTTGCCTCCAAACTAAAGGCACAGGAGGAGGAAACAAAGACACAGGAAAAGAAGGTGGCAGAACTTATGAAGGCTGTATTTCTATCCGTCATCATCAAGCCAGAAGAAAAAACAGAGCTGTACATCCTCCCAGAACTCCATTTAGATCAGATATGTCTTCGACCAAAGAACATAATTGTAGAAGAGCTGGCTTCACAAGTGGAAGTATCGAATCCAGAAGTGGATGGAGTCAACAAAACAGGACCACAAGCGATCTCTGAGCAACCAAAAGAGAACGTTACATAAAAGAAGCGTCGGCGCAAGAACAAAAAGATGCCAGAAACCATTGTAAAGAACCAGCCTGAAGTCATGCAGGAACCTCAAGACACGGAGGACATTTCATCACCTTTCGTCGTCCAGGAACCAGAGAAGATTTTCGAAACCGTGGAAGAAAAGGAAATAGAAAGGGCTTCTGAAGACTCACAGGAAGTGATTCCATCAGATTTGGCTCATCAGGCTGGAGTGCCACAACAAGACGTGGTCCCAGAGCTGGTGAGTGACATCGAAATGGAATTAGTCCCACAACCAAAAGATGTCTCAGAGCCACCAAAGGAGAAAGTTTCCTCTAAAAAGCGTCGGCGCAAAAGAAAAAAGACGGAGTAGACCATTATAAAGAATGACCAGCCTGAAGTCATGCAGGGACCTCAAGACACGGAGGAAATTTCATCACTGATCGTTGTCCAGGAACCACTTCCAAAGCAAAATCAAGAAAGAACTTTCATTGTCATCGAAATGGAACCAGCCTCTAAACAGTCAGAGGACTCTCCAACATCAAACCCCTTACATGCCACAGAAGACTTGTCTCTTCAACTTGCAGTACCAGAACAAGCAGTGGACAAGTTTAACCCCTCAGAAGAAAGACCAGAGCTGCCTTCAATGTGGAGGCGCTTCAAAAAATATATGACGCCTAAACATCGTAGACAATACAAAGACAACAACATCAAGAGAGAAAGTAGCAGCAGCGTTTAGTTTCGCTCACAAGACTAGTCAACCAATGAAATCTCTATACATCCTGTTACAGTAACATCAATAAAAATACTTCAAATGTATCTATCTTTTGTACGGCTCTATCTTTTCATCCTGAACAACTGCACTGACTGAAAGTATCAGTGCATTGTTCTCACATCTGTTAAGAGCATTATTGTGTCATTCAAATAAGAATATGAATAAGATCCTTCACAAATTATTATTACATTGATTTATGTGATTAAATAAAATAAAACGTGAAAAAAAAAAAAATAATTACGCACTTGTTTGGATTCTTTTATCAAAATAAGAAACAGTTTTGCTTGTCAATTAAAAGGTCATTTTCTTCAAAAATTATTCTTCCAAAGACAAAGAAGGTATTTTTGATATTGTTGAGGGTTTGATATCCCCTTTTATTGTACATATTTATGCACTGTGCTTACATAGAGTTGATACACTCCTTTTTTAAAGGAACAAGCATTGACCGCACAGTGTGAAGGGTTAGAACACTACATGCTTACAGGGGGAGTCAAAACAGGTCAAAATATTTGAACCATGAATAGATTTTACTGTTGTTATAAGCTGAGTTTCCCTGTTTAGTGTCACGGCAGCTGGAATGTACATCAGCATACGAATTAGTGTCTAACAGGAGGACTCCACTCTGGACGCAGCAGAGGACATCTTGAGAAAGTGGAGCCAAAGAGAGTAAAAACACCAAGCTGCTTAAAGCTGCTTGATCTGACTGCCCAGGTGTTTTTTGTGTGTTTGACCCATCAAACACACCTCCATCCTCTTACACATGAGGAAACTCTGGTGCTCTGCTGCATTTCTCAATAGAAATTAAATATATGTATACATGTGATTTTGTTTAAAAAGTTAGATAACGTATGTGTGGAACACTTTAACTGCAGGAGTATTTGTTGGAATGAAACGATGCAAAAAGTTCAATAAACTTTTAGTAAATTGTTGCTCGTGTTCTTTAGCCTCATCAGAGCCATGTTTCCTCTTGCCTGGGGAAAGATTAAAGATCTTGGACTTTCTATATAAAGACAGTGGAACAAAGAGTAGATTTTATTCACCAATCTGACAACATCATTTACAACAAAAAGTACTCTTCAACAGAACAGAAATATTCAGGAAACACTGATCAGCATCAACACCTGAACTCATTCAGCAGTGTGGTGAAAACAGAAAAATACTGAAACTTCTCTGTTTAAAGGAGAAACTTTCAGCTGTGGGGCAAGATTTCCCTGCAGGCTCCTGATTTTCTCTTTGTTCGCTCAGTCTGTTGTTTTCTGTCCTCACTTTAGTCAACACAGTCCGACAGTAAAAAGCTCATTCTCTCTCTTTATCTGGTGTTTACATCACTGTGTCGACAGCACAGTTACACATGTATGCTGTTAAGTCAACATTCACTTTTTATGCTGTTTCACATGTTCTGCTTTGAACATAAAATCTGACATCATGGAGCTTTTATCATTAGCATCAAATATTTAAAAGAACGTTGTTGGACATAAAAACACATTTCAAATTTTTAACAGACATCAATAAATTCAAATTGTAAGAATATGTGTGTCAGACAGGAATAACGGGATCACACTCCTCAGCCTCCCTGGTAAGGTCTATTCGGGGGTACTGGAGAGGAGGAACCACATTTTCACAGATTTCTGTGTAATGGTTCGTTATAAAAGAAGAGTCCACAAAGCCTGAGTAGCAGACCTGTGCTTTATCTTGACTTGAGGCATTTCAGGAGAAACTGTCTTCCAATTATAACCCCAGGGAGCCTCCCGCAGAATGAATCTGGTTTTAATTATTGTCAAAACTGGTAAACTTTCTTTAACTTTAGTCTCATGGCATACTAATAACCATTTGAATGATAGAGGATCAATGTAAATAACTAAAATGATTTAATTTAATATTACTCCTCCGCATTTGACCTATCCAGGTTGGGACCTGTTGAACACACACATGCACAGGGTGACACACTCATGGAGACAGATGCCATACACTGGAGCAGTGGGGCAGCCAATTACAGCGCCCGGGGAGCATGGGGGGTACGGAGCCTTCTTCAAGGGCCGTGGAGGTGGAGGTGGACTACCAGTGAGTACTGATATTTCCTCACTCTTGTGTTTTGGAGTGACTGAGGGCTTGTTCCACCACCAGAGTTGGATGTCTGTCACTTGCCCCAGAGAGTTGGAGAGTGAGATGATCCAGAGGATGTGGGATCCTTGGCGGAGATTTTGGGCTGGGTTACCTATTTTATGACAATAAATCTTGTAAAATACCAGTTAGACTCCTGTTTTTTTAAGTCTGCTCAAACCTTGTTTTGATTAAGAACCTGTACGTGTCTTTAGAGTCTTGGGCTCTCAAACCTAGGTGGCGTTGTCAACCTCTTTTAATCACTATATCTTTAGAATTTATAAATATATGAATATAATTTATTTATAAGGCCCACAACCTCCACCAAAGCAGTACGACAGACAAACTGTGGAGCTCCTTTAGTGACAGGTTGTACTATATAAAACGTGTTACGAAGACGTATCACAAGGCATTTACAATGAATACTGGGCCCGATGCTCCCTCTGACAGGCCACATAAACTTCAGTAACTTCTAATTCACTGTGCACTTCACTCATGTGAGTATAGGAAAGAACTTATTTTGGAGGCACCGATTGTGAAATTGTGGGCCGATACATATGTTAGAAATGACCAGATTTTAAACAAATTAACATCAGTGAAACAATTATATATATATATATATGGAAAGGTTAGTATATCAGCCCCTCATCATACTATCCTTGAATGAGCTCAAATTCTTTTAAAAAGGTTTTTTAACCGACCTCTACTATAACCTTTCACATCAGAAAAATCCTTTGTGTGAAAAATAACAGTTTCAAAAGCCCCTTTAACGTGTTAAAGTATGCCCAAAATCAATGACTTTTCAGTACTTAACTGACCAAACAAGATGTTCTTGTGAAAAATTAAGCATCTGCTATAGAGTTAGTCTGCTACCTACTGGATATTTGCTGAACTTGCAGCTGCAGGCTTGTCCTGTCAGTTTTATTTACCAAGCTCCTAATCAAAACAAGTTTTATCTCTAAGAGTCCATCTCTAAATCCATCCATCCATTTTCTATACCCACTTAACCTGTCAGTAGGGTCAGAGGGGGGCTGGAGCCTATCTCAGCAGTCATCGGGCGAGAGGGAATTAATTTAAATTCAATTCAGTTTTATTTATATAGCTTCAAATTACAACAAATGTCATCTCAAGGAACTTAATTAACATAGTCCAATTCAAGCCAACTGGAAATCATTTCATTGTAATCATAATCCAATGAAATCCAATTAATTAATTTTAAAACAATCCAATTCATTCACGTAGAGCCAATTCAAAAACAATATCCTAGCTAAGGAAACCAACAGATTAAACCGAAACTTGTCTTCAGTCCAATCTCCAGTCCTGAGCGTGCCTGTGGCGACTGTGGAAAGGAACGACTCCCTTTTAACAGGAAGAAACCTCTGACAGAACTAGACTCAGGAAGGGTGGCCATCCGCCTCGACCAGCTGGGGTTTGAGAGGACAGAAAAGAGGGGGGAAAAACACCATAACACCATTCAAAGGATACCTGTTGGAATAGGGAAACACAGGGGAGAGAGTGTCTATAAGCTTTATCAAAAAGGAAAGATATAGGCAGAAATAGTCCAATTCAAGCCTATATTAATACATTAATATTAAAATCGAATCAAATTCATAATTACACAGATTAGAGCAATTTATACAATGCCAGTTCAAAAAAGTTGCCCCAGCTAAGGAAGCCAACAAATTAAATAAAAACATTTTGACCCAGTCTCCCATCCTCAGTATACATGAGTCGGGCTTTCGAGCCTTTTCTTCCCCGGTTTTTACAAATTATGGTTGGACATTCAGACCTTGCAGCCAAACACCTCCGCTCTCTCTTTTGATCATACATTGTCGGGCATTCGCACCTTGTCTTACCCGCTTTTTACAAACTATAGTCAGACATTCACACCTTGCAGCTGAACCTCCGCTCCCTGTTTTGATCATGTATGGTCTGGCAATACTACCTTTTCTTCCCCCGTTTGTGAGTAATTATGGCTGGACATTCACACCTACTTGCAGTCAAACAGCTCTGCTCCCGCTTTTGATTATGTTTGGTTGGATATTCGAACCTTTTCTTAACTGCTTTTTACAAACCATGGTCGTACTTTCACACCTTCTTGTAGCCGAACAACTCCGCTCCCGCTATTGATTTTGTACAGTCGGGTATTTTAACCTTTTCTTACCCGCTTTTTACCAACTATGGTCGGACATTCACACCGTCTTACAGCGGAACACCTCCGCTCCCGCTTTTTATGGTGTATAGTCGGGCATTTGAACCTTTTCTTACCCGCTATTTACAAACTATGGTAGGACATTCAAACTTTCGTGTATCCGAAAACCTCCGCTCTCTCTTTTGATCATACATTGTCGGACATTCGCACCTTTTCTTACCGGCTTTTTACAAACCATGGTCGGACTGTCACACCTTCTTGTAGCCGAACACATCCGCTCCCGCTATTGATTGTGTACAGTCGGGTATATTAACCTTTTCTTACCCGCTTTTTACCAAGTATGGTTGGACATTCACACCTTCGTACAGCGGAACACCTCCGCTCCCTCTTTTGATGGTGTATGTTCGGGCATTCAAACCTTTTCTTACCCGCTTTTTCCAAACTATGGTCGGCTATTCACAGCTTCCTCTCCACCCACCATACTTGTATGGTGGGATATTCACACCCACTTGCATCCGAAGACCTCCGCCCCAAATTTTGTTGATATTTAGTCGGACATTCGCACCTTACCCGCTTTTGGCAAACTATGGCCTTCTTGCAGCCAAACAACTCTGATCTTGCTTTTGATGATGTAAGGTTGGGCATTCAGACCTTGCTTCACCTGCTTTTCACCAAATATAGTCGGACATTCACACCTTCTTGCAGCCGAACACTTCCGCTCCACCTTTTAGTGTTCTATCACACCTTTTTTTTCACCGCATTTTATACATTATGGTTGGAAATTTTCAACCACTCTCATCCGAAGACCTCTCCTCCCGCTTTTGTTAATATATTTGAACTTTAGTTTGACATTCAAACCTTCTTGCAGCTGAACCACCTCCGCTCCCTGTTTTGATCATATATGGTCTGGCTACTACCTTTTCTTACCCGTTTGTGAGTAATTATGGCTGGACATTCACACCTACTTGCAGTCGAACACAACCTCTCTCGCTTTTGATGATGTATGGACCGGCATTTTTACCTTTTCTAACACATTTTTCAGCAATTATGGTCGGAGATTCACACCTACTCACAGCCGAACAACTCCGCTCCCGCATTTGATGATGTATAGTCGGGCATTCTCACCCTTTCTCATCAGCTTTTTGCAAATTATGATCTGACATTCACACCTACTTGCAGTCGAACAGCTCTGCTCCCGCTTTTGATTATGTTTGGTTGGATATTCGAACCTTTTCTTAACTTCTTTTTACATATTTTGGTTGGACGTTCACACCTTCTTGTAGCCGAACACTTCCACTCCTGCTTTTGATGATGTATGGTTGGGCATTCACACCTTTTTTTTGCCCATTTTTCAGGAATTATGGGTGGACATTCACACCTTGCAGCTGAACACCTGTCTTACCCGCTTTTTACAAACTTTAGTCAGAAATTCACACCCTGCAGCTGAACCACCTCCACTCCCTGTTTTGATCATGTATGGTCTGGCAATACTACCTTTTCTTACCCATTTGTGAGTAATTATGGCTGGACATTCACACCTACTTGCAGCCGAACACCACCTCTCCGAGCTTTTGATGATGTATTGTCCGGCATTCTAGTCTTTTCTAACACATTTTTCAGCAATTATGGTCGGACATTCACACCTACTCACAGCCGAACACTTCCGCTCCCGCAATTGATTGTGTACAGTCGGGTATGTCAACCTTTTCTTACCTGCTTTTTACCAACTATGGTCGGACATTCACACCGTCTTACAGCGGAACCCCTCCGCTCCCTCTTTTGATCATACATTGTCGCGCATTCGCACCTTGTCTTACCCGCTTTTTATAAACTTTAGTCAGACATTCAGACCTTGCGGCTGAACCACCTCCGCTCCCTGTTTTGATCGTGTATGGTCTGGCAAAACTACCTTTTCTTACCCGTTTGTGAGTAATTATGGCTGGACATTCACACCTACTTGCAGCCGAACACCACCTCTCCCAGCTTTTGATGATGTATTGTCCGGCATTCTAGTCTTTTCTAACACATTTTTCAGCAATTATGGTCGGACATTCACACCTACTCACAGCCGAACACTTCCGCTCCCGCAATTGATTGTGTACAGTCGGGTATGTCAACCTTTTCTTACCTGCTTTTTACCAACTACGGTCGGACATTCACACCGTCTTACAGCGGAACCCCTCCGCTCCCTCTTTTGATCATACATTGTCGCGCATTCGCACCTTGTCTTACCCGCTTTTTATAAACTTTAGTCAGACATTCAGACCTTGCGGCTGAACCACCTCCGCTCCCTGTTTTGATCGTGTATGGTCTGGCAAAACTACCTTTTCTTACCCGTTTGTGAGTAATTATGGCTGGACATTCACACCTACTTGCAGCCGAACACCACCTCTCCGAGCTTTTGATGATGTATTGTCCGGCATTCTAGTCTTTTCTAACACATTTTTCAGCAATTATGGTCGGACATTCACACCTACTCACAGCCGAACACTTCCGCTCCCGCAATTGATTGTGTACAGTCGGGTATGTCAACCTTTTCTTACCTGCTTTTTACCAACTATGGTCGGACATTCACACCGTCTTACAGCGGAACCCCTCCGCTCCCTCTTTTGATCATACATTGTCGCGCATTCGCACCTTGTCTTACCCGCTTTTTATAAACTTTAGTCAGACATTCAGACCTTGCGGCTGAACCACCTCCGCTCCCTGTTTTGATCGTGTATGGTCTGGCAAAACTACCTTTTCTTACCCGTTTGTGAGTAATTATGGCTGGACATTCACACCTACTTGCAGCCGAACACCACCTCTCCCAGCTTTTGATGATGTATTGTCCGGCATTCTAGTCTTTTCTAACACATTTTTCAGCAATTATGGTCGGACATTCACACCTACTCACAGCCGAACACTTCCGCTCCCGCAATTGATTGTGTACAGTCGGGTATGTCAACCTTTTCTTACCTGCTTTTTACCAACTACGGTCGGACATTCACACCGTCTTACAGCGGAACCCCTCCGCTCCCTCTTTTGATCATACATTGTCGCGCATTCGCACCTTGTCTTACCCGCTTTTTATAAACTTTAGTCAGACATTCAGACCTTGCGGCTGAACCACCTCCGCTCCCTGTTTTGATCGTGTATGGTCTGGCAAAACTACCTTTTCTTACCCGTTTGTGAGTAATTATGGCTGGGCATTCACACCTACTTGCAGCCGAACACCACCTCTCCCAGCTTTTGATGATGTATTGTCCGGCATTCTAGTCTTTTCTAACACATTTTTCAGCAATTATGGTCGGACATTCACACCTACTCACAGCCGAACAACTCCGCTCCCGCATTTGATGGTGTATAGTCGGGCATTCTCACCCTTTCTCATCAGCTTTTTGCAAATTATGATCTTACATTCACACCTACTTGCAGTCGAACAGCTCTGCTCCCGCTTTTGATTATGTTTGGTTGGATATTCGAACCTTTTCTTAACTGCTTTTTAAAAACTTTGGTCAGACGTTCACACCTTCTTGCAGCCGAAAACCTCCGCTCCCTCTTTTGATCATACATTGTCGGGCATTCGCACTTTGTCTTACCCACTATTTACAAACTTTAGTCAGAAATTCACACCCTGCAGCTGAACAACCTCCGCTCCCTGTTTTGATCATGTATGGTCTGGCGGGTAAGCGGGTCGGCTACTGACCTGGAGCCTTGGCGTAGTGAGAGCAGTCGGTTGCCCGCCTCTTTACCACGAACAGGATGGTCGAAGACCCCTCTCATCTCCACCACGAACCGCCGGTAGGAGGAGCAGAGCTGGGGGTTGCCCTCCCACATAGCCAGCGCCCAAGAACCCAAGAACATTCCTCCGGCCCATAACCCTCCCAGTCAACCAAATACTGGAAACCCCTGCCTCGACGTCTGACATTCAGAATCCGATTAATTGAGTAAGCAGGATGGCCATCCACGACCAGGGGGGGGAGGAGGAGGTTCAGCTGGAGGACCAAGTGCACAAGAGGTGACTGGCTTTAAGAGGGACACATGAAACGTGGGGTGTACCTTAAGGGAGTCTGGGAGCTTAAGGCGCACAGCCGAGGGATTAATGATTCTGACCGCTGGAAAAGGACCAATGAAACGAGGGGACAGCTTAGGATTCTACCTGCAAAGGCAGGTCCCTGGTGGATAACCACACCATCTACCCAGGCTGATAATTAGGAGCGGGCGAACGCCTACACTCTGCGAACTCGTCGCAAGTGTTCCTGAACAGAAGGGACGGACACATCATCCTCCTGGGAAGGGAACAAAGGGGGTTGAAAACCATACATTACCATGAATGGCGACATACCAGTAGCAGATGTGGAGAGACTGTTATGAGCATACTCCACCCACGGTAGCTGAACACTCCAGGAGGATGGGTTACGTGCACACACACATCTTAAAGCGGCCTCCAGGTCTTGGTTGGCCCGTTCTGTCTGGCCGTTCGACTGAGGATGGTACCCAGACGATAGACTAACCCTCGCCCCCAATGCGCCACAGAACGCCCGCCAAACCTGGGAAAAAAACTGGGGTCCCCGATCAGAAACGATGTCCATGGGGATACCATGGTGACGAAAAACATGATGAACCAAGAGTTCAGCAGTCTCCAGAGCAGAAGGGAGCTTCGACAGTGGTACAAAATGCACAGCCTTAGAAAAACGATCGACAATAGTAAGGATGACAGAGTTACCTGCAGAAGGAGGTAGACCAGAGACAAAATCCTACGCGATGTGAGGGAATGGGGAGAGGGTTCAGCAAGCAAGCGGGCCGTTGGTGCGAGGCCTTCCCTCGGGCACAGACAGAGCACGCTGCCACAAACTGATTGGTGTCACAGACCAGCGTGGGCCACCAGGACCGCTGTCGAATAAGCTCAAGTGTGCGTGCCGCCCCAGGATGGCAGGCCAATCTGGAGGAGTGCCCCCACTGCAGCACCTGAGACCTAACGTTCTCGGGAACGAACAAAGAGTTAGGTGGTCCGATCTCTGGACGGGGACAACGGGAAAGGGCCCTCTTAACCTGCTGCTCAACCTCCCAATGGACCGCTCCCACAAAACAGCTTGGAGGGAGCACAGGCTCAGAGGGATCAGTCAATGGCTGTCTCTCTGTCTGACGGGAAAGGGCATCATGCTTTAAATTATGGGAACCAGGTCTATAAGAGAGAGTAAAATTAAATCTGCCTAAAAAAGTGCCCATCTGGCCTGTCGAGAATTGAGACGTTTGGCTTGCTGAAGGTAGGCCAAGTTCTTATGGTCCGTCCACACCACAAATGGAATTTCTGCTCCCTCCAGCCAGTGTCTCCACTCCTCTAATGCCAGAACGACTGCTAAAAGCTCCCGGTTACCCACATCATAGTTGCGCTCAGCTGGAGACAGCCGGCGAGAAAAATAAGCACACGGATGCAACTTCTGTTGTGAGATCTGCGAAAGCACTGCTCCCACACCACTGTCAGAGGCATCCACCTCCACTACGAACTGCTTAGAGGTATCAGGGTGGATGAGAACAGGCGCAGAGGAAAACAGCTCTTTAAGTCTTGAGAATGCCTGGGCAGCTTCAGAGGTCCAGGTAAAAGGGCTGGAGGTGGAGGTAAGTTGGGTGAGTGGAGCAGCCACCTTACTAAAATTCCTAATAAAGCGCCGGTAAAAATTAGCAAAATCAAGGAAACGCTGAAGTTGCTTGCGGTTCTCAGGTACTGGCCACTCAACCACCGCCCTTACCTTGGCTGGATCACAGCGAATCTGACCTCTTTCAATGACAAAGCCCAAAAAAGAGACTGACTGGACATGAAACTCGCATTTCTCAGCCTTGACAAATAATCTTTTCTCAAGCAATCTTTGGAGAACTAATCTGACATGCTTGCTATGTTCCTCCAGTGTGCTAGAAAAAACTAAAATGTTGTCCAGATAAACAAAAACAAAACGGTTGAGCATGTCACGGAGTACATCATTAACTAAGGATTGAAAAACTGCCGGTGCATTAGTTAACCCAAAAGGCATGGCCAAGTACTCAAAATGGATCAAGAGGTGTGTTGAACGCCGTTTTCCACTCATCCCCCTCACGAATACGGACAAGATGGTATGCATTCCGAAGATCTAGTTTGAAGAAGACAGTGACTTGATGAAGGGAGTGAAAAGCTGAATCCAATAGTGGCAGGGGATATTTATTCTTGACAGTGATAGCGTTCAGACCACGATAGTCAATGCAGGGGCGCAAGGTCTTGTCTTTCTTAGACACAAAAAAACCCCCAGCACCTACAGGGGAGGAAGAGGGGTGAATGATACCTGCTGCCAATGACTCCTTTATGTACCTCTCCATAGTCTCTCTCTCGGGACGGGAGAGGTTGTAAAGGCGGCTGGAGGGGAGAGGGGACCCAGGCAGTAAGTCTATGTGGCAGTCATAGGGACGGTGTGGTGGGAGAGAGAGAGCTTGATGTTTGCTAAATACCTCAGCCAAGTTATGATAACAAGGAGGAACCCCAGAAAGATCAGGAGAGACGGGAGGAACTATGGCAGGAGGACTCAAGGCTGGAACAGCAGATCTAAGACAATTATTGTGGCATGCTACACTCCAGCTAAATATTGTGCTCTGTGTCCAGTCAATGTTGGGATTGTGCAGTCTAAGCCAGGGGAGACCTAAAACCACAGGAGTATGAGGAGCAGGCATAATAAAAAAACTGATAAGCTCATGGTGGTTACCAGAGATAAGTAGAGATAAAGGTACAGTCTGGTGAGAAATTACAGACAACAACATACCGTCTAGAGCATTTACCTTACGAGGTGCTGTAAGTGACACAACAGGAATATTATGTAGTTTAACAGAATCCACAAACGGGTTTATAGCCACCTCCTTAGAGTCACAAAACAAAACGGCAGACAACTGAGTACGTGTGGAAGGGAAAAAACCTGAATCTTGGCTCACCTGGATCCCCCCCTCCTCAGGTGAGCCCAGGCTTTTGGCAGATTGGGGCAGTTCTCTCGAACGTGGCCGGGTTGGCCGCAATAAAAACACAGCCTCGCCTGAAGTCTTCGTTGACGCTCAGTCGGAGTCTATCTGGCTCGTCCAAGCTGCATGGGTTCAGGAGGGGGCAGGACAACAGGAGTGTGAGCACCTGCTGGAGTGGACACCTCCACCTGTTGGCCAGAGGCAGAACCAAACAACGGGGTACAGGCGGAAGCGATGCAGCTCTGGTCACGCTCTCGGCGTCTCTCTCGCACTGGCAAGGAGAAATGCTTTCAGTCCCGTGGGGTTTGGTTTTCCGGGCACAAACTGTCGTACAGGACACCGGCCTGTGAATGGAATTATCTGCTCATCTACAAATACCTTCCCTGGCCTAGGCAGATTAAACAGAAACTCTGTTTAAGAGAGGTCTCACCTTCCAGAGGGAATCACGCTTCTTCTCCTCATCAGAGATGTCAAGATCATTTGTGACTTTGATGGACTGCCTGATCTTGAAGAATCTGTCTCGACTCATTGCATCAGCTATAACTGGGACCCTTGTCTTCGCCGCTCAGTACATCCGGATCCTAGGGTATCCGAGTCATGCCATGTACATAGACATGCCAAAGAAGGTTTTCAGCTCCTCTGGTGTGGTTTTTAGACTTCCTCCAGTGATCAACACCTCCAGATTTTTTGTTCGTTCTGACATTTCTTTAAAAACTTGGTCATCGATGTGCTGTTGGAAGTAGTCAGAGGGCTTCCAGTTCTGATGGATGTGTCCAGTGTTGTCATTAGAATTGCTGTCTTCCACAATAGGGTTGAAACTTAAGTGATAAAGAAAGGAGAGGTATAAGTTCAATGTGTGTGTTAGAACAAGAGTGTGAACTAAAACTGCTCTCATTTCCATTGCTATACACTGTAATAAACATCAAAACCAGAGCTTACACATTGCTACTGATCCATAACACACGATGGGTGTTTCTCGGCTCAGGCTCAGGCTCCTCAACAGCTGCAGTATCCTCCTCTGAACTTTCATCTTCCTCCTCTCTCTGGGCCTCATCCATCTCATCAAATCTGAATCTCCATCCACAACTCATAGCAAAATCCTCTCTGCCTCACTTAGCCCTCTGCTCCCTGATGTATTAAAAATGGGAGTCCTGATGTCCACTACAAAGGACATTACATAGAGGTTGTGTTTTTAAAGGGTTAAAAATACTGTGTCTTCATAAAAATGTTACTAAATTGAAGTAAAGACTTTGATATTAAAGAAAAAATTGATTTTTAACAATAGAAACATGATATCTGCAAAACATTGTCGACTAACCTCTCTTGTTGCTGTAAAACACGGACGTTGAAATTCCCGCCATTTTCAAAAGATCCCAACAACTGGGGCATCAAAACAGAGCCCAGGATGTCCTCTGAGAGGGACAGTAGGACTCATATAGATGTTATAAGTTATGCCTGACTCATGTTCTGCACAGAGGACAATAATTAACTGCCGGGTCTTGGAAGGTTTATGATTTTTAGACACAATTATTACACTGTCCATAGAGTCTCTGTGGCGCAATCGGCCAGCGCATTCAGCTGTTGACCGAAAGTTTGGTGGTTCGAGCCCACCCAGGGAAGAGTGTGTTTACCAACAGATCGTTGGTAACTCAGACATACTGCTGCCATGTCTTCAGAACATGGTGTGCATATATATCTCTTTCTTCGGGCTTTGGCCCCGTCCTTTACAACCAAGTTGGAAACTTTCTCTATCGACTATTCTGCAACCAGTTCTATGTTTGGTAGCAAATCGAAAGCCGCCGGGGTAACGTGTCCCACTGTACCCACAACCTATCAGGCTCTGTGGTTAGAGTGGGTCCTCCAATAACTTCCATTCCTACTCTCGCCACTCCGTACCACCCATAATCCCCGGGCGCTGGAAGTGGCTGCCCCATCTCTCCAGTGTATGGCATCTGTCTCCATGAGTGTGTCACCCCGTGCATGTGTGTGTTCAACAGGTGTCAACCTGGATGAGTCATATGCGGAGAGTCATTTCGTGTGACTACATGACAATAAAGTAATCTTAATAAAGTCATCTTAGTTACTTACATTGATTCTTTATCATTCAAATGGTCATTAGTATTCCATGAGACTGTGTATATTACAGTGGTCTTTTAAAGTGAAAGAAAGTTGACCTGTTTTGACAGTAATTAAAACCAGATTTATTCTGCGGGAAGCTCCCTGGGGTTGTAATTGCAAGACAGTTTCTCCTGAAATGCCTCAAGTCAAGATGAAGCACAGGTCTGCTACTCAGGCTTTGTGGACTCTTCTTTTATAACGAACCCTTACACAGAAAAATGTGAAAATGTGGTTAAAACATTTTTGAGATGCTTCATTATATTTTCACCAACAACTCCTTATCATCTGAGACTTTTAACTGTGATGTCTCTGGTGCTCGGGCAGGAATCTCTACACTGGCACAAGGTCTCCATCTTCTGGAGAGAGTGCTGCAGGAGTGGTGACAGTAGAGCTCAGATGAGGTTTCTCTGGAGAATCATGCTGCTCTGCAGCAATCTTAGGAATTTTCTGAAGTAATGCATGAATTATGGACCTCTATTAATCATTCAGTCACCAAGAGGTTAATTATGTGTATGTAACTTGAATCTTTATGGAAGTAAAAATTCTGCTCAGCAGCACCTCTCCTCTGGTGAAAAGTAAACGTGCCAAGAAAACATAAACTTTAGCACATTTGACTGTACTTGACAGTGACAATTGGGGAAACCGGGAATGTTCACTCTGACTTTAAATGTTTGCTGAACAATGAGGGATTCCGTGCAGGAGCTCAGTGGTCCTGATCTGCATTATTGATACAAAGAGCAGTGAGACAATGGCAGGTTCATACAGAATAAAGACACATTTAGATCCAAACACAGTCTGTAAACATCCCTTCATGCTGTCTGCCTTGATAGAGAGTTTGGACCCAAAATACTACAAACTATCATGTCTGACCTGCCAAATGACACATTATCTTAGAAATCTAATGCTGCTGAAAAGTACAGTACCTATGCAAGACGGGTGATAATGACAAAATGACTCACACATTAGTAGGATATATTCGCTCATAATCAAAGGCGCAAAGGAAAAAGTTTGTCCTTAGCGTTCAGTGTTCAGATGGGCCTGAGCCGTCTCTTCTTTCTGAGACGGCTCATGTCTGTAGAGATATGATATGCATGTTTAATCACTCCAATGCACTGTTCAATGCTGTTGTCTGCTGGGGGAGTTGCACTTAAGACAAAACTGTAGGTGCCTGGACAAACTGGTGAAAAAGGCTTGTTCTGTGGTAGGCAGAAGGCTAGATCCTCTCGGTGCTGTGTTGGGGCAAAGGATGAGGAGGAAATCGTATTCTTTTTTTGAGAACAATAAACATCCTCTCCACAGCATCCTGGCAGGACAGAGGAGCAGCTGCAGTGAGAGGCTCATCTCACTGAGCTGCAGGACTGAGAGGTTCAGGAGGTCCTTTTTCCCCACAGCCATAAGGCTTTTTAACAGCGACTGCTGACATGTTCTTCTCAAATTGATTTAATTTGTCATTGATTACCTGAGCCATCCCTAACTATAAGCTTTATCAAAAAGGAAAGTTTTAAGCCTAATCTTAAAAGTGGAAAGGGTGTCTGCTTCAGTTTGAATGTGGAAAAAGGTTTATTTTGGAAACATTTTAAAAACTGACATTATTCTGTCTTGGAAAACACTGCTAGTGGGAAACATTACACTGGTTGCTGAAAAACTGGCAGAAGTGGACCTTCTGTGACATGAAGTATTCAGCTGAAGTCGTCAAGTGATTAACAGAGAACAAAAATCAACATTCTGCAATCCGGACTTCAATTCCATTCAGAATCTGTGGTTGGAATCACAGACCAGAAGAGAGACAGATCATTACAGAATGAGGTCCAATTTTCCAGTGGAGAAATTAAGAAAGCAGTCGTGAGTACCATAACATACAATGAATGCATTAAATTTGACCTGGACAATAATATTTTGAGATTTCACAGAAAAACGTTTAAAAATGTATAATCATAAAACTGAACAAGAGAGCAAAACAACACACAAGATGGTGACTGAGAACGGAACGCCATTGCCCTTTTTTAGTCTTCCTGTTTTTTAGTCTTCACTAAATTGTCATGATGTCATCACTGATGACATCACAATCTCTCTTCTGGTCTTCTGGTCATCACTGATGATGACATCACAATTGATATCACCACTGATGTTGTTTGACATCACAAATATTATATAGGCCAGACATTTTCACTCCTTTTTCACAGTTCGTCAGGAGTTTATCTGAAGAAACACGTCCAGTTTTCGAAGCAAATTTGAAAGTCACAGCAAACGGTTTTCACATCATCTAAAAAATCAACACTTAATTACTATCTTAAATATTAATTTTGACAAACTCTTAAAAACAACACTTAGTTACTATCTTAAATAGTAATTTTGACAAGCTCTTAAAAACAACAAGCAAAATGAGTCAAACCAAGATATCATCTGCTCCACTTCAGTGGTGTGACATGGTAGAGGACGATTTACCTGAGGATTTCTACACATATACCATTACTTTTGGCGATAATGAAAGTTATGAGGAACCCACCAACAAGTCAGAAAATGACCTGTCTCCTCAAAAAGTAAATGACGAAGAGGAAAAAGAACCATCCCAGGTCTCTGCTGCAGCTGTGACTCCTCATTCCGAGGACGTCCAGCTGGTGCAGGATCATCCCCAGGCCTCCAAAGTACGTCGCGTCACGTGGAAGTTTCCAAATTCAGAAACCAACAAACAAGCCCAGGCCTCCAACAAATATAACATTACTTTTGGCAGTAACGAAAGTTATAAGGAACCCACCAACAGGCAAGAAATTTTAACATCAAGCCTAGAAAATGACCTGTTTGAAAAAGAACAATCTCAGGCGTCCTACAAATATAACATTACTTTTGGCAGTAATGAAAATTTGGAGGAACCCACCAACAGATCAGCAATGTTGGACGTGTTGGAAAAGGAGTAATCCCAGGTCTCTACTGTGACTGTGACTCCTCATTCCGAGGACGTCCAGCTTGTGCAGGATAATCCCCATGCCTCCAAAGTACGTCGCGTCACGTGGAAGTTTCCAATTTCACAAACCGAGGAGATTCCCTCTAATGCCTCTGCTGCCGACGAAGATTATGGATCAGAAAAATTACAGGAATCTTACCAACATAATAAGGACAAGATCAACTATTTATACCATCGGATGGATATTGTCAGGACTAAGCTACTGAAAAAGAATTTCTTTCTTACACGAGAAAAAGACAGAAGAGTCGCAGCAGAGAATAGCTGCTCCATTTCTGAGGAAAAACTGAAGGACCTGGAAAACTGTTTGACGTGTGAGCGTCATCTCCGTGAAAAGTGTGAGCAGGAGCTCAAGGAATGCAATGACGTAATTGCAGAATTGATTGAAACACTGAAACCACCAGTATCTGAAACTGAATATCAGTCAGTTGTAAAAGAGGTAGAGAGCTTGAAAGAACAACTCAAAGAAAAGACTGCCTCCAATATTGATCTTGCCTCCAAACTAAAGGCACAGGAGGAGGAAACAAAGACACAGGAAAAGAAGGTGGCAGAACTTATGAAGGCTGTATTTCTATCCGTCATCATCAAGCCAGAAGAAAAAACAGAGCTGTACATCCTCCCAGAACTCCATTTAGATCAGATATGTCTTCGACCAAAGAACATAATTGTAGAAGAGCTGGCTTCACAAGTGGAAGTATCGAATCCAGAAGTGGATGGAGTCAACAAAACAGGACCACAAGCGATCTCTGAGCAACCAAAAGAGAACGTTACATAAAAGAAGCGTCGGCGCAAGAACAAAAAGATGCCAGAAACCATTGTAAAGAACCAGCCTGAAGTCATGCAGGAACCTCAAGACACGGAGGACATTTCATCACCTTTCGTCGTCCAGGAACCAGAGAAGATTTTCGAAACCGTGGAAGAAAAGGAAATAGAAAGGGCTTCTGAAGACTCACAGGAAGTGATTCCATCAGATTTGGCTCATCAGGCTGGAGTGCCACAACAAGACGTGGTCCCAGAGCTGGTGAGTGACATCGAAATGGAATTAGTCCCACAACCAAAAGATGTCTCAGAGCCACCAAAGGAGAAAGTTTCCTCTAAAAAGCGTCGGCGCAAAAGAAAAAAGACGGAGTAGACCATTATAAAGAATGACCAGCCTGAAGTCATGCAGGGACCTCAAGACACGGAGGAAATTTCATCACTGATCGTTGTCCAGGAACCACTTCCAAAGCAAAATCAAGAAAGAACTTTCATTGTCATCGAAATGGAACCAGCCTCTAAACAGTCAGAGGACTCTCCAACATCAAACCCCTTACATGCCACAGAAGACTTGTCTCTTCAACTTGCAGTACCAGAACAAGCAGTGGACAAGTTTAACCCCTCAGAAGAAAGACCAGAGCTGCCTTCAATGTGGAGGCGCTTCAAAAAATATATGACGCCTAAACATCGTAGACAATACAAAGACAACAACATCAAGAGAGAAAGTAGCAGCAGCGTTTAGTTTCGCTCACAAGACTAGTCAACCAATGAAATCTCTATACATCCTGTTACAGTAACATCAATAAAAATACTTCAAATGTATCTATCTTTTGTACGGCTCTATCTTTTCATCCTGAACAACTGCACTGACTGAAAGTATCAGTGCATTGTTCTCACATCTGTTAAGAGCATTATTGTGTCATTCAAATAAGAATATGAATAAGATCCTTCACAAATTATTATTACATTGATTTATGTGATTAAATAAAATAAAACGTGAAAAAAAAAAATAATTACGCACTTGTTTGGATTCTTTTATCAAAATAAGAAACAGTTTTGCTTGTCAATTAAAAGGTCATTTTCTTCAAAAATTATTCTTCCAAAGACAAAGAAGGTATTTTTGATATTGTTGAGGGTTTGATATCCCCTTTTATTGTACATATTTATGCACTGTGCTTACATAGAGTTGATACACTCCTTTTTGAAAGGAACAAGCATTGACCGCACAGTGTGAAGGGTTAGAACACTACATGCTTACAGGGGGAGTCAAAACAGGTCAAAATATTTGAACCATGAATAGATTTTACTGTTGTTATAAGCTGAGTTTCCCTGTTTAGTGTCACGGCAGCTGGAATGTACATCAGCATACGAATTAGTGTCTAACAGGAGGACTCCACTCTGGACGCAGCAGAGGACATCTTGAGAAAGTGGAGCCAAAGAGAGTAAAAACACCAAGCTGCTTAAAGCTGCTTGATCTGACTGCCCAGGTGTTTTTTGTGTGTTTGACCCATCAAACACACCTCCATCCTCTTACACATGAGGAAACTCTGGTGCTCTGCTGCATTTCTCAATAGAAATTAAATATATGTATACATGTGATTTTGTTTAAAAAGTTAGATAACGTATGTGTGGAACACTTTAACTGCAGGAGTATTTGTTGGAATGAAACGATGCAAAAAGTTCAATAAACTTTTAGTAAATTGTTGCTCGTGTTCTTTAGCCTCATCAGAGCCATGTTTCCTCTTGCCTGGGGAAAGATTAAAGATCTTGGACTTTCTATATAAAGACAGTGGAACAAAGAGTAGATTTTATTCACCAATCTGACAACATAATTTACAACAAAAAGTACTCTTCAACAGAACAGAAATATTCAGGAAACACTGATCAGCATCAACACCTGAACTCATTCAGCAGTGTGGTGAAAACAGAAAAATACTGAAACTTCTCTGTTTAAAGGAGAAACTTTCAGCTGTGGGGCAAGATTTCCCTGCAGGCTCCTGATTTTCTCTTTGTTCGCTCAGTCTGTTGTTTTCTGTCCTCACTTTAGTCAACACAGTCCGACAGTAAAAAGCTCATTCTCTCTCTTTATCTGGTGTTTACATCACTGTGTCGACAGCACAGTTACACATGTATGCTGTTAAGTCAACATTCACTTTTTATGCTGTTTCAAATGTTCTGCTTTGAACATAAAATCTGACATCATGGAGCTTTTATCATTAGCATCAAATATTTAAAAGAACGTTGTTGGACATAAAAACACATTTCAAATTTTTAACAGACATCAATAAATTCAAATTGTAAGAATATGTGTGTCAGACAGGAATAACGGGATCACACTCCTCAGCCTCCCTGGTAAGGTCTATTCGGGGGTACTGGAGAGGAGGAACCACATTTTCACAGATTTCTGTGTAATGGTTCGTTATAAAAGAAGAGTCCACAAAGCCTGAGTAGCAGACCTGTGCTTTATCTTGACTTGAGGCATTTCAGGAGAAACTGTCTTCCAATTATAACCCCAGGGAGCCTCCCGCAGAATGAATCTGGTTTTAATTATTGTCAAAACTGGTAAACTTTCTTTAACTTTAGTCTCATGGCATACTAATAACCATTTGAATGATAGAGGATCAATGTAAATAACTAAAATGATTTAATTTAATATTACTCCTCCGCATTTGACCTATCCAGGTTGGGACCTGTTGAACACACACATGCACAGGGTGACACACTCATGGAGACAGATGCCATACACTGGAGCAGTGGGGCAGCCAATTACAGCGCCCGGGGAGCATGGGGGGTACGGAGCCTTCTTCAAGGGCCGTGGAGGTGGAGGTGGACTACCAGTGAGTACTGATATTTCCTCACTCTTGTGTTTTGGAGTGACTGAGGGCTTGTTCCACCACCAGAGTTGGATGTCTCTCACTTGCCCCAGAGAGTTGGAGAGTGAGATGATCCAGAGGATGTGGGATCCTTGGCGGAGATTTTGGGCTGGGTTACCTATTTTATGACAATAAATCTTGTAAAATACCAGTTAGACTCCTGTTTTTTTAAGTCTGCTCAAACCTTGTTTTGATTAAGAACCTGTACGTGTCTTTAGAGTCTTGGGCTCTCAAACCTAGGTGGCGTTGTCAACCTCTTTTAATCACTATATCTTTAGAATTTATAAATATATGAATATAATTTATTTATAAGGCCCACAACCTCCACCAAAGCAGTACGACAGACAAACTGTGGAGCTCCTTTAGTGACAGGTTGTACTATATAAAACGTGTTACGAAGACGTATCACAAGGCATTTACAATGAATACTGGGCCCGATGCTCCCTCTGACAGGCCACATAAACTTCAGTAACTTCTAATTCACTGTGCACTTCACTCATGTGAGTATAGGAAAGAACTTATTTTGGAGGCACCGATTGTGAAATTGTGGGCCGATACATATGTTAGAAATGACCAGATTTTAAACAAATTAACATCAGTGAAACAATTATATATATATATATATGGAAAGGTTAGTATATCAGCCCCTCATCATACTATCCTTGAATGAGCTCAAATTCTTTTAAAAAGGTTTTTTAACCGACCTCTACTATAACCTTTCACATCAGAAAAATCCTTTGTGTGAAAAATAACAGTTTCAAAAGCCCCTTTAACGTGTTAAAGTATGCCCAAAATCAATGACTTTTCAGTACTTAACTGACCAAACAAGATGTTCTTGTAAAAAATTAAGCATCTGCTATAGAGTTAGTCTGCTACCTACTGGATATTTGCTGAACTTGCAGCTGCAGGCTTGTCCTGTCAGTTTTATTTACCAAGCTCCTAATCAAAACAAGTTTTATCTCTAAGAGTCCATCTCTAAGTCCATCCATCCATTTTCTATACCCACTTAACCTGTCAGTAGGGTCAGAGGGGGGCTGGAGCCTATCTCAGCAGTCATCGGGCGAGAGGGAATTAATTTAAATTCAATTCAGTTTTATTTATATAGCTTCAAATTACAACAAATGTCATCTCAAGGAACTTAATTAACATAGTCCAATTCAAGCCAACTGGAAATCATTTCATTGTAATCATAATCCAATGAAATCCAATTAATTAATTTTAAAACAATCCAATTCATTCACGTAGAGCCAATTCAAAAACAATATCCTAGCTAAGGAAACCAACAGATTAAACCGAAACTTGTCTTCAGTCCAATCTCCAGTCCTGAGCGTGCCTGTGGCGACTGTGGAAAGGAACGACTCCCTTTTAACAGGAAGAAACCTCTGACAGAACTAGACTCAGGAAGGGTGGCCATCCGCCTCGACCAGCTGGGGTTTGAGAGGACAGAAAAGAGGGGGGAAAAACACCATAACACCATTCAAAGGATACCTGTTGGAATAGGGAAACACAGGGGAGAGAGTGTCTATAAGCTTTATCAAAAAGGAAAGATATAGGCAGAAATAGTCCAATTCAAGCCTATATTAATACATTAATATTAAAATCGAATCAAATTCATAATTACACAGATTAGAGCAATTTATACAATGCCAGTTCAAAAAAGTTGCCCCAGCTAAGGAAGCCAACAAATTAAATAAAAACATTTTGACCCAGTCTCCCATCCTCAGTATACATGAGTCGGGCTTTCGAGCCTTTTCTTCCCCGGTTTTTACAAATTATGGTTGGACATTCAGACCTTCTTGCAGCCGAAAACATCAGCTCCCTCTTTTGATCATACATTGTCAGGCATTCGCACCTTGTCTTACCCGCTTTTTACAAACTTTAGTCAGACATTTACACCTTGCAGCTGAACCACCTCCGCTCCCTGTTTTGATCATGTATGGTCTGGCAATACTACCTTTTCTTACCCGTTTGTGAGTAATTATGGCTGGACATTCACACCTACTTGCAGCCGAACAACTCCGCTCCCGCATTTGATGGTGTATAGTCGGGCATTCTCACCTTTCTCATCAGCTTTTTGCAAATTATGATCTGACATTCACACCTATTTGCAGTCGAACAGCTCTGCTCCCGCTTTTGATTATGTTTGGTTAGATATTCGAACCTTTTCTTAACTGCTTTTTACAAACTTTGGTGGGACATTCAGACCTTCTTGCAGCTGAACACCGCTCCCGCTTTTGATGGTGTATAGTCGGGCTTTCGAGTCTTTTCTTCCCCGGTTTTTACAAATTATGGTTGGACATTCAGATCTTGCAGCCGAAAACCTCCGCTCCCTCTTTTGATCATACATTGTCGGGCATTCGCACCTTGTCTTATCCGCTTTTTACAAACTTTAGTCGGACATTCACACCTCACAGCTGAACCACCTCCGCTCCCTTTTTTGATCATGTATGGTCTGGCAATACTACCTTTTCTTACCCGTTTGTGAGTAATTATGGCTGGACATTCACACCTACTTGAAGCCGAACACCACTTTTCCCGCTTTTGATGATGTATGGTACGGCATTTTGGTCTTTTCTAACACATTTTTCAGCAATTATGGTCGGACATTCACACCTATTCACAGCCGAACAACTCCGCTCCAGCTGTTGATTATGTTTTGTTGGATATTCGAAACTTTTCTTAACTGCTTTTTACAAACTTTGGTCGGACGTTCACACCTTCTTGCAACCGAACACTTCCGCTTCCACTTTTGATGGTATATATTCGGCCATTCGAACCTTTTCTTACAAGCTTTTTACAAACCATGATGGGACTTTCACACCTTCTTGTAGCCGAACAACTCCGCTCCCACTATTGATTGTGTACAGTCGGATATTTTAACCTTTTCTTACCCGCTTTTTACCAACTATGGTCGGACATTCACACCTTCTTACAGCGGAACACCTCCTCTCCCGCTTATGATCATGTACGGTTTGATATTCGAAAATTTTCTTTCATGTTTTAAAGCAATTATTGATGGACATTCAAACCTTCATGTTGCCGAACACATCCACTCCTGCTTTTGATGATGTATGGTCTGGCATTCGCACCCTGTTTTTACCCATTTTTCAGGAATTATGGGTGGACATTCAGACCTTCTTGCAGCCGAAAACCTCCGCTCCCTCTTTTGATCTTACATTGTCGGGCATT
The DNA here is from genome assembly GCF_036924035.1 of Leuresthes tenuis. Classification (NCBI taxonomy): domain Eukaryota; kingdom Metazoa; phylum Chordata; class Actinopteri; order Atheriniformes; family Atherinopsidae; genus Leuresthes; species Leuresthes tenuis. The sequence goes on from NW_027325371.1 coordinate 24,818,539, forward strand.
CGCACCTTGTCTTACCTGCTTTTTATAAACTTTAGTCGGACATTCACACCTTCTTGCAGCTGAACCACCTCCGCCCCCTGTTTTGATCATGTATGGTCTGGCAATACTACCTTTTCTTACCCGTTTGTGAGTAATTATGGCTGGACATTCACACCTACTTGCAGCCGAACACCACCTCTCCCGCTTTTGATGATGTATGGACCGGCATTCTAGCCTTTTCTAACACATTTTTCAGCAATTATGGTTGGAAATTCACACCTACTCACAGCCGAACAACTCCGCTCCCGCATTTGATGGTGTATAGTCGGGCATTCTCACCCTTTCTCATCAGCTTTTTGCAAATTATGATCTGACATTCACACCTATTTGCAGTCGAACAGCTCTGCTCCCGCTTTTGATTATGTTTGGTTAGATATTCGAACCTTTTCTTAACTGCTTTTTACAAACTTTGGTGGGACTTTCACACCTTCTTACAGCTGAACACCTCCGCTTCTGCTTTTGATGGTGTTTATTCGGGCATTCGAACTTTTTCTTACCCGCTTTTTACCAACTATGGTCGGACATTCACACCTTCTTACAGCGGAACACCTCCGCTCCATCTTTTGATGGTGTATGTTCGGGCATTCGAACCTTTTCTTACCCGCCTTTTACAAACTATGGTAGGACATTCAAACCTTGTAGCCGAACACATAAACTCCTGCTTTTGATGATGTATGGTTGGGCATTCGCACCTTTTCTTAAACATTTTTCAGCAATTATGGTCGGACATTCACACCTATTCACAGCCGAACACTTCCGCTCCCGCATTTGATGGTGTATAGTCGGGCATTCTCACCCTTTCTCATCAGCTTTTTGCAAATTATGATCTGACATTCACACCTACTTGCAGTCGAACAGCTCTGCTCCCGCTTTTGATTATGTTTGGTTGGATATTGGAACCTTTTAACTGGTTTTTACAAACTTTGGTCGGACGTTCACACCTTCTTGCAGCCGAACACCTCCGCTTCCGCTTTTGATGTAAATATTTTGACTAATAAGTGGCAGGTCAGAGATTTCCAGATTATCACACAATGCTTGTTCTATATTTATCCATGGTTCATCTATTGGGCTAGGTTTAAACCATTTTGATATATACTGTAACCTATTGGCTAAGGAATAGTGCTGAAAATGAGGTAAATCTAATCCACCACAGTCCTTGGTCTTCTGTAGGGTTTTTAAACTAATACGTGGTGGTTTGTTTTTCCACAGAAATTTGGAGATGCATGAATCTAGTGACTTAAACCAAGTAGCAGATGGTTTTATGGGGATCATTGAGAACAAATAGTTAACTTTTGGTAGTATCATCATTTTAATGGTTGTAACTCTCCCCATAAGTGATATAAGTAAGGACTTCCAACGAGAGAGATCGTCCTCTGCTTTCTTTAATAAGTCTTTAATAATTGCACATAATTTAGCTTTGTTAACTCTGAGAGCCTGGAGGAAATGTTTATGCCTAAATATCTATTATTTCCTGACTGTAAAGTGATCGCAGGTATATTCTGGACCCTGCAGTTAATGGGCAGAACTGTGGTCTTAGACTAGTTGATAGAGTAGTCAGAAAGTGCTGAGAATTTATTTATGAGTGTGATCGTGTGTGTGAGAGACGTCTGTGAGTTCTGAAGGAAAAGTAATACATCATCAGCATAAAGACTTATTTTATGCTCAATATTTTGGGATTGGATGCCTTTAATATTTCTATCTTGTCTGATAGAAGCTGCTAAAGGTTTGATGAAAAAAGCAAAAAATGAGGAAGAAAATGGGCAACCCTGTCTTGTACCTCTCTGCAGACTGAAGCTTGGAGAAGTTTGATCATTTGTCCTGACACTTGCATTTGGGGAGCTATATAATATCCTTATCCATTTGATGAAGTGTGACCCAAACCCGAATTTGTTTAATGTTGCGAATAAAAATTTCCAGTTCACTCGATCAAATGCTTTTTCTGCATCTAGAGAGTCGATTGTGGTTTCCAACTTGTTGAAGGTAGAATAGTCTATGAGATTAATGATCCGGTTTGTGAATGAACTGTTGTGCCTACTGCTCTTCAGCCTGTCAAATGAAACGTAGAATTTGAAAGGTGACAAATGAACAAAGACCCAAGGAGTTGAGTCATAAACGAATCAATACTGTTTCCTGTGCGAGGACCCGTCAGCCGAGGAGTTGAGTCGTGAACGAATCAATACTGTTTCCTGTCCTGCTGACTGAACTTATGAAGCTGCCGCCTGCCATGTGGTGAGGAAGGCTACTGCATGAAATTGAACAAATCACTCACTGAGACAACTCGTTACTCCCGAGTCATATAAAAAATTAGTTCATATCGAACAAATCGCTCACGAACGACACATCACTATCTATTTGACGAGTTATGCATGAATTCGGATTTTGCAATAAAATTAATTCCTTCTCTCAAACCAAGTTCAAACTGCTTTGTCCTTCATATTTATCTACTTCTAATCTAGTTTCAACAATAAACAACACTGTATTTTGTAGTATGAAAAAGAACCAGACCTAATTTTCAGCAATAAGCTTCTCTCCAGGAGATATGAAAGAATACAGATTTTGCTATAAAATGAAATCCTTCTATCAAACTTACTTAAAACGGTTTGTCCTTATTTCTTCACTTCTGATGAAGTTTCAACAATAAACAACAAACTTTGTATTATGAGAAAGAACCAGACTCATTCTTCAGGAATCCGAAAATAAGCTCTATTTTACGAGTTATGCACGAATTCGGATTCTACTATAAAACGAATTCCTTAACTCAAACCAAGTTAAGACTGCTTTGTCCTTCATATTTATTCATGTCTAATCAAGTTTCAACGATAAACAACGTTGTACTTTGTAGAATGAGAAAGAACTTCTTCAGCAATAAGCATCTCTTGACATATGACGAAATACAGATTTTGCTATAAAATTAATTCCTTCTATCAGCCTGACTTAAAACTGTTTGTCCTCCTTATTTATCCACTTCAAATCAAGTTTCAACAATTAAAAAAATGTTGTAGTTTGAGAAAGAACAACTTAATCTTCAGCAATCAGTATAAAAAGAGGGTAAGAAAAGGTGCAAATGCCAACCATACATCACTAAAAGGTGGAGCGGAAGTATTCGGCTGCAAGTAGGTGGGAATGTTCGACCATAATTTGTAAAAAGCGGGTAAGAAAAGGTTCGAATGCCCGACTATATATTAACAAAAGTGGGAGGAGAGGTCTTCGGATGAGAGTGGGTGAGAATTTCCAACCATAATCTATAAAATGCGGTGAAAAAAAAGGTGTGAATACCCCATAGAACACTAAAAGGTGAAGCGGAAGTGTTCGGCTGCAAGAAGGTGTGAATGTCAGACCATAGTTGGTAAAAAGCGGGTAAGAAAAGGTTAAAATACCCAACTGTACACAATCAATAACGGGAGCGGAGGTGTTAGGCTACTAAAAGATGTGAAAGTCCGACCCTGGTTTGTAAAAAGCAGGTAAGAAAAGCTGCGAATGCCCGACAATGTATGATTAAAAGAGGGAGCGGAGGTTTTCGGCTGCAAGAAGGTCTGAATGTCCAACCATAATTTGTAAAAACCGGGGAAGAAAAGGCTCGAAAGCCCGACTATACACAATCAAAAGCAGAACCGGAGGTGTTCAGCTGAAAGAAGGTCTGAATGTCCATCAATAATTGCTAGAAAACATGAAAGAAAATTTTCGAATATCAAACCACACATGATCATAAGTGGGAGAGGAGGTGTTCAGCTGCAAGAAGGTGTGAATTTCCACCCATAATTACTGAAAAATGGGTAAGAAAAGGTGCAATTTACCTCTTCCTTATTTTTTGTTTTTTCGTTTGGTGTCATCTGACATCTTTGATTTGCATGGTGCAAAGATTCAATTCTTCATAATGGTCCCCGTACCCAGGAGCCGCCGGTGTAACGTGTGCCACTGTACCCACAACCTATCAGGCTCTGTGGTTAGAGTGGGTCCTCCAATAACCTTCCATTCCTAATCTCGCCGCTCCGTACCCCCCATGCTCCCTGGGCGCTGAGTGTGTCACCCCGTGCATGTGTGTGTTCAACAGGTGCCAACCTGGATGAGTCAGATGCGGAGAGTCATTTCGTGTGACTACATGACAATAAAGTAATCTTAATAAAGTCATCTTAGTTACTTACATTGATTCTTTACCATTCAAATGGTTATTAGTATGCCATGAGAGACCCAGAGGAAACAAGTTTTGCTTTTTTGATATTTTTATGATAATTTAAGTATTGTGGTTGAAAGAAACATACTGCAACAATTTTTTTTCAAAAACATTGTTTATTTATTTTTTCTGGACTGTCCCTTGTGGTGGACATCGGGTCTTGTTTGATATAAAATGTAATGATGTAATGTTATAATACCGAATTCATTTTCATGTGGATTTCTTTTAAAAAATCTTCTTATTTCATAAACATTAAAATAGATGAAGACATCTGAATGATCTGGCTATTTTACATGAGGGAGGAAATCAGCACATTTCTGTCTGACCTATACTATCGCAATTTCTCACTGTCAACTCTTCAAACTACCAAACAGGGTTAGTTAAACATGGCACCAAAATAAACACATATTTACTGGAATATCCTTACTGGTACTCCCCACAATAAACATTTGAACAAGAATTTAAACTTAGCAGAACACCCAACAATGTTTGAATACTCAAATTTACGGCATCACATACAGCTCCAAATCACAGTGTATCATGAATGGTACAACAGGAAACAGTTTTTGGCCTTTGAAACACACAGAAACATGTTATGCTTGATGCACTTGACATATGTGTCCCCTTTGCATCCCTCTCTTCTGCACCGTGATGAATGAGCAGCCTCCTCCATCTTTGGCAAATGGACTGCCCTGTATTTTTGGACATTGGCATTGGGCTGAGGTTCAACAGGCCTCCTCTTCTTTGTTGGAATGTACTCTTCATCAGTACTCATCTCTTCATCATCACTGGCCACATTGTCAGCCTTGTGATCTCCCTGTGCCTGAGCAATCATCTCCTCAGCCAGCAGCAGTTTGAAGTCGAAATACTGCAGCCTCTCTTTCTCTGGTTTTCCAGAGACTTGGTGGTCTGACCTGTACTCGATCCAGCTGCCAGGTCAACAAAATGCAGGTCCATTTTCTTGTGCGGCTTGACATTGGATAGAAGCTGATCATGCGGTCGCACAAACCGAAGCCGCCCATGTTTTTGTTGTATTCAGCTACAACAGCTGGTCGAGGCACAGTAACATGGAGCTTCTCTTTTGTTGACCATCTCATGCAACTGTCCTGGGGCTGTATCCCACGGACAGTGGAGGCCATCAAGACTGCCTTGTTATCCTGTCACTTTGTCACGGCAACCTCAGATGGTTTTTTAACAACCATTTCAGATTTACCTCTTCCTTATTTTTTGTTTTTTCGTTTGGTGTCATCTGACATCTTTGATTTGCATGGTGCAGAGATTCAATTCTTCATAATGGTCCCCGTACCCAGGAGCCGCCGGTGTAACGTGTGCCACTGTACCCACAACCTATCAGGCTCTGTGGTTAGAGTGGGTCCTCCAATAACCTTCCATTCCTAATCTCGCCGCTCCGTACCCCCCATGCTCCCTGGGCGCTGAGTGTGTCACCCCGTGCATGTGTGTGTTCAACAGGTGCCAACCCGGATGAGTCAGATGCGGAGAGTAATTTCGTGTGACTACATGACAATAAAGTAATCTTAATAAAGTCATCTTAGTTACTTACATTGATTCTTTATCATTCAAATGGTCATTAGTATTCCATGAAACTGTGTATATTACAGTGGTCTCTTAAAGTGAAAGAAAGTTGAACTGTTTTGACAATAATTAAAACCAGATTTATTCTGCGGGAAGATCCCTGAGGTTGTAATTGCAAGACAGTTTCTCCTGAAATCCCTCAAGTCAAGAAGAAGCACAGGTCTGCTACTCAGGCTTTGTGGACTCTTCTTTTATAACAAACCCTTACACAGAAAAATGTGAAAATGTGGTTAAAACATTTTTGAGATGCTTCATTATATTTTCACCAACAACTCCTTATCATCTGAGACTTTTAACTGTGATATCTTTGGTGCTCGGGCGGGAATCTCTACACTGGCACAAGGTCTCCATCTTCTGGAGAGAGTGCTGCAGGAGTGGTGACAGTGCAGCTCAGATTAGGTTTCTCTGGAGAATCATGCTGCTCTGCAGCAATCTTAGGAATTTTCTAAAGTAATGCATGAATTATGGACCTCTATTAATCATTCAGTCACCAAGAGGTTAATTATGTGTATGCAACTTGAATCTTTATGGAAGTAAAAATTCTGCTCAGCAGCACTTCTCCCCTGGTGAAAAGTAAATGTGCCAAGAAAACATCAACTTTGCTGAACAATCAGGGATTCCGTGCAGGAGCTCAGTGGTCCTGATCTGCATTATTGATACAAAGAGCAGTGAGACAATGGCAGGTTCATACAGAATAAAGACACATTTAGATCCAAACACAGTCTGTAAACATACCTTCATGCTGTCTGCCTTGATAGACAGTTTGGACCCAATATACTACAAACTATCATGTCTGACCTTCCAAATGACGCATTATCTTAGAAATCTAATGCTGCTGAAAAGTACAGTACCTATGCAAGACGGGTGATGATGACAAAATGACTCACACATTAGTTGGATATATTCGCTCATAATCAAAGGCGCAAAGGAAAAAGTTTGTCCTTAGCGTTCAGTGTTCAGATTGGCCTGAGCCGTCTCTTCTTCCCTAGACGGCTCATGTCTGTAGAGATATGAAATGCATGTTTGATCACTCCTATGCACTGTTCAATGCTGTTGTCTGCTGGGGGAGTTGCACTTAAGACAAAAACTGTAGGTGTGTCAGAAAAGTTTGCTTTTTATCATTAAATAAAAGTCACAGCCAGAGAGGCCAGTTCATATCAAAAATTCACAAGGAGAAGAAGAAGGAATGTTGTCTCCCCACTGATCGTTATCTTTATAGCTCCCCAAATAAGGAGATGCCTCCAAACTAAGGAGATATGCCAGACCTGGGCACATAGGGGATTGTATGTATGTGTGTGTGTGTGTGTGTCACCTAATAAAAGAGCAAGGGAAGCAACCACTCGTTGGAGAACTCTTGTGAATCTGCAGAGAGTAGGTTCGGGTGTATGTTCTCCCCTTGCAAGTAAAATACTGAGGCCTCTGAGGGATTTCTTGGTTTCATGCCGTTGTCTGTTAGTTAATTTTAATTCTAACAAGGTGCCTGGACAAACTGGTGAAAAAGACTTGTTCTGTGGTAGGCAGAAGGCTCGACCCTCTCGGTGCTGTGGTGGAGCAACGGATGAGGAGGAAATCATATTCTGTTTTGGAGAACAATAAACATCCTCTCCACAGCATCCTGGCAGGAGAGAGGAGCAGCTGCAGTGAGAGGCTCATCTCACTGAACTGCAGGACTGAGAGGTTCAGGAGGTCCTTTGTCCCCACAGCCATAAGGCTTTTTAACAGCAACTGCTGACATGTTCTTCTCAAATTTATTTAATTAGTCATTGATTATTATTATGATTGTTGTTGTTGTCTAATATACAATCATTGGAAATATTTATATTTTAATGAGCTACTTGACTAATTTGAATTTCCCTCACTGGGGGATGAATAAAATATTTATCTATTCTATTCTATTCTATTCTATTGTAGCCACCTAAAACTCACTTTTATTTTGAGGCTTTTTTAAATGGGGAAAAAGAGAACAAAGTGAGGAAAGGTGGGACAGATGAACCCCAGCAGTCTAATCCTATAGCAGCTTAACTATGGGATGTTTCAGGATCACCTGAGCCATCCCTAACTATAAGCTTTATCAAAAAGGAAAGTTTTAAGCCTAATCTTAAAAGTGGAAAGGGTGTCTGCTTCAGTTTGAATGTGGAAAAAGGTTTATTTTGGAAACATTTTAAAAACTGACATTATTCTGTCTTGGAAAACACTGCTAGTGGGAAAAATTACACTGGTTGCTGAAAACTGGCAGAAGTGGACCTTCCAACGTGACAGTGACATGAAGTATTCAGCTGAAGTCGTCAAGTGATTAACAGAGAACAAAAATCAACATTCTGGAATCCGGACTTCAATTCCATTCAGAATCTGTGGTTGGAATCACAGACCAGAAGAGAGACAGAACAGAGGCCTTCAAACCTGCAGATCATCACAGAATGAGGTCCAATTTTCCAGTGGAGGCATGAAGAAAGCAGTCGTGAGTACCATAACATACAATGAATGCATTAAAACTGACCTGGACAATAATATTTTGAGATTTCACAGAAAAAAGTTTAAAAATGTATAATCATAAAACTGAACAAGAGAGCAAAACAACACACAAGATGGTGACTGAGAACGGAATGCCATTGCTCTTTTTTAGTCTTATCACTAAATTGTGATGTCATCACTGATGACATCACTGATGACATCACAATCTCTCTTCTGGTCATCACTGATGATGACATCACAATTGATGTCACCACTGATGTTGTTTGACATCACAATTGATGTCACCACTGATGTTGTTTGACATCACAAATGTTATATAGGCCAGACATTTTTCCTCCTATTTCACAGTTCGTCAGGAGTTTATCTGAAGAAACACGTCCAGTTTTCGAAGCGAATTTGAAAGTCACAGCAAACGGTTTTCACATCGTCTAAAAAAACAACACTTAATTACTATCTTAAATAGTAATTTTGACAAACTATTAAAAACAACACTTAATTACTATCTTAAATAGTAATTTTGACAAGCTCTTAAAAACAACAAGCAAAATGAGTCAAACCAAGATATCATCTGCTCCACTTCAGTGGTGTGACATGGTAGAGGACGATTTACCTGAGGATATCTACACATATACCATTACTTTTGGCGATAATGAAGGTTATGAGGAACCCACCAACAGGTCAGAAAATGAGCTGTGTGAAAAAGAACAATGCCAGGCCTCTGAGGATTCCCCGTCTCCTCAAACAGTAAATGACGAAGAGGAAAAAGAACCATCCCAGGTCTCTGCTGCGGCTGTGACTCCTCATTCCGAGGACGTCCAGCTGGTGCAGGATCATCCCCAGGCCTCCAAAGTACGTTGCGTCACGTGGAAGTTTCCAAATTCACAAACCGACAAACAAGCCCAGGCCTCCAACAAATATAACATTACTTTTGGCAGTAATGAAAGTTATAAGAAACCCACCAACAGGCAAGAAATTTTAACATCAAGCCTAGAAAATGACCTGTTTGAAAAAGAACAATCTCAGGCGTCCTACAATTATAACATTACTTTTGTCAGTAAGGAAAGTTATAAGGAACCCACCAACAGGCGAGAAATTTTAAAATCAAACCTAGAAAATGACCTGTTTGAAAAAGAACAATCTCAGGCGTCCTACAAATATAACATTACTTTTGGCAGTGATGAAAGTTTGGAGGAACCCACCAACAGATCAGAAATGTTGGACGTGTTGGAAAAGGAACAATCCCAGGTCTCTGCTGCGGCTGTGACTCCTCATTCCGAGGACGTCCAGCTTGTGCAGGATCATCCCCAGGCCTCCAAAGTTCGTCGCGTCACGTGGAAGTTTCCAATTTCACAAACCGAGGAGATTCCCTCTAATGCCTCTGCTGCCAACGATGATTATGGATCAGAAAAATTACAGGAATCTTACCAACATAATAAGGACAAGATCAACTATTTATACCATCGGATGGATATTGTCAGGACTAAGCTGCTGAAAAAGAATTTCTTTCTAACACGAGAAAAAGACAGAAGAGTCGCAGCAGAGAATAGCTGCTCCATTTCTGAGGAAAAACTCAAGGACCTGGAAAACTGTTTGAAGTGTGAGCGTCATCTCCGTGAAAAGTGTGAGCAGGAGCTCAAGGAATGCAATGACGTAATTACAGAATTGATTGAAACACTGAAACCACCAGTATCTGAAACTGAATATCAGTCAGTTGTAAAAGAGGTAGAGAGCTTGAAAGAACAACTCAAAGAAAAGACTGCCTCCAATATTGATCTTGCCTCCAAACTAAAGGCACAGGAGGAGGAAACAAAGACACAGGAAAAGAAGGTGGCAGAACTTATGAAGGCTGTATTTCTATCCCTCATCATCAAGCCAGAAGAAAAAACAGAGCTGTACATCCTCCCAGAACTCCATTTAGATCAGATACGTCTTCCACCAAAGAACATAACTGTAGAAGAGCTGGCTTCACAAGTGGAAGTATCGAATCCAGAAGTGGATGGAGTCAACAAAACAGAACCACAAGGGATCCCTGAGCCACCAAAAGAGAACGTTACATCAAAGAAGCGTCGGCGCAAGAACAAAAAGATGCCAGAAACCATTGTAAAGAACCTGCCTGAAGTCATCCAGGAACCTCAAGACACGGAGGACATTTCATCACCGATTTATATCCAGGAACCAGAGAAGATTTCTGAACCCGTGGAAGAAAAGGAAATAGAAAGGGCTTCTGAAGACTCACAGGAAGTGATTCCATCAGATTTGGCTCATCAGGCTGGAGTGCCACAACCAGACGTGGTCCCAGAGCTGGTGAGTGACATCGAAATGGAATTAGTCCCACAACCAAAAGATGTCTCAGAGCCACCAAAGGAGAAAGTTTCCTCTAAAAAGCGTTGGCGTGAAAGCAAAAAGACGGTAGAGACCATTATAAAGAACGACCAGTCTGAAGTCATGCAGGAAACTCAAGACACGGAGGACATTTCATCACTGATCGTTGTCCAAGAACCACTTCCAAAGCAAAATCAAGAAAGAACTTTCATTGTCATCGAAATGGAACCAGCCTCTAAACAGTCAGAGGACTCTCCAACATCAAACCCCTTACATACCACAGAAGACTTGTCTCTTCAACTTGCAGTACCAGAACAAGCAGTGGACAAGTTTAACCCCTCAGAAGAAAGACCAGAGCTGCCTTCAATGTGGAGGCTCTTCAAAAAATATATGACGCCAAAACATCGTAGACAATACAAATACAACAACATCAAGAGAGAAAGTAGCAGCAGCGTTTAGTATTCGCGCACAAGACTAGTCATCCAATGAAATCTCTATACCTCCTGTTACAGTAACATCAATAAAAATACTTCAAATGTATCTATCTTTTGCACGACTCTATCTTTTCATCCTGAACAACTGATTCAGGATGTGGGGATTTATGCTGGAAGCATCCCCACATGTGAGAATCTGGTGTTCTCACAACTGTTCAGAGCATTATTGTGTCATTCAAATAAGAATATGAATAAGATCCTACACAAATTATTATTACATTGATTTATGTGTTTAAATAAAATAAAACATGAAAAAAAAAATTACGCACTTGTTTGGATTCTTTTATCAAAATAAGAAACAATTAAAAGGTCATTTTCTTCAAAAGTTATTCTTCCAAAGACAAATAAGGTATTTTTGATATTGTTGAGGGTTTGATATCCCCTTTTATTGTACACATTTATGCACTGTGCTTACATAGAGTTGATACACTCCTTTTTTAAAGGAACAAGCATTGACCGCACAGTGTGAAGTGTTAGAACACTACATGCTTACAGGGGGAGTCAAAACAGGTCAAAATATTTGAATAATGAATAGATTTTACTGGTGTTAAAAGATGAGTTTTCCTGTTTAGTGTCACGGCAGCTGGAATGTACATCAGCATATGAATTAGTGTCTAACAGGAGGACTCCACTCTGGACGCAGCAGAGGACGTCTTGAGAAAGTGGAGCCAAAGAGAGTAAAACCACCAAGCTGCTTAAAGCTGCTTGATCTGACTGCCCAGGTGTTTTTTGTGTGTTTGACCCATCAAACACACCTCCATCCTCTTACACATGAGGAAACTCTGGTGCTCTGCTGCATTTCTCAATAGAAATTAAATATATGTATACATGTGATTTTGTTTAAAAAGTTAGATAACGTATGTGTTGAACACTTTAACTGCAGGAGTATTTGTTGGAATGAAACAATGCAAAAAGTTCAATAAACTTTTAGTAAATTGTTGCTCGTGTTCTTTAGCCTCATCAGAGCCATGTTTCCTCTTGCCTGCGGAAGGATTAAAGATCTTGGACTTTCTATATAAAGACAGTGGAACAAAGAGTAGATTTTATTCACCAATCTGACAACATCATTTACAACAAAAAGTACTCTTCAACAGAACAGAAAGATTCAGGAAACACTGAACAGCATCAACACCTGAACTCATTCAGCAGTGTGGTGAAAACAGAAAAATACTGAAACTTCTCTGTTTAAAGGAGAAACTTTCAGCTGTGGGGCAAGATTTCCCTGCAGGCTCCTGATTTTCTCTTTGTTCGCTCAGTCTGTTGTTTTCTGTCCTCACTTTAATCAACACAGTCCGACAGTAAAAGCTCATTCTCTCTCTTTATCTGGTGTTTACATCACTGTGTCGACAGCACAGTTACACATGTATGCTGTTAAGTCAACGTTCACTTTTTATGCTGTTTCACATGTTCTGCTTTGAACATAAAATCTGACATCATTGGAGCTTTTATCATTAGCATCAAATATTTAAAAGAACGTCGTTGGACATAAAAACACATTTTTCATTTTTAACAGACTTCAATAAATTCAAATTGTAAGAATATGTGTGTCAGACAGGAATAACGGGATCACACTCCTCAGCCTCCCTGGTAAGGTCTATTCGGGGGTACTGGAGAGGAGGAACGACATTTTCACAGTTTTCTGTGTAAAGGTTCGTTATAAAAGAAGAGTCCACAAAGCCTGAGTAGCAGACCTGTGCTTCATCTTGACTTGAGGCATTTCAGGAGAAACTGTCTTGCAATTATAACCCCAGGGAGCCTCCCGCAGAATGAATCTGGTTTTAATTATTGTCAAAACTGGTAAACTTTCTTTCACTTTAGTCTCATGGCATACTAATAACCATTTGAATGATAGAGGATCAGTGTAAATAACTAAAATTATTTAATTTAATATTACTCCTCCGCATTTGACCTATCCAGGTTGGGACCTGTTGAACACACACATGCACAGGGTGACACACTCATGGAGACAGATGCCATACACTGGAGCAGTGGGGCAGCCAATTACAGCGCCCGGGGAGCATGGGGGGTACGGAGCCTTCTTCAAGGGCCGTGGAGGTGGAGGTGGACTACCAGTGAGTACTGATATTTCCTCACTCTTGTGTTTTGGAGTGACTGAGGGTTTGTTCCACCACCAGAGTTGGATGTCTGTCACTTGCCCCAGAGAGTTGGAGAGTGAGATGATCCAGAGGCTGTGGGATCCTTGGCGGAGATTTTGGGCTGGGTTACCTATTTTATGACAATAAATCTTGTAAAATACCAGTTAGACTCCTGTTTTTTTAAGTCTGCTCAAACCTTGTTTTGATTAAGAACCTGTACGTGTCTTTAGAGTCTTGGGCTCTCAAACCTAGGTGGCGTTGTCAACCTCTTTTAATCACTATATCTTTAGAATCTATAAATATATGAATATAATTTATTTATAAGGCCCACAACCTCCACCAAAGCAGTACGACAGACAAACTGTGGTGCTCCTTTAGTGACAGGTTGTACTATATAAAACGTGTTACGAAGACGTATCACAAGGCATTTACAATGAATACTGGGCCCAATGCTCCCTCTGACAGGCCACATAAACTTCAGTAACTTCTAATTCACTGTGCACTTCACTCATGTGAGTATAGGAAAGAACTTACTTTGGAGGCACCGATTGTGAAATTGTGGGCCGATACATATGTTAGAAATGACCAGATTTTAAACAAATTAACATCAGTGAAACAATTATATATATATATATATATGGAAAGGTTAGTATATCAGCCCCTCATCATACTATCCTTGAATGAGCTCAAATTCTTTTAAAAAGGTTTTTTAACCGACCTCTACTATACACTTTCACATCAGAAAAATCCTTTGTGTGAAAAATAACAGTTTCAAAAGCCCCTTTAACATGTTAAAGTATGCCCAAATCAATGACTTTTCAGTACTTAACTGACCAAACAAGATGTTCTTGTGAAAAATTTAAAACATAATTTAGGTTTGTTAGCTCTGAGACCCTGGAGGAAATGTTTATGCCTAAATATCTAATATTTCCTGACTGTAAAGTGATTGCAGGTATATTCTGGACCCTACAGTTAATGGGCAGAACTGTGGTCTTAGACCAGTTGATAGAGTAGTCAGAAAGTGCTGAGAATTTATTTATGAGTGTGATCGTGTGTGTGAGAGACGTCTGTGAGTTCTGAAGGAAAAGTAATACATCATCAGCATAAAGACTTATTTTATGCTCAATATTTTGGGATTGGATGCCTTTAATATTTCTATCTTGTCTGATAGAAGCTGCTAAAGGTTTGATGAAAAAAGCAAAAAATGAGGAAGAAAATGGGCAACCCTGTCTTGTACCTCTCTGCAGACTGAAGCTTGGAGAAGTTTGATCATTTGTCCTGACACTTGCATTTGGGGAGCTATATAATATCCTTATCCATTTGATGAAGTGTGACCCAAACCCGAATTTGTTTAATGTTGCGAATAAAAATTTCCAGTTCACTCGATCAAATGCTTTTTCTGCATCTAGAGAGTCGATTGTGGTTTCCAACTTGTTGAAGGTAGAATAGTCTATGAGATTAATGATCCGGTTTGTGAACGAACTGTTGTGCCTACTGCTCTTCAGCCTGTCAAATGAAACGTAGAATTTGAAACGTGACAAATGAACAAAGACCCAAGGAGTTGAGTCATAAACGACTCAATACTGTTTCCTGTGCGAGGACCCGTCAGCCGAGGAGTTGAGTCGTGAACGAATCAATACTGTTTCCTGTCCTGCTGACTGAACTTATGAAGCTGCCGCCTGCCATGTGGTGAGGAAGGCTACTGCATGAAATTGAACAAATCACTCACTGAGACAACTCGTTACTCCCGAGTCATATAAAAAATTAGTTCATATCGAACAAATCGCTCACGAACGACACATCACTATCTATTTGACGAGTTATGCATGAATTCGGATTTTGCAATAAAATTAATTCCTTCTCTCAAACCAAGTTCAAACTGCTTTGTCCTTCATATTTATCTACTTCTAATCTAGTTTCAACAATAAACAACACTGTATTTTGTAGTATGAAAAAGAACCAGACCTAATTTTCAGCAATAAGCTTCTCTCCAGGAGATATGAAAGAATACAGATTTTGCTATAAAATGAAATCCTTCTATCAAACTTACTTAAAACGGTTTGTCCTTATTTCTTCACTTCTGATGAAGTTTCAACAATAAACAACAAACTTTGTATTATGAGAAAGAACCAGACTCATTCTTCAGGAATCCGAAAATAAGCTCTATTTTACGAGTTATGCACGAATTCGGATTCTACTATAAAACGAATTCCTTAACTCAAACCAAGTTAAGACTGCTTTGTCCTTCATATTTATTCATGTCTAATCAAGTTTCAACGATAAACAACGTTGTACTTTGTAGAATGAGAAAGAACTTCTTCAGCAATAAGCATCTCTTGACATATGACGAAATACAGATTTTGCTATAAAATTAATTCCTTCTATCAGCCTGACTTAAAACTGTTTGTCCTCCTTATTTATCCACTTCAAATCAAGTTTCAACAATTAAAAAAATGTTGTAGTTTGAGAAAGAACAACTTAATCTTCAGCAATCAGTATAAAAAGAGGGTAAGAAAAGGTGCAAATGCCAACCATACATCACTAAAAGGTGGAGCGGAAGTATTCGGCTGCAAGTAGGTGGGAATGTTCGACCATAATTTGTAAAAAGCGGGTAAGAAAAGGTTCGAATGCCCGACTATATATTAACAAAAGTGGGAGGAGAGGTCTTCGGATGAGAGTGGGTGAGAATTTCCAACCATAATCTATAAAACGCGGTGAAAAAAAAGGTGTGAATACCCCATAGAACACTAAAAGGTGAAGCGGAAGTGTTCGGCTGCAAGAAGGTGTGAATGTCAGACCATAGTTGGTAAAAAGCGGGTAAGAAAAGGTTAAAATACCCAACTGTACACAATCAATAACGGGAGCGGAGGTGTTAGGCTACTAAAAGATGTGAAAGTCCAACCCTGGTTTGTAAAAAGCAGGTAAGAAAAGCTGCGAATGCCCGACAATGTATGATTAAAAGAGGGAGCGGAGGTTTTCGGCTGCAAGAAGGTCTGAATGTCCAACCATAATTTGTAAAAACCGGGGAAGAAAAGGCTCGAAAGCCCGACTATACACAATCAAAAGCGGAAGCGGAGGTGTTCAGCTGAAAGAAGGTCTGAATGTCCACCCATAATTACTGAAAAATGGGTAAGAAGAGGTGCAATTTACCTCTTCCTTATTTTTTGTTTTTTCGTTTGGTGTCATCTGACATCTTTGATTTGCATGGTGCAAAGATTCAATTCTTCATAATGGTCCCCGTACCCAGGAGCCGCCGGTGTAACGTGTGCCACTGTACCCACAACCTATCAGGCTCTGTGGTTAGAGTGGGTCCTCCAATAACCTTCCATTCCTAATCTCGCCGCTCCGTACCCCCCATGCTCCCTGGGCGCTGAGTGTGTCACCCCGTGCATGTGTGTGTTCAACAGGTGCCAACCTGGATGAGTCAGATGCGGAGAGTCATTTCGTGTGACTACATGACAATAAAGTAATCTTAATAAAGTCATCTTAGTTACTTACATTGATTCTTTACCATTCAAATTGTTATTAGTATGCCATGAGAGACCCAGAGGAAACAAGTTTTGCTTTTTTGATATTTTTATGATAATTTAAGTATTGTGGTTGAAAGAAACATACTGCAACAATTTTTTTTCAAAAACATTGTTCATTTATTTTTTCTGGACTGTCCCTTGTGGTGGACATCGGGTCTTGTTTGATATAAAATGTAATGATGTAATGTTATAATACCAAATTCATTTTCATGTGGATTTCTTTTAAAAAATCTTCTTATTTCATAAACATTAAAATAGATGAAGACATCTGAATGATCTGGCTATTTTACATGAGGGAGGAAATCAGCACATTTCTGTCTGACCTATACTATCGCAATTTCTCACTGTCAACTCTTCAAACTACCAAACAGGGTTAGTTAAACATGGCACCAAAATAAACACATATTTACTGGAATATCCTTACTGGTACTCCCCACAATAAACATTTGAACAAGAATTTAAACTTAGCAGAACACCCAACAATGTTTGAATACTCAAATTTACGGCATCACATACAGCTCCAAATCACAGTGTATCATGAATGGTACAACAGGAAACAGTTTTTGGCCTTTGAAACACACAGAAACATGTTATGCTTGATGCACTTGACATATGTGTCCCCTTTGCATCCCTCTCTTCTGCACCGTGATGAATGAGCAGCCTCCTCCATCTTTGGCAAATGGACTGCCCTGTATTTTTGGACATTGGCATTGGGCTGAGGTTCAACAGGCCTCCTCTTCTTTGTTGGAATGTACTCTTCATCAGTACTCATCTCTTCATCATCACTGGCCACATTGTCAGCCTTGTGATCTCCCTGTGCCTGAGCAATCATCTCCTCAGCCAGCAGCAGTTTGAAGTCGAAATACTGCAGCCTCTCTTTCTCTGGTTTTCCAGAGACTTGGTGGTCTGACCTGTACTCGATCCAGCTGCCAGGTCAACAAAATGCAGGTCCATTTTCTTGTGCGGCTTGACATTGGATAGAAGCTGATCATGCGGTCGCACAAACCGAAGCCGCCCATGTTTTTGTTGTATTCAGCTACAACAGCTGGTCGAGGCACAGTAACATGGAGCTTCTCTTTTGTTGACCATCTCATGCAACTGTCCTGGGGCTGTATCCCACGGACAGTGGAGGCCATCAAGACTGCCTTGTTATCCTGTCACTTTGTCACGGCAACCTCAGATGGTTTTTTAACAACCATTTCAGATTTACCTCTTCCTTATTTTTTGTTTTTTCGTTTGGTGTCATCTGACATCTTTGATTTGCATGGTGCAGAGATTCAATTCTTCATAATGGTCCCCGTACCCAGGAGCCGCCGGTGTAACGTGTGCCACTGTACCCACAACCTATCAGGCTCTGTGGTTAGAGTGGGTCCTCCAATAACCTTCCATTCCTAATCTCGCCGCTCCGTACCCCCCATGCTCCCTGGGCGCTGAGTGTGTCACCCCGTGCATGTGTGTGTTCAACAGGTGCCAACCCGGATGAGTCAGATGCGGAGAGTAATTTCGTGTGACTACATGACAATAAAGTAATCTTAATAAAGTCATCTTAGTTACTTACATTGATTCTTTATCATTCAAATGGTCATTAGTATTCCATGAAACTGTGTATATTACAGTGGTCTCTTAAAGTGAAAGAAAGTTGAACTGTTTTGACAATAATTAAAACCAGATTTATTCTGCGGGAAGCTCCCTGAGGTTGTAATTGCAAGACAGTTTCTCCTGAAATCCCTCAAGTCAAGATGAAGCACAGGTCTGCTACTCAGGCTTTGTGGACTCTTCTTTTATAACAAACCCTTACACAGAAAAATGTGAAAATGTGGTTAAAACATTTTTGAGATGCTTCATTATATTTTCACCAACAACTCCTTATCATCTGAGACTTTTAACTGTGATATCTTTGGTGCTCGGGCAGGAATCTCTACACTGGCACAAGGTCTCCATCTTCTGGAGAGAGTGCTGCAGGAGTGGTGACAGTGCAGCTCAGATTAGGTTTCTCTGGAGAATCATGCTGCTCTGCAGCAATCTTAGGAATTTTCTAAAGTAATGCATGAATTATGGACCTCTATTAATCATTCAGTCACCAAGAGGTTAATTATGTGTATGCAACTTGAATCTTTATGGAAGTAAAAATTCTGCTCAGCAGCACTTCTCCCCTGGTGAAAAGTAAATGTGCCAAGAAAACATCAACTTTAGCACATTTGACTGTACTTGACAGTGACAATTGGGGAAACCGGGAATGTTCACTCTGACTTTAAATATTTGCTGAACAATCAGGGATTCCGTGCAGGAGCTCAGTGGTCCTGATCTGCATTATTGATACAAAGAGCAGTGAGACAATGGCAGGTTCATACAGAATAAAGACACATTTAGATCCAAACACAGTCTGTAAACATACCTTCATGCTGTCTGCCTTGATAGACAGTTTGGACCCAATATACTACAAACTATCATGTCTGACCTTCCAAATGACGCATTATCTTAGAAATCTAATGCTGCTGAAAAGTACAGTACCTATGCAAGACGGGTGATGATGACAAAATGACTCACACATTAGTTGGATATATTCGCTCATAATCAAAGGCGCAAAGGAAAAAGTTTGTCCTTAGCGTTCAGTGTTCAGATTGGCCTGAGCCGTCTCTTCTTCCCTAGACGGCTCATGTCTGTAGAGATATGAAATGCATGTTTGATCACTCCTATGCACTGTTCAATGCTGTTGTCTGCTGGGGGAGTTGCACTTAAGACAAAAACTGTAGGTGTGTCAGAAAAGTTTGCTTTTTATCATTAAATAAAAGTCACAGCCAGAGAGGCCAGTTCATATCAAAACTTCACAAGGAGAAGAAGAAGGAATGTTGTCTCCCCACTGATCGTTATCTTTATAGCTCCCCAAATAAGGAGATGCCTCCAAACTAAGGAGATATGCCAGACCTGGGCACATAGGGGATTGTATGTATGTGTGTGTGTGTGTGTGTCACCTAATAAAAGAGCAAGGGAAGCAACCACTCGTTGGAGAACTCTTGTGAATCTGCAGAGAGTAGGTTCGGGTGTATGTTCTCCCCTTGCAAGTAAAATACTGAGGCCTCTGAGGGATTTCTTGGTTTCATGCCGTTGTCTGTTAGTTAATTTTAATTCTAACAAGGTGCCTGGACAAACTGGTGAAAAAGACTTGTTCTGTGGTAGGCAGAAGGCTCGACCCTCTCGGTGCTGTGGTGGAGCAACGGATGAGGAGGAAATCATATTCTGTTTTGGAGAACAATAAACATCCTCTCCACAGCATCCTGGCAGGAGAGAGGAGCAGCTGCAGTGAGAGGCTCATCTCACTGAACTGCAGGACTGAGAGGTTCAGGAGGTCCTTTGTCCCCACAGCCATAAGGCTTTTTAACAGCGACTGCTGACATGTTCTTCTCAAATTTATTTAATTAGTCATTGATTATTATTATGATTGTTGTTGTTGTCTAATATACAATCATTGGAAATATTTATATTTTAATGAGCTACTTGACTAATTTGAATTTCCCTCACTGGGGGATGAATAAAATATTTATCTATTCTATTCTATTCTATTCTATTCTATTCTATTCTATTGTAGCCACCTAAAACTCACTTTTATTTTGAGGCTTTTTTAAATGGGGAAAAAGAGAACAAAGTGAGGAAAGGTGGGACAGATGAACCCCAGCAGTCTAATCCTATAGCAGCTTAACTATGGGATGTTTCAGGATCACCTGAGCCATCCCTAACTATAAGCTTTATCAAAAAGGAAAGTTTTAAGCCTAATCTTAAAAGTGGAAAGGGTGTCTGCTTCAGTTTGAATGTGGAAAAAGGTTTATTTTGGAAACATTTTAAAAACTGACATTATTCTGTCTTGGAAAACACTGCTAGTGGGAAACATTACACTGGTTGCTGAAAACTGGCAGAAGAGGACCTTCCAACGTGACAGTGACATGAAGTATTCAGCTGAAGTCGTCAAGTGATTAACAGAGAACAAAAATCAACATTCTGGAATCTGGACTTCAATTCCATTCAGAATCTGTGGTTGGAATCACAGACCAGAAGAGAGACAGAACAGAGGCCTTCAAACCTGCAGATCATCACAGAATGAGGTCCAATTTTCCAGTGGAGGCATGAAGAAAGCAGTCGTGAGTACCATAACATACAATGAATGCATTAAAACTGACCTGGACAATAATATTTTGAGATTTCACAGAAAAAAGTTTAAAAATGTATAATCATAAAACTGAACAAGAGAGCAAAACAACACACAAGATGGTGACTGAGAACGGAATGCCATTGCTCTTTTTTAGTCTTATCACTAAATTGTGATGTCATCACTGATGACATCACTGATGACATCACAATCTCTCTTCTGGTCTTCTGGTCATCACTGATGATGACATCACAATTGATGTCACCACTGATGTTGTTTGACATCACAATTGATGTCACCACTGATGTTGTTTGACATCACAATTGATGTCACCACTGATGTTGTTTGACATCACAAATGTTATATAGGCCAGACATTTTCCCTCCTATTTCACAGTTCGTCAGGAGTTTATCTGAAGAAACACGTCCAGTTTTCGAAGCGAATTTGAAAGTCACAGCAAACGGTTTTCACATCGTCTAAAAAAACAACACTTAATTACTATCTTAAATAGTAATTTTGACAAACTATTAAAAACAACACTTAATTACTATCTTAAATAGTAATTTTGACAAGCTCTTAAAAACAACAAGCAAAATGAGTCAAACCAAGATATCATCTGCTCCACTTCAGTGGTGTGACATGGTAGAGGACGATTTACCTGAGGATATCTACACATATACCATTACTTTTGGCGATAATGAAGGTTATGAGGAACCCACCAACAGGTCAGAAAATGAGCTGTGTGAAAAAGAACAATGCCAGGCCTCTGAGGATTCCCCGTCTCCTCAAACAGTAAATGACGAAGAGGAAAAAGAACCATCCCAGGTCTCTGCTGCGGCTGTGACTCCTCATTCCGAGGACGTCCAGCTGGTGCAGGATCATCCCCAGGCCTCCAAAGTACGTTGCGTCACGTGGAAGTTTCCAAATTCACAAACCGACAAACAAGCCCAGGCCTCCAACAAATATAACATTACTTTTGGCAGTAATGAAAGTTATAAGAAACCCACCAACAGGCAAGAAATTTTAACATCAAGCCTAGAAAATGACCTGGTTGAAAAAGAACAATCTCAGGCGTCCTACAATTATAACATTACTTTTGTCAGTAAGGAAAGTTATAAGGAACCCACCAACAGGCGAGAAATTTCAAAATCAAACCTAGAAAATGACCTGTTTGAAAAAGAACAATCTCAGGCGTCCTACAAATATAACATTACTTTTGGCAGTGATGAAAGTTTGGAGGAACCCACCAACAGATCAGAAATGTTGGACGTGTTGGAAAAGGAACAATCCCAGGTCTCTGCTGCGGCTGTGACTCCTCATTCCGAGGACGTCCAGCTTGTGCAGGATCATCCCCAGGCCTCCAAAGTTCGTCGCGTCACGTGGAAGTTTCCAATTTCACAAACCGAGGAGATTCCCTCTAATGCCTCTGCTGCCGATGATGATTATGGATCAGAAAAATTACAGGAATCTTACCAACATAATAAGGACAAGATCAACTATTTATACCATCGGATGGATATTGTCAGGACTAAGCTGCTGAAAAAGAATTTCTTTCTAACACGAGAAAAAGACAGAAGAGTCGCAGCAGAGAATAGCTGCTCCATTTCTGAGGAAAAACTCAAGGACCTGGAAAACTGTTTGAAGTGTGAGCGTCATCTCCGTGAAAAGTGTGAGCAGGAGCTCAAGGAATGCAATGACGTAATTACAGAATTGATTGAAACACTGAAACCACCAGTATCTGAAACTGAATATCAGTCAGTTGTAAAAGAGGTAGAGAGCTTGAAAGAACAACTCAAAGAAAAGACTGCCTCCAATATTGATCTTGCCTCCAAACTAAAGGCACAGGAGGAGGAAACAAAGACACAGGAAAAGAAGGTGGCAGAACTTATGAAGGCTGTATTTCTATCCCTCATCATCAAGCCAGAAGAAAAAACAGAGCTGTACATCCTCCCAGAACTCCATTTAGATCAGATACGTCTTCCACCAAAGAACATAACTGTAGAAGAGCTGGCTTCACAAGTGGAAGTATCGAATCCAGAAGTGGATGGAGTCAACAAAACAGAACCACAAGGGATCCCTGAGCCACCAAAAGAGAACGTTACATCAAAGAAGCGTCGGCGCAAGAACAAAAAGATGCCAGAAACCATTGTAAAGAACCTGCCTGAAGTCATCCAGGAACCTCAAGACACGGAGGACATTTCATCACCGATTTATATCCAGGAACCAGAGAAGATTTCTGAACCCGTGGAAGAAAAGGAAATAGAAAGGGCTTCTGAAGACTCACAGGAAGTGATTCCATCAGATTTGGCTCATCAGGCTGGAGTGCCACAACCAGACGTGGTCCCAGAGCTGGTGAGTGACATCGAAATGGAATTAGTCCCACAACCAAAAGATGTCTCAGAGCCACCAAAGGAGAAAGTTTCCTCTAAAAAGCGTTGGCGTGAAAGCAAAAAGACGGTAGAGACCATTATAAAGAACGACCAGTCTGAAGTCATGCAGGAAACTCAAGACACGGAGGACATTTCATCACTGATCGTTGTCCAAGAACCACTTCCAAAGCAAAATCAAGAAAGAACTTTCATTGTCATCGAAATGGAACCAGCCTCTAAACAGTCAGAGGACTCTCCAACATCAAACCCCTTACATACCACAGAAGACTTGTCTCTTCAACTTGCAGTACCAGAACAAGCAGTGGACAAGTTTAACCCCTCAGAAGAAAGACCAGAGCTGCCTTCAATGTGGAGGCTCTTCAAAAAATATATGACGCCAAAACATCGTAGACAATACAAATACAACAACATCAAGAGAGAAAGTAGCAGCAGCGTTTAGTATTCGCGCACAAGACTAGTCATCCAATGAAATCTCTATACCTCCTGTTACAGTAACATCAATAAAAATACTTCAAATGTATCTATCTTTTGCACGACTCTATCTTTTCATCCTGAACAACTGATTCAGGATGTGGGGATTTATGCTGGAAGCATCCCCACATGTGAGAATCTGGTGTTCTCACAACTGTTCAGAGCATTATTGTGTCATTCAAATAAGAATATGAATAAGATCCTACACAAATTATTATTACATTGATTTATGTGTTTAAATAAAATAAAACATGAAAAAAAAAATTACGCACTTGTTTGGATTCTTTTATCAAAATAAGAAACAATTAAAAGGTCATTTTCTTCAAAAGTTATTCTTCCAAAGACAAATAAGGTATTTTTGATATTGTTGAGGGTTTGATATCCCCTTTTATTGTACACATTTATGCACTGTGCTTACATAGAGTTGATACACTCCTTTTTTAAAGGAACAAGCATTGACCGCACAGTGTGAAGTGTTAGAACACTACATGCTTACAGGGGGAGTCAAAACAGGTCAAAATATTTGAATAATGAATAGATTTTACTGGTGTTAAAAGATGAGTTTCCCTGTTTAGTGTCATGGCAGCTGGAATGTACATCAGCATATGAATTAGTGTCTAACAGGAGGACTCCACTCTGGACGCAGCAGAGGACGTCTTGAGAAAGTGGAGCCAAAGAGAGTAAAACCACCAAGCTGCTTAAAGCTGCTTGATCTGACTGCCCAGGTGTTTTCTGTGTGTTTGACCCATCAAACACACCTCCATCCTCTTACACATGAGGAAACTCTGGTGCTCTGCTGCATTTCTCAATAGAAATTAAATATATGTATACATGTGATTTTGTTTAAAAAGTTAGATAACGTATGTGTGGAACACTTTAACTGCAGGAGTATTTGTTGGAATGAAACAATGCAAAAAGTTCAATAAACTTTTAGTAAATTGTTGCTCGTGTTCTTTAGCCTCATCAGAGCCATGTTTCCTCTTGCCTGCGGAAGGATTAAAGATCTTGGACTTTCTATATAAAGACAGTGGAACAAAGAGTAGATTTTATTCACCAATCTGACAACATCATTTACAACAAAAAGTACTCTTCAACAGAACAGAAAGATTCAGGAAACACTGAACAGCATCAACACCTGAACTCATTCAGCAGTGTGGTGAAAACAGAAAAATACTGAAACTTCTCTGTTTAAAGGAGAAACTTTCAGCTGTGGGGCAAGATTTCCCTGCAGGCTCCTGATTTTCTCTTTGTTCGCTCAGTCTGTTGTTTTCTGTCCTCACTTTAATCAACACAGTCCGACAGTAAAAGCTCATTCTCTCTCTTTATCTGGTGTTTACATCACTGTGTCGACAGCACAGTTACACATGTATGCTGTTAAGTCAACGTTCACTTTTTATGCTGTTTCACATGTTCTGCTTTGAACATAAAATCTGACATCATTGGAGCTTTTATCATTAGCATCAAATATTTAAAAGAACGTTGTTGGACATAAAAACACATTTTTCATTTTTAACAGACTTCAATAAATTCAAATTGTAAGAATATGTGTGTCAGACAGGAATAACGGGATCACACTCCTCAGCCTCCCTGGTAAGGTCTATTCGGGGGTACTGGAGAGGAGGAACGACATTTTCACAGTTTTCTGTGTAAAGGTTCGTTATAAAAGAAGAGTCCACAAAGCCTGACTAGCAGACCTGTGCTTCATCTTGACTTGAGGCATTTCAGGAGAAACTGTCTTGCAATTATAACCCAGGGAGCCTCCCGCAGAATGAATCTGGTTTTAATTATTGTCAAAACTGGTAAACTTTCTTTCACTTTAGTCTCATGGCATACTAATAACCATTTGAATGATAGAGGATCAGTGTAAATAACTAAAATTATTTAATTTAATATTACTCCTCCGCATTTGACCTATCCAGGTTGGGACCTGTTGAACACACACATGCACAGGGTGACACACTCATGGAGACAGATGCCATACACTGGAGCAGTGGGGCAGCCAATTACAGCGCCCGGGGAGCATGGGGGGTACGGAGCCTTCTTCAAGGGCCGTGGAGGTGGAGGTGGACTACCAGTGAGTACTGATATTTCCTCACTCTTGTGTTTTGGAGTGACTGAGGGTTTGTTCCACCACCAGAGTTGGATATCTGTCACTTGCCCCAGAGAGTTGGAGAGTGAGATGATCCAGAGGCTGTGGGATCCTTGGCGGAGATTTTGGGCTGGGTTACCTATTTTATGACAATAAATCTTGTAAAATACCAGTTAGACTCCTGTTTTTTTAAGTCTGCTCAAACCTTGTTTTGATTAAGAACCTGTACGTGTCTTTAGAGTCTTGGGCTCTCAAACCTAGGTGGCGTTGTCAACCTCTTTTAATCACTATATCTTTAGAATCTATAAATATATGAATATAATTTATTTATAAGGCCCACAACCTCCACCAAAGCAGTACGACAGACAAACTGTGGTGCTCCTTTAGTGACAGGTTGTACTATATAAAACGTGTTACGAAGACGTATCACAAGGCATTTACAATGAATACTGGGCCCAATGCTCCCTCTGACAGGCCACATAAACTTCAGTAACTTCTAATTCACTGTGCACTTCACTCATGTGAGTATAGGAAAGAACTTACTTTGGAGGCACCGATTGTGAAATTGTGGGCCGATACATATGTTAGAAATGACCAGATTTTAAACAAATTAACATCAGTGAAACAATTATATATATATATATATGGAAAGGTTAGTATATCAGCCCCTCATCATACTATCCTTGAATGAGCTCAAATTCTTTTAAAAAGGTTTTTTAACCGACCTCTACTATACACTTTCACATCAGAAAAATCCTTTGTGTGAAAAATAACAGTTTCAAAAGCCCCTTTAACATGTTAAAGTATGCCCAAATCAATGACTTTTCAGTACTTAACTGACCAAACAAGATGTTCTTGTGAAAAATTTAAAACATAATTTAGGTTTGTTAGCTCTGAGACCCTGGAGGAAATGTTTATGCCTAAATATCTAATATTTCCTGACTGTAAAGTGATTGCAGGTATATTCTGGACCCTACAGTTAATGGGCAGAACTGTGGTCTTAGACCAGTTGATAGAGTAGTCAGAAAGTGCTGAGAATTTATTTATGAGTGTGATCGTGTGTGTGAGAGACGTCTGTGAGTTCTGAAGGAAAAGTAATACATCATCAGCATAAAGACTTATTTTATGCTCAATATTTTGGGATTGGATGCCTTTAATATTTCTATCTTGTCTGATAGAAGCTGCTAAAGGTTTGATGAAAAAAGCAAAAAATGAGGAAGAAAATGGGCAACCCTGTCTTGTACCTCTCTGCAGACTGAAGCTTGGAGAAGTTTGATCATTTGTCCTGACACTTGCATTTGGGGAGCTATATAATATCCTTATCCATTTGATGAAGTGTGACCCAAACCCGAATTTGTTTAATGTTGCGAATAAAAATTTCCAGTTCACTCGATCAAATGCTTTTTCTGCATCTAGAGAGTCGATTGTGGTTTCCAACTTGTTGAAGGTAGAATAGTCTATGAGATTAATGATCCGGTTTGTGAACGAACTGTTGTGCCTACTGCTCTTCAGCCTGTCAAATGAAACGTAGAATTTGAAACGTGACAAATGAACAAAGACCCAAGGAGTTGAGTCATAAACGACTCAATACTGTTTCCTGTGCGAGGACCCGTCAGCCGAGGAGTTGAGTCGTGAACGAATCAATACTGTTTCCTGTCCTGCTGACTGAACTTATGAAGCTGCCGCCTGCCATGTGGTGAGGAAGGCTACTGCATGAAATTGAACAAATCACTCACTGAGACAACTCGTTACTCCCGAGTCATATAAAAAATTAGTTCATATCGAACAAATCGCTCACGAACGACACATCACTATCTATTTGACGAGTTATGCATGAATTCGGATTTTGCAATAAAATTAATTCCTTCTCTCAAACCAAGTTCAAACTGCTTTGTCCTTCATATTTATCTACTTCTAATCTAGTTTCAACAATAAACAACACTGTATTTTGTAGTATGAAAAAGAACCAGACCTAATTTTCAGCAATAAGCTTCTCTCCAGGAGATATGAAAGAATACAGATTTTGCTATAAAATGAAATCCTTCTATCAAACTTACTTAAAACGGTTTGTCCTTATTTCTTCACTTCTGATGAAGTTTCAACAATAAACAACAAACTTTGTATTATGAGAAAGAACCAGACTCATTCTTCAGGAATCCGAAAATAAGCTCTATTTTACGAGTTATGCACGAATTCGGATTCTACTATAAAACGAATTCCTTAACTCAAACCAAGTTAAGACTGCTTTGTCCTTCATATTTATTCATGTCTAATCAAGTTTCAACGATAAACAACGTTGTACTTTGTAGAATGAGAAAGAACTTCTTCAGCAATAAGCATCTCTTGACATATGACGAAATACAGATTTTGCTATAAAATTAATTCCTTCTATCAGCCTGACTTAAAACTGTTTGTCCTCCTTATTTATCCACTTCAAATCAAGTTTCAACAATTAAAAAAATGTTGTAGTTTGAGAAAGAACAACTTAATCTTCAGCAATCAGTATAAAAAGAGGGTAAGAAAAGGTGCAAATGCCAACCATACATCACTAAAAGGTGGAGCGGAAGTATTCGGCTGCAAGTAGGTGGGAATGTTCGACCATAATTTGTAAAAAGCGGGTAAGAAAAGGTTCGAATGCCCGACTATATATTAACAAAAGTGGGAGGAGAGGTCTTCGGATGAGAGTGGGTGAGAATTTCCAACCATAATCTATAAAATGCGGTGAAAAAAAAGGTGTGAATACCCCATAGAACACTAAAAGGTGAAGCGGAAGTGTTCGGCTGCAAGAAGGTGTGAATGTCAGACCATAGTTGGTAAAAAGCGGGTAAGAAAAGGTTAAAATACCCAACTGTACACAATCAATAACGGGAGCGGAGGTGTTAGGCTACTAAAAGATGTGAAAGTCCGACCCTGGTTTGTAAAAAGCAGGTAAGAAAAGCTGCGAATGCCCGACAATGTATGATTAAAAGAGGGAGCGGAGGTTTTCGGCTGCAAGAAGGTCTGAATGTCCAACCATAATTTGTAAAAACCGGGGAAGAAAAGGCTCGAAAGCCCGACTATACACAATCAAAAGCAGAAGCGGAGGTGTTCAGCTGAAAGAAGGTCTGAATGTCCATCAATAATTGCTAGAAAACATGAAAGAAAATTTTCGAATATCAAACCACACATGATCATAAGTGGGAGAGGAGGTGTTCAGCTGCAAGAAGGTGTGAATTTCCACCCATAATTACTGAAAAATGGGTAAGAAAAGGTGCAATTTACCTCTTCCTTATTTTTTGTTTTTTCGTTTGGTGTCATCTGACATCTTTGATTTGCATGGTGCAAAGATTCAATTCTTCATAATGGTCCCCGTACCCAGGAGCCGCCGGTGTAACGTGTGCCACTGTACCCACAACCTATCAGGCTCTGTGGTTAGAGTTGGTCCTCCAATAACCTTCCATTCCTAATCTCGCCGCTCCGTACCCCCCATGCTCCCTGGGCGCTGAGTGTGTCACCCCGTGCATGTGTGTGTTCAACAGGTGCCAACCTGGATGAGTCAGATGCGGAGAGTCATTTCGTGTGACTACATGACAATAAAGTAATCTTAATAAAGTCATCTTAGTTACTTACATTGATTCTTTACCATTCAAATGGTTATTAGTATGCCATGAGAGACCCAGAGGAAACAAGTTTTGCTTTTTTGATATTTTTATGATAATTTAAGTATTGTGGTTGAAAGAAACATACTGCAACAATTTTTTTTCAAAAACATTGTTTATTTATTTTTTCTGGACTGTCCCTTGTGGTGGACATCGGGTCTTGTTTGATATAAAATGTAATGATGTAATGTTATAATACCGAATTCATTTTCATGTGGATTTCTTTTAAAAAATCTTCTTATTTCATAAACATTAAAATAGATGAAGACATCTGAATGATCTGGCTATTTTACATGAGGGAGGAAATCAGCACATTTCTGTCTGACCTATACTATCGCAATTTCTCACTGTCAACTCTTCAAACTACCAAACAGGGTTAGTTAAACATGGCACCAAAATAAACACATATTTACTGGAATATCCTTACTGGTACTCCCCACAATAAACATTTGAACAAGAATTTAAACTTAGCAGAACACCCAACAATGTTTGAATACTCAAATTTACGGCATCACATACAGCTCCAAATCACAGTGTATCATGAATGGTACAACAGGAAACAGTTTTTGGCCTTTGAAACACACAGAAACATGTTATGCTTGATGCACTTGACATATGTGTCCCCTTTGCATCCCTCTCTTCTGCACCGTGATGAATGAGCAGCCTCCTCCATCTTTGGCAAATGGACTGCCCTGTATTTTTGGACATTGGCATTGGGCTGAGGTTCAACAGGCCTCCTCTTCTTTGTTGGAATGTACTCTTCATCAGTACTCATCTCTTCATCATCACTGGCCACATTGTCAGCCTTGTGATCTCCCTGTGCCTGAGCAATCATCTCCTCAGCCAGCAGCAGTTTGAAGTCGAAATACTGCAGCCTCTCTTTCTCTGGTTTTCCAGAGACTTGGTGGTCTGACCTGTACTCGATCCAGCTGCCAGGTCAACAAAATGCAGGTCCATTTTCTTGTGCGGCTTGACATTGGATAGAAGCTGATCATGCGGTCGCACAAACCGAAGCCGCCCATGTTTTTGTTGTATTCAGCTACAACAGCTGGTCGAGGCACAGTAACATGGAGCTTCTCTTTTGTTGACCATCTCATGCAACTGTCCTGGGGCTGTATCCCACGGACAGTGGAGGCCATCAAGACTGCCTTGTTATCCTGTCACTTTGTCACGGCAACCTCAGATGGTTTTTTAACAACCATTTCAGATTTACCTCTTCCTTATTTTTTGTTTTTTCGTTTGGTGTCATCTGACATCTTTGATTTGCATGGTGCAGAGATTCAATTCTTCATAATGGTCCCCGTACCCAGGAGCCGCCGGTGTAACGTGTGCCACTGTACCCACAACCTATCAGGCTCTGTGGTTAGAGTGGGTCCTCCAATAACCTTCCATTCCTAATCTCGCCGCTCCGTACCCCCCATGCTCCCTGGGCGCTGAGTGTGTCACCCCGTGCATGTGTGTGTTCAACAGGTGCCAACCCGGATGAGTCAGATGCGGAGAGTAATTTCGTGTGACTACATGACAATAAAGTAATCTTAATAAAGTCATCTTAGTTACTTACATTGATTCTTTATCATTCAAATGGTCATTAGTATTCCATGAAACTGTGTATATTACAGTGGTCTCTTAAAGTGAAAGAAAGTTGAACTGTTTTGACAATAATTAAAACCAGATTTATTCTGCGGGAAGATCCCTGAGGTTGTAATTGCAAGACAGTTTCTCCTGAAATCCCTCAAGTCAAGAAGAAGCACAGGTCTGCTACTCAGGCTTTGTGGACTCTTCTTTTATAACAAACCCTTACACAGAAAAATGTGAAAATGTGGTTAAAACATTTTTGAGATGCTTCATTATATTTTCACCAACAACTCCTTATCATCTGAGACTTTTAACTGTGATATCTTTGGTGCTCGGGCAGGAATCTCTACACTGGCACAAGGTCTCCATCTTCTGGAGAGAGTGCTGCAGGAGTGGTGACAGTGCAGCTCAGATTAGGTTTCTCTGGAGAATCATGCTGCTCTGCAGCAATCTTAGGAATTTTCTAAAGTAATGCATGAATTATGGACCTCTATTAATCATTCAGTCACCAAGAGGTTAATTATGTGTATGCAACTTGAATCTTTATGGAAGTAAAAATTCTGCTCAGCAGCACTTCTCCCCTGGTGAAAAGTAAATGTGCCAAGAAAACATCAACTTTAGCACATTTGACTGTACTTGACAGTGACAATTGGGGAAACCGGGAATGTTCACTCTGACTTTAAATATTTGCTGAACAATCAGGGATTCCGTGCAGGAGCTCAGTGGTCCTGATCTGCATTATTGATACAAAGAGCAGTGAGACAATGGCAGGTTCATACAGAATAAAGACACATTTAGATCCAAACACAGTCTGTAAACATACCTTCATGCTGTCTGCCTTGATAGACAGTTTGGACCCAATATACTACAAACTATCATGTCTGACCTTCCAAATGACGCATTATCTTAGAAATCTAATGCTGCTGAAAAGTACAGTACCTATGCAAGACGGGTGATGATGACAAAATGACTCACACATTAGTTGGATATATTCGCTCATAATCAAAGGCGCAAAGGAAAAAGTTTGTCCTTAGCGTTCAGTGTTCAGATTGGCCTGAGCCGTCTCTTCTTCCCTAGACGGTTCATGTCTGTAGAGATATGAAATGCATGTTTGATCACTCCTATGCACTGTTCAATGCTGTTGTCTGCTGGGGGAGTTGCACTTAAGACAAAAACTGTAGGTGTGTCAGAAAAGTTTGCTTTTTATCATTAAATAAAAGTCACAGCCAGAGAGGCCAGTTCATATCAAAACTTCACAAGGAGAAGAAGAAGGAATGTTGTCTCCCCACTGATCGTTATCTTTATAGCTCCCCAAATAAGGAGATGCCTCCAAACTAAGGAGATATGCCAGACCTGGGCACATAGGGGATTGTATGTATGTGTGTGTGTGTGTGTGTCACCTAATAAAAGAGCAAGGGAAGCAACCACTCGTTGGAGAACTCTTGTGAATCTGCAGAGAGTAGGTTCGGGTGTTGTTCTCCCCTTGCAAGTAAAATACTGAGGCCTCTGAGGGATTTCTTGGTTTCATGCCGTTGTCTGTTAGTTAATTTTAATTCTAACAAGGTGCCTGGACAAACTGGTGAAAAAGACTTGTTCTGTGGTAGGCAGAAGGCTCGACCCTCTCGGTGCTGTGGTGGAGCAACGGATGAGGAGGAAATCATATTCTGTTTTGGAGAACAATAAACATCCTCTCCACAGCATCCTGGCAGGAGAGAGGAGCAGCTGCAGTGAGAGGCTCATCTCACTGAACTGCAGGACTGAGAGGTTCAGGAGGTCCTTTGTCCCCACAGCCATAAGGCTTTTTAACAGCGACTGCTGACATGTTCTTCTCAAATTTATTTAATTAGTCATTGATTATTATTATGATTGTTGTTGTTGTCTAATATACAATCATTGGAAATATTTATATTTTAATGAGCTACTTGACTAATTTGAATTTCCCTCACTGGGGGATGAATAAAATATTTATCTATTCTATTCTATTCTATTCTATTCTATTCTATTCTATTCTATTGTAGCCACCTAAAACTCACTTTTATTTTGAGGCTTTTTTAAATGGGGAAAAAGAGAACAAAGTGAGGAAAGGTGGGACAGATGAACCCCAGCAGTCTAATCCTATAGCAGCTTAACTATGGGATGTTTCAGGATCACCTGAGCCATCCCTAACTATAAGCTTTATCAAAAAGGAAAGTTTTAAGCCTAATCTTAAAAGTGGAAAGGGTGTCTGCTTCAGTTTGAATGTGGAAAAAGGTTTATTTTGGAAACATTTTAAAAACTGACATTATTCTGTCTTGGAAAACACTGCTAGTGGGAAACATTACACTGGTTGCTGAAAACTGGCAGAAGTGGACCTTCCAACGTGACAGTGACATGAAGTATTCAGCTGAAGTCGTCAAGTGATTAACAGAGAACAAAAATCAACATTCTGGAATCCGGACTTCAATTCCATTCAGAATCTGTGGTTGGAATCACAGACCAGAAGAGAGACAGAACAGAGGCCTTCAAACCTGCAGATCATCACAGAATGAGGTCCAATTTTCCAGTGGAGGCATGAAGAAAGCAGTCGTGAGTACCATAACATACAATGAATGCATTAAAACTGACCTGGACAATAATATTTTGAGATTTCACAGAAAAAAGTTTAAAAATGTATAATCATAAAACTGAACAAGAGAGCAAAACAACACACAAGATGGTGACTGAGAACGGAATGCCATTGCTCTTTTTTAGTCTTATCACTAAATTGTGATGTCATCACTGATGACATCACTGATGACATCACAATCTCTCTTCTGGTCTTCTGGTCATCACTGATGATGACATCACAATTGATGTCACCACTGATGTTGTTTGACATCACAATTGATGTCACCACTGATGTTGTTTGACATCACAAATGTTATATAGGCCAGACATTTTCCCTCCTATTTCACAGTTCGTCAGGAGTTTATCTGAAGAAACACGTCCAGTTTTCGAAGCGAATTTGAAAGTCACAGCAAACGGTTTTCACATCGTCTAAAAAAACAACACTTAATTACTATCTTAAATAGTAATTTTGACAAACTATTAAAAACAACACTTAATTACTATCTTAAATAGTAATTTTGACAAGCTCTTAAAAACAACAAGCAAAATGAGTCAAACCAAGATATCATCTGCTCCACTTCAGTGGTGTGACATGGTAGAGGACGATTTACCTGAGGATATCTACACATATACCATTACTTTTGGCGATAATGAAGGTTATGAGGAACCCACCAACAGGTCAGAAAATGAGCTGTGTGAAAAAGAACAATGCCAGGCCTCTGAGGATTCCCCGTCTCCTCAAACAGTAAATGACGAAGAGGAAAAAGAACCATCCCAGGTCTCTGCTGCGGCTGTGACTCCTCATTCCGAGGACGTCCAGCTGGTGCAGGATCATCCCCAGGCCTCCAAAGTACGTTGCGTCACGTGGAAGTTTCCAAATTCACAAACCGACAAACAAGCCCAGGCCTCCAACAAATATAACATTACTTTTGGCAGTAATGAAAGTTATAAGAAACCCACCAACAGGCAAGAAATTTTAACATCAAGCCTAGAAAATGACCTGTTTGAAAAAGAACAATCTCAGGCGTCCTACAATTATAACATTACTTTTGTCAGTAAGGAAAGTTATAAGGAACCCACCAACAGGCGAGAAATTTTAAAATCAAACCTAGAAAATGACCTGTTTGAAAAAGAACAATCTCAGGCGTCCTACAAATATAACATTACTTTTGGCAGTGATGAAAGTTTGGAGGAACCCACCAACAGATCAGAAATGTTGGACGTGTTGGAAAAGGAACAATCCCAGGTCTCTGCTGCGGCTGTGACTCCTCATTCCGAGGACGTCCAGCTTGTGCAGGATCATCCCCAGGCCTCCAAAGTTCGTCGCGTCACGTGGAAGTTTCCAATTTCACAAACCGAGGAGATTCCCTCTAATGCCTCTGCTGCCGATGATGATTATGGATCAGAAAAATTACAGGAATCTTACCAACATAATAAGGACAAGATCAACTATTTATACCATCGGATGGATATTGTCAGGACTAAGCTGCTGAAAAAGAATTTCTTTCTAACACGAGAAAAAGACAGAAGAGTCGCAGCAGAGAATAGCTGCTCCATTTCTGAGGAAAAACTCAAGGACCTGGAAAACTGTTTGAAGTGTGAGCGTCATCTCCGTGAAAAGTGTGAGCAGGAGCTCAAGGAATGCAATGACGTAATTACAGAATTGATTGAAACACTGAAACCACCAGTATCTGAAACTGAATATCAGTCAGTTGTAAAAGAGGTAGAGAGCTTGAAAGAACAACTCAAAGAAAAGACTGCCTCCAATATTGATCTTGCCTCCAAACTAAAGGCACAGGAGGAGGAAACAAAGACACAGGAAAAGAAGGTGGCAGAACTTATGAAGGCTGTATTTCTATCCCTCATCATCAAGCCAGAAGAAAAAACAGAGCTGTACATCCTCCCAGAACTCCATTTAGATCAGATACGTCTTCCACCAAAGAACATAACTGTAGAAGAGCTGGCTTCACAAGTGGAAGTATCGAATCCAGAAGTGGATGGAGTCAACAAAACAGAACCACAAGGGATCCCTGAGCCACCAAAAGAGAACGTTACATCAAAGAAGCGTCGGCGCAAGAACAAAAAGATGCCAGAAACCATTGTAAAGAACCTGCCTGAAGTCATCCAGGAACCTCAAGACACGGAGGACATTTCATCACCGATTTATATCCAGGAACCAGAGAAGATTTCTGAACCCGTGGAAGAAAAGGAAATAGAAAGGGCTTCTGAAGACTCACAGGAAGTGATTCCATCAGATTTGGCTCATCAGGCTGGAGTGCCACAACCAGACGTGGTCCCAGAGCTGGTGAGTGACATCGAAATGGAATTAGTCCCACAACCAAAAGATGTCTCAGAGCCACCAAAGGAGAAAGTTTCCTCTAAAAAGCGTCGGCGCGAAAGCAAAAAGACGGTAGAGACCATTATAAAGAACGACCAGTCTGAAGTCATGCAGGAAACTCAAGACACGGAGGACATTTCATCACTGATCGTTGTCCAAGAACCACTTCCAAAGCAAAATCAAGAAAGAACTTTCATTGTCATCGAAATGGAACCAGCCTCTAAACAGTCAGAGGACTCTCCAACATCAAACCCCTTACATACCACAGAAGACTTGTCTCTTCAACTTGCAGTACCAGAACAAGCAGTGGACAAGTTTAACCCCTCAGAAGAAAGACCAGAGCTGCCTTCAATGTGGAGGCTCTTCAAAAAATATATGACGCCAAAACATCGTAGACAATACAAATACAACAACATCAAGAGAGAAAGTAGCAGCAGCGTTTAGTATTCGCGCACAAGACTAGTCATCCAATGAAATCTCTATACCTCCTGTTACAGTAACATCAATAAAAATACTTCAAATGTATCTATCTTTTGCACGACTCTATCTTTTCATCCTGAACAACTGATTCAGGATGTGGGGATTTATGCTGGAAGCATCCCCACATGTGAGAATCTGGTGTTCTCACAACTGTTCAGAGCATTATTGTGTCATTCAAATAAGAATATGAATAAGATCCTACACAAATTATTATTACATTGATTTATGTGTTTAAATAAAATAAAACATGAAAAAAAAAATTACGCACTTGTTTGGATTCTTTTATCAAAATAAGAAACAATTAAAAGGTCATTTTCTTCAAAAGTTATTCTTCCAAAGACAAATAAGGTATTTTTGATATTGTTGAGGGTTTGATATCCCCTTTTATTGTACACATTTATGCACTGTGCTTACATAGAGTTGATACACTCCTTTTTTAAAGGAACAAGCATTGACCGCACAGTGTGAAGTGTTAGAACACTACATGCTTACAGGGGGAGTCAAAACAGGTCAAAATATTTGAATAATGAATAGATTTTACTGGTGTTAAAAGATGAGTTTCCCTGTTTAGTGTCACGGCAGCTGGAATGTACA
This sequence comes from Leuresthes tenuis, assembly GCF_036924035.1. Lineage (NCBI taxonomy): Eukaryota > Metazoa > Chordata > Actinopteri > Atheriniformes > Atherinopsidae > Leuresthes > Leuresthes tenuis. Next base: position 24,855,558 of record NW_027325371.1, read on the forward strand.
TCAGCATATGAATTAGTGTCTAACAGGAGGACTCCACTCTGGACGCAGCAGAGGACGTCTTGAGAAAGTGGAGCCAAAGAGAGTAAAACCACCAAGCTGCTTAAAGCTGCTTGATCTGACTGCCCAGGTGTTTTTTGTGTGTTTGACCCATCAAACACACCTCCATCCTCTTACACATGAGGAAACTCTGGTGCTCTGCTGCATTTCTCAATAGAAATTAAATATATGTATACATGTGATTTTGTTTAAAAAGTTAGATAACGTATGTGTGGAACACTTTAACTGCAGGAGTATTTGTTGGAATGAAACAATGCAAAAAGTTCAATAAACTTTTAGTAAATTGTTGCTCGTGTTCTTTAGCCTCATCAGAGCCATGTTTCCTCTTGCCTGCGGAAGGATTAAAGATCTTGGACTTTCTATATAAAGACAGTGGAACAAAGAGTAGATTTTATTCACCAATCTGACAACATCATTTACAACAAAAAGTACTCTTCAACAGAACAGAAAGATTCAGGAAACACTGAACAGCATCAACACCTGAACTCATTCAGCAGTGTGGTGAAAACAGAAAAATACTGAAACTTCTCTGTTTAAAGGAGAAACTTTCAGCTGTGGGGCAAGATTTCCCTGCAGGCTCCTGATTTTCTCTTTGTTCGCTCAGTCTGTTGTTTTCTGTCCTCACTTTAATCAACACAGTCCGACAGTAAAAGCTCATTCTCTCTCTTTATCTGGTGTTTACATCACTGTGTCGACAGCACAGTTACACATGTATGCTGTTAAGTCAACGTTCACTTTTTATGCTGTTTCACATGTTCTGCTTTGAACATAAAATCTGACATCATTGGAGCTTTTATCATTAGCATCAAATATTTAAAAGAACGTTGTTGGACATAAAAACACATTTTTCATTTTTAACAGACTTCAATAAATTCAAATTGTAAGAATATGTGTGTCAGACAGGAATAACGGGATCACACTCCTCAGCCTCCCTGGTAAGGTCTATTCGGGGGTACTGGAGAGGAGGAACGACATTTTCACAGTTTTCTGTGTAAAGGTTCGTTATAAAAGAAGAGTCCACAAAGCCTGAGTAGCAGACCTGTGCTTCATCTTGACTTGAGGCATTTCAGGAGAAACTGTCTTGCAATTATAACCCCAGGGAGCCTCCCGCAGAATGAATCTGGTTTTAATTATTGTCAAAACTGGTAAACTTTCTTTCACTTTAGTCTCATGGCATACTAATAACCATTTGAATGATAGAGGATCAGTGTAAATAACTAAAATTATTTAATTTAATATTACTCCTCCGCATTTGACCTATCCAGGTTGGGACCTGTTGAACACACACATGCACAGGGTGACACACTCATGGAGACAGATGCCATACACTGGAGCAGTGGGGCAGCCAATTACAGCGCCCGGGGAGCATGGGGGGTACGGAGCCTTCTTCAAGGGCCGTGGAGGTGGAGGTGGACTACCAGTGAGTACTGATATTTCCTCACTCTTGTGTTTTGGAGTGACTGAGGGTTTGTTCCACCACCAGAGTTGGATGTCTGTCACTTGCCCCAGAGAGTTGGAGAGTGAGATGATCCAGAGGCTGTGGGATCCTTGGCGGAGATTTTGGGCTGGGTTACCTATTTTATGACAATAAATCTTGTAAAATACCAGTTAGACTCCTGTTTTTTTAAGTCTGCTCAAACCTTGTTTTGATTAAGAACCTGTACGTGTCTTTAGAGTCTTGGGCTCTCAAACCTAGGTGGCGTTGTCAACCTCTTTTAATCACTATATCTTTAGAATCTATAAATATATGAATATAATTTATTTATAAGGCCCACAACCTCCACCAAAGCAGTACGACAGACAAACTGTGGAGCTCCTTTAGTGACAGGTTGTACTATATAAAACGTGTTACGAAGACGTATCACAAGGCATTTACAATGAATACTGGGCCCAATGCTCCCTCTGACAGGCCTTCAGTAACTTCTAATTCACTGTGCACTTCACTCATGTGAGTATAGGAAAGAACTTATTTTGGAGGCACCGATTGTGAAATTGTGGGCCGATACATATGTTAGAAATGACCAGATTTTAAACAAATTAACATCAGTGAAACAATTATATATATATATATATATGGAAAGGTTAGTATATCAGCCCCTCATCATACTATCCTTGAATGAGCTCAAATTCTTTTAAAAAGGTTTTTTAACCGACCTCTACTATACACTTTCACATCAGAAAAATCCTTTGTGTGAAAAATAACAGTTTCAAAAGCCCCTTTAACATGTTAAAGTATGCCCAAATCAATGACTTTTCAGTACTTAACTGACCAAACAAGATGTTCTTGTGAAAAATTTAAAACATAATTTAGGTTTGTTAGCTCTGAGACCCTGGAGGAAATGTTTATGCCTAAATATCTAATATTTGCAGGTATATTCTGGACCCTACAGTTAATGGGCAGAACTGTGGTCTTAGACCAGTTGATAGAGTAGTCAGAAAGTGCTGAGAATTTATTTATGAGTGTGATCGTGTGTGTGAGAGACGTCTGTGAGTTCTGAAGGAAAAGTAATACATCATCAGCATAAAGACTTATTTTATGCTCAATATTTTGGGATTGGATGCCTTTAATATTTCTATCTTGTCTGATAGAAGCTGCTAAAGGTTTGATGAAAAAAGCAAAAAATGAGGAAGAAAATGGGCAACCCTGTCTTGTACCTCTCTGCAGACTGAAGCTTGGAGAAGTTTGATCATTTGTCCTGACACTTGCATTTGGGGAGCTATATAATATCCTTATCCATTTGATGAAGTGTGACCCAAACCCGAATTTGTTTAATGTTGCGAATAAAAATTTCCAGTTCACTCGATCAAATGCTTTTTCTGCATCTAGAGAGTCGATTGTGGTTTCCAACTTGTTGAAGGTAGAATAGTCTATGAGATTAATGATCCGGTTTGTGAACGAACTGTTGTGCCTACTGCTCTTCAGCCTGTCAAATGAAACGTAGAATTTGAAAGGTGACAAATGAACAAAGACCCAAGGAGTTGAGTCATAAACGAATCAATACTGTTTCCTGTGCGAGGACCCGTCAGCCGAGGAGTTGAGTCGTGAACGAATCAATACTGTTTCCTGTCCTGCTGACTGAACTTATGAAGCTGCCGCCTGCCATGTGGTGAGGAAGGCTACTGCATGAAATTGAACAAATCACTCACTGAGACAACTCGTTACTCCCGAACTAAAAAATTAGTTCATGAATTCGTATTTGCAATAAAATTAATAAAATTAATTAATAAAATAAAATTAATTCCTTCTCTCAAACCAAGTTCAAACTGCTTTGTCCTTCATATTTATCTACTTCTAATCTAGTTTCAACAATAAACAACACTGTATTTTGTAGTATGAAAAAGAACCAGACCTAATTTTCAGCAATAAGCTTCTCTCCAGGAGATATGAAAGAATACAGATTTTGCTATAAAATTAAATCCTTCTATCAAACTTACTTAAAACAGTTTGTCCTTATTTCTTCACTTCTGATGAAGTTTCAACAATAAACAACAAACTTTGTATTATGAGAAAGAACCAGACTCATTCTTCAGGAATCCGAAAATAAGCTCTATTTTACGAGTTATGCACGAATTCGGATTCTACTATAAAACGAATTCCTTAACTCAAACCAAGTTAAGACTGCTTTGTCCTTCATATTTATTCATGTCTAATCAAGTTTCAACGATAAACAACGTTGTACTTTGTAGAATGAGAAAGAACTTCTTCAGCAATAAGCATCTCTTGACATATGACGAAATACAGATTTTGCTATAAAATTAATTCCTTCTATCAGCCTGACTTAAAACTGTTTGTCCTCCTTATTTATCCACTTCAAATCAAGTTTCAACAATTAAAAAAATGTTGTAGTTTGAGAAAGAACAACTTAATCTTCAGCAATCAGTATAAAAAGAGGGTAAGAAAAGGTGCAAATGCCAACCATACATCACTAAAAGGTGGAGCGGAAGTATTCGGCTGCAAGTAAGTGGGAATGTTCGACCATAATTTGTAAAAAGCGGGTAAGAAAAGGTTCGAATGCCCGACTATATATTAACAAAAGTGGGAGGAGAGGTCTTCGGATGAGAGTGGGTGAGAATTTCCAACCATAATCTATAAAACGCGGTGAAAAAAAAGGTGTGAATACCCCATAGAACACTAAAAGGTGAAGCGGAAGTGTTCGGCTGCAAGAAGGTGTGAATGTCAGACCATAGTTGGTAAAAAGCGGGTAAGAAAAGGTTAAAATACCCAACTGTACACAATCAATAACGGGAGCGGAGGTGTTAGGCTACTAAAAGATGTGAAAGTCCGACCCTGGTTTGTAAAAAGCAGGTAAGAAAAGCTGCGAATGCCCGACAATGTATGATTAAAAGAGGGAGCGGAGGTTTTCGGCTGCAAGAAGGTCTGAATGTCCAACCATAATTTGTAAAAACCGGGGACGAAAAGGCTCGAAAGCCCGACTATACACAATCAAAAGCGGAAGCGGAGGTGTTCAGCTGAAAGAAGGTCTGAATGTCCATCAATAATTGCTAGAAAACATGAAAGAAAATTTTCGAATATCAAACTGCACATGATCATAAGCGGGAGAGGAGGTGTTCAGCTGCAAGAAGGTCTAAATGTCCATCAATAATTGCTAGAAAACATGAAAGAAAATTTTCGAATATCAAACTGCACATGATCATAAGCGGGAGAGGAGGTGTTCAGCTGCAAGAAGGTGTGAATGTCTACCCATAATTACTGAAAAATGGGTAAGAAAAGGTGCGAATGCCTAACCATACATCATCAAAAGAGGGAGCGGAGGTGTTCCGCTGTAAGACGGTGTGAATGTCCGACCATAGATGGTAAAAAGCGGGTAAGAAAAGGTTAAATTACCCGACTGTACACAATCAAAAGAGGGAGCGGAGTTGTTCAGCTAAGAGAAGGTGTGAAAGTCCGACCTTGGTTTGTAAAAAGCGGGTAAGAAAAGGTTCGTATGCCCGAATATACACCATCAAAAGCGGAAGCGGAGGTGTTCGGCTGCAAGATATTGTGAACGTCCGACCAAAGTTTGTAAAAAGCAGTTAAGAAAAGGTTCGAATATCTAACCAAACATAAGAATGAGTCTTTTCCGCTGTAGAATGCCCGACTATAGACCATCAAATGCGGGAGCGGAGGTGTTCGGCTCTGAGTAGGTGTGAATGTCCGACCATAATTCCTGAAGAATGTGTTAGAAAAGGTAAGAATGCTGGACCATACATCATCAAAAGCGGTAGAGGTGGTGTTCGGCTGCAAAAAGGTGTGACTGTTCGACTAAAGTTTGTAAAAAGTGGGTAAGACAAGGTGCGAATGCCTGACAATGTATGATCAAAAGCGGGAGCGGAGGTGTTCAGCTGCAAGAAGGTCTACATGTCCATTAATAATTGCTAGAAAACATGAAAGAAACTTTTCGAAAATCAAACCGCACATGATCATAAGTGGGATAGGAGGTGTTCAGCTGCAAGGTGTGAATGTCCACCCATAATTCCTGAAAAATGGGCAAAAAAAAGGTGTGAATGCCCAACCATACATCATCAAAAGCAGGAGCGGATGTGTTCGGCTACAAGAAGGTGTGACAGTCCGACCATGGTTTGTAAAAAGCCCGTAAGAAAAGGTGCGAATGTCCGACAATGTATGATCAAAAGAGAGAGCGAAGGTTTTCGGATACACGAAAGTTTGAATGTCCTACCATAGTTTGTAAATAGCGGGTAAGAAAAGGTTCGAATGCCCGACTATACACCATAAAAAGCGGGAGCGGAGGTGTTCCGCTGTAAGACGGTGTGAATGTCCGACCATAGTTGGTAAAAAGCGGGTAAGAAAAGGTTAAAATACCCGACTGTACACAATCAATAGCGGGAGCGGAGTTGTTCGGCTACAAGAAGGTGTAAAAGTCCGACCATGGTTTGTAAAAAGCAGTTAAGAAAAGGTTCGAATATCCAAACCAAACATAATCAAAAGCGGGAGCAGAGCAGTTCGACTGCAAGTAGGTGTGAATGTCCAGCCATAATTACTCACAAACGGGGGAAGAAAAGGTAGTATTGCCAGACCATACATGATCAAAACAGGGAGCGGAGGTTCAGCTGCAAGGTGTGAATGTCTGACTATAGTTTGTAAAAAGCGGGTAAGACAAGGTGCGAATGCCCAACAATGTATGATCAAAAGAGAGAGCGGAGGTGTTCGGCTGCAAGGTCTGAATGTCCAACCATAATTTGTAAAAACCGGGTAAGAAATGGCTCGAAAGCCCGACTATACATCATCAAAAGCGGGAGCGGAGGTGTTCAGCTGCAAGAAGGTGTGAATGTTCGACTAAAGTTTGTAAAAAGCAGGTAAGACAAGGAGCGATGTCCCGACATTGTATGATCAAAAGCGGGAGCGGAGGTGTCCAGCTGTGAGTAGGTGTGAATGTCCGACCATAATTGCTGAAAAATGTGTTAGAAAAGGTAAGAATACTGGACCATCAAAAGCGGGAGAGGTGGTGTTCGGCTGCAAGAAGGTGTGAAAGTCCGACAATGGTTTGTAAAAAGCGGGTAAAAAAAGGTTCGAATGCCCGAATATACATCATCAAAAGCGGAAGCGGAGGTGTTCGGATGCAAGAAGGTGTGAACGTCCGACCAAAGTTTGTAAAAAGCAGTGAAAAGCGAGAAAAAGCATTTCGTGAGTTTGCATGATTTGGGATTTTGCTTATAAAATGCATTACTTCACTCAAACTATTTTAAAACTGATTTGTCCTTCATATTTACCATGTCTAGAAATATTTAAACAAAAAAACAACGTTGTACTTTGCAGTAAAAGAAAGAGCAAATCTAAAGTTTCAGGAATCCGAGTATAAGCCTGCTTTCATGAGTTCTGCACGATTTTGGATTTTGCTATAAAATGAATTGCTTTGCTCAAACCAAGTTAAAACTGCTTTGTCCTTCCATATTCATCAATGATCGACTTCAACAAGTACAACATTGGACTTTGCAGTAGAAGAAGTTGAAATCCATCTACACATTGATAAATATGAAGGACAAAGCAGTTCCCACTTGCCCATAAGAAAATAAGCTTATTCTCGGATTCCTGATCCTTCAGTGTTGCTCTTTCTTCTACTGCAAAGTACAATGTTGTTCTTTGTTGAAGTCGATCTAGACATTGATAAATATGAAGGAAAAAGCAGTTTTAACTTGGTTTGAGTGAATGAATTCATTTTATACATAAAATCCGAAATCGTGCAGAACTCATGAAAATAAGCTTATTCTCGGATTCCTAAAACTTTTGATTGGCTCTTTCTTTTACTGCAAAGTACAACGTTGTTTTTTTGTTTAAATATATCGAGACATTGATAAATATGAAGGTAAAAGCCGTTTTAACATAGTTTGAGTGAAGGAATTGATTTTATAGATAAAATCCCAAATCATGCAGAACTCCTCAAAAGGGGCGTATGGCTTAATCACAAGTTTGGTTCTTTCTCATTCAGGGTAGTATGAGGAAGTTTATGCTTGAAATATATGTAGAAATGGGTACATATGAAGGACAAAGCAGTGTTAACTTAGTTTGAGTGAAGGAATTCATTTTATACATAAAATCCCAAATCATGCAGAACGTATGAAAAGAAGCTTATTCTCGGATTCCTGATCCTTCAGTGTTGCTCTTTCTTCTACTGCAAAATACAATGTTGTTCTTTGTTGAAGTCGATCTAGACATTGATAAATATTAAGGAAAAAGCAGTTTTAACTTGGTTTGAGTGAATGAATTCATTTTATACATAAAATCCGAAATCGTGCAGAACACATGAAAATAAGCTTATTCTCGGATTCCTAAAACTTTTGATTTGCTCTTTCTTTTATTGCAAAGTACAACGTTGTTTTTTTGTTTAAATCTATCGAGACATTGATAAATATGAAGGTAAAAGCCGTTTTAACATAGTTTGAGTGAAGGAATTAATTTTATAGATAAAATCCCAAATCATGCAGAACTCCTCAAAAGGGAGGTATGGCTTAATCACAAGTGTGGCTCTTTCTCATTCAGGGTAATATGAGGAAGTTTATGCTTGAAATATATGTAGAAATGGGTACATATGAAGGACAAAGCAGTGTTAACTTAGTTTGCGTGAAGAAATTCATTTTATACATAAAATCCGAAATCGTGCAGAACTCATGAAAATAAGCTTATTCTCGGATTCCTAAAACTTTTGATTTGCACTTTCTTTTACTGCAAAGTACAACGTTGTTTTTTGTTGAAATCTATCTAGACATTGATAAATACCAGCCGAAACTCTGCTGCCGCTTTTGATAATTTATGGTTGGGCATTCTTACCTTTTCTTACCCGCTTTTTACAAATTATGATCTTACATTCACACCTACTTGCAGTCGAACACCTTCTCATCCACTTATGATCATGTGCGGTTGGGCTTTCGCACCTTTTCTTACCCATATTTCAGTAATTATGGGTGGACATTCAGACCTTCTTGCACCCGAAAACCTCCGCTCCTCTTTTGATCATACATTGTCGGGCATTCACACCTTGTCTTACCCGCTTTTTACAAACTTTAGTCGGACATTCAAACCTTCTTGCAGCTGAACCACCTCCGCTCCCTGTTTTGATCATATATGGTCTGGCAATAGTACCTTTTCTTACCCGTTTGTGAGTAATTATGGCTGGACATTCACACATTCTTGCAGCTGAAGACCTCCTCTCCCGCTAATGATCATGTAAGGTTTGATATTCGAACATTTTCTTTCATGTTTTAAAACAATTATTAATGGACATTCACACCTACTTGCAGCCGAACACCACCTCTCCCGCTTTTGATGATGTATGGACCGGCATTCTTACCTTTTCTAACACATTTTTCAACAATTATGGTTGGAGAATCGCATTTGATGGTGTATAGTCGGGATTTCTCACCCTTTCTCATCAGCTTTTTGCAAATTATTCTCTGACATTCACACTTACTTGCAGTCGAACAGCTCTGCTCCCGCTTTTGATTATGTTTGGTTAGATATTCGAACCTTTTCTTAACTGCTTTTTTACAAACTTTGGTGGGACGTTCACACCTTCTTGCAGCGGAACACCTACGCTTCCGGTTTTGATAGTGTATATTCGGGCATACGAACCTTTTCTTACCCGCTTTTTACAAACCATGGTCGGACTTTCACACCTTCTCTTAGCTGAACAACTCCGCTCCCTCTTTTGATTGTGTACAGTCGGATATTTTAACCTTTTCTTACCCGCTTTTTACCAACTATGATCGGACATTCACACCGTCTTACAGCGGAACACCTCCGCTCCCTCTTTTGATGGTGTATGTTCGGGCATTCGAACCTTTTCTTACCCGCTTTTTACAAACCAGGGTCGGAGTTTCACACCTTTTAGTAGCCGAACAACTCCGCTCCCGCTATTGATTGTGTACAGTCGGGTATTTTAACCTTTTCTTACCCGCTTTTTAGCAACTATGGTCTGACATTCACACCTTCTTACAGCGGAACACCTCCGCTCCCTCTTTTGATGGTGTATGTTCGGGCATTCGAACCTTTTCTTACCCGCTTTTTACAAACTATGGTGGGACATTCAAACCTTCTTGTATCCGAAAACCTCCGCTCTCTCTTTTGATCATACATTGTCGGACATTCGCACCTTTTCTTATCCGCTTTTTACAAACCATGGTCGGACTTTCACACCTTCTTGTAGCCGAACACATCCGCTCCCGCTATTGATTGTGTACAGTCGGGTATTTTAACCTTTTCTTACCCGCTTTTTACCAACTATAATCGGACATTCACACCTTCGTACAGCGGAACACCTCCGCTCCCTCTTTTGATGGTGTATGTTCGGGTATTCAAACCTTTTCTTACCCGCTTTTTCCAAACTATGGTCGGCTATTCACAGCTTCCTCTCCACCATACTTGTATCGTTGGATATTCACACTCACTTGCATCCAAAGACCTCTGCCCCAAATTTTGTTGATATTTAGTCGGACATTCGCACCTTACACCAAACACCTCTGATCTCGCTTTTGATGATGTAAGGTTGGGCATTCAGACCTTGCTTCACCTGCTTTTCACCAAATATAGTCGGACATTCACACCTTCTTGCAGCCGAACACTTCCGCTCCACCTTTTAGTGTTCTATCACACCTTTTTTTCACCGCATTTTATACATTATGGTCGGAAATTTTCAACCACTCTCATCCGAAGACCTCTCCTCCCGCTTTCTTTAATATATTTGAACTTTAGTCGGACATTCAAACCTTCTTGCAGCTGAACCACCTCCGCTCCATCTTTTGATCATATATGGTCTGGCAATACTACCTTTTCTTATCCGTTTGTGAGTAATTATGGCTGGACATTCACACCTACTTGCAGCCGAACACAACCTCTCTCGCTTTTGATGATGTATGGACCGGCATTTTTACCTTTTCTAACACATTTTTCAGCAATTATGGTCGGACATTCACACCTACTCACAGCCGAACAACTCCGCTCCCGCATTTGATGATGTATGGTTGGATATTCGAACCTTTTCTTAACTGCTTTTTACATATTTTGGTTGGACGTTCACACCTTCTTGTAGCCGAACACTTCCACTCCTGCTTTTGATGATTCGAACAACTCCGCTCCCGCATTTGAATGTGTATAGTCGGGCATTCTCACCCTTTCTCATCAGCTTTTTGCAAATTATGATCTGACATTCACACCTACTTGCAGTCGAACAGCTCTGCTCCCGCTTTTGATTATGTTTGGTTGGATATTTGAACCTTTTCTTAACTGCTTTTTACAAACTTTGGTTGGACGTTCACACCTTCTTGTAGCCGAACACATGCACTCCTGCTTTTGATGATGTATGGTTGGGCATTCGCACCTTTTTTTTACCCATTTTTCAGGTATTATGGGTGGACATTCACACCTTCTTGCAGCTGAACACCTACTCTCCCACTTATGATCATGTGTGGTTTGATTTTCGAAAATTTTCTTTCATGTTTTCTAGCAATTATTGATGGACATTTAGACCTTCTTGCAGCTGAACACCACCTCTCCCGATTTTGATTATGTATGGACCGGCATTTTTACCTTTTCTAACACATTTTTCAGCAATTATGGTTGGAGATTCACGACTACTCACAGCCAAATAACTCCGCTACCGCATTTGATGGTGTATAGTCGGGCATTCTCACCCTTTCTCATCAGCTTTTTGCAAATTATGATCTGACATTCACACCTACTTCCAGTCGAACAGCTCTGCTCCCGCTTTTGATTATGTTTGGTTAGATATTTGAACCTTTTCTTAACTGCTTTTTACAAACTTTGGTCGGACGTTCACAATATCTTGCAGCCGAACACCTCCGCTTCCGCTTTTGATGGTGTATATTCGGGCATACGAACCTTTTCTTACCCGCTTTTTACAAACCAAGGTCGGACTTTCACACCTTCTCTTAGCTGAACAACTCCGCTCCCTCTTTTGATTGTGTACAGTCGGGTAATTTAACCTTTTCTTACCTGCTTTTTACCATCTATGGTCGGACATTCACACCGTCTTACAGCGGAACACCTCCGCTCCCTCTTTTGATGATGTATGGTTAGGCATTCGCACCTTTTCTTACCCATTTTTCAGTAATTATGGGTAGACATTCACACCTTCTTGCAGCTGAACACCTCCTCTCCCGCTTATGATCATGTGCAGTTTGATATTCGAAAATTTTCTTTCATGTTTTCTAGCAATTATTGATGGACATTCAGACCGTCTTGCAGCTGAACACCTCCGCTCCCACTTTTGATGGTGTATAGTCGGGCTTTCGAGCCTTTTCTTCCCCGGTTTTTACAAATTATGGTTGGACATTCAGACCTTCTTGCAGCCGAGAACCTCCACTCCCTCTTTTGATCATACATTGTCGGGCATTCGCACCTTTTCTTACCCACTTTTTACAAACCATGGTCGGACTTTCACACCTTTTAGGAGCCGAACAACTCCGCTCCCGCTATTGATTGTGTACAGTCGGGTATTTTAACCTTTTCTTACCCGCTTTTTACCAACTATGGTTGGACATTCACACCTTCTTACAGCAGAACACCTCCGCTCCCTGTTTTGATTATGTATGGTTTGACATTCGCACCTTCTCTCACTCGCCTTTTACTACGGTCGGCCATTCACAGCTTCCTCTCCACCATACTTGTATGGTGGGATATTCACACCCACCTGCATCCGAAGACCTCCGCCCCCACTTTTGTTGATATTTAGTCGGTCATTCGCACCTTACCCGCTTTTGGCAAACTATGGCCTTCTTGCAGCCAAACACCTCTGATCTCGCTTTTGATGATGTAAGGTTGGGCATTCAGACCTTGCTTCACCTGCTTTTCACCAAATATAGTCGGACATTAACACCTTCTTGCAGCCGAACACTTCCGCTCCACCTTTTAGTGTTCTATCACACCTTTTTTTCACCGCATTTTATACATTATGGTTGGAAATCTTCAACCACTCTCATCCGAAGACCTCTCCTCCCGCTTTTGTTAATATATTTGAACTTTAGTCGGACATTCAAACCTTCCTGCAGCTTAACCACCTCCGCTCCCTGTTTTGATCATATATGGTCTGGCAATACTACCTTTTCTTACCCGTTTGTGAGTAATTATGGCTGGACATTCACACCTACTTGCAGCCGAACACAACCTCTCTCGCTTTTGATGATGTATGGACCGGCATTCTTACCTTTTCTAACACATTTTTCAGCAATTATGGTCGGAGATTCACACCTACTCACAGCCGAACAACTCCGCTCCCGCATTTGATGGTGTATAGTCGGGCATTCTCACCCTTTCTCATCAGCTTTTTGCAAATTATGATCTGACATTCACACCTACTTGCAGTCGAACAGATCTGCTCCCGCTTTTGATTATGTATGGTTGGATATTCGAACCTTTTCTTAACTGCTTTTTACAAACTTTGGTCGGACGTTCACACCTTCTTGTAGCCGAACACATGCACTCCTGCTTTTGATGATGTATGGTTGGGCATTCGCACCTTTTTTTTTACCCATTTTTCAGGTATTATGGGCGGACATTCACACCTTCTTGCAGCTGAACACCTCCTCTCCCACTTATGATCATGTGTGGTTTGATTTTCGAAAATGTTCTTTCATGTTTTCTAGCAATTATTGATGGACATTTAGACCTTCTTGCAGCTGAACACCACCTCTCCCGATTTTGATTATGTATGGACCGGCATTTTTACCTTTTCTAACACATTTTTCAGCAATTATGGTTGGAGATTCACACCTACTCACAGCCGAACAACTCCGCTACCGCATTTGATGGTGTATAGTCGGGCATTCTCACCCTTTCTCATCAGCTTTTTGCAAATTATGATCTGACATTCACACCTACTTCCAGTCGAACAGCTCTGCTCCCGCTTTTGATTATGTTTGGTTAGATATTCAAACCTTTTCTTAACTGCTTTTTACAAACTTTGGTCGGACGTTCACAATATCTTGCAGCCGAACACCTCCGCTTCCGCTTTTGATGGTGTATATTCGGGCATACAAACCTTTTCTTACCCGCTTTTTACAAACCAAGGTCGGACTTTCACACCTTCTCTTAGCTGAACAACTCCGCTCCCTCTTTTGATTGTGTACAGTCGGGTAATTTAACCTTTTCTTACCTGCTTTTTACCATCTATGGTCGGACATTCACACCGTCTTACAGCGGAACACCTCCGCTCCCTCTTTTGATGATGTATGGTTAGGCATTCGCACCTTTTCTTACCCATTTTTCACTAATTATGGGTAGACATTCACACCTTCTTGCAGCTGAACACCTCCTCTCCCGCTTATGATCATGTGCAGTTTGATATTCGAAAATTTTCTTTCATGTTTTCTAGCAATTATTGATGGACATTCAGACCGTCTTGCAGCTGAACACCTCCGCTCCCACTTTTGATGGTGTATAGTCGGGCTTTCGAGCCTTTTCTTCCCCGTTTTTTACAAATTATGGTTGGACATTCAGACCTTCTTGCAGCCGAAAACCTCCACTCCCTCTTTTGATCATACATTGTCGGGCATTCGCACCTTTTCTTACCCGCTTTTTACAAACCATGGTCGGACTTTCACACCTTTTAGGAGCCGAACAACTCCGCTCCTGCTATTGATTGTGTACAGTCGGGTATTTTAACCTTTTCTTATCCGCTTTTTACCAACTATGGTTGGACATTCACACCTTCTTACAGCAGAACACCTCCGCTCCCTGTTTTGATTATGTATGGTTTGACATTCGCACCTTCTCTCACCCGCCTTTTACTATGGTCGGCCATTCACAGCTTCCTCTCCACCATACTTGTATGGTGGGATATTCACACCCACTTGCATCCGAAGACCTCCGCCCCCACTTTTGTTGATATTTAGTCGGTCATTCGCACCTTACCCGCTTTTGGCAAACTATGGCCTTCTTGCAGCCAAACACCTCTGATCTCGCTTTTGATGATGTAAGGTTGGGCATTCAGACCTTGCTTCACCTGCTTTTCACCAAATATAGTCGGACATTCACACCCACTTGCATCCGAAGACCTCCGCCCCAAATTTTGTTGATATTTAGTCGGACATTCGCACCTTACCCGCTTTTGGCAAACTATGGCCTTCTTGCAGCCAAACACCTCTGATCTCGCTTTTGATGATGTAAGGTTGGGCATTCAGACCTTGCTTCACCTGCTTTTCACCAAATATAGTCGGACATTCACACCTTCTTGCAGCCGAACACTTCCGCTCCACCTTTTGATGATGTATGGTTAGGCATTCGCACCTTTTCTTACCCATTTTTCACTAATTATGGGTAGACATTCACACCTTCTTGCAGCTGAACACCTCCTCTTCCGCTTATGATCATGTGCAGTTTGATATTCGAAAATTTTCTTTCATGTTTTCTAGCAATTATTGATGGACATTCAGACCGTCTTGCAGCTGAACACCTCCGCTCCCACTTTTGATGGTGTATAGTCGGGCTTTCGAGCCTTTTCTTCCCCGTTTTTTACAAATTATGGTTGGACATTCAGACCTTCTTGCAGCCGAAAACCTCCACTCCCTCTTTTGATCATACATTGTCGGGCATTCGCACCTTTTCTTACCCGCTTTTTACAAACCATGGTCGGACTTTCACACCTTTTAGTAGCCGAACAACTCCGCTCCTGCTATTGATTGTGTACAGTCGGGTATTTTAACCTTTTCTTTCCCGCTTTTTACCAACTATGGTTGGACATTCACACCTTCTTACAGCAGAACACCTCCGCTCCCTGTTTTGATTATGTATGGTTTGACATTCGCACCTTCTCTCACCCGCCTTTTACTATGGTCGGCCATTCACAGCTTCCTCTCCACCATACTTGTATGGTGGGATATTCACACCCACTTGCATCCGAAGACCTCCGCCCCCACTTTTGTTGATATTTAGTCAATCATTCGCACCTTACCCGCTTTTGGCAAACTATGGCCTTCTTGCAGCCAAACACCTCTGATCTCGCTTTTGATGATGTAAGGTTGGGCATTCAGACCTTGCTTCACCTGCTTTTCACCAAATATAGTCGGACATTCACACCCACTTGCATCCGAAGACCTCCGCCCCAAATTTTGTTGATATTTAGTCGGACATTCGCACCTTACCCGCTTTTGGCAAACTATGGCCTTCTTGCAGCCAAACACCTCTGATCTCGCTTTTGATGATGTAAGGTTGGGCATTCAGACCTTGCTTCACCTGCTTTTCACCAAATATAGTCGGACATTCCCACCTTCTTGCAGCCGAACACTTCCGCTCCACCTTTTAGTGTTCTATCACACCTTTTTCTTCACCGCATTTTATACATTATGGTTGGAAATTTTCAACCACTCTCATCCGAAGACTTCTCCTCCCGCTTTTGTTAATATATTTGAACTTTAGTTGGACATTCAAACCTTCTTGCAGCTGAACCACCTCCGCTCCCTATTTTGATCATATATGGTCTGGCAATACTACCTTTTCTTACCCGTTTGTGAGTAATTATGGCTGGACATTCACACCTACTTGCAGCCGAACACAACCTCTCTCGCTTTTGATGATGTATGGACCGGCATTCTTACCTTTTCTAACACATTTTTCAGCAATTATGGTCGGAGATTCACACCTACTCACAGCCGAACAACTCCGCTCCCGCATTTGATGGTGTATAGTCGGGCATTCTCACCCTTTCTCATCAGCTTTTTGCAAATTATGATCTGACATTCACACCTACCACCTACTTGCAGTCGAACAGTCCGACAATGGTTTGTAAAAAGCGGGTAAAAAAAGGTTCGAATGCCCGAATATACATCATCAAAAGCGGAAGCGGAGGTGTTCGGATGCAAGAAGGTGTGAACGTCCGACCAAAGTTTGTAAAAAGCAGTGAAAAGCGAGAAAAAGCATTTCGTGAGTTTGCATGATTTGGGATTTTGCTTATAAAATGCATTACTTCACTCAAACTATTTTAAAACTGATTTGTCCTTCATATTTACCATGTCTAGAAATATTTAAACAAAAAAACAACGTTGTACTTTGCAGTAAAAGAAAGAGCAAATCTAAAGTTTCAGGAATCCGAGTATAAGCCTGCTTTCATGAGTTCTGCACGATTTTGGATTTTGCTATAAAATGAATTGCTTTGCTCAAACCAAGTTAAAACTGCTTTGTCCTTCCATATTCATCAATGATCGACTTCAACAAGTACAACATTGGACTTTGCAGTAGAAGAAGTTGAAATCCATCTACACATTGATAAATATGAAGGACAAAGCAGTTCCCACTTGCCCATAAGAAAATAAGCTTATTCTCGGATTCCTGATCCTTCAGTGTTGCTCTTTCTTCTACTGCAAAGTACAATGTTGTTCTTTGTTGAAGTCGATCTAGACATTGATAAATATGAAGGAAAAAGCAGTTTTAACTTGGTTTGAGTGAATGAATTCATTTTATACATAAAATCCGAAATCGTGCAGAACTCATGAAAATAAGCTTATTCTCGGATTCCTAAAACTTTTGATTGGCTCTTTCTTTTACTGCAAAGTACAACGTTGTTTTTTTGTTTAAATATATCGAGACATTGATAAATATGAAGGTAAAAGCCGTTTTAACATAGTTTGAGTGAAGGAATTGATTTTATAGATAAAATCCCAAATCATGCAGAACTCCTCAAAAGGGGCGTATGGCTTAATCACAAGTTTGGTTCTTTCTCATTCAGGGTAGTATGAGGAAGTTTATGCTTGAAATATATGTAGAAATGGGTACATATGAAGGACAAAGCAGTGTTAACTTAGTTTGAGTGAAGGAATTCATTTTATACATAAAATCCCAAATCATGCAGAACGTATGAAAAGAAGCTTATTCTCGGATTCCTGATCCTTCAGTGTTGCTCTTTCTTCTACTGCAAAATACAATGTTGTTCTTTGTTGAAGTCGATCTAGACATTGATAAATATTAAGGAAAAAGCAGTTTTAACTTGGTTTGAGTGAATGAATTCATTTTATACATAAAATCCGAAATCGTGCAGAACACATGAAAATAAGCTTATTCTCGGATTCCTAAAACTTTTGATTTGCTCTTTCTTTTATTGCAAAGTACAACGTTGTTTTTTTGTTTAAATCTATCGAGACATTGATAAATATGAAGGTAAAAGCCGTTTTAACATAGTTTGAGTGAAGGAATTAATTTTATAGATAAAATCCCAAATCATGCAGAACTCCTCAAAAGGGAGGTATGGCTTAATCACAAGTGTGGCTCTTTCTCATTCAGGGTAATATGAGGAAGTTTATGCTTGAAATATATGTAGAAATGGGTACATATGAAGGACAAAGCAGTGTTAACTTAGTTTGCGTGAAGAAATTCATTTTATACATAAAATCCGAAATCGTGCAGAACTCATGAAAATAAGCTTATTCTCGGATTCCTAAAACTTTTGATTTGCACTTTCTTTTACTGCAAAGTACAACGTTGTTTTTTGTTGAAATCTATCTAGACATTGATAAATACCAGCCGAAACTCTGCTGCCGCTTTTGATAATTTATGGTTGGGCATTCTTACCTTTTCTTACCCGCTTTTTACAAATTATGATCTTACATTCACACCTACTTGCAGTCGAACACCTTCTCATCCACTTATGATCATGTGCGGTTGGGCTTTCGCACCTTTTCTTACCCATATTTCAGTAATTATGGGTGGACATTCAGACCTTCTTGCACCCGAAAACCTCCGCTCCTCTTTTGATCATACATTGTCGGGCATTCACACCTTGTCTTACCCGCTTTTTACAAACTTTAGTCGGACATTCAAACCTTCTTGCAGCTGAACCACCTCCGCTCCCTGTTTTGATCATATATGGTCTGGCAATAGTACCTTTTCTTACCCGTTTGTGAGTAATTATGGCTGGACATTCACACATTCTTGCAGCTGAAGACCTCCTCTCCCGCTAATGATCATGTAAGGTTTGATATTCGAACATTTTCTTTCATGTTTTAAAACAATTATTAATGGACATTCACACCTACTTGCAGCCGAACACCACCTCTCCCGCTTTTGATGATGTATGGACCGGCATTCTTACCTTTTCTAACACATTTTTCAACAATTATGGTTGGAGAATCGCATTTGATGGTGTATAGTCGGGATTTCTCACCCTTTCTCATCAGCTTTTTGCAAATTATTCTCTGACATTCACACTTACTTGCAGTCGAACAGCTCTGCTCCCGCTTTTGATTATGTTTGGTTAGATATTCGAACCTTTTCTTAACTGCTTTTTTACAAACTTTGGTGGGACGTTCACACCTTCTTGCAGCGGAACACCTACGCTTCCGGTTTTGATAGTGTATATTCGGGCATACGAACCTTTTCTTACCCGCTTTTTACAAACCATGGTCGGACTTTCACACCTTCTCTTAGCTGAACAACTCCGCTCCCTCTTTTGATTGTGTACAGTCGGGTATTTTAACCTTTTCTTACCCGCTTTTTACCAACTATGATCGGACATTCACACCGTCTTACAGCGGAACACCTCCGCTCCCTCTTTTGATGGTGTATGTTCGGGCATTCGAACCTTTTCTTACCCGCTTTTTACAAACCAGGGTCGGAGTTTCACACCTTTTAGTAGCCGAACAACTCCGCTCCCGCTATTGATTGTGTACAGTCGGGTATTTTAACCTTTTCTTACCCGCTTTTTAGCAACTATGGTCTGACATTCACACCTTCTTACAGCGGAACACCTCCGCTCCCTCTTTTGATGGTGTATGTTCGGGCATTCGAACCTTTTCTTACCCGCTTTTTACAAACTATGGTGGGACATTCAAACCTTCTTGTATCCGAAAACCTCCGCTCTCTCTTTTGATCATACATTGTCGGACATTCGCACCTTTTCTTATCCGCTTTTTACAAACCATGGTCGGACTTTCACACCTTCTTGTAGCCGAACACATCCGCTCCCGCTATTGATTGTGTACAGTCGGGTATTTTAACCTTTTCTTACCCGCTTTTTACCAACTATAATCGGACATTCACACCTTCGTACAGCGGAACACCTCCGCTCCCTCTTTTGATGGTGTATGTTCGGGTATTCAAACCTTTTCTTACCCGCTTTTTCCAAACTATGGTCGGCTATTCACAGCTTCCTCTCCACCATACTTGTATCGTTGGATATTCACACTCACTTGCATCCAAAGACCTCTGCCCCAAATTTTGTTGATATTTAGTCGGACATTCGCACCTTACACCAAACACCTCTGATCTCGCTTTTGATGATGTAAGGTTGGGCATTCAGACCTTGCTTCACCTGCTTTTCACCAAATATAGTCGGACATTCACACCTTCTTGCAGCCGAACACTTCCGCTCCACCTTTTAGTGTTCTATCACACCTTTTTTTCACCGCATTTTATACATTATGGTCGGAAATTTTCAACCACTCTCATCCGAAGACCTCTCCTCCCGCTTTCTTTAATATATTTGAACTTTAGTCGGACATTCAAACCTTCTTGCAGCTGAACCACCTCCGCTCCATGTTTTGATCATATATGGTCTGGCAATACTACCTTTTCTTATCCGTTTGTGAGTAATTATGGCTGGACATTCACACCTACTTGCAGCCGAACACCACCTCTCCCGCTTTTGATGATGTATGGACCGGCATTTTTACCTTTTCTAACACATTTTTCAGCAATTATGGTCGGACATTCACACCTACTCACAGCCGAACAACTCCGCTCCCGCATTTGATGATGTATGGTTGGATATTCGAACCTTTTCTTAACTGCTTTTTACATATTTTGGTTGGACGTTCACACCTTCTTGTAGCCGAACACTTCCACTCCTGCTTTTGATGATTCGAACAACTCCGCTCCCGCATTTGAATGTGTATAGTCGGGCATTCTCACCCTTTCTCATCAGCTTTTTGCAAATTATGATCTGACATTCACACCTACTTGCAGTCGAACAGCTCTGCTCCCGCTTTTGATTATGTTTGGTTGGATATTCGAACCTTTTCTTAACTGCTTTTTACAAACTTTGGTTGGACGTTCACACCTTCTTGTAGCCGAACACATGCACTCCTGCTTTTGATGATGTATGGTTGGGCATTCGCACCTTTTTTTTACCCATTTTTCAGGTATTATGGGTGGACATTCACACCTTCTTGCAGCTGAACACCTACTCTCCCACTTATGATCATGTGTGGTTTGATTTTCGAAAAATTTCTTTCATGTTTTCTAGCAATTATTGATGGACATTTAGACCTTCTTGCAGCTGAACACCACCTCTCCCGATTTTGATTATGTATGGACCGGCATTTTTACCTTTTCTAACACATTTTTCAGCAATTATGGTTGGAGATTCACGACTACTCACAGCCAAATAACTCCGCTACCGCATTTGATGGTGTATAGTCGGGCATTCTCACCCTTTCTCATCAGCTTTTTGCAAATTATGATCTGACATTCACACCTACTTCCAGTCGAACAGCTCTGCTCCCGCTTTTGATTATGTTTGGTTAGATATTTGAACCTTTTCTTAACTGCTTTTTACAAACTTTGGTCGGACGTTCACAATATCTTGCAGCCGAACACCTCCGCTTCCGCTTTTGATGGTGTATATTCGGGCATACGAACCTTTTCTTACCCGCTTTTTACAAACCAAGGTCGGACTTTCACACCTTCTCTTAGCTGAACAACTCCGCTCCCTCTTTTGATTGTGTACAGTCGGGTAATTTAACCTTTTCTTACCTGCTTTTTACCATCTATGGTCGGACATTCACACCGTCTTACAGCGGAACACCTCCGCTCCCTCTTTTGATGATGTATGGTTAGGCATTCGCACCTTTTCTTACCCATTTTTCAGTAATTATGGGTAGATATTCACACCTTCTTGCAGCTGAACACCTCCTCTCCCGCTTATGATCATGTGCAGTTTGATATTCGAAAATTTTCTTTCATGTTTTCTAGCAATTATTGATGGACATTCAGACCGTCTTGCAGCTGAACACCTCCGCTCCCACTTTTGATGGTGTATAGTCGGGCTTTCGAGCCTTTTCTTCCCCGGTTTTTACAAATTATGGTTGGACATTCAGACCTTCTTGCAGCCGAGAACCTCCACTCCCTCTTTTGATCATACATTGTCGGGCATTCGCACCTTTTCTTACCCACTTTTTACAAACCATGGTCGGACTTTCACACCTTTTAGGAGCCGAACAACTCCGCTCCCGCTATTGATTGTGTACAGTCGGGTATTTTAACCTTTTCTTACCCGCTTTTTACCAACTATGGTTGGACATTCACACCTTCTTACAGCAGAACACCTCCGCTCCCTGTTTTGATTATGTATGGTTTGACATTCGCACCTTCTCTCACTCGCCTTTTACTACGGTCGGCCATTCACAGCTTCCTCTCCACCATACTTGTATGGTGGGATATTCACACCCACCTGCATCCGAAGACCTCCGCCCCCACTTTTGTTGATATTTAGTCGGTCATTCGCACCTTACCCGCTTTTGGCAAACTATGGCCTTCTTGCAGCCAAACACCTCTGATCTCGCTTTTGATGATGTAAGGTTGGGCATTCAGACCTTGCTTCACCTGCTTTTCACCAAATATAGTCGGACATTAACACCTTCTTGCAGCCGAACACTTCCGCTCCACCTTTTAGTGTTCTATCACACCTTTTTTTCACCGCATTTTATACATTATGGTTGGAAATCTTCAACCACTCTCATCCGAAGACCTCTCCTCCCGCTTTTGTTAATATATTTGAACTTTAGTCGGACATTCAAACCTTCCTGCAGCTTAACCACCTCCGCTCCCTGTTTTGATCATATATGGTCTGGCAATACTACCTTTTCTTACCCGTTTGTGAGTAATTATGGCTGGACATTCACACCTACTTGCAGCCGAACACAACCTCTCTCGCTTTTGATGATGTATGGACCGGCATTCTTACCTTTTCTAACACATTTTTCAGCAATTATGGTCGGAGATTCACACCTACTCACAGCCGAACAACTCCGCTCCCGCATTTGATGGTGTATAGTCGGGCATTCTCACCCTTTCTCATCAGCTTTTTGCAAATTATGATCTGACATTCACACCTACTTGCAGTCGAACAGATCTGCTCCCGCTTTTGATTATGTATGGTTGGATATTCGAACCTTTTCTTAACTGCTTTTTACAAACTTTGGTCGGACGTTCACACCTTCTTGTAGCCGAACACATGCACTCCTGCTTTTGATGATGTATGGTTGGGCATTCGCACCTTTTTTTTTACCCATTTTTCAGGTATTATGGGTGGACATTCACACCTTCTTGCAGCTGAACACCTCCTCTCCCACTTATGATCATGTGTGGTTTGATTTTCGAAAATGTTCTTTCATGTTTTCTAGCAATTATTGATGGACATTTAGACCTTCTTGCAGCTGAACACCACCTCTCCCGATTTTGATTATGTATGGACCGGCATTTTTACCTTTTCTAACACATTTTTCAGCAATTATGGTTGGAGATTCACACCTACTCACAGCCGAACAACTCCGCTACCGCATTTGATGGTGTATAGTCGGGCATTCTCACCCTTTCTCATCAGCTTTTTGCAAATTATGATCTGACATTCACACCTACTTCCAGTCGAACAGCTCTGCTCCCGCTTTTGATTATGTTTGGTTAGATATTCAAACCTTTTCTTAACTGCTTTTTACAAACTTTGGTCGGACGTTCACAATATCTTGCAGCCGAACACCTCCGCTTCCGCTTTTGATGGTGTATATTCGGGCATACGAACCTTTTCTTACCCGCTTTTTACAAACCAAGGTCGGACTTTCACACCTTCTCTTAGCTGAACAACTCCGCTCCCTCTTTTGATTGTGTACAGTCGGGTAATTTAACCTTTTCTTACCTGCTTTTTACCATCTATGGTCGGACATTCACACCGTCTTACAGCGGAACACCTCCGCTCCCTCTTTTGATGATGTATGGTTAGGCATTCGCACCTTTTCTTACCCATTTTTCACTAATTATGGGTAGACATTCACACCTTCTTGCAGCTGAACACCTCCTCTCCCGCTTATGATCATGTGCAGTTTGATATTCGAAAATTTTCTTTCATGTTTTCTAGCAATTATTGATGGACATTCAGACCGTCTTGCAGCTGAACACCTCCGCTCCCACTTTTGATGGTGTATAGTCGGGCTTTCGAGCCTTTTCTTCCCCGTTTTTTACAAATTATGGTTGGACATTCAGACCTTCTTGCAGCCGAAAACCTCCACTCCCTCTTTTGATCATACATTGTCGGGCATTCGCACCTTTTCTTACCCGCTTTTTACAAACCATGGTCGGACTTTCACACCTTTTAGGAGCCGAACAACTCCGCTCCTGCTATTGATTGTGTACAGTCGGGTATTTTAACCTTTTCTTATCCGCTTTTTACCAACTATGGTTGGACATTCACACCTTCTTACAGCAGAACACCTCCGCTCCCTGTTTTGATTATGTATGGTTTGACATTCGCACCTTCTCTCACCCGCCTTTTACTATGGTCGGCCATTCACAGCTTCCTCTCCACCATACTTGTATGGTGGGATATTCACACCCACTTGCATCCGAAGACCTCCGCCCCCACTTTTGTTGATATTTAGTCGGTCATTCGCACCTTACCCGCTTTTGGCAAACTATGGCCTTCTTGCAGCCAAACACCTCTGATCTCGCTTTTGATGATGTAAGGTTGGGCATTCAGACCTTGCTTCACCTGCTTTTCACCAAATATAGTCGGACATTCACACCCACTTGCATCCGAAGACCTCCGCCCCAAATTTTGTTGATATTTAGTCGGACATTCGCACCTTACCCGCTTTTGGCAAACTATGGCCTTCTTGCAGCCAAACACCTCTGATCTCGCTTTTGATGATGTAAGGTTGGGCATTCAGACCTTGCTTCACCTGCTTTTCACCAAATATAGTCGGACATTCACACCTTCTTGCAGCCGAACACTTCCGCTCCACCTTTTGATGATGTATGGTTAGGCATTCGCACCTTTTCTTACCCATTTTTCACTAATTATGGGTAGACATTCACACCTTCTTGCAGCTGAACACCTCCTCTTCCGCTTATGATCATGTGCAGTTTGATATTCGAAAATTTTCTTTCATGTTTTCTAGCAATTATTGATGGACATTCAGACCGTCTTGCAGCTGAACACCTCCGCTCCCACTTTTGATGGTGTATAGTCGGGCTTTCGAGCCTTTTCTTCCCCGTTTTTTACAAATTATGGTTGGACATTCAGACCTTCTTGCAGCCGAAAACCTCCACTCCCTCTTTTGATCATACATTGTCGGGCATTCGCACCTTTTCTTACCCGCTTTTTACAAACCATGGTCGGACTTTCACACCTTTTAGTAGCCGAACAACTCCGCTCCTGCTATTGATTGTGTACAGTCGGGTATTTTAACCTTTTCTTACCCGCTTTTTACCAACTATGGTTGGACATTCACACCTTCTTACAGCAGAACACCTCCGCTCCCTGTTTTGATTATGTATGGTTTGACATTCGCACCTTCTCTCACCCGCCTTTTACTATGGTCGGCCATTCACAGCTTCCTCTCCACCATACTTGTATGGTGGGATATTCACACCCACTTGCATCCGAAGACCTCCGCCCCCACTTTTGTTGATATTTAGTCAATCATTCGCACCTTACCCGCTTTTGGCAAACTATGGCCTTCTTGCAGCCAAACACCTCTGATCTCGCTTTTGATGATGTAAGGTTGGGCATTCAGACCTTGCTTCACCTGCTTTTCACCAAATATAGTCGGACATTCACACCCACTTGCATCCGAAGACCTCCGCCCCAAATTTTGTTGATATTTAGTCGGACATTCGCACCTTACCCGCTTTTGGCAAACTATGGCCTTCTTGCAGCCAAACACCTCTGATCTCGCTTTTGATGATGTAAGGTTGGGCATTCAGACCTTGCTTCACCTGCTTTTCACCAAATATAGTCGGACATTCCCACCTTCTTGCAGCCGAACACTTCCGCTCCACCTTTTAGTGTTCTATCACACCTTTTTCTTCACCGCATTTTATACATTATGGTTGGAAATTTTCAACCACTCTCATCCGAAGACTTCTCCTCCCGCTTTTGTTAATATATTTGAACTTTAGTTGGACATTCAAACCTTCTTGCAGCTGAACCACCTCCGCTCCCTATTTTGATCATATATGGTCTGGCAATACTACCTTTTCTTACCCGTTTGTGAGTAATTATGGCTGGACATTCACACCTACTTGCAGCCGAACACAACCTCTCTCGCTTTTGATGATGTATGGACCGGCATTCTTACCTTTTCTAACACATTTTTCAGCAATTATGGTCGGAGATTCACACCTACTCACAGCCGAACAACTCCGCTCCCGCATTTGATGGTGTATAGTCGGGCATTCTCACCCTTACTCATCAGCTTTTTGCAAATTATGATCTGACATTCACACCTACCACCTACTTGCAGTCGAACAGCTCTGCTCCCGCTTTTGATTATGTATGGTTGGATATTCGAACCTTTTCTTAACTGCTTTTTACAAACTTTGGTCGGACGTTCACACCTTCTTGTAGCCGAACACATGCACTCCTGCTTTTGATGATGTATGGTTGGGCATTCGCACCTTTTTTTTACCCATTTTTCAGGTATTATGGGTGGACATTCACACCTCCTTGCAGCTGAACACCTCCTCTCCCACTTATGATCATGTGTGGTTTGATTTTCGAAAATTTTCTTTCATGTTTTCTAGCAATTATTGATGGACATTTAGACCTTCTTGCAGCTGAACACCACCTCTCCCGATTTTGATTATGTATGGACCGGCATTTTTACCTTTTCTAACACATTTTTCAGCAATTATGGTTGGAGATTCACACCTACTCACAGCCGAACAACTCCGCTACCGCATTTGATGGTGTATAGTCGGGCATTCTCACCCTTTCTCATCAGCTTTTTGCAAATTATGATCTGACATTCACACCTACTTCCAGTCGAACAGCTCTGCTCCTGCTTTTGATTATGTTTGGTTAGATATTCGAACCTTTTCTTAACTGCTTTTTACAAACTTTGGTCGGACGTTCACAATATCTTGCAGCCGAACACCTCCGCTTCCGCTTTTGATGGTGTATATTCGGGCATACAAACCTTTTCTTACCCGCTTTTTACAAACCAAGGTCGGACTTTCACACCTTCTCTTAGCTGAACAACTCCGCTCCCTCTTTTGATTGTGTACAGTCGGGTAATTTAACCTTTTCTTACCCGCTTTTTACCATCTATGGTCGGACATTCACACCGTCTTACAGCGGAACACCTCCGCTCCCTCTTTTGATGATGTATGGTTAGGCATTCGCACCTTTTCTTACCCATTTTTCAGTAATTATGGGTAGACATTCACACCTTCTTGCAGCTGAACACCTCCTCTCCCACTTATGATCATGTGCAGTTTGATATTCGAAAATTTTCTTTCATGTTTTCTAGCAATTATTGATGGACATTCAGACCGTCTTGCAGCTGAACACCTCCGCTCCCACTTTTGATGGTGTATAGTCGGGCTTTCGAGCCTTTTTTTCCCCGGTTTTTACAAATTATGGTTGGACATTCAGACCTTCTTGCAGCCGAAAACCTCCACTCCCTCTTTTGATCATACATTGTCGGGCATTCGCACCTTTTCTTACCCGCTTTTTACAAACCATGGTCGGACTTTCACACCTTTTAGTAGCCGAACAACTCCGCTCCTGCTATTGATTGTGTACAGTCGGGTATTTTAACCTTTTCTTACCCGCTTTTTACCAACTATGGTTGGACATTCACACCTTCTTACAGCAGAACACCTCCGCTCCCTGTTTTGATTATGTATGGTTTGACATTCGCACCTTCTCTCACCCGCCTTTTACTATGGTCGGCCATTCACAGCTTCCTCTCCACCATACTTGTATGGTGGGATATTCACACCCACTTGCATCCGAAGACCTCCGCCCCCACTTTTGTTGATATTTAGTCGGTCATTCGCACCTTACCCGCTTTTGGCAAACTATGGCCTTCTTGCAGCCAAACACCTCTGATCTCGCTTTTGATGATGTAAGGTTGGGCATTCAGACCTTGCTTCAACTGCTTTTCACCAAATATAGTCGGACATTCACACCCACTTGCATCCGAAGACCTCCGCCCCAAATTTTGTTGATATTTAGTCGGACATTCGCACCTTACCCGCTTTTGGCAAACTATGGCCTTCTTGCAGCCAAACACCTCTGATCTCGCTTTTGATGATGTAAGGTTGGGCATTCAGACCTTGCTTCACCTGCTTTTCACCAAATATAGTCGGACATTCACACCTTCTTGCAGCCGAACACTTCCGCTCCACCTTTTGATGATGTATGGTTAGGCATTCGCACCTTTTCTTACCCATTTTTCACTAATTATGGGTAGACATTCACACCTTCTTGCAGCTGAACACCTCCTCTTCCGCTTATGATCATGTGCAGTTTGATATTCGAAAATTTTCTTTCATGTTTTCTAGCAATTATTGATGGACATTCAGACCGTCTTGCAGCTGAACACCTCCGCTCCCACTTTTGATGGTGTATAGTCGGGCTTTCGAGCCTTTTCTTCCCCGTTTTTTACAAATTATGGTTGGACATTCAGACCTTCTTGCAGCCGAAAACCTCCACTCCCTCTTTTGATCATACATTGTCGGGCATTCGCACCTTTTCTTACCCACTTTTTACAAACCATGGTCGGACTTTCACACCTTTTAGTAGCCGAACAACTCCGCTCCTGCTATTGATTGTGTACAGTCGGGTATTTTAACCTTTTCTTACCCGCTTTTTACCAACTATGGTTGGACATTCACACCTTCTTACAGCAGAACACCTCCGCTCCCTGTTTTGATTATGTATGGTTTGACATTCGCACCTTCTCTCACCCGCCTTTTACTATGGTCGGCCATTCACAGCTTCCTCTCCACCATACTTGTATGGTGGGATATTCACACCCACTTGCATCCGAAGACCTCCGCCCCCACTTTTGTTGATATTTAGTCAATCATTCGCACCTTACCCGCTTTTGGCAAACTATGGCCTTCTTGCAGCCAAACACCTCTGATCTCGCTTTTGATGATGTAAGGTTGGGCATTCAGACCTTGCTTCACCTGCTTTTCACCAAATATAGTCGGACATTCACACCCACTTGCATCCGAAGACCTCCGCCCCAAATTTTGTTGATATTTAGTCGGACATTCGCACCTTACCCGCTTTTGGCAAACTATGGCCTTCTTGCAGCCAAACACCTCTGATCTCGCTTTTGATGATGTAAGGTTGGGCATTCAGACCTTGCTTCACCTGCTTTTCACCAAATATAGTCGGACATTCCCACCTTCTTGCAGCCGAACACTTCCGCTCCACCTTTTAGTGTTCTATCACACCTTTTTCTTCACCGCATTTTATACATTATGGTTGGAAATTTTCAACCACTCTCATCCGAAGACTTCTCCTCCCGCTTTTGTTAATATATTTGAACTTTAGTTGGACATTCAAACCTTCTTGCAGCTGAACCACCTCCGCTCCCTATTTTGATCATATATGGTCTGGCAATACTACCTTTTCTTACCCGTTTGTGAGTAATTATGGCTGGACATTCACACCTACTTGCAGCCGAACACAACCTCTCTCGCTTTTGATGATGTATGGACCGGCATTCTTACCTTTTCTAACACATTTTTCAGCAATTATGGTCGGAGATTCACACCTACTCACAGCCGAACAACTCCGCTCCCGCATTTGATGGTGTATAGTCGGGCATTCTCACCCTTTCTCATCAGCTTTTTGCAAATTATGATCTGACATTCACACCTACTTGCAGTCGAACAGCTCTGCTCCCGCTTTTGATTATGTATGGTTGGATATTCGAACCTTTTCTTAACTGCTTTTTACAAACTTTGGTCGGACGTTCACACCTTCTTGTAGCCGAACACATGCACTCCTGCTTTTGATGATGTATGGTTGGGCATTCGCACCTTTTTTTTACCCATTTTTCAGGTATTATGGGTGGACATTCACACCTCCTTGCAGCTGAACACCTCCTCTCCCACTTATGATCATGTGTGGTTTGATTTTCGAAAATTTTCTTTCATGTTTTCTAGCAATTATTGATGGACATTTAGACCTTCTTGCAGCTGA
Organism: Leuresthes tenuis; assembly: GCF_036924035.1. Lineage (NCBI taxonomy): Eukaryota > Metazoa > Chordata > Actinopteri > Atheriniformes > Atherinopsidae > Leuresthes > Leuresthes tenuis. Next base: position 24,885,290 of record NW_027325371.1, read on the forward strand.
ACACCACCTCTCCCGATTTTGATTATGTATGGACCGGCATTTTTACCTTTTCTAACACATTTTTCAGCAATTATGGTTGGAGATTCACACCTACTCACAGCCGAACAACTCCGCTACCGCATTTGATGGTGTATAGTCGGGCATTCTCACCCTTTCTCATCAGCTTTTTGCAAATTATGATCTGACATTCACACCTACTTCCAGTCGAACAGCTCTGCTCCTGCTTTTGATTATGTTTGGTTAGATATTCGAACCTTTTCTTAACTGCTTTTTACAAACTTTGGTCGGACGTTCACAATATCTTGCAGCCGAACACCTCCGCTTCCGCTTTTGATGGTGTATATTCGGGCATACAAACCTTTTCTTACCCGCTTTTTACAAACCAAGGTCGGACTTTCACACCTTCTCTTAGCTGAACAACTCCGCTCCCTCTTTTGATTGTGTACAGTCGGGTAATTTAACCTTTTCTTACCCGCTTTTTACCATCTATGGTCGGACATTCACACCGTCTTACAGCGGAACACCTCCGCTCCCTCTTTTGATGATGTATGGTTAGGCATTCGCACCTTTTCTTACCCATTTTTCAGTAATTATGGGTAGACATTCACACCTTCTTGCAGCTGAACACCTCCTCTCCCACTTATGATCATGTGCAGTTTGATATTCGAAAATTTTCTTTCATGTTTTCTAGCAATTATTGATGGACATTCAGACCGTCTTGCAGCTGAACACCTCCGCTCCCACTTTTGATGGTGTATAGTCGGGCTTTCGAGCCTTTTTTTCCCCGGTTTTTACAAATTATGGTTGGACATTCAGACCTTCTTGCAGCCGAAAACCTCCACTCCCTCTTTTGATCATACATTGTCGGGCATTCGCACCTTTTCTTACCCGCTTTTTACAAACCATGGTCGGACTTTCACACCTTTTAGTAGCCGAACAACTCCGCTCCTGCTATTGATTGTGTACAGTCGGGTATTTTAACCTTTTCTTACCCGCTTTTTACCAACTATGGTTGGACATTCACACCTTCTTACAGCAGAACACCTCCGCTCCCTGTTTTGATTATGTATGGTTTGACATTCGCACCTTCTCTCACCCGCCTTTTACTATGGTCGGCCATTCACAGCTTCCTCTCCACCATACTTGTATGGTGGGATATTCACACCCACTTGCATCCGAAGACCTCCGCCCCCACTTTTGTTGATATTTAGTCGGTCATTCGCACCTTACCCGCTTTTGGCAAACTATGGCCTTCTTGCAGCCAAACACCTCTGATCTCGCTTTTGATGATGTAAGGTTGGGCATTCAGACCTTGCTTCACCTGCTTTTCACCAAATATAGTCGGACATTCACACCTTCTTGCAGCCGAACACTTCCGCTTTTAGTGTTCTATGAGGCATTCACATATTTTTTTTCACCGTATTTTATAGATTATGGTTGGAAATTCTCACCCACTCTCATTCGAAGACCTCTCCTCCCGCTTTTGTTAATATATAGTCGGGCATTCGAACCTTTTCTTACCCGCTTTTTACAAATTATGGTCGAACATTCACTCCTACTTGCAGCTGAATACTTCCGCTCCACCTTTTAGGTATGTATGGTTGGCATTTGCACCTCTTTTTATACTGATTGCTGAAGATTAAGTTGTTCTTTCTCAAACTACAAATTTTTTTTAATTGTTGAAACTTGATTTGAAGTGGATAAATAAGGAGGACAAACAGTTTTAAGTCAGGCTGATAGAAGGAATTAATTTTATAGCAAAATCTGTATTTCGTCATATGTCGAGAGATGCTTATTTCTGAAGAAGTTCTTTCTCATTCTACAAAGTACAACGTTGTTTATCGTTGAAACTTGATTAGACATGAATATATATGAAGGACAAAGCAGTCTTAACTTGGTTTGAGTTAATGAATTCTTTTTATAGGAGAATCCGAATTCGTGCATAACTCATAAAATAGAGCTTATTTTCGGATTCCTGAAGAATGAGTCTGGTTCTTTCTCATAATACAAAGTTTGTTGTTTATTGTTGAAACTTCATCAGAAGTGAGGAAATAAATGAATGCCTATCAACAAATGTGGGATCTAAACTCTAGTGCTTCCTCTAAAATAATTTCCTTTCTCAATTTAGAAATGTGTGTGTGTAAGTCACAACACCCGTGACACCAAAACGGCTTTCTTTTCTCTACACTCTGCACTATGAGCACACACACCAAATCAGAAAGGCTTTTTTCTCTCTTTTCTACATTATGGACTGTGGGGACACAAAACCGCTCTCTCTCTTTTTTTTTTTTTATCGTGTGCCAGGGCGTTGTCTCACGTATTAGATTATGCTTAAGATACGAATGGGTTTATCAGTCACATCAGAATCCATACATACTGATCCTCCCGTAATAAAATGGTCGGATCTTATCAAACACACTTTGTTTCTTGTGACAATCAAGTCAGCGAAACAGCGTATACACGTCAAGACACTGAATCAAGTTTGCCACAAGAACTCATAAGTTTGGCAGTATTGCTCTGCCGTCAGCAATCATACACCCATTTTATTTTCGTGAGACATGTGCAAACACCTGTTCATCTACTGTTCTATCACTATGAATTAGTGATCTATTATCAATAAGGATACTTCTACAACTACTATCAAAGTATGTCCGGACTTCTTATGTTGTCAGTTGCTATATATGAATAAGTGGGTAGCTACTGACAAGCATTAAGCATGTCACACAGCCCAAACATATAACATTTCAGGACACACCACACAGTTAACAACCACAGTGAAGTGTCAAAGCCCAAACATGTAATGAAAAAATGAAAGGTATGACCTTTTAGAAGATATACAGCTTTACATGCTAGGGCAAGTACCTTTAGTTGTAGGAGGGGATTTTAACTGTATCTTGAGCAGGAAAGATAGAAAAAGAGCAGGGGTAGATTTTAAAGTGGATAAGACTTCGATTTTACTTCAGGGCATATGCAGGGATTTTAAGCTTACTGACTGTTTTAAAACCATGCATCCCAGAGAGGAGGGCTTCACCTGGTTTAGTCATGATGGCACCAGAGCCTCTCGCATTGATTATTTCTTTACTAGAGATTGCCCACCCACTGATGTTAGATTAACCCCTGTTTTCTTTTCAGACCACCTTATGCTCTCCTGCACCCTTTCACCCCCTTCTGGTGTGACGGTAGGAAGTGGTCTGTGGAAACTCAACTGTTCCCTGTTGGAGGATGAAATCATAGTCAGTCAGTACAGGGAATGTTATAAAGAGTGGCAGACCCTTCAAGACCTCTACGAAACACATGCACAATGGTGGGAAATGGTGAAGGAAACGACCCAGACTTTTTTTAAACAGCAAGGTAAACGTAAAAAAAGGAAAGAGAATAGATGTATGATGGGACTACATAAACGCTTACAGCGCTACTTTAAACTAAATCAGTGTGGCATAGACTTTAAAGAAGAAATCAAAGATGTCAAAAAGGAAATGTCAGTTTTAGCAGAAATAAAGAGTAAAGGAATTTTTGTAAGAAGCAGGGAGCAGGAAATTGAGGAAGGTGAAAAAGAAAGAAAGTTATAAATAAAAAGGAGTGTATTCAAAATCTAAAAAGAGAAGATGGGTTTTTAACAAAATCCACACAAGAGATGATTGAAACTGTACATACCTTTTATAGTAACATGTACAAAGAGAAACCAGTGCACTTGGAAACATCGGCAGAAATCTTAAAATTCGTTGACAAAACCGTAAAAGAGAATGCACACTTGACACAGAATTTTACTGCTTTAGAGTTAAAAAAATGCCTAACAGGTTTTAAGAGAAGTCGAGCTCCGGGTTTAGACGGGCTTCCTGCAGAATTCTATCTGACCTATTGGGACCTTTTATCATCAGACATTTTAGATGTTTTTAAAGATTTTGAAAAACTCGACCGACTGCCTGACAGTTTTAGAGTGGGAATAGTGACTCTACTTTATAAAAAAAATTATAAGACTGACCTAAAGAATTGGAGGCCCATCACACTTTTAAACTTTGACTGTAAACATTTTAGCAAGGTTTTAGCGACACGGATGTCCTCTGTTTTAGAGGAGGTAATTCACCCAGACCAAGCTTGTGCCATCTCAGGGAGACAACTCACCGACAGCCTCGTACTGATTCGAGACATCATTGATTACGCTAGAGACAGAAACACCCGGCTTGTCATCTTAAATTTAGACTTTGAAAAAGCATTTGATCGGGTCTCGCATCAATATCTCTTTCAGGTGTTGCAGCCATCGAAAAGGGCCCGATTGTTCCTACTTGGTGAGCTTTGCTTGGTTGAGACGCTTGCCCCCCCCCCCCTGCTCCTCGGCTGACCAAGTAGAAACAATCTATTCGATGGCTGCCTTGTCTTTTACTCTGTGCAAAAGACAAGGCAGCCACAAACACCACGGGAACACCGTATTGAGGCTTTGTTCTGACCACTCATTCGGTGTCGCGTTTCTTTCAAGCAATTCTCCCGGTTAGCCCGCACTCGGCTCGCTCCCAGAGCCGTGTTAAAGTCCACTTCGCATTCACTCTCTTTTCTCAGCAGATTAAAAGAAAGTTTCATCTTGGGCTCCCTGAAACTTTCATCCTACACCGCTGTTTGCTTTTTCACAAGAGCAGAGGAGAGCGCACCGTTCCCAGCGGCACTGCAGTACCGGGTCGAGGCTTGGAGTGAACGGAGCAAGCTTCTTTTTCAACTCCTATTCTTAAAAATCCATTTAATATGTTGTCCTCGTATAGAGGACATATTAAACTGATAAGAACAGATACTACACTTGATCTTAGCCAAAAGGCCGAGAAGCGATAACTGTCCACTGTTTCAGGTCCGAGGGCCCTTGCTGGCACAATGCGCACTTGTAGCAGTGTTCTTTTTATGGCCATAGGTGGCCAGAGTGTCACGTTGCACCTCCGCCCACCCGCTGCACTGAGCACTCTTCAGCCCTTTTAAATGGTATAACTTTGCACTCCCGCATGCTCCAGCAAGCACCATTCAAGCAACAACTTTGCACTCCAGCTTCGAACATCGGCACAGTCGCAACAAGTAAGGCGACTCTACTCAGAGAAGTCACTCTGCAAAGTAGCAAGATTTCTTTTGCACAGACAGAAAGGGCTTCACCCGCAAAGGTAAAGCCTGCCAATAATAGAAACAACTCATTAGTGCTGCTCTCCACGGAAGTCTTTAGTAAAAGGCGAAAGACTTGTATGTTATGAAGAGAAACCAGAGTACGATTATCCGTCACTGCGGGAGCAGGGCATCAGGCGTGGTGAGCTTTGCTTGGTTGAGACGCTTGGTTGAGTCGATGGCTGCCTTGTCTTTTACTCTATGCAAAAGACAAGGCAGCAACAAAAACACCACGAGAATCCCGTATTGAGGCTTTGTTCTGACCGCTCATTCAGTGTCGCGTTTCTTTCAAGCAATTCTCCCGGTTAGCCCACACTCGGCTCGCTCCCATAGCCGTGTTAAAGTCTACTTCGCATTCACTCTCTTTTCTCTCTTGGGATTGGGATTGGGATTTTATCTATAAAATGAATTCCTTCACTCAAACTATGTTAAAACTGCTTTGTCGTTCATATTTACCATGTCTAGAAAGATTTATACAAAAAAAACAACGTTGTACTTTGCAGTAAAAGAAAGAGCAAATCTAAAGTTTCAGGAATCCGAGAATAAGCTTACTTTCATGAGTGCTTCACGATTTCGGATTTTGCTATAAAATGAATTCCTTCACTCAAACTAAATTAAAACTGCTAAACCGCTAATCTGTTACATGTAAGGCAGATGTCAAATTCACCGAAATAGGATCTAAGGGTATTCGGCCAATCGAGCTGTAGCAGCTTCGGTAAAAGAGTATAAGTTGAAGAGTTTGTGAATAAAGGTGTGCGCACACATAGTGAACTGTAGGAAAATAGGCAGGGAGCAATGCCGGCTGGGGTATATGTTCTTGTATGTTGTCTGACTGTTTGATTTGAATGTGTTGTGTAAGTGTCCTGTTGAATGTTTGGGCTTTGACACTTCACTGTGGTTGTTAACTGTGTGGTGTGTCCTGAAATGTTATATGTTTGGGCTGTGTGACATGCTTAATGCTTGTCAGTAGCTACCCACTTATTCATATATAGCAACTGACAACATAAGAAGTCTGGACATACTTTGATAGTAGTTGTAGAAGTATCCTTATTGATAATAGATAAACTAATTCATAGTGATAGAACAGTAGATGAACAGGTGCCTGCACGTCTCACGAAAATAAAATGGGTGTATGATTGCTGACGGCAGAGCAATACTGCCAAACTTATGAGTGCTTGTGGCAAACTTGATTCAGTGTCTTGACGTGTATACGCTGTTTCGCTGACTTGATTGTCACAAGAAACAAAGTGTGTTTGATAAGATCCGACCATTTTATTACGGGAGGATCAGTATGTATGGATTCTGATGTGACTGATAAACCCATTCGTATCTTAAGCATAATCTAATACGTGAGACAACGCCCTGGCACACAATCAAAAAAAAAAAGAGAGAGCGGTTTTGTGTCCCCACAGTCCATAATGTAGAAAAGAGAGAAAAAAGCCTTTCTGATTTGGTGTGTGTGCTCATAGTGCAGAGTGTAGAGAAAAGAAAGCCGTTTTGGTGTCACGGGTGTTGTGACTTACACACACACATTTCTGAATTGAGAAAAGAAATTATTTTAGAGGAAGCAGTAGAGTTTAGATCCCACATTTGTTGATAGGCATTCATTTATTTCTTCACTTCTGATGAAGTTTCAACAATAAACAACAAACTTTGTATTATGAGAAAGAACCAGACTCATTCTTCAGGAATCCGAAAATAAGCACGAATTCGGATTCTCATATAAAACGAATTAATTAACTCAAACCAAGTTAAGACTGCTTTGTCCTTCATATTTATTCATGTCTAATCAAGTTTCAACGATAAACAACGTTGTACTTTGTAGAATGAGAAAGAACTTCTTCAGCAATAAGCATCTCTCGACATATGACGAAATACAGATTTTGCTATAAAATTAATTTCTTCTATCAGCGTGACTTAAAACTGTTTGTCCTCCTTATTTATCCACTTCAAATCAAGTTTCAACAATTAAAAAAAAATTGTAGTTTGAGAAAGAACAACTTAATCTTCAGCAATCAGTATAAAAAGAGGGCAACAAAAGGTGCAAATGCCAACCATACATCACTAAAAGGTGGAGCGGAAGTATTCAGCGTCAAGTAGGTGTGAATGTTCGACCAAAATTTGTAAAAAGTGGGTAAGAAAAGGTTCGAATGCCCGACTAAATATTAACAAAAGCGGGAGGAGAGGTCTTCGGATGAGAGTGGGTGAGAATTTCCTACCATACAAGTATGGTGGAGAGGAAGCTGTGATTGGCCGACAATAGTAAAAAGCAGGTGAGAAAAGGTGCGAATGTCAAAACATACATGATCAAAACAGGGAGCGGAGGTGTTTGGCTGCAACAAGGTGTGAATGTCTACCCATAATTAATGAAAAACGGGCAACAAGTAGGTTCGAAATTCCAACCATACATCATCAAAAGCAGGAGTGGATGTGTTCGGCTTCAAGAAGGTATGAATGTCCATCAATAATTGCTATAAAACATGAAAGAAAATTTTCGAATATCAAACCGCACATAATCGTAAGCGGGAGAGGAGGTGTTCCGCTGCAAGAAGGTGTGAATATCCACCCATAATTACTGAAAAATGGGTAAGAAAAGGTGCGAATGCCCAACCATACATCATCAAAAGCAGGAGTGGATGTGTTCGGCTACAAGAAGGTTTGAATGTCCGACCATAGTTTGTAAAAAGCGGGTAAGAACAGGTTTGTATGCCCGACTGTACACAATCAAAAGAGGGAGCGGAGTTGTTCAGCTACAAGAAGGTGTGAAAGTCCGACCATGGTTTGTAAAAAGCGGGTAAGAACAGGTTCGTATGCCCGAATATACACCATCAAATGCGGGAGCGGAGGTGTTCGGCTGTGAGTAGGTGTGAATCTCCAACCATAATTGCTGAAAAATGTGTTAGAAAAGGTAAGAATGCCGGTCCATACATCATCAAAAGCGGGAGAAGTGGTGTTCGGCTGCAAGTAGGTGTGAATGTCCAGCCATAATTACTCACAAATGGGCCAGGACGAAAGCCACACTGCATCTCCTGAATCCGAGGCTCGATTATCCGACGGATCCTCCTCTCCAATACCCCCGAATAGACCTTACCAGGGAGGCTGAGGAGTGTGATACCCCTATAGTTGGAACACACCCTCCGGTCCCCCTTTTTAAAGAGGGGGACCACCACCCCAATCTGCCAGTCCAGAGGCACTGTCCCCGATGTCCACGCGATGCTGCAGAGGCGTGTCAGCCAAGACAGCCCTACAACATCCAGAGCCTTGAGAAACTCAGGACGGACCTCATCCACCCCCGGGGCCTTGCCACCGAGGAGCTTTTTGACCACCTCGGCAACCTCAGCCCCAGAAATGGGAGGCCCTGTCTCCGAGCTCTCCGACTCTGCCTCTTCCGAGCACGTGTTGGTAGGATTGAGGAGTTCCTCGAAGTACTCCCCCCACCGACTCACAACATCCCTAGTTGAGGTCAGCAAAGCCCCGTCCCCACTGTAAACAGTGTTGACTGTGAGCCGCTTCCCCCCCCTGAGACGCCGGATGGTGGACCAGAATCTCTTCGAGGCCGTCCGGAAATCGTTCTCCATGGTCTCACCGAACTCCTCCCAGGCCCGAGTTTTTGCCTCAGCAACCGCCGAAGCCGCAGCCCGTCTGGCCTGTCGGTACCTATCAGCTGCTTCCAGGGTCCCACTGGCCAAAAAGGCCCGATAGGACTCCTTCTTCAGCTTGACGGCTTCCCTCACCACTGGTGTCCACCAGCAGGTTCGAGGGTTGCCGCCACGACAGGCACCGACCACCTTACGGCCACAACTCCGATCAGCTGCCTCGGCAATGGAGTCACGGAACATGGCCCATTCGGACTCAATGTCCCCCACCTCCCCCGGGATATGGTTGAAGCTCTGCCGGAGGTGGGAGTTAAAGCTCCTTCTGACGGGGGATTCTGACAAACGCTCCCAGCAGACCCTCACAATACGTTTGGGCCTGCCAGGTCTGATCGGCATCCTCCCCCACCAGCGGAGCCAACTCACCACCAGGTGGTGATCAGTTGACAGCTCCGCCCCTCTCTTCACCCGAGTGTCCAGGACATACGGCCGCAAGTCCGATGATACAACCACAAAGTCGATCATCGAACTGCGGCCAAGGGTGTCCTGGTGCCAAGTGCACATATGGACACCCTTATGTCTGAACATGGTGTTCGTTATGGACAGTCCATGACCAGCACAGAAGTCCAACAACATAACACCACTCTGGTTCAGATCGGGGGGGCCGTTCCTCCCAATCACACCCCTCCAGGTCTCACTGTCATTGCCCACGTGAGCATTGAAGTCCCCCAGCAGAACGAGGGAGTCTCCGGTAGGAGCATTCTCCAGTGCCTCCCCCAGAGACTCCAAAAAGGGTGGGTACTCTGAACTGCTGTTTGGCGCATAGGCACAAACAAGTCAGGACTCGTCCCCCCACCCGAAGGCGGAGGGAGGCTACCCTCTCGTTCACTGGGGTAAACCCCAATGTACTGGCACACAGCCGGGGGGCAATAAGTATGCCCACACCTGCTCTGCGCCTCTCACCACGGGCAACTCCAGAGTGGAAGAGAGTCCAACCCCTCTCAAGAGGACTGGTTCCAGAGCCCAAGCCGTGCGTCGAGGTGAGTCCGACTATATCTAGCCGGAACCGCTCAGCCTCGCGCACCAGCTCCGGCTCCTTCCCCAACAGAGAGGTGACATTCCACGTCCCAAGAGCTAGCTTCAGTAGCCGAGGATCAGACCGCCAAGGCCTCTGCCTTCGGCCGCTACCCAGCTCACATCGCACCCGACCCCCTTGGCCCCTCCCACGGGTGGTGAGCCCGTCGGAAGAGGGGGACCCACGTCATCATTTCGGGCTATGCCCGACCGAGCCCCATGGGCACAGACCCGGCCACCAGGCGCCCGCTGCCGGGCCCCACCCCCGGGCCTGGCTCCGGGGGGAGGCCCCGGTGTCCCATATCCGGGCAAGGGATCACGAGGTCCAAATTTTTTGTTCATCATAAGGGGTCTTTTGAGCTGTTCTTTGTCTGGTCCCTCATCTAGGATCTGTTTGCCTTGGGTGACCCTACCAGGGGCTTAAAGCCCCGGGCAACATAGCTCCCAGACTCATTGGGGCACGCAAACTCCCCCACCACGATAAGGTGACAGCTCAGGAGGGAGAATCCCGACTATACACCATCAAATGCGGTAGCGGAGATGTTCGGCTGTGAGTAGGTGTGATTCTCCAACCATAATTGCTGAAAAATGTGTTAGAAAAGGTAAGAATGCCGGTCCATACATCATCAAAAGCGGGAGAGGTGGTGTTCGGCTGCAAGTAGGTGTGAATGTCCATCAATAATTGCTTTAAAACATGAAAGAAAATTTTCGAATATCAAACCTTACATGATCATTAGCGGGAGAGGAGGTGTTCAGCTGCAAGAAGGTGTGAATATCCACCCATAATTACTGAAAAATGGGTAGGAAAAGATGCGAATGTCCAACCATAAATCATCAAAAGCAGGAGTGGAGTTGTTCAGCTACAAGAAGGTATGAAAGTCCAACCATGGTTTGTAAAAAGCGGGTAAGAAAAGGTTCGAATACCCGAATATATACCATCAAAAGCGGAAGCGGAGGTGTTCGGCTGCAAGAAGGTGTGAACGTCCGACCAAAGTTTGTAAAAAGCAGTTAAAAAAAGGTTTGAATATCCAACCGAACATAATCAAAAGCGGGAGCAGAGCTGTTCGACTGCAAGTAGGTGTGAATGTCAGATCATAATTGCTGAAAAATGTGATAGAAAAGACTAGAATGCCGGACAATACATCATCAAAAGCGGGAGAGGTGGTTTTTCGGCTGCAAGTAGGTGTGAATGTCCAGCCATAATCACTCACAAACGGGGGAAGAAAAGGTAGTATTTCCAGACCACACATGATCAAAACAGGGAATGGAGGTGGTTCAGCTGCAAGGTGTGAATGTCTGACTAAAGTTTGTAAAAACCGTGTAAGACAAGGGGCGAATGCCCAACAATGTATGATCAAAAGAGGGAGCGGAGGTTTTCGGCTGCAAGGTCTGAATGTCCAACCACAATTTGTAAAAATCGGGGAAGAAAAGGCTCGAAAGCCCGACTATACACCATCAAAAGCGGGAGCAGAGGTGTTCAGTTGCAAGAAGGTCTGAATATCCGACCAAAAATTAATGAAAAATGGGTAAGAAAAGGTGCAAATGCCAAATAATACATCATCAAAAGCAGGAGCGGATGTGTTCGGCTACAAGAAGGTTTGAATGTCCAACCATAGTAAGTAATAGGCGGGTAAGAAAAGGCTCGAATGCCCGACTATATACCATCAAAAGCGGAAGCGGAGGTGTTCGGCTGCAAGACAGTGTGAACGTCCGACCAAAGTTTGTAAAAAGCAGTTAAGAAAATGTTCGAATATCCAACCAAACATAATCAAAAGCGGGAGCAGAGCTGTTCGACTGCAAGTAGGTGTGAATATCAGATCATAATTTGCAAAAAGCTGTTGAGAAAGGGTGAGAATGCCCGACTATACACTATCAAATGTGGGAGCGGAGTTGTTCGGCTGTGAGTAGGTGTGATTCTACAACCATAATTGCTGAAAAATGTGTTAGAAAAGGTAAGAATGCCGGACCATATATCACCAAAAGCGGGAGAGGTTGTGTTCGGCTGCAAGTAGGTGTGAATGTCCAGCCATAATTACTCACAAACGGGTAAGAAAGGGTACTATTGCCAGACCATATATGATCAAAACAGGGAGCGGAGGTGGTTCAGCTGCAAGAAGGTTTGAATGTCCGACTAAAGTTTGTAAAAAGCGGGTAAGACAAGGTGTGAATTCCCGACAATGTATGATCAAAAGAGGAGTGGAGGTTTTCGGCTGCAAGAAGGTCTGAATGTCCACCCATAATTACTGAAAAATGGGTAAGAAAAGGTGCGAAAGCCCAACCGCACATGATCATAAGTGGATGAGAAGGTGTTCGACTGCAAGTAGGTGTGAATGTAAGATCATAATTTGTAAAAAGCGGGTAAGAAAAGGTAAGAATGCCCAACCATAAATTATCAAAAGCGGCAGCAGAGTTTCGACTGGTATTTATCAATGTCTAGATAGATTTCAACAAAAAACAACGTTGTACTTTGCAGTAAAAGAAAGTGCAAATCAAAAGTTTTAGGAATCCGAGAATAAGCTTATTTTCATGAGTTCTGCACGATTTCGGATTTTATGTATAAAATGAATTCCTTCACGCAAACTAAGTTAACACTGCTTTGTCATTCATATGTACCCATTTCTACATATATTTCAAGCATAAACTTCCTCATACTACCCTGAATGAGAAAGAGCAACACTTGTGATTAAGCCATACGCCCCTTTTGAGGAGTTCTGCATGGTTTGGGATTTTATCTATAAAATTAATTCCTTCACTCAAACTATGTTAAAACGGCTTTTACCTTCATATTTATCAATGTCTCGATAGATTTAAACAAAAAAACAACGTTGTACTTTGCAATAAAAGAAAGAGCAAATCAAAAGTTTTAGGAATCCGAGAATAAGCTTATTTTCATGAGTTCTGCACGATTTCGGATTTTATGTATAAAATGAATTCATTCACTCAAACCAAGTTAAAACTGCTTTTTCCTTCATATTTATTAATGTCTAGATCGACTTCAACAAAGAACAACATTGTATTTTGCAGTAGAAGAAAGAGCAAAACTGAAGGATCAGGAATCCGAGAATAAGCTTCTTTTCATACGTTCTGCATGATTTGGGATTTTATGTATAAAATTAATTCCTTCACTCAAACTAAGTTAACACTGCTTTGTCCTTCATATGTACCCATTTCTACATATATTTCAAGCATAAACTTCCTCATACTACCCTGAATGAGAAAGAGCCACACTTGTGATTAAGCCATACGCCCCTTTTGAGGAGTTCTGCATGATTTGGGATTTTATCTATAAAATCAATTCCTTCACTCAAACTATGTTAAAACGGCTTTTACCTTCATATTTATCAATGTCTCGATAGATTTAAACAAAAAAACAACGTTGTACTTTGCAGTAAAAGAAAGAGCCAATCAAAAGTTTTAGGAATCCGAGAATAAGCTTATTTTCATGAGTTCTGCACGATTTCGGATTTTATGTATAAAATGAATTCATTCACTCAAACCAAGTTAAAACTGCTTTTTCATTCATATTTATCAATGTCTAGATCGACTTCAACAAAGAACAACATTGTATTTTGCAGTAGAAGAAAGAGCAAAACTGAAGGATCAGGAATCCGAGAATAAGCTTATTTTCTTATGGGCAAGTGGGAACTGCTTTGTCCTTCGTATTTATCAATGTGTAGATGGATTTCAACTTCTTCTACTGCAAAGTCCAATGTTTTTCTTTGTTGAAGTCGATCTAGACATTGATGAATATGGAAGGACAAAGCAGTTTTAACTTGGTTTGAGCAAAGCAATTCATTTTATAGCAAAATCCGAAATCGTGCAGAACTCATGAAAGCAGGCTTATACTCGGATTCCTGAAACTTTAGATTTGCTCTTTCTTTTACTGCAAAGTACAACGTTGTTTTTTTGTTTAAATCTTTCTAGACATGGTAAATATGAAGGACAAATCAGTTTTAACATAGTTTGAGTGAAGTAATGCATTTTATAAGCAAAATCCCAAATCATGCAAAACTCACGAAAAGCTTTTTCTCGCTTTTCACTGCTTTTTACAAACTTTGGTCGGACGTTCACACCTTCTTGCATCCGAATACCTCCGCTTCCGCTTTTGATGATGTATGGTCCAGTATTCTTACCTTTTCTAACACATTTTTCAGCAATTATGGTCGGACATTCACACCTACTCACAGCTGGACACCTCCGCTCCCGCTTTTGATCATACAATGTCGGGACATCGCTCCTTGTCTTACCAGCTTTTTACAAACTTTAGTTGAACATTCACACCTTCTTGCAGCTGAACACCTCCGCTCCCGCTTTTGATGATGTATAGTCGGGCTTTCGAGCCTTTTCTTACCCGGTTTTTACAAATTATGGTTGGACATTCAGACCTTGCAGCCGAACACCTCCGCTCTCTCTTTTGATCATACATTGTCGGGCATTCGCACCTTGTCTTACCCGCTTTTTACAAACTATAGTCAGACATTCACACCTTGCAGCTGAACCTCCGCTCCCTGTTTTGATCATGTATGGTCTGGCAATACTACCTTTTCTTCCCCCGTTTGTGATTAATTATGGCTGGACATTCAAACCTACTTGCAGTCGAACAGATCTGCTCCCGCTTTTGATTATGTTTGGTTGGATATTCGAACCTTTTATTACCCGCTTTTTACAAACCATTGTTGGACTTTCACACCTTCTTGCAGCCGAACACCACCTCTCCCGCTTTTGATGATGTATGGTCCAGTATTCTTACCTTTTCTAACACATTTTTCAGCAATTATGGTCGGACATTCACACCTACTCACAGCTGGACACCTCCGCTCCCGCTTTTGATCATACAATGTCGGGACATCGCTCCTTGTCTTACCAGCTTTTTACAAACTTTAGTTGAACATTCACACCTTCTTGCAGCTGAACACCTCCGCTCCCGCTTTTGATGATGTATAGTCGGGCTTTCGAGCCTTTTCTTACCCGGTTTTTACAAATTATGGTTGGACATTCAGACCTTGCAGCCGAACACCTCCGCTCTCTCTTTTGATCATACATTGTCGGGCATTCGCACCTTGTCTTACCCGCTTTTTACAAACTATAGTCAGACATTCACACCTTGCAGCTGAACCTCCGCTCCCTGTTTTGATCATGTATGGTCTGGCAATACTACCTTTTCTTCCCCCGTTTGTGATTAATTATGGCTGGACATTCAAACCTACTTGCAGTCGAACAGATCTGCTCCCGCTTTTGATTATGTTTGGTTGGATATTCGAACCTTTTCTTAACTGCTTTTTACAAACCATGGTCGTACTTTCACACCGTCTTGTAGCCGAACAACTCCGCTCTCGCTATTGATTTTGTACAGTCGGGTATTTTAACCTTTTCTTACCCGCTTTTTACCAACTATGGTCGGACATTCACACCGTCTTACAGCGGAACACCTCCGCTCCCGCTTTTTATGGTGTATAGTCGGGCATTTGAACCTTTTCTTACCCGCTATTTACAAACTATGGTAGGACATTCAAACTTTCGTGTATCCGAAAACCTCCGCTCTCTCTTTTGATCATACATTGTCGGACATTCGCACCTTTTCTTACCGGCTTTTTACAAACCATGGTCGGACTGTCACACCTTCTTGTAGCCGAACACATCCGCTCCCGCTATTGATTGTGTACAGTCGGGTATATTAACCTTTTCTTACCCGCTTTTTACCAAGTATGGTTGGACATTCACACCTTCGTACAGCGGAACACCTCCGCTCCCTCTTTTGATGGTGTATGTTCGGGCATTCAAACCTTTTCTTACCCGCTTTTTCCAAACTATGGTCGGCTATTCACAGCTTCCTCTCCACCCACCATACTTGTATGGTGGGATATTCACACCCACTTGCATCCGAAGACCTCCGCCCCAAATTTTGTTGATATTTAGTCGGACATTCGCACCTTACCCGCTTTTGGCAAACTATGGCCTTCTTGCAGCCAAACAACTCTGATCTTGCTTTTGATGATGTAAGGTTGGGCATTCAGACCTTGCTTCACCTGCTTTTCACCAAATATAGTCGGACATTCACACCTTCTTGCAGCCGAACACTTCCGCTCCACCTTTTAGTGTTCTATCACACCTTTTTTTTCACCGCATTTTATACATTATGGTTGGAAATTTTCAACCACTCTCATCCGAAGACCTCTCCTCCCGCTTTTGTTAATATATTTGAACTTTAGTTTGACATTCAAACCTTCTTGCAGCTGAACCACCTCCGCTCCCTGTTTTGATCATATATGGTCTGGCTACTACCTTTTCTTACCCGTTTGTGAGTAATTATGGCTGGACATTCACACCTACTTGCAGTCGAACACAACCTCTCTCGCTTTTGATGATGTATGGACCGGCATTTTTACCTTTTCTAACACATTTTTCAGCAATTATGGTCGGAGATTCACACCTACTCACAGCCGAACAACTCCGCTCCCGCTTTTGATGATGTATAGTCGGGCATTCTCACCCTTTCTCATCAGCTTTTTGCAAATTATGATCTGACATTCACACCTACTTGCAGTCGAACAGCTCTGCTCCCGCTTTTGATTATGTTTGGTTGGATATTCGAACCTTTTCTTAACTTCTTTTTACATATTTTGGTTGGACGTTCACACCTTCTTGTAGCCGAACACTTCCACTCCTGCTTTTGATGATGTATGGTTGGGCATTCACACCTTTTTTTTGCCCATTTTTCAGGAATTATGGGTGGACATTCACACCTTGCAGCTGAACACCTCCTATCCCACTTATCATCATGTGCGGTTTGATTTTCGAAAAGTTTCTTTCATGTTTTCTAGCAATTATTGATGGACATGTAGACCTTCTTGCAGCAGAACACCTCCGCTCCCGCTTTTGATCATACATTGTCAGGCATTCGCACCTTGTCTTACCCACTTTTTACAAACTTTAGTCGAACAGTCACACCTTTTTGCAGCCGAACACCACCTCTCCCGCATTTGATGATGTATGGTCCAGCATTCTTACCTTTTCTAACACATTCTTCAGCAATTATGGTCGGACATTCACACCTACTCAGAGCCGAACACCTCCGCTCCCGCATTTGATGGTGTATAGTCGGGCATTCTCACCCTTTCTCATCAGCTTTTTACAAATTATGATCTGACATTCACACCTGCTTTTGATAATGTATTGTTAGGCATTCGCACCTTTTTTTTTACCCATTTTTCATGAATTATGGGTGGACATTCACACCTTCTTGCAGCCGAACACCTCCTCTACCGCTTATGATCATGTGCGGTTTGATATTCGAAAATTTACTTTCTTGTTTTAAAGCAATTATTGATGGACATTCAAACCTTCTTTTTGATGGTGTATAGTTGGGCTTTCGAGCCTTTTCTTCCCGGTTTTTACAAACCATGGTCGGACTTTCACACCTTCTTGTAGCCGAACACCTCTGCTCCCGCTTTTGATGGTGTATAGTCGGGCATTCGAACCTTTTCTTACCCGCTTTTTACAAACTATGGTGGGACATTCAAACCTTCTTGTATCCGAAAACCTCCGCTCTCTCTTTTGATCATACATTGTCGGACATTCGCACCTTTTCTTACCCGCTTTTTACAAACCATGGTCGGACTTTCACATCTTCTTGTAGCCGAACACATCCGCTCCCGCTATTGATTGTGTACAGTCGGGTATTTTAACCTTTTCTTACCCGCTTTTTACAAACCAT
This sequence comes from Leuresthes tenuis, assembly GCF_036924035.1. NCBI lineage: Eukaryota > Metazoa > Chordata > Actinopteri > Atheriniformes > Atherinopsidae > Leuresthes > Leuresthes tenuis. The sequence goes on from NW_027325371.1 coordinate 24,902,804, forward strand.
TGTTGGACTTTCACACCTTCTTGCAGCCGAACACCACCTCTCCCGCTTTTGATGATGTATGGCCCAGTATTCTTACCTTTTCTAACACATTTTTCAGCAATTATGGTCGGACATTCACACCTACTCACAGCTGGACACCTCCGCTCCCGCTTTTGATCATACAATGTCGGGACATCGCTCCTTGTCTTACCAGCTTTTTACAAACTTTAGTCGAACATTCACACCTTCTTGCAGCTGAACACCTCCGCTCCCGCTTTTGATGATGTATAGTCGGGCTTTCGAGCCTTTTCTTACCCGGTTTTTACAAATTATGGTTGGACATTCAGACCTTGCAGCCGAACACCTCCGCTCTCTCTTTTGATCATACATTGTCGGGCATTCGCACCTTGTCTTACCCGCTTTTTACAAACTATAGTCAGACATTCACACCTTGCAGCTGAACCTCCGCTCCCTGTTTTGATCATGTATGGTCTGGCAATACTACCTTTTCTTCCCCCGTTTGTGAGTAATTATGGCTGGACATTCACACCTACTTGCAGTCGAACAGCTCTGCTCCCGCTTTTGATTATGTTTGGTTGGATATTCGAACCTTTTCTTAACTGCTTTTTACAAACCATGGTCGTACTTTCACACCGTCTTGTAGCCGAACAACTCCGCTCTCGCTATTGATTTTGTACAGTCGGGTATTTTAACCTTTTCTTACCCGCTTTTTACCAACTATGGTCGGACATTCACACCGTCTTACAGCGGAACACCTCCGCTCCCGCTTTTTATGGTGTATAGTCGGGCATTTGAACCTTTTCTTACCTGCTATTTACAAACTATGGTAGGACATTCAAACTTTCGTGTATCCGAAAACCTCCGCTCTCTCTTTTGATCATACATTGTCGGACATTCGCACCTTTTCTTACCGGCTTTTTACAAACCATGGTCGGACTGTCACACCTTCTTGTAGCCGAACACATCCGCTCCCGCTATTGATTGTGTACAGTCGGGTATATTAACCTTTTCTTACCCGCTTTTTACCAAGTATGGTTGGACATTCACACCTTCGTACAGCGGAACACCTCCGCTCCCTCTTTTGATGGTGTATGTTCGGGCATTCAAACCTTTTCTTACCCGCTTTTTCCAAACTATGGTCGGCTATTCACAGCTTCCTCTCCATCCACCATACTTGTATGGTGGGATATTCACACCCACTTGCATCCGAAGACCTCCGCCCCAAATTTTGTTGATATTTAGTCGGACATTCGCACCTTACCCGCTTTTGGCAAACTATGGCCTTCTTGCAGCCAAACAACTCTGATCTTGCTTTTGATGATGTAAGGTTGGGCATTCAGACCTTGCTTCACCTGCTTTTCACCAAATATAGTCGGACATTCACACCTTCTTGCAGCCGAACACTTCCGCTCCACCTTTTAGTGTTCTATCACACCTTTTTTTTCACCGCATTTTATACATTATGGTTGGAAATTTTCAACCACTCTCATCCGAAGACCTCTCCTCCCGCTTTTGTTAATATATTTGAACTTTAGTTTGACATTCAAACCTTCTTGCAGCTGAACCACCTCCGCTCCCTGTTTTGATCATATATGGTCTGGCTACTACCTTTTCTTACCCGTTTGTGAGTAATTATGGCTGGACATTCACACCTACTTGCAGTCGAACACAACCTCTCTCGCTTTTGATGATGTATGGACCGGCATTTTTACCTTTTCTAACACATTTTTCAGCAATTATGGTCGGAGATTCACACCTACTCACAGCCGAACAACTCCGCTCCCGCTTTTGATGATGTATAGTCGGGCATTCTCACCCTTTCTCATCAGCTTTTTGCAAATTATGATCTGACATTCACACCTACTTGCAGTCGAACAGCTCTGCTCCCGCTTTTGATTATGTTTGGTTGGATATTCGAACCTTTTCTTAACTTCTTTTTACATATTTTGGTTGGACGTTCACACCTTCTTGTAGCCGAACACTTCCACTCCTGCTTTTGATGATGTATGGTTGGGCATTCACACCTTTTTTTTGCCCATTTTTCAGGAATTATGGGTGGACATTCACACCTTGCAGCTGAACACCTCCTATCCCACTTATGATCATGTGCGGTTTGATTTTCGAAAAGTTTCTTTCATGTTTTCTAGCAATTATTGATGGACATGTAGACCTTCTTGCAGCTGAACACCTCCGCTACCGCTTTTGATCATACATTGTCAGGCATTCGCACCTTGTCTTACCCACTTTTTACAAACTTTAGTCGAACAGTCACACCTTTTTGCAGCCGAACACCACCTCTCCCGCTTTTGATGATGTATGGTCCAGCATTCTTACCTTTTCTAACACATTCTTCAGCAATTATGGTCGGACATTCACACCTACTCAGAGCCGAACACCTCCGCTCCCGCATTTGATGGTGTATAGTCGGGCATTCTCACCCTTTCTCATCAGCTTTTTACAAATTATGATCTGACATTCACACCTGCTTTTGATAATGTATTGTTAGGCATTCGCACCTTTTTTTTTACCCATTTTTCATGAATTATGGGTGGACATTCAAAACATGGCGGCGCCCTGCTCGGCTGCGGCTACTTCGGCTCCGGTTAGCATTGCAAACCTTAGGCTACTTTCAGCAGTTAAGACAGCGATTCCTGTACCTACAACACAGCGTCATGGTGTAGGAACAGTGTACACCCGTAAGACTGCAATTAGTCTCAGGAAATTAGGGCTCCAAGACTTCCTCTGCACGGAGACGCGGACCGCACTCGCTAGCCTCGGACTGCTACGCCGAGCGGACCGAGCGGCCAGCGAAACAGCGGTCCCTCCCACAACTAGTGGCCGCCCATGGAGACGTTGGAGACGGTGCGACAGTAAGCAGAAGCGCGGCTGCCGCGGAGGACTAACAGCTAAGCTAAAAGCTAACCCGTACAGTTCGCCGCTTCCCTCACTGCTGCTCGCCAATGTACGCTCCCTGGAAAATAAAATGGACTACCTCAAGCTGGAACTACATTCAAAGCTTGAAACAAGAAACTGCTGTGCCATTGTCCTCACTGAAACATGGCTCAGTGCATCGGTCCCAGATAGCGCAGTTAGCCTGGACGGGCTAACAACATTTAGAGCCGACAGAAGCAGCGCTCTCACAGGTAAAACTCGAGGGGGGGGCGTTTGCATCTACACGAAGAACAGCTGGTGTAACAACGCTTCCTGGGTCTCCAGTCACTGCTCTGCAGACATTGAACTCCTGACTGTGAGATGCCGACCCTTTTACCTGCCACGTGAGTTCACCAGCGTCACCATTGTTGCTGTTTACATCCCACCCAGCGCCAACACGAAGCAAGCCCTCAGTGTTCTCCACCATAACATCACGGACATGCAAGCCACACAGCCGGAAGGGGTTTTTATTGTTGCTGGCGACTTCAACCAGGCCAACATGAAGACTGTGCTTCCAAACTTTTACCAACACGTGGACTTCGCTACAAGAGGGGCGAACAAGCTGGACCTTGTTTACACCAACGTAAAGAAGGCCTACAGAGCAGCCCCCCGCCCCCACCTGGGCTCCTCAGACCATCTCTCTGTCATGCTAATTCCTGCATACCAGCCCCGGCTCACCAGAGAAAAACCGGCAGTGAAGAAGGTGCGAGTATGGCCTGAGGGAGCGATGTCTGCACTGCAGGACTGTTTTGAGTGCACTGAATGGAGCATCTTCAAGGAGGCTGCAACAGACAACCAGCGCACCAACGTGGAGGAGTATGCTGCATCGGTGTCCGACTACATCAGTTGGTGCATGGAAAAAGAGACAGTAACAAAAACAATAGTCACTCGGGCAAACCAGAAACCCTGGATGACCAAGGAGGTGCGAGCAAAGCTGAGAGAACGAAATGCTGCGTTCAAATCTGGTGATTCTGCGGCTCTCAGGTCTGCTAGGGCTAACCTGAACCGGGCCATCAGAGACGCCAAGCGAGCCCACAGCCGGAAAATCCAAGGTCTCTTCCAAGACTCCAAAGACACGAGGAAACTGTGGCAGGGCATCCAGTCTGTCACAGACTACAAACCCACATCCTCATCCTGCCAGAACGACACCAGCTTCCTCAATGAGCTCAACAACTTCTTCGGAAGATTTGAGGAGCTGAACTCCAACCCTGCGAGGAAAGCGACACCACACCCCGACGAACAGGCGCTCAGACTAGAAGCATCAGCAGTGCGGAAAGTTCTGAGGAAGGTCAACGCGCGGAAAGCGGCAGGTCCCGACAGCATTCCAGGTCGGTTGATCAAAGAATGCTCGGACCAGCTGACCCACGTGCTCACGGACATCTTCAACACGTCCCTGGACCAGGCCGTCGTCCCACGGTGCTTCAAGTCTGCCACTGTCGTTCCGGTCCCGAAGACAACCACCATCACATGCCTTAACGACTTCCGCCCCGTCGCACTCACATCCTCCATCATGAAGTGCTTCGAAAGACTTGTTAAGGACCACATTATCTCCACGCTGCCCCCATCACACGACCCGTTCCAGTTTGCATACCAGTCCAAGCGCAGTGCTGAGGATGCAGTCTCCACTGCTCTCCACCTGAGCCTGGAGCACCTGGAAGAGAAGAACACCCACGTGCGGATGCTGTTCCTGGACTTCAGCTCAGCTTTCAACACGATCATCCCCCAGGACCTGGTAGGCAAACTGGGCCCCTTAGGAATAAACACCCCCCTCTGCAACTGGCTGCTGGACTTCCTCACTGACAGAACCCAGGCTGTCAGAGTGGGGAACAACACCTCCGACGTCATCACCCTGAACACCGGCACCCCCCAGGGCTGTGTCCTGAGCCCCCTGCTGTTCACCCTGATGACCCACGACTGCCGTCCACGCCTCAGGTCCAACCACATCCTGAAGTACGCGGACGACACCACAGTAGTGGGTCTCATCCGGGACAACAACGAGGCGGCATACAGGGAGGAGGTGCGGCATCTGGTGGACTGGTGCAGAGGGAACAACCTGATCCTGAATGTCAACAAGACCAAGGAAATTATCGTTGACTTCAGGAAATCTAGACCCACCCACACACCCCTCCTTATCAACGACTCAGCTGTGGAGGTCGTCAGCAGCACCAAGTTCCTGGGGGTGCACATCACTGACAACCTCAGCTGGTCACCCCACATCTCCTCACTGGTGAAGAAGGGCCAGCAGCGCCTGCACTTCCTGCGTCGGATGAAGAGAGCATCCCTCCCGCCCCCCATCCTTCAGACCTTCTACAGAGGGACCATCGAGAGCCTGCTGACCAGCTACATCTCCATCTGGTCTGGGAGCTGCAGGGCCTCTGACTGGAAGTCTCTACAGAGGGTGGTGAGGACAGGGGAGAAGATCACGGGGGCTCCGCTCCCCTGCATCAAGAACATCGCGGACAGACGCTGCCTATCCCGGGCTCACCAGATCCTCTCCGACCCCACCCACCCCAACCATGGACTGTTTTCCCCCCTGGCGTCCGGCAGAAGGTTCCGCAGCATCTCCTGCAGAACGACCAGACTACTGAACAGTTTCTTCCCCCTGGCCATCAGACTGCTTAACGCCACATAACACTCCTCCACCCCTAAACACACACACAGACACTACAAAAACCACCCCCCATGGACATGGACAATACACGCACCTTAGTTAGTCTAGTTTTGTCTTCAACATGAACCTGGGGACTCCTTGGCACTTACTTTACTCTGACTGTGAAATTCTTTTCTAGTTCTCTTAAGTGCAATTGTTATAGTGCAATATTTAATGTTTCTCTTTGCAATAACTCAGTGCAATTTTTAATGTTTCTTTTGACAATTAGTGCAATATATCAATAACTTAGTGCAATATACATGAATATATATATACTTATTTACCCTGCATATAGTTAGCTCTTAGCTCTTAGTTATAGAAAACATATTTATTGTATAGGAATAAGGTCTAGCTCTGTTACACTGGTAGCCAAGTAACGACATTTCGTTGTCAAGATTCACCTTGTGTTTTTTGTGCAATGACAATAAAGGAAGTCTAAGTCTAAGTCTAAGTCTAAGTCTAAGTCTAAGTCTTCTTGCAGCCGAACACCTCCTCTCCCGCTTATGATCATGTGCGGTTTGATATTCGAAAATTTACTTTCTTGTTTTAAAGCAATTATTGATGGACATTCAAACCTTCTTTTTGATGGTGTATAGTCGGGCTTTCGAGCCTTTTCTTCCCGGTTTTTACAAACCATGGTCGGACTTTCACACCTTCTTGTAGCCGAACAACTCCGCACCCGCTATTGATTGTGTACAGTCGGGTATTTTAACCTTTTCTTACCCGCTTTTTACCAACTATGGTCGGACATTCACACCGTCTTACAGCGGAACACCTCTATTCCCGCTTTTGATGGTGTATAGTCGGGCATTCGAACCTTTTCTTACCCGCTTTTTACAAACTATGGTGGGACATTCAAACCTTCTTGTATCCGAAAACCTCCGCTCTCTCTTTTGATCATACATTGTCGGACATTCGCACCTTTTCTTACCCGCTTTTTACAAACCATGGTCGGACTTTCACATCTTCTTGTAGCCGAACACATCCGCTCCCGCTATTGATTGTGTACAGTCGGGTATTTTAACCTTTTCTTACCCGCTTTTTACCAAGTATGGTCGGACATTCACACCTTCGTACAGCGGAACACCCACTTGCATCCGAAGACCTCCGCCCCAAATTTTGTTGATATTAAGTCGGACATTCGCACCTTACCCGCTTTTGGAAAACTATGGCCTTCTTGCAGCCAAACACCTCTGATCTCGCTTTTGATGATATAAGGTTGGGCATTCAGACCTTGCTTCACCTGCTTTTCACCAAATATAGTCGGACATTCACACCTTCTTGCAGCCGAACACTTCCGCTTTTAGTGTTCTATGAGGCATTCACATATTTTTTTTCACCGTATTTTATAGATTATGGTTGGAAATTCTCACCCACTCTCATCCGAAGACCTCTCCTCCCGCTTTTGTTAATATATAGTCGGGCATTCGAACCTTTTCTTACCCGCTTTTTACAAATTATAGTCGAACATTCACACCTACTTGCAGCTGAATACTTCCGCTCCACCTTGTAGGTATGTATGGTTGGCATTTGCACCTCTTTTTATACTGATTGCTGAAGATTAAGTTGTACTTTCTCAAACTACAACTTTTTTTTATTTGTTGAAACTTGATTTGAAGTGGATAAATAAGGAGGACAAACAGTTTTAAGTCAGGCTGATAGAAGGAATTAATTTTATAGCAAAATCTGTACTTCATCATATGTCGAGAGATGCTTATTGCTGAAGAAGTTCTTTCTCATTCTACAAAGTACAACGTTGTTTATCGTTGAAACTTGATTAGACATGAATAAATATGAAGGACAAAGCAGTCTTAACTTGGTTTGAGTTAATGAATTCGTTTTATAGGAGAATCCGAATTCATGCATAACTTATAAAATTGAGCTTATTTTCGGATTCCTGAAGAATGATTCTGGTTCTTTCTAATAATACAAAGTTTGTTGTTTATTGTTGAAACTTCATCAGAAGTGAAGAAATAAATGAATGCCTATCAACAAATTGACCTTCTGTTGACCTTCGGGGAGGTGAGTATCTTCACTAGACTCACCTGTCTGCTCTTCCTCCTCATTTAGCGTAGCTCCACCCTCTGCCTGTGAATTCTCACAGACTTCAACACTGAGTGGTGAGGCCTCTACAGGCCCCTCCCCTTTTTGCTCCTCACTTCCAATCCAAGCTTTTGGCGGGAAGTTTGAATTTATTGGGTCAACCTCTTCACTTTGTTCACCAACTGCCACCTTTGGTCCTTCTCTTTGTTGGCTTGACTGTGGCTTTACCGTCTTTAATTTGTTGGCAAAAGATTTAGGGCAATCTCTGAAGAGGTGATTTAATTCTCCACAGAGATTACATTTCCTGCCATTTGGACACTCTCCAAAAGTTTGCCCAATTTCTCTGCTCTTCCCACATAACACCTTGGTACAAGCCTCAACCAGGTGCCCATGCTCACCACACTTGCGGCAGAACTTGGGCTGCCCCTGGTAGTGGATGTAACCTCGGTTTTCAAGGTGGCCAGAGTGTCGCCCACCCGCTGCACTGAGCACTCTTCAGCCCTTTTAAATGGTATAACTTTGCACTCCCGCACGCTCCAGCAAGCACCATTCAAGCAACAACTTTGCACTCCAGCTTCGAACATCGGCACAGTCGCAACAAGTAAGGCGACTCTACTCAGAGAAGTCACTCTGCACAGTAACAAGATTTCTTTTGCACAGACAGAAAGGGCTTCACCCGCAAAGGTAAAGCCTGCCAAAAATAGAAACAACTCATTAGTGCTGCTCTCCACAGAAATCTTTAGTAAAAGGCGAAAGACTTGTACGTTATGAAGAGAAACCAGAGTACGATTATCCGTCACTGCGGGAGCAGGGCATCAGGCTTGTTGGCATAGCCACCTTCCCCATGGTGAGCTTTGCTTGGTTGAGACGCTTGCTCCCCCCCCCCCTTGCTCCTCGGCTGACCAAGTAGGAACAATCGGGCCCTATTCGATGGCTGCCTTGTCTTTTACTCTGTGCAAAAGACAAGGCAGCAACAAAAACACCACGAGAATCCCGTATTGAGGCTTTGTTCTGACCGCTCATTCGGGGTCGCATTTCTTTCAAGCAATTCTCCTGGTTAGCCCACACTCGGCTCGCTCCCATAGCCGTGTTAAAGTCTACTTCGCATTCACTCTCTTTTCCCATCAGACTCTTGGGATTTTATCTATAAAATGAATTCCTTCACTCAAACTATGTGAAAACTGCTTTGTCCTTAATATTTACCATGTCTAGAAAGATTTAAACAAAAAAAACAACGTTGTACTTTGCAGTAAAAGAAAGAGCAAATCTAAAGTTTCAGGAATCCGAGAATAAGCTTACTTTCATGAGTTCTTCACGATTTCGGATTTTGCTATAAAATGAATTCCTTCACTCAAACTAAATTAAAACTGCTAAACCGCTAATCTGTTATATGTAAGGCAGATGTCAAATTCACCGAAATAGGATCAAAGGGTATTCGGCCAATCGAGCTGTAGCAACTTCGGTAAAAGAGTATAAGTTGAAGAGTTTGTGAATAAAGGTGTGCGCACACATAGTGTGCTGTACGAAAATAGGCAGGGAGCAATGCCGGCTGGGGTATATGTTCTTGTATGTTGTCTGACTGTTTGATTTGAATGTGTTGTGTAAGTGTCCTGTTGAATGTTACATGTTTGGGCTTTGACACGCTTCACTGTGGTTGTTAACTGTGTGGTGTGTCCTGAAATGTTATATGTTTGGGCTGTGTGACATGCTTAATGCTTGTCAGTAGCTACCCACTTATTCATATACTATCAAAGTATGTCCGGACTTCTTATGTTGTCAGTTCCCATCAAAAGCGGAAGCGGAGGTCTTCGGATGCAAGTGGGTGTGAATATCCCACCATACAAGTATGGTGGAGAGGAAGCTGTGAATGGCCGACCATAGTAAAAGGCGGGTGAGAGAAGGTGCGAATGCCTAACCATACATCATCAAAAGAGGGAGCGGAGGTGTTCCGCTGTAAGACGGTGTGAATGTCCGACCATAGATGGTAAAAAGCGGGTAAGAAAAGGTTAAATTACCCAACTGTACACAATCAAAAGAGGGAGCGGAGTTGTTCAGCTAAGAGAAGGTGTGAAAGTCCGAACTTGGTTTGTAAAAAGCGGGTAAGAAAAGGTTCGTATGCCCGAATATACACCATCAAAAGCGGAAGCGGAGGTGTTCGGCTGCAAGATATTGTGAACGTCCGACCAAAGTTTGTAAAAAGCAGTTAAGAAAAGGTTCGAATATCTAACCAAACATAATCAAAAGCGGGAGCAGAGCTGTTCGACTGCAAGTAGGTGTGAATGTCAGATCATAATTTTCAAAAAGCTGATGAGAAAGGGTGAGAATGCCCGACTATACATCATCAAATGCGGGAGCGGAGTTGTTCGGCTGCGAGTAGGTGTGAATCTCCGACCATAATTGCTGAAAAATGTGTTAGAATAGGTAAAAATGCCGGTCCATACATCATCAAAAGCGAGAGAGGTTGTGTTCGGCTGCAAGTAGGTGTGAATGTCCAGCCATAATTACTCACAAACGGGTAAGAAAAGGTAGTATTGCCAGACCATATATGATCAAAACAGGGAGCAGAGGTGGTTCAGCTGCAAGAAGGTTTGAATGTCCGACTAAAGTTTGTAAAAAGCGGGTAAGACAAGGTGTGAATTCCCGACAATGTATGATCAAAAGAGGAGTGGAGGTTTTCGGCTGCAAGAAGGTCTGAATGTCCACCCATAATTACTGAAAAATGGGTAAGAAAAGGTGCGAAAGCCCAACCGCACATGATCATAAGTGGATGAGAAGGTGTTCGACTGCAAGTAGGTGTGAATGTAAGATCATAATTTGTAAAAAGCGGGTAAGAAAAGGTAAGAATGCCCAACCATAAATTATCAAAAGCGGCAGCAGAGTTTCGACTGGTATTTATCAATGTCTAGATAGATTTCAACAAAAAACAACGTTGTACTTTGCAGTAAAAGAAAGTGCAAATCAAAAGTTTTAGGAATCCGAGAATAAGCTTATTTTCATGAGTTCTGCACGATTTCGGATTTTATGTATAAAATGAATTCCTTCACGCAAACTAAGTTAACACTGCTTTGTCATTCATATGTACCCATTTCTACATATATTTCAAGCATAAACTTCCTCATACTACCCTGAATGAGAAAGAGCAACACTTGTGATTAAGCCATACGCCCCTTTTGAGGAGTTCTGCATGGTTTGGGATTTTATCTATAAAATTAATTCCTTCACTCAAACTATGTTAAAACGGCTTTTACCTTCATATTTATCAATGTCTAGATAGATTTCAACAAAAAAACAACGTTGTACTTTGCAATAAAAGAAAGAGCAAATCAAAAGTTTTAGGAATCCGAGAATAAGCTTATTTTCATGAGTTCTGCACGATTTCGGATTTTATGTATAAAATGAATTCATTCACTCAAACCAAGTTAAAACTGCTTTTTCCTTCATATTTATCAATGTCTAGATCGACTTCAACAAAGAACAACATTGTATTTTGCAGTAGAAGAAAGAGCAAAACTGAAGGATCAGGAATCCGAGAATAAGCTTATTTTCTTATGGGCAAGTGGGAACTGCTTTGTCCTTCGTATTTATCAATGTGTGGATGGATTTCAACTTCTTCTACTGCAAAGTCCAATGTTTTTCTTTGTTGAAGTCGATCTAGACATTGATGAATATGGAAGGACAAAGCAGTTTTAACTTGGTTTGAGTGAAGTAATGCATTTTATAAGCAAAATCCCAAATCATGCAAAACTCACGAAAAGCTTTTTCTCGCTTTTCACTGCTTTTTACAAACTTTGGTCGGACGTTCACACCTTCTTGCATCTGAACACCTCCGCTTCCGCTTTTGATGATGTATATTCGGGCATTCGAACCTTTTATTACCCGCTTTTTACAAACCATTGTTGGACTTTCACACCTTCTTGCAGCCGAACACCACCTCTCCCGCTTTTGATGATGTATGGTCCAGTATTCTTACCTTTTCTAACACATTTTTCAGCAATTATGGTCGGACATTCACACCTACTCACAGCTGGACACCTCCGCTCCCGCTTTTGATCATACAATGTCGGGACATCGCTCCTTGTCTTACCAGCTTTTTACAAACTTTAGTCGAACATTCACACCTTCTTGCAGCTGAACACCTCCGCTCCCGCTTTTGATGATGTATAGTCGGGCTTTCGAGCCTTTTCTTACCCGGTTTTTACAAATTATGGTTGGACATTCAGACCTTGCAGCCGAACACCTCCGCTCTCTCTTTTGATCATACATTGTCGGGCATTCGCACCTTGTCTTACCCGCTTTTTACAAACTATAGTCAGACATTCACACCTTGCAGCTGAACCTCCGCTCCCTGTTTTGATCATGTATGGTCTGGCAATACTACCTTTTCTTCCCCCGTTTGTGAGTAATTATGGCTGGACATTCACACCTACTTGCAGTCGAACAGCTCTGCTCCCGCTTTTGATTATGTTTGGTTGGATATTCGAACCTTTTCTTAACTGCTTTTTACAAACCATGGTCGTACTTTCACACCTTCTTGTAGCCGAACAACTCCGCTCCCGCTATTGATTTTGTACAGTCGGGTATTTTAACCTTTTCTTACCCGCTTTTTACCAACTATGGTCGGACATTCACACCGTCTTACAGCGGAACACCTCCGCTCCCGCTTTTTATGGTGTATAGTCGGGCATTTGAACCTTTTCTTACCCGCTATTTACAAACTATGGTAGGACATTCAAACTTTCGTGTATCCGAAAACCTCCGCTCTCTCTTTTGATCATACATTGTCGGACATTCGCACCTTTTCTTACCAGCTTTTTACAAACCATGGTCGGACTGTCACACCTTCTTGTAGCCGAACACATCCGCTCCCGCTATTGATTGTGTACAGTCGGGTATATTAACCTTTTCTTACCCGCTTTTTACCAAGTATGGTTGGACATTCACACCTTCGTACAGCGGAACACCTCCGCTCCCTCTTTTGATGGTGTATGTTCGGGCATTCAAACCTTTTCTTACCCGCTTTTTCCAAACTATGGTCGGCTATTCACAGCTTCCTCTCCACCCACCATACTTGTATGGTGGGATATTCACACCCACTTGCATCCGAAGACCTCTGCCCCAAATTTTGTTGATATTTAGTCGGACATTCGCACCTTACCCGCTTTTGGCAAACTATGGCCTTCTTGCAGCCAAACAACTCTGATCTTGCTTTTGATGATGTAAGGTTGGGCATTCAGACCTTGCTTCACCTGCTTTTCACCAAATATAGTCGGACATTCACACCTTCTTGCAGCCGAACACTTCCGCTCCACCTTTTAGTGTTCTATCACACCTTTTTTTTCACCGCATTTTATACATTATGGTTGGAAATTTTCAACCACTCTCATCCGAAGACCTCTCCTCCCGCTTTTGTTAATATATTTGAACTTTAGTTTGACATTCAAACCTTCTTGCAGTTGAACCACCTCCGCTCCCTGTTTTGATCATATATGGTCTGGCTACTACCTTTTCTTACCCGTTTGTGAGTAATTATGGCTGGACATTCACACCTACTTGCAGTCGAACACAACCTCTCTCGCTTTTGATGATGTATGGACCGGCATTTTTACCTTTTCTAACACATTTTTCAGCAATTATGGTCGGAGATTCACACCTACTCACAGCCGAACAACTCCGCTCCCGCATTTGATGATGTATAGTCGGGCATTCTCACCCTTTCTCATCAGCTTTTTGCAAATTATGATCTGACATTCACACCTACTTGCAGTCGAACAGCTCTGCTCCCGCTTTTGATTATGTTTGGTTGGATATTCGAACCTTTTCTTAACTTCTTTTTACATATTTTGGTTGGACGTTCACACCTTCTTGTAGCCGAACACTTCCACTCCTGCTTTTGATGATGTATGGTTGGGCATTCACACCTTTTTTTTGCCCATTTTTCAGGAATTATGGGTGGACATTCACACCTTGCAGCTGAACACCTCCTATCCCACTTATGATCATGTGCGGTTTGATTTTCGAAAAGTTTCTTTCATGTTTTCTAGCAATTATTGATGGACATGTAGACCTTCTTGCAGCTGAACACATCCGCTCCCGCTTTTGATCATACATTGTCAGGCATTCGCACCTTGTCTTACCCACTTTTTACAAACTTTAGTCGAACAGTCACACCTTTTTGCAGCCGAACACCACCTCTCCCGCTTTTGATGATGTATGGTCCAGCATTCTTACCTTTTCTAACACATTCTTCAGCAATTATGGTCGGACATTCACACCTACTCAGAGCCGAACACCTCCGCTCCCGCATTTGATGGTGTATAGTCGGGCATTCTCACCCTTTCTCATCAGCTTTTTACAAATTATGATCTGACATTCACACCTGCTTTTGATAATGTATTGTTAGGCATTCGCACCTTTTTTTTTACCCATTTTTCATGAATTATGGGTGGACATTCACACCTTCTTGCAGCCGAACACCTCCTCTACTGCTTATGATCATGTGCGGTTTGATATTCGAAAATTTACTTTCTTGTTTTAAAGCAATTATTGATGGACATTCAAACCTTCTTTTTGATGGTGTATAGTCGGGCTTTCGAGCCTTTTCTTCCCGGTTTTTACAAACCATGGTCGGACTTTCACACCTTCTTGTAGCCGTACAACTCCGCTCCCGCTATTGATTGTGTACAGTCGGGTATTTTAACCTTTTCTTACCCGCTTTTTACCAACTATGGTCGGACATTCACACCGTCTTACAGCGGAACACCTCTGCTCCCGCTTTTGATGGTGTATAGTCGGGCATTCGAACCTTTTCTTACCCGCTTTTTACAAACTATGGTGGGACATTCAAACCTTCTTGTATCCGAAAACCTCCGCTCTCTCTTTTGATCATACATTGTCGGACATTCGCACCTTTTCATACCCGCTTTTTACAAACCATGGTCGGACTTTCACATCTTCTTGTAGCCGAACACATCCGCTCCCGCTATTGATTGTGTACAGTCGGGTATTTTAACCTTTTCTTACCCGCTTTTTACAAACCATCGTTGGACTTTCACACCTTCTTGCAGCCGAACACCACCTCTCCCGCTTTTGATGATGTATGGTCCAGTATTCTTACCTTTTCTAACACATTTTTCAGCAATTATGGTCGGACATTCACACCTACTCACAGCTGGACACCTCCGCTCCCGCTTTTGATCATACAATGTCGGGACATCGCTCCTTGTCTTACCAGCTTTTTACAAACTTTAGTCGAACATTCACACCTTCTTGCAGCTGAACACCTCCGCTCCCGCTTTTGATGATGTATAGTCTGGCTTTCGAGCCTTTTCTTACCCGGTTTTTACAAATTATGGTTGGACATTCAGACCTTGCAGCCGAACACCTCCGCTCTCTCTTTTGATCATACATTGTCGGGCATTCGCACCTTGTCTTACCCGCTTTTTACAAACTATAGTCAGACATTCACACCTTGCAGCTGAACCTCCGCTCCCTGTTTTGATCATGTATGGTCTGGCAATACTACCTTTTCTTCCCCCGTTTGTGAGTAATTATGGCTGGACATTCACACCTACTTGCAGTCGAACAGCTCTGCTCCCGCTTTTGATTATGTTTGGTTGGATATTCGAACCTTTTCTTAACTGCTTTTTACAAACCATGGTCGTACTTTCACACCGTCTTGTAGCCGAACAACTCCGCTCTCGCTATTGATTTTGTACAGTCGGGTATTTTAACCTTTTCTTACCCGCTTTTTACCAACTATGGTCGGACATTCACACCGTCTTACAGCGGAACACCTCCGCTCCCGCTTTTTATGGTGTATAGTCGGGCATTTGAACCTTTTCTTACCCGCTATTTACAAACTATGGTAGGACATTCAAACTTTCGTGTATCCGAAAACCTCCGCTCTCTCTTTTGATCATACATTGTCGGACATTCGCACCTTTTCTTACCAGCTTTTTACAAACCATGGTCGGACTGTCACACCTTCTTGTAGCCGAACACATCCGCTCCCGCTATTGATTGTGTACAGTCGGGTATATTAACCTTTTCTTACCCGCTTTTTACCAAGTATGGTTGGACATTCACACCTTCGTACAGCGGAACACCTCCGCTCCCTCTTTTGATGGTGTATGTTCGGGCATTCAAACCTTTTCTTACCCGCTTTTTCCAAACTATGGTCGGCTATTCACAGCTTCCTCTCCACCCACCATACTTGTATGGTGGGATATTCACACCCACTTGCATCCGAAGACCTCCGCCCCAAATTTTGTTGATATTTAGTCGGACATTCGCACCTTACCCGCTTTTGGCAAACTATGGCCTTCTTGCAGCCAAACAACTCTGATCTTGCTTTTGATGATGTAAGGTTGGGCATTCAGACCTTGCTTCACCTGCTTTTCACCAAATATAGTCGGACATTCACACCTTCTTGCAGCCGAACACTTCCGCTCCACCTTTTAGTGTTCTATCACACCTTTTTTTTCACCGCATTTTATACATTATGGTTGGAAATTTTCAACCACTCTCATCCGAAGACCTCTCCTCCCGCTTTTGTTAATATATTTGAACTTTAGTTTGACATTCAAACCTTCTTGCAGTTGAACCACCTCCGCTCCCTGTTTTGATCATATATGGTCTGGCTACTACCTTTTCTTACCCGTTTGTGAGTAATTATGGCTGGACATTCACACCTACTTGCAGTCGAACACAACCTCTCTCGCTTTTGATGATGTATGGACCGGCATTTTTACCTTTTCTAACACATTTTTCAGCAATTATGGTCGGAGATTCACACCTACTCACAGCCGAACAACTCCGCTCCCGCTTTTGATGATGTATAGTCGGGCATTCTCACCCTTTCTCATCAGCTTTTTGCAAATTATGATCTGACATTCACACCTACTTGCAGTCGAACAGCTCTGCTCCCGCTTTTGATTATGTTTGGTTGGATATTCGAACCTTTTCTTAACTTCTTTTTACATATTTTGGTTGGACGTTCACACCTTCTTGTAGCCGAACACTTCCACTCCTGCTTTTGATGATGTATGGTTGGGCATTCACACCTTTTTTTTGCCCATTTTTCAGGAATTATGGGTGAACATTCACACCTTGCAGCTAAACACCTCCTATCCCACTTATGATCATGAGCGGTTTGATTTTCGAAAAGTTTCTTTCATGTTTTCTAGCAATTATTGATGGACATGTAGACCTTCTTGCAGCTGAACACCTCCGCTCCCGCTTTTGATCATACATTGTCAGGCATTCGCACCTTGTCTTACCCACTTTTTACAAACTTTAGTCGAACAGTCACACCTTTTTGCAGCCGAACACCACCTCTCCCGCTTTTGATGATGTATGGTCCAGCATTCTTACCTTTTCTAACACATTCTTCAGCAATTATGGTCGGACATTCACACCTACTCAGAGCCAAACACCTCCGCTCCCGCATTTGATGGTGTATAGTCGGGCATTCTCACCCTTTCTCATCAGCTTTTTACAAATTATGATCTGACATTCACACCTGCTTTTGATAATGTATTGTTAGGCATTCGCACCTTTTTTTTTACCCATTTTTCATGAATTATGGGTGGACATTCACACCTTCTTGCAGCCGAACACCTCCTCTCCCGCTTATGATCATGTGCGGTTTGATATTCGAAAATTTACTTTCTTGTTTTAAAGCAATTATTGATGGACATTCAAACCTTCTTTTTGATGGTGTATAGTCGGGCTTTCGAGCCTTTTCTTCCCGGTTTTTACAAACCATGGTCGGACTTTCACACCTTCTTGTAGCCGAACAACTCCGCTCCCGCTATTGATTGTGTACAGTCGGGTATTTTAACCTTTTCTTACCCGCTTTTTACCAACTATGGTCGGACATTCACACCGTCTTACAGCGGAACACCTCTGCTCCCGCTTTTGATGGTGTATAGTCGGGCATTCGAACCTTTTCTTACCCGCTTTTTACAAACTATGGTGGGACATTCAAACCTTCTTGTATCCGAAAACCTCCGCTCTCTCTTTTGATCATACATTGTCGGACATTCGCACCTTTTCTTACCCGCTTTTTACAAACCATGGTCGGACTTTCACATCTTCTTGTAGCCGAACACATCCGCTCCCGCTATTGATTGTGTACAGTCGGGTATTTTAACCTTTTCTTACCCGCTTTTTACAAACCATCGTTGGACTTTCACACCTTCTTGCAGCCGAACACCACCTCTCCCGCTTTTGATGATGTATGGTCCAGTATTCTTACCTTTTCTAACACATTTTTCAGCAATTATGGTCGGACATTCACACCTACTCACAGCTGGACACCTCCGCTCCCGCTTTTGATCATACAATGTCGGGACATCGCTCCTTGTCTTACCAGCTTTTTACAAACTTTAGTCGAACATTCACACCTTCTTGCAGCTGAACACCTCCGCTCCCGCTTTTGATGATGTATAGTCTGGCTTTCGAGCCTTTTCTTACCCGGTTTTTACAAATTATGGTTGGACATTCAGACCTTGCAGCCGAACACCTCCGCTCTCTCTTTTGATCATACATTGTCGGGCATTCGCACCTTGTCTTACCCGCTTTTTACAAACTATAGTCAGACATTCACACCTTGCAGCTGAACCTCCGCTCCCTGTTTTGATCATGTATGGTCTGGCAATACTACCTTTTCTTCCCCCGTTTGTGAGTAATTATGGCTGGACATTCACACCTACTTGCAGTCGAACAGCTCTGCTCCCGCTTTTGATTATGTTTGGTTGGATATTCGAACCTTTTCTTAACTGCTTTTTACAAACCATGGTCGTACTTTCACACCGTCTTGTAGCCGAACAACTCCGCTCTCGCTATTGATTTTGTACAGTCGGGTATTTTAACCTTTTCTTACCCGCTTTTTACCAACTATGGTCGGACATTCACACCGTCTTACAGCGGAACACCTCCGCTCCCGCTTTTTATGGTGTATAGTCGGGCATTTGAACCTTTTCTTACCCGCTATTTACAAACTATGGTAGGACATTCAAACTTTCGTGTATCCGAAAACCTCCGCTCTCTCTTTTGATCATACATTGTCGGACATTCGCACCTTTTCTTACCAGCTTTTTACAAACCATGGTCGGACTGTCACACCTTCTTGTAGCCGAACACATCCGCTCCCGCTATTGATTGTGTACAGTCGGGTATATTAACCTTTTCTTACCCGCTTTTTACCAAGTATGGTTGGACATTCACACCTTCGTACAGCGGAACACCTCCGCTCCCTCTTTTGATGGTGTATGTTCGGGCATTCAAACCTTTTCTTACCCGCTTTTTCCAAACTATGGTCGGCTATTCACAGCTTCCTCTCCACCCACCATACTTGTATGGTGGGATATTCACACCCACTTGCATCCGAAGACCTCCGCCCCAAATTTTGTTGATATTTAGTCGGACATTCGCACCTTACCCGCTTTTGGCAAACTATGGCCTTCTTGCAGCCAAACAACTCTGATCTTACTTTTGATGATGTAAGGTTGGGCATTCAGACCTTGCTTCACCTGCTTTTCACCAAATATAGTCGGACATTCACACCTTCTTGCAGCCGAACACTTCCGCTCCACCTTTTAGTGTTCTATCACACCTTTTTTTTCACCGCATTTTATACATTATGGTTGGAAATTTTCAACCACTCTCATCCGAAGACCTCTCCTCCCGCTTTTGTTAATATATTTGAACTTTAGTTTGACATTCAAACCTTCTTGCAGTTGAACCACCTCCGCTCCCTGTTTTGATCATATATGGTCTGGCTACTACCTTTTCTTACCCGTTTGTGAGTAATTATGGCTGGACATTCACACCTACTTGCAGTCGAACACAACCTCTCTCGCTTTTGATGATGTATGGACCGGCATTTTTACCTTTTCTAACACATTTTTCAGCAATTATGGTCGGAGATTCACACCTACTCACAGCCGAACAACTCCGCTCCCGCTTTTGATGATGTATAGTCGGGCATTCTCACCCTTTCTCATCAGCTTTTTGCAAATTATGATCTGACATTCACACCTACTTGCAGTCGAACAGCTCTGCTCCCGCTTTTGATTATGTTTGGTTGGATATTCGAACCTTTTCTTAACTTCTTTTTACATATTTTGGTTGGACGTTCACACCTTCTTGTAGCCGAACACTTCCACTCCTGCTTTTGATGATGTATGGTTGGGCATTCACACCTTTTTTTTGCCCATTTTTCAGGAATTATGGGTGAACATTCACACCTTGCAGCTAAACACCTCCTATCCCACTTATGATCATGAGCGGTTTGATTTTCGAAAAGTTTCTTTCATGTTTTCTAGCAATTATTGATGGACATGTAGACCTTCTTGCAGCTGAACACCTCCGCTCCCGCTTTTGATCATACATTGTCAGGCATTCGCACCTTGTCTTACCCACTTTTTACAAACTTTAGTCGAACAGTCACACCTTTTTGCAGCCGAACACCACCTCTCCCGCTTTTGATGATGTATGGTCCAGCATTCTTACCTTTTCTAACACATTCTTCAGCAATTATGGTCGGACATTCACACCTACTCAGAGCCAAACACCTCCGCTCCCGCATTTGATGGTGTATAGTCGGGCATTCTCACCCTTTCTCATCAGCTTTTTACAAATTATGATCTGACATTCACACCTGCTTTTGATAATGTATTGTTAGGCATTCGCACCTTTTTTTTTACCCATTTTTCATGAATTATGGGTGGACATTCACACCTTCTTGCAGCCGAACACCTCCTCTCCCGCTTATGATCATGTGCGGTTTGATATTCGAAAATTTACTTTCTTGTTTTAAAGCAATTATTGATGGACATTCAAACCTTCTTTTTGATGGTGTATAGTCGGGCTTTCGAGCCTTTTCTTCCCGGTTTTTACAAACCATGGTCGGACTTTCACACCTTCTTGTAGCCGAACAACTCCGCTCCCGCTATTGATTGTGTACAGTCGGGTATTTTAACCTTTTCTTACCCGCTTTTTACCAACTATGGTCGGACATTCACACCGTCTTACAGCGGAACACCTCTGCTCCCGCTTTTGATGGTGTATAGTCGGGCATTCGAACCTTTTCTTACCCGCTTTTTACAAACTATGGTGGGACATTCAAACCTTCTTGTATCCGAAAACCTCCGCTCTCTCTTTTGATCATACATTGTCGGACATTCGCACCTTTTCTTACCCGCTTTTTACAAACCATGGTCGGACTTTCACATCTTCTTGTAGCCGAACACATCCGCTCCCGCTATTGATTGTGTACAGTCGGGTATTTTAACCTTTTCTTACCCGCTTTTTACCAAGTATGGTCGGACATTCACACCTTCGTACAGCGGAACACCTCCGCTCCCTCTTTTGATGGTGTATGTTCGGGCATTCAAACCTTTTCTTACCCGCTTTTTCCAAACTATGGTCGGCTATTTACAGCTTCCTCTCCACCATACTTGTATGGTGGGATATTCACACCCACTTGCATCCGAAGACCTCCGCCCCAAATTTTGTTGATATTTAGTCGGACATTCGCACCTTACCCGCTTTTGGAAAACTATGGCCTTCTTGCAGCCAAACACCTCTGATCTCGCTTTTGATGATATAAGGTTGGGCATTCAGACCTTGCTTCACCTGCTTTTCACCAAATATAGTCGGACATTCACACCTTCTTGCAGCCGAACACTTCCGCTTTTAGTATTCTATGAGGCATTCACATATTTTTTTTCACCGTATTTTATAGATTATGGTTGGAAATTCTCACCCACTCTCATCCGAAGACCTCTCCTCCCGCTTTTGTTAATATATAGTCGGGCATTCGAACCTTTTCTTACCCGCTTTTTACAAATTATAGTCGAACATTCACACCTACTTGCAGCTGAATACTTCCGCTCCACCTTGTAGGTATGTATGGTTGGCATTTGCACCTCTTTTTATACTGATTGCTGAAGATTAAGTTGTACTTTCTCAAACTACAACTTTTTTTTATTTGTTGAAACTTGATTTGAAGTGGATAAATAAGGAGGACAAACAGTTTTAAGTCAGGCTGATAGAAGGAATTAATTTTATAGCAAAATCTGTACTTCGTCATATGTCGAGAGATGCTTATTGCTGAAGAAGTTCTTTCTCATTCTACAAAGTACAACGTTGTTTATCGTTGAAACTTGATTAGACATGAATAAATATGAAGGACAAAGCAGTCTTAACTTGGTTTGAGTTAATGAATTCGTTTTATAGGAGAATCCGAATTCGTGCATAACTCATAAAATAGAGCTTATTTTCGGATTCCTGAAGAATGATTCTGGTTCTTTCTAATAATACAAAGTTTGTTGTTTATTGTTGAAACTTCATCAGAAGTGAAGAAATAAATGAATGCCTATCAACAAATTGACCTTCTGTTGACCTTCGGGGAGGTGAGTATCTTCACTAGACTCACCTGTCTGCTCTTCCTCCTCATTTAGCGTAGCTCCACCCTCTGCCTGTGAATTCTCACAGACTTCAACACTGAGTGGTGAGGCCTCTACAGGCCCCTCCCCTTTTTGCTCCTCACTTCCAATCCAAGCTTTTGGCGGGAAGTTTGAATTTATTGGGTCAACCTCTTCACTTTGTTCACCAACTGCCACCTTTGGTCCTTCTCTTTGTTGGCTTGACTGTGGCTTTACCGTCTTTAATTTGTTGGCAAAAGATTTAGGGCAATCTCTGAAGAGGTGATTTAATTCTCCACAGAGATTACATTTCCTGCCATTTGGACACTCTCCAAAAGTTTGCCCAATTTCTCTGCTCTTCCCACATAACACCTTGGTACAAGCCTCAACCAGGTGCCCATGCTCACCACACTTGCGGCAGAACTTGGGCTGCCCCTGGTAGTGGATGTAACCTCGGTTTTCAAGGTGGCCAGAGTGTCGCCCACCCGCTGCACTGAGCACTCTTCAGCCCTTTTAAATGGTATAACTTTGCACTCCCGCACGCTCCAGCAAGCACCATTCAAGCAACAACTTTGCACTCCAGCTTCGAACATCGGCACAGTCGCAACAAGTAAGGCGACTCTACTCAGAGAAGTCACTCTGCACAGTAACAAGATTTCTTTTGCACAGACAGAAAGGGCTTCACCCGCAAAGGTAAAGCCTGCCAAAAATAGAAACAACTCATTAGTGCTGCTCTCCACAGAAATCTTTAGTAAAAGGCGAAAGACTTGTACGTTATGAAGAGAAACCAGAGTACGATTATCCGTCACTGCGGGAGCAGGGCATCAGGCTTGTTGGCATAGCCACCTTCCCCATGGTGAGCTTTGCTTGGTTGAGACGCTTGCTCCCCCCCCCCTTGCTCCTCGGCTGACCAAGTAGGAACAATCGGGCCCTATTCGATGGCTGCCTTGTCTTTTACTCTGTGCAAAAGACAAGGCAGCAACAAAAACACCACGAGAATCCCGTATTGAGGCTTTGTTCTGACCGCTCATTCGGGGTCGCATTTCTTTCAAGCAATTCTCCTGGTTAGCCCACACTCGGCTCGCTCCCATAGCCGTGTTAAAGTCTACTTCGCATTCACTCTCTTTTCCCATCAGACTCTTAGGATTTTATCTATAAAATGAATTCCTTCACTCAAACTATGTGAAAACTGCTTTGTCCTTAATATTTACCATGTCTAGAAAGATTTAAACAAAAAAAACAACGTTGTACTTTGCAGTAAAAGAAAGAGCAAATCTAAAGTTTCAGGAATCCAAGAATAAGCTTACTTTCATGAGTTCTTCACGATTTCGGATTTTGCTATAAAATGAATTCCTTCACTCAAACTAAATTAAAACTGCTAAACCGCTAATCTGTTATATGTAAGGCAGATGTCAAATTCACCGAAATAGGATCAAAGGGTATTCGGCCAATCGAGCTGTAGCAACTTCGGTAAAAGAGTATAAGTTGAAGAGTTTGTGAATAAAGGTGTGCGCACACATAGTGTGCTGTACGAAAATAGGCAGGGAGCAATGCCGGCTGGGGTATATGTTCTTGTATGTTGTCTGACTGTTTGATTTGAATGTGTTGTGTAAGTGTCCTGTTGAATGTTACATGTTTGGGCTTTGACACGCTTCACTGTGGTTGTTAACTGTGTGGTGTGTCCTGAAATGTTATATGTTTGGGCTGTGTGACATGCTTAATGCTTGTCAGTAGCTACCCACTTATTCATATACTATCAAAGTATGTCCGGACTTCTTATGTTGTAAGTTCCCATCAAAAGCGGAAGCGGAGGTCTTCGGATGCAAGTGGGTGTGAATATCCCACCATACAAGTATGGTGGAGAGGAAGCTGTGAATGGCCGACCATAGTAAAAGGCGGGTGAGAGAAGGTGCGAATGCCTAACCATACATCATCAAAAGAGGGAGCGGAGGTGTTCCGCTGTAAGACGGTGTGAATGTCCGACCATAGATGGTAAAAAGCGGGTAAGAAAAGGTTAAATTACCCGACTGTACACAATCAAAAGAGGGAGCGGAGTTGTTCAGCTAAGAGAAGGTGTGAAAGTCCGACCTTGGTTTGTAAAAAGCGGGTAAGAAAAGGTTCGTATGCCCGAATATACACCATCAAAAGCGGAAGCGGAGGTGTTCGGCTGCAAGATATTGTGAACGTCCGACCAAAGTTTGTAAAAAGCAGTTAAGAAAAGGTTCGAATATCTAACCAAACATAATCAAAAGCGGGAGCAGAGCTGTTCGACTGGAAGTAGGTGTGAATGTCAGATCATAATTTTCAAAAAGCTGATGAGAAAGGGTGAGAATGCCCGACTATACATCATCAAATGCGGGAGCGGAGTTGTTCGGCTGTGAGTAGGTGTGAATCTCCGACCATAATTGCTGAAAAATGTGTTAGAATAGGTAAAAATGCCGGTCCATACATCATCAAAAGCGAGAGAGGTTGTGTTCGGCTGCAAGTAGGTGTGAATGTCCAGCCATAATTACTCACAAACGGGTAAGAAAAGGTAGTATTGCCAGACCATATATGATCAAAACAGGGAGCGGAGGTGGTTCAGCTGCAAGAAGGTTTGAATGTCCGACTAAAGTTCAAATATATTAAAGAAAGCGGGAGGAGAGGTCTTCGGATGAGAGTGGTTGAAAATTTCCAACCATAATGTATAAAATGCGGCGAAAAAAAGGTGTGATAGAACACTAAAAGGTGGAGCGGAAGTGTTCGGCTGCAAGAAGGTGTGAATATCCGACTATATTTGGTGAAAAGCAGGTGAAGCAAGGTCTGAATGCCCAACCTTACATCATCAAAAGCGAGATCAGAGGTGTTTGGCTGCAAGAAGGCCATAGTTTGCCAAAAGCGGGTAAGGTGCGAATGTCCGACTAAATATCAACAAAATTTGGGGCAGAGGTCTTCGGATGCAAGTGGGTGTGAATATCCAACCATACAAGTATGGTGGAGAGGAAGCTGTGAATAGCCGACCATAGTTTCGAAAAAGCGGGTAAGAAAAGGTTTGAATACCCGAACATACACCATCAAAAGAGGGAGCGGAGGTGTTCCGCTGTACGAAGGTGTGAATGTCCGACCATAGTTGGTAAAAAGCGGGTAAGAAAAGGTTAAAATACCCGACTGTACACAATCAATAGAGGGAGCGGAGTTGTTCGGCTACTAAAAGGTGTGAAAGTCCGACCCTGGTTTGTAAAAAGCGGGTAAGAAAAGGTTCGAATGCCCGAACATACACCAACAAAAGAGGGAGCGGAGGTGTTCGGCTGCAAGAAGGTGTGAACGTCCGACCAAAGTTTGTAAAAAAGCAGTTAAGAAAAGGTTCGAATATCTAACCAAACATAATCAAAAGCGGGAGCAGAGCTGTTCGACTGCAAGTAGGTGTGAATGTCAGAGAATAATTTGCAAAAAGCTGATGAGAAAGGGTGAGAAATCCCGACTATACACCATCAAATGCGGTAGCGGAGTTGTTCGGCTGTGAGTAGGTGTGATTCTCCAACCATAATTGCTGAAAAATGTGTTAGAAAAGGTAAGAATGCCGGTCCATACATCATCAAAAGCGGGAGAGGTGGTGTTCGGCTGCAAGTAGGTGTGAATGTCCATTAATAATTGCTTTAAAATATGAAAGAAAATTTTCGAATATCAAACCTTACATGATCATTAGCGGGAGAGGAGGTGTTCAGCTGCAAGAAGATGTGAATATCCACCCATAATTACTGAAAAATGGGTAGGAAAAGATGCGAATGTCCAACCATAAATCATCAAAAGCAGGAGTGGAGTTGTTCAGCTACAAGAAGGTATGAAAGTCCAACCATGGTTTGTAAAAAGCGGGTAAGAGAAGGTTCGAATACCCGAATATATACCATCAAAAGCGGAAGTGGGGGTGTTCGGCTGCAAGAAGGTGTGAACGTCCGACCAAATATTGTAAAAAGCAGTTAAGAAAAGGTTTGAATATCCAACCGAACATAATCAAAAGCGGGAGCAGAGCTGTTCGACTGCAAGTAGGTGTGAATGTCAGATCATAATTGCTGAAAAATGTGATAGAAAAGACTAGAATGCCGGACAATACATCATCAAAAGCGGGAGAGGTGGTTTTTCGGCTGCAAGTAGGTGTGAATGTCCAGCCATAATTACTCACAAACGGGGGAAGAAAAGGTAGTATTTCCAGACCACACATGATCAAAACAGGGAATGGAGGTGGTTCAGCTGCAAGGTGTGAATGTCTGACTAAAGTTTGTAAAAACCGTGTAAGACAAGGGGCGAATGCCCGACAATGTATGATCAAAAGAGGGAGCGGAGGTTTTCGGCTGCAAGGTCTGAATGTCCAACCATAATTTGTAAAAATCGGGGAAGAAAAGGCTCGAAAGCCCGACTATACACCATCAAAAGCGGGAGCAGAGGTGTTCAGGTGCAAGCAGGTCTGAATGTCCAACCAATAATTACTGAAAAATGGGTAAGAAAAGGTGCGAATGCCAAATCATACATCATCAAAAGCAGGAGCGGATGTGTTCGGCTACAAGAAGGTTTGAATGTCCAACCATAGTAAGTAATAGGCGGGTAAGAAAAGGCTCGAATGCCCGACTATATACCATCAAAAGCGGAAGCGGAGGTGTTCGGCTGCAAGACGGTGTGAACGTCCGACCAAAGTTTGTAAAAAGCAGTTAAGAAAATGTTCGAATATCCAACCAAACATAATCAAAAGCGGGAGCAGAGCTGTTCGACTGCAAGTAGGTGTGAATATCAGATCATAATTTGCAAAAAGCTGATGAGAAAGGGTGAGAATGCCCGACTATACACCATCAAATGCGGGAGCGGAGTTGTTCGGCTGTGAGTAGGTGTGAATCTCCGACCATAATTGCTGAAAAATGTGTTAGAAAAGGTAAGAATGCCGGTCCATACATCATCAAAAGCGAGAGAGGTTGTGTTCGGCTGCAAGTAGGTGTGAATGTACATTAATAATTGCTTTAAAACATGAAAGGAAATTTTCGAATATCAAACCTTACATGATCATTAGCGGGAGAGGAGGTGTTCAGCTGCAAGAAGATGTGAATATCCACCCATAATTACTGAAAAATGGGTAGGAAAAGATGCGAATGTCCAACCATAAATCATCAAAAGCAGGAGTGGAGTTGTTCAGCTACAAGAAGGTATGAAAGTCCAACCATGGTTTGTAAAAAGCGGGTAAGAAAAGGTTCGAATACCCGAATATATACCATCAAAAGCGGAAGCGGAGGTGTTCGGCTGCAAGAAGGTGTGAACGTCCGACCAAAGTTTGTAAAAAGCAGTTAAGAAAAGGTTTGAATATCCAACCGAACATAATCAAAAGCGGGAGCAGAGCTGTTCGACTGCAAGTAGGTGTGAATGTCAGATCATAATTGCTGAAAAATGTGATAGAAAAGACTAGAATGCCGGACAATACATCATCAAAAGCGGGAGAGGTGGTTTTTCGGCTGCAAGTCGGTGTGAATGTCCAGCCATAATCACTCACAAACGGGGGAAGAAAAGGTAGTATTTCCAGACCACACATGATCAAAACAGGGAATGGAGGTGGTTCAGCTGCAAGGTGTGAATGTCTGACTAAAGTTTGTAAAAACCGTGTAAGACAAGGGGCGAATGCCCGACAATGTATGATCAAAAGAGGGAGCGGAGGTTTTCGGCTGCAAGGTCTGAATGTCCAACCACAATTTGTAAAAATCGGGGAAGAAAAGGCTCGAAAGCCCGACTATACACCATCAAAAGCGGGAGCAGAGGTGTTCAGGTGCAAGAAGGTCTGAATATCCGACCAAAAATTAATGAAAAATGGGTAAGAAAAGGTGCAAATGCCAAATAATACATCATCAAAAGCAGGAGCGGATGTGTTCGGCTACAAGAAGGTTTGAATGTCCAACCATAGTAAGTAATAGGCGGGTAAGAAAAGGCTCGAATGCCCGACTATATACCATCAAAAGCGGAAGCGGAGGTGTTCGGCTGCAAGACGGTGTGAACGTCCGACCAAAGTTTGTAAAAAGCAGTTAAGAAAATGTTCGAATATCCAACCAAACATAATCAAAAGCGGGAGCAGAGCTGTTCGACTGCAAGTAGGTGTGAATATCAGATCATAATTTGCAAAAAGCTGTTGAGAAAGGGTGAGAATGCCCGACTATACACTATCAAATGTGGGAGCGGAGTTGTTCGGCTGTGAGTAGGTGTGATTCTACAACCATAATTGCTGAAAAATGTGTTAGAAAAGGTAAGAATGCCGGACCATATATCACCAAAAGCGGGAGAGGTTGTGTTCGGCTGCAAATAGGTGTGAATGTCCAGCCATAATTACTCACAAACGGGTAAGAAAGGGTACTATTGCCAGACCATATAAAGTTTGTAAAAAGCGGGTAAGACAAGGTGTGAATTCCCGACAATGTATGATCAAAAGAGGAGTGGAGGTTTTCGGCTGCAAGAAGGTCTGAATGTCCACCCATAATTACTGAAAAATGGGTAAGAAAAGGTGCGAAAGCCCAACCGCACATGATCATAAGTGGATGAGAAGGTGTTCGACTGCAAGTGAATGTAAGATCATAATTTGTAAAAAGCGGGTAAGAAAAGGTAAGAATGCCCAACCATAAATTATCAAAAGCGGCAGCAGAGTTTCGACTGGTATTTATCAATGTCTAGATAGATTTCAACAAAAAACAACGTTGTACTTTGCAGTAAAAGAAAGTGCAAATCAAAAGTTTTAGGAATCCGAGAATAAGCTTATTTTCATGAGTTCTGCACGATTTCGGATTTTATGTATAAAATGAATTCCTTCACGCAAACTAAGTTAACACTGCTTTGTCATTCATATGTACCCATTTCTACATATATTTCAAGCATAAACTTCCTCATACTACCCTGAATGAGAAAGAGCAACACTTGTGATTAAGCCATACGCCCCTTTTGAGGAGTTCTGCATGGTTTGGGATTTTATCTATAAAATTAATTCCTTCACTCAAACTATGTTAAAACGGCTTTTACCTTCATATTTATCAATGTCTCGATAGATTTAAACAAAAAAACAACGTTGTACTTTGCAATAAAAGAAAGAGCAAATCAAAAGTTTTAGGAATCCGAGAATAAGCTTATTTTCATGAGTTCTGCACGATTTCGGATTTTATGTATAAAATGAATTCATTCACTCAAACCAAGTTAAAACTGCTTTTTCCTTCATATTTATTAATGTCTAGATCGACTTCAACAAAGAACAACATTGTATTTTGCAGTAGAAGAAAGAGCAAAACTGAAGGATCAGGAATCCGAGAATAAGCTTCTTTTCATACGTTCTGCATGATTTGGGATTTTATGTATAAAATTAATTCCTTCACTCAAACTAAGTTAACACTGCTTTGTCCTTCATATGTACCCATTTCTACATATATTTCAAGCATAAACTTCCTCATACTACCCTGAATGAGAAAGAGCCACACTTGTGATTAAGCCATACGCCCCTTTTGAGGAGTTCTGCATGATTTGGGATTTTATCTATAAAATCAATTCCTTCACTCAAACTATGTTAAAACGGCTTTTACCTTCATATGTATCAATGTCTCGATAGATTTAAACAAAAAAACAACGTTGTACTTTGCAGTAAAAGAAAGAGCCAATCAAAAGTTTTAGGAATCCGAGAATAAGCTTATTTTCATGAGTTCTGCACGATTTCGGATTTTATGTATAAAATGAATTCATTCACTCAAACCAAGTTAAAACTGCTTTTTCATTCATATTTATCAATGTCTAGATCGACTTCAACAAAGAACAACATTGTATTTTGCAGTAGAAGAAAGAGCAAAACTGAAGGATCAGGAATCCGAGAATAAGCTTATTTTCTTATGGGCAAGTGGGAACTGCTTTGTCCTTCGTATTTATCAATGTGTAGATGGATTTCAACTTCTTCTACTGCAAAGTCCAATGTTTTTCTTTGTTGAAGTCGATCTAGACATTGATGAATATGGAAGGACAAAGCAGTTTTAACTTGGTTTGAGCAAAGCAATTCATTTTATAGCAAAATCCGAAATCGTGCAGAACTCATGAAAGCAGGCTTATACTCGGATTCCTGAAACTTTAGATTTGCTCTTTCTTTTACTGCAAAGTACAACGTTGTTTTTTTGTTTAAATCTTTCTAGATATGGTAAATATGAAGGACAAATCAGTTTTAACATAGTTTGAGTGAAGTAATGCATTTTATAAGCAAAATCCCAAATCATGCAAAACTCACGAAAAGCTTTTTCTCGCTTTTCACTGCTTTTTACAAACTTTGGTCGGACGTTCACACCTT
Source organism: Leuresthes tenuis (assembly GCF_036924035.1). Lineage (NCBI taxonomy): Eukaryota > Metazoa > Chordata > Actinopteri > Atheriniformes > Atherinopsidae > Leuresthes > Leuresthes tenuis. Next base: position 24,933,171 of record NW_027325371.1, read on the forward strand.
CTTGCATCCGAACACCTCCGCTCCCGCTATTGATTGTGTACAGTCGGGTATTTTAACCTTTTCTTACCCGCTTTTTACAAACCATTGTTGGACTTTCACACCTTCTTGCAGCCGAACACCACCTCTCCCGCTTTTGATGATGTATGGCCCAGTATTCTTACCTTTTCTAACACATTTTTCAGCAATTATGGTCGGACATTCACACCTACTCACAGCTGGACACCTCCGCTCCCGCTTTTGATCATACAATGTCGGGACATCGCTCCTTGTCTTACCAGCTTTTTACAAACTTTAGTCGAACATTCACACCTTCTTGCAGCTGAACACCTCCGCTCCCGCTTTTGATGATGTATAGTCGGGCTTTCGAGCCTTTTCTTACCCGGTTTTTACAAATTATGGTTGGACATTCAGACCTTGCAGCCGAACACCTCCGCTCTCTCTTTTGATCATACATTGTCGGGCATTCGCACCTTGTCTTACCCGCTTTTTACAAACTATAGTCAGACATTCACACCTTGCAGCTGAACCTCTGCTCCCTGTTTTGATCATGTATGGTCTGGCAATACTACCTTTTCTTCCCCCGTTTGTGAGTAATTATGGCTGGACATTCACACCTACTTGCAGTCGAACAGCTCTGCTCCCGCTTTTGATTATGTTTGGTTGGATATTCGAACCTTTTCTTAACTGCTTTTTACAAACCATGGTCGTACTTTCACACCTTCTTGTAGCCGAACAACTCCGCTCCCGCTATTGATTTTGTACAGTCGGGTATTTTAACCTTTTCTTACCCGCTTTTTACCAACTATGGTCGGACATTCACACCGTCTTACAGCGGAACACCTCCGCTCCCGCTTTTTATGGTGTATAGTCGGGCATTTGAACCTTTTCTTACCCGCTATTTACAAACTATGGTAGGACATTCAAACTTTCGTGTATCCGAAAACCTCCGCTCTCTCTTTTGATCATACATTGTCGGACATTCGCACCTTTTCTTACCAGCTTTTTACAAACCATGGTCGGACTGTCACACCTTCTTGTAGCCGAACACATCCGCTCCCGCTATTGATTGTGTACAGTCGGGTATATTAACCTTTTCTTACCCGCTTTTTACCAAGTATGGTTGGACATTCACACCTTCGTACAGCGGAACACCTCCGCTCCCTCTTTTGATGGTGTATGTTCGGGCATTCAAACCTTTTCTTACCCGCTTTTTCCAAACTATGGTGGTCTATTCACAGCTTCCTCTCCACCCACCATACTTGTATGGTGGGATATTCACACCCACTTGCATCCGAAGACCTCCGCCCCAAATTTTGTTGATATTTAGTCGGACATTCGCACCTTACCCGCTTTTGGCAAACTATGGCCTTCTTGCAGCCAAACAACTCTGATTTTGCTTTTGATGATGTAAGGTTGGGCATTCTGACCTTGCTTCACCTGCTTTTCACCAAATATAGTCGGACATTCACACCTTCTTGCAGCCGAACAACTCCGCTCCCGCTATTGATTTTGTACAGTCGGGTATTTTAACCTTTTCTTACCCGCTTTTTACCAACTATGGTCGGACATTCACACCGTCTTACAGCGGAACACCACCGCTCCCGCTTTTTATGGTGTATAGTCGGGCATTTGAACCTTTTCTTACCCGCTATTTACAAACTATGGTAGGACATTCAAACTTTCGTGTATCCGAAAACCTCCGCTCTCTCTTTTGATCATACATTGTCGGACATTCGCACCTTTTCTTACCAGCTTTTTACAAACCATGGTCGGACTGTCACACCTTCTTGTAGCCGAACACATCCGCTCCCGCTATTGATTGTGTACAGTCGGGTATATTAACCTTTTCTTACCCGCTTTTTACCAAGTATGGTTGGACATTCACACCTTCGTACAGCGGAACACCTCCGCTCCCTCTTTTGATGGTGTATGTTCGGGCATTCAAACCTTTTCTTACCCGCTTTTTCCAAACTATGGTCGGCTATTCACAGCTTCCTCTCCACCCACCATACTTGTATGGTGGGATATTCACACCCACTTGCATCCGAAGACCTCCGCCCCAAATTTTGTTGATATTTAGTCGGACATTCGCACCTTACCCGCTTTTGGCAAACTATGGCCTTCTTGCAGCCAAACAACTCTGATCTTGCTTTTGATGATGTAAGGTTGGGCATTCAGACCTTGCTTCACCTGCTTTTCACCAAATATAGTCGGACATTCACACCTTCTTGCAGCCGAACACTTCCGCTCCACCTTTTAGTGTTCTATCACACCTTTTTTTTCACCGCATTTTATACATTATGGTTGGAAATTTTCAACCACTCTCATCCGAAGACCTCTCCTCCCGCTTTTGTTAATATATTTGAACTTTAGTTTGACATTCAAACCTTCTTGCAGCTGAACCACCTCCGCTCCCTGTTTTGATCATATATGGTCTGGCTACTACCTTTTCTTACCCGTTTGTGAGTAATTATGGCTGGACATTCACACCTACTTGCAGTCGAACACAACCTCTCTCGCTTTTGATGATGTATGGACTGGCATTTTTACCTTTTCTAACACATTTTTCAGCAATTATGGTCGGAGATTCACACCTACTCACAGCCGAACAACTCCGCTCCCGCATTTGATGATGTATAGTCGGGCATTCTCACCCTTTCTCATCAGCTTTTTGCAAATTATGATCTGACATTCACACCTACTTGCAGTCGAACAGCTCTGCTCCCGCTTTTGATTATGATTGGTTGGATATTCGAACCTTTTCTTAACTTCTTTTTACATATTTTGGTTGGACGTTCACACCTTCTTGTAGCCGAACACTTCCACTCCTGCTTTTGATGATGTATGGTTGGGCATTCACACCTTTTTTTTGCCCATTTTTCAGGAATTATGGGTGGACATTCACACCTTGCAGCTGAACACCTCCTATCCCACTTATGATCATGTGCGGTTTGATTTTCGAAAAGTTTCTTTCATGTTTTCTAGCAATTATTGATGGACATGTAGACCTTCTTGCAGCTGAACGCCTCCGCTCCCGCTTTTGATCATACATTGTCAGGCATTCGCACCTTGTCTTACCCACTTTTTACAAACTTTAGTCGAACAGTCACACCTTTTTGCAGCCGAACACCACCTCTCCCGCTTTTGATGATGTATGGTCCAGCATTCTTACCTTTTCTAACACATTCTTCAGCAATTATGGTCGGACATTCACACCTACTCAGAGCCGAACACCTCCGCTCCCGCATTTGATGGTGTATAGTCGGGCATTCTCACCCTTTCTCATCAGCTTTTTACAAATTATGATCTGACATTCACACCTGCTTTTGATAATGTATTGTTAGGCATTCGCACCTTTTTTTTTACCCATTTTTCATGAATTATGGGTGGACATTCACACCTTCTTGCAGCCGAACACCTCCTCTACCGCTTATGATCATGTGCGGTTTGATATTCGAAAATTTACTTTCTTGTTTTAAAGCAATTATTGATGGACATTCAAACCTTTTTGATGGTGTATAGTCGGGCTTTCAAGCCTTTTCTTCCCGGTTTTTACAAACCATGGTCGGACTTTCACACCTTCTTGTAGCCGTACAACTCCGCTCCCGCTATTGATTGTGTACAGTCGGGTATTTTAACCTTTTCTTACCCGCTTTTTACCAACTATGGTCGGACATTCACACTGTCTTACAGCGGAACACCTCTGCTCCCGCTTTTGATGGTGTATAGTCGGGCATTCGAACCTTTTCTTACCCGCTTTTTACAAACTATGGTGGGACATTCAAACCTTCTTGTATCCGAAAACCTCCGCTCTCTCTTTTGATCATACATTGTCGGACATTCGCACCTTTTCTTACCCGCTTTTTACAAACCATGGTCGGACTTTCACATCTTCTTGTATCCGAACACATCCGCTCCCGCTATTGATTGTGTACAGTCGGGTATTTTAACCTTTTCTTACCCGCTTTTTACAAACCATTGTTGGACTTTCACACCTTCTTGCAGCCGAACACCACCTCTCCCGCTTTTGATGATATATGGTCCAGTATTCTTACCTTTTCTAACACATTTTTCAGCAATTATGGTCGGACATTCACACCTACTCACAGCTGGACACCTCCGCTCCCGCTTTTGATCATACAATGTCGGGACATCGCTCCTTGTCTTACCAGCTTTTTACAAACTTTAGTCGAACATTCACACCTTCTTGCAGCTGAACACCTCCGCTCCCGCTTTTGATGATGTATAGTCGGGCTTTCGAGCCTTTTCTTACCCGGTTTTTACAAATTATGGTTGGACATTCAGACCTTGCAGCCGAACACCTCCGCTCTCTCTTTTGATCATACATTGTCGGGCATTCGCACCTTGTCTTACCCGCTTTTTACAAACTATAGTCAGACATTCACACCTTGCAGCTGAACCTCCGCTCCCTGTTTTGATCATGTATGGTCTGGCAATACTACCTTTTCTTCCCCCGTTTGTGAGTAATTATGGCTGGACATTCACACCTACTTGCAGTCGAACAGCTCTGCTCCCGCTTTTGATTATGTTTGGTTGGATATTCGAACCTTTTCTTAACTGCTTTTTACAAACCATGGTCGTACTTTCACACCGTCTTGTAGCCGAACAACTCCGCTCCCGCTATTGATTTTGTACAGTCGGGTATTTTAACCTTTTCTTACCCGCTTTTTACCAACTATGGTCGGACATTCACACCGTCTTACAGCGGAACACCTCCGCTCCCGCTTTTTATGGTGTATAGTCGGGCATTTGAACCTTTTCTTACCCGCTATTTACAAACTATGGTAGGACATTCAAACTTTCGTGTATCCGAAAACCTCCGCTCTCTCTTTTGATCATACATTGTCGGACATTCGCACCTTTTCTTACCAGCTTTTTACAAACCATGGTCGGACTGTCACACCTTCTTGTAGCCGAACACATCCGCTCCCGCTATTGATTGTGTACAGTCGGGTATATTAACCTTTTCTTACCCGCTTTTTACCAAGTATGGTTGGACATTCACACCTTCGTACAGCGGAACACCTCCGCTCCCTCTTTTGATGGTGTATGTTCGGGCATTCAAACCTTTTCTTACCCGCTTTTTCCAAACTATGGTCGGCTATTCACAGCTTCCTCTCCACCCACCATACTTGTATGGTGGGATATTCACACCCACTTGCATCCGAAGACCTCCGCCCCAAATTTTGTTGATATTTAGTCGGACATTCGCACCTTACCCGCTTTTGGCAAACTATGGCCTTCTTGCAGCCAAACAACTCTGATCTTGCTTTTGATGATGTAAGGTTGGGCATTCAGACCTTGCTTCACCTGCTTTTCACCAAATATAGTCGGACATTCACACCTTCTTGCAGCCGAACACTTCCGCTCCACCTTTTAGTGTTCTATCACACCTTTTTTTTCACCGCATTTTATACATTATGGTTGGAAATTTTCAACCACTCTCATCCGAAGACCTCTCCTCCCGCTTTTGTTAATATATTTGAACTTTAGTTTGACATTCAAACCTTCTTGCAGCTGAACCACCTCCGCTCCCTGTTTTGATCATATATGGTCTGGCTACTACCTTTTCTTACCCGTTTGTGAGTAATTATGGCTGGACATTCACACCTACTTGCAGTCGAACACAACCTCTCTCGCTTTTGATGATGTATGGACCGGCATTTTTACCTTTTCTAACACATTTTTCAGCAATTATGGTCGGAGATTCACACCTACTCACAGCCGAACAACTCCGCTCCCGCATTTGATGATGTATAGTCGGGCATTCTCACCCTTTCTCATCAGCTTTTTGCAAATTATGATCTGACATTCACACCTACTTGCAGTCGAACAGCTCTGCTCCCGCTTTTGATTATGTTTGGTTGGATATTCGAACCTTTTCTTAACTTCTTTTTACATATTTTGGTTGGACGTTCACACCTTCTTGTAGCCGAACACTTCCACTCCTGCTTTTGATGATGTATGGTTGGGCATTCACACCTTTTTTTTGCCCATTTTTCAGGAATTATGGGTGGACATTCACACCTTGCAGCTGAACACCTCCTATCCCACTTATGATCATACATTGTCAGGCATTCGCACCTTGTCTTACCCACTTTTTACAAACTTTAGTCGAACAGTCACACCTTTTTGCAGCCGAACACCACCTCTCCCGCTTTTGATGATGTATGGTCCAGCATTCTTACCTTTTCTAACACATTCTTCAGCAATTATGGTCGGACATTCACACCTACTCAGAGCCGAACACCTCCGCTCCCGCATTTGATGGTGTATAGTCGGGCATTCTCACCCTTTCTCATCAGCTTTTTACAAATTATGATCTGACATTCACACCTGCTTTTGATAATGTATTGTTAGGCATTCGCACCTTTTTTTTTACCCATTTTTCATGAATTATGGGTGGACATTCACACCTTCTTGCAGCCGAACACCTCCTCTCCCGCTTATGATCATGTGCGGTTTGATATTCGAAAATTTACTTTCTTGTTTTAAAGCAATTATTGATGGACATTCAAACCTTCTTTTTGATGGTGTATAGTCGGGCTTTCGAGCCTTTTCTTCCCGGTTTTTACAAACCATGGTCGGACTTTCACACCTTCTTGTAGCCGAACAACTCCGCTCCCGCTATTGATTGTGTACAGTCGGGTATTTTAACCTTTTCTTACCCGCTTTTTACCAACTATGGTCGGACATTCACACCGTCTTACAGCGGAACACCTCTATTCCCGCTTTTGATGGTGTATAGTCGGGCATTCGAACCTTTTCTTACCCGCTTTTTACAAACTATGGTAGGACATTCAAACCTTCTTGTATCCGAAAACCTCCGCTCTCTCTTTTGATCATACATTGTCGGACATTCGCACCTTTTCTTACCCGCTTTTTACAAACCATGGTCGGACTTTCACATCTTCTTGTAGCCGAACACATCCGCTCCCGCTATTGATTGTGTACAGTCGGGTATTTTAACCTTTTCTTACCCGCTTTTTACCAAGTATGGTCGGACATTCACACCTTCGTACAGCGGAACACCTCCGCTCCCTCTTTTGATGGTGTATGTTCGGGCATTCAAACCTTTTCTTACCCGCTTTTTCCAAACTATGGTCGGCTATTTACAGCTTCCTCCCCACCATACTTGTATGGTGGGATATTCACACCCACTTGCATCCGAAGACCTCCGCCCCAAATTTTGTTGATATTTAGTCGGACATTCGCACCTTACCCGCTTTTGGAAAACTATGGCCTTCTTGCAGCCAAACACCTCTGATCTCGCTTTTGATGATATAAGGTTGGGCATTCAGACCTTGCTTCACCTGCTTTTCACCAAATATAGTCGGACATTCACACCTTCTTGCAGCCGAACACTTCCGCTTTTAGTGTTCTATGAGGCATTCACATATTTTTTTTCACCGTATTTTATAGATTATGGTTGGAAATTCTCACCCACTCTCATCCGAAGACCTCTCCTCCCGCTTTTGTTAATATATAGTCGGGCATTCGAACCTTTTCTTACCCGTTTTTACAAATTATAGTCGAACATTCACACCTACTTGCAGCTGAATACTTCCGCTCCACCTTGTAGGTATGTATGGTTGGCATTTGCACCTCTTTTTATACTGATTGCTGAAGATTAAGTTGTACTTTCTCAAACTACAACTTTTTTACAAACTTGATTTGAAGTGGATAAATAAGGAGGACAAACAGTTTTAAGTCAGGCTGATAGAAGGAATTAATTTTATAGCGAAATCTGTATTTCGTCATATGTCAAGAGATGCTTATTGCTGAAGAAGTTCTTTCTCATTCTACAAAGTACAACGTTGTTTATCGTTGAAACTTGATTAGACATGAATAAATATGAAGGACAAAGCAGTCTTAACTTGGTTTGAGTTAATGAATTCATTTTATAGGAGAATCCGAATTCGTGCATAACTCATAAAATAGAGCTTATTTTCGGATTCCTGAAGAATGATTCTGGTTCTTTCTAATAATACAAAGTTTGTTGTTTATTGTTGAAACTTCATCAGAAGTGAAGAAATAAATGAATGCCTATCAACAAATTGACCTTCTGTTGACCTTCGGGGAGGTGAGTATCTTCACTAGACTCACCTGTCTGCTCTTCCTCCTCATTTAGCGTAGCTCCACCCTCTGCCTGTGAATTCTCACAGACTTCAACACTGAGTGGTGAGGCCTCTACAGGCCCCTCCCCTTTTTGCTCCTCACTTCCAATCCAAGCTTTTGGCGGGAAGTTTGAATTTATTGGGTCAACCTCTTCACTTTGTTCACCAACTGCCACCTTTGGTCCTTCTCTTTGTTGGCTTGACTGTGGCTTTACCGTCTTTAATTTGTTGGCAAAAGATTTAGGGCAATCTCTGAAGAGGTGATTTAATTCTCCACAGAGATTACATTTCCTGCCATTTGGACACTCTCCAAAAGTTTGCCCAATTTCTCTGCTCTTCCCACATAACACCTTGGTACAAGCCTCAACCAGGTGCCCATGCTCACCACACTTGCGGCAGAACTTGGGCTGCCCCTGGTAGTGGATGTAACCTCGGTTTTCAAGGTGGCCAGAGTGTCGCCCACCCGCTGCACTGAGCACTCTTCAGCCCTTTTAAATGGTATAACTTTGCACTCCCGCACGCTCCAGCAAGCACCATTCAAGCAACAACTTTGCACTCCAGCTTCGAACATCGGCACAGTCGCAACAAGTAAGGCGACTCTACTCAGAGAAGTCACTCTGCACAGTAACAAGATTTCTTTTGCACAGACAGAAAGGGCTTCACCCGCAAAGGTAAAGCCTGCCAAAAATAGAAACAACTCATTAGTGCTGCTCTCCACAGAAATCTTTAGTAAAAGGCGAAAGACTTGTACGTTATGAAGAGAAACCAGAGTACGATTATCCGTCACTGCGGGAGCAGGGCATCAGGTTTGTTGGCATAGCCACCTTCCCCATGGTGAGCTTTGCTTGGTTGAGACACTTGCTCCCCCCCCCCTTGCTCCTCGGCTGACCAAGTAGGAACAATCGGGCCCTATTCGATGGCTGCCTTATCTTTTACTCTGTGCAAAAGACAAGGCAGCAACAAAAACACCACGAGAATCCCGTATTGAGGCTTTGTTCTGACCGCTCATTCGGGGTCGCATTTCTTTCAAGCAATTCTCCTGGTTAGCCCACACTCGGCTCGCTCCCATAGCCGTGTTAAAGTCTACTTCGCATTCACTCTCTTTTCCCATCAGACTCTTGGGATTTTATCTATAAAATGAATTCCTTCACTCAAACTATGTGAAAACTGCTTTGTCCTTAATATTTACCATGTCTAGAAAGATTTAAACAAAAAAAACAACGTGTACTTTGCAGTAAAAGAAAGAGCAAATCTAAAGTTTCAGGAATCCGAGAATAAGCTTACTTTCATGAGTTCTTCACGATTTCGGATTTTGCTATAAAATGAATTCCTTCACTCAAACTAAATTAAAACTGCTAAACCGCTAATCTGTTATATGTAAGGCAGATGTCAAATTCACCGAAATAGGATCAAAGGGTATTCGGCCAATCGAGCTGTAGCAACTTCGGTAAAAGAGTATAAGTTGAAGAGTTTGTGAATAAAGGTGTGCGCACACATAGTGTGCTGTATGAAAATAGGCAGGGAGCAATGCCGGCTGGGGTATATGTTCTTGTATGTTGTCTGACTGTTTGATTTGAATGTGTTGTGTAAATGTCCTGTTGAATGTTACATGTTTGGGCTTTGACACGCTTCACTGTGGTTGTTAACTGTGTGGTGTGTCCTGAAATGTTTTATGTTTGGGCTGTGTGACATGCTTAATGCTTGTCAGTAGCTACCCACTTATTCATATACTATCAAAGTATGTCCGGACTTCTTATGTTGTCAGTTCCCATCAAAAGCGGAAGCGGAGGTCTTCGGATGCAAGTGGGTGTGAATATCCCACCATACAAGTATGGTGGAGAGGAAGCAGTGAATGGCCGACTATAGTAAAAGGCGGGTGAGAGAAGGTGCGAATGCCTAACCATACATCATCAAAAGAGGGAGCGGAGGTGTTCCGCTGTAAGACGGTGTGAATGTCCGACCATAGATGGTAAAAAGCGGGTAAGAAAAGGTTAAATTACCCGACTGTACACAATCAAAAGAGGGAGCGGAGTTGTTCAGCTAAGAGAAGGTGTGAAAGTCCGACCTTGGTTTGTAAAAAGCGGGTAAGAAAAGGTTCGTATGCCCGAATATACACCATCAAAAGCGGAAGCGGAGGTGTTCGGCTGCAAGATATTGTGAACGTCCGACCAAAGTTTGTAAAAAGCAGTTAAGAAAAGGTTCGAATATCTAACCAAACATAATCAAAAGCGGGAGCAGAGCTGTTCGACTGGAAGTAGGTGTGAATGTCAGATCATAATTTTCAAAAAGCTGATGAGAAAGGGTGAGAATGCCCGACTATACATCATCAAATGCGGGAGCGGAGTTGTTCGGCTGTGAGTAGGTGTGAATCTCCGACCATAATTGCTGAAAAATGTGTTAGAATAGGTAAAAATGCCGGTCCATACATCATCAAAAGCGAGAGAGGTTGTGTTCGGCTGCAAGTAGGTGTGAATGTCCAGCCATAATTACTCACAAACGGGTAAGAAAAGGTAGTATTGCCAGACCATATATGATCAAAACAGGGAGCGGAGGTGGTTCAGCTGCAAGAAGGTTTGAATGTCCGACTAAAGTTCAAATATATTAAAGAAAGCGGGAGGAGAGGTCTTCGGATGAGAGTGGTTGAAAATTTCCAACCATAATGTATAAAATGCGGTGAAAAAAAGGTGTGATAGAACACTAAAAGGTGGAGCGGAAGTGTTCGGCTGCAAGAAGGTGTGAATATCCGACTATATTTGGTGAAAAGCAGGTGAAGCAAGGTCTGAATGCCCAACCTTACATCATCAAAAGCGAGATCAGAGGTGTTTGGCTGCAAGAAGGCCATAGTTTGCCAAAAGCGGGTAAGGTGCGAATGTCCGACTAAATATCAACAAAATTTGGGGCAGAGGTCTTCGGATGCAAGTGGGTGTGAATATCCAACCATACAAGTATGGTGGAGAGGAAGCTGTGAATAGCCGACCATAGTTTGGAAAAAGCGGGTAAGAAAAGGTTTGAATACCCGAACATACACCATCAAAAGAGGGAGCGGAGGTGTTCCGCTGTACGAAGGTGTGAATGTCCGACCATAGTTGGTAAAAAGCGGGTAAGAAAAGGTTAAAATACCCGACTGTACACAATCAATAGCGGGAGCGGAGTTGTTCGGCTACTAAAAGGTGTGAAAGTCCGACCCTGGTTTGTAAAAAGCGGGTAAGAAAAGGTTCGAATGCCCGAACATACACCAACAAAAGAGGGAGCGGAGGTGTTCGGCTGCAAGAAGGTGTGAACGTCCGACCAAAGTTTGTAAAAAAGCAGTTAAGAAAAGGTTCGAATATCTAACCAAACATAATCAAAAGCGGGAGCAGAGCTGTTCGACTGCAAGTAGGTGTGAATGTCAGAGAATAATTTGCAAAAAGCTGATGAGAAAGGGTGAGAAATCCCAACTATACACCATCAAATGCGGTAGCGGAGTTGTTCGGCTGTGAGTAGGTGTGATTCTCCAACCATAATTGCTGAAAAATGTGTTAGAAAAGGTAAGAATGGCGGTCCATACATCATCAAAAGCGGGAGAGGTGGTGTTCGGCTGCAAGTAGGTGTGAATGTCCATTAATAATTGCTTTAAAACATGAAAGAAAATTTTCGAATATCAAACCTTACATGATCATTAGCGGGAGAGGAGGTGTTCAGCTGCAAGAAGATGTGAATATCCACCCATAATTACTGAAAAATGGGTAGGAAAAGATGCGAATGTCCAACCATAAATCATCAAAAGCAGGAGTGGAGTTGTTCAGCTACAAGAAGGTATGAAAGTCCAACCATGGTTTGTAAAAAGCGGGTAAGAGAAGGTTCGAATACCCGAATATATACCATCAAAAACAGAAGTGGGGGTGTTCGGCTGCAAGAAGGTGTGAACGTCCGACCAAATATTGTAAAAAGCAGTTAAGAAAAGGTTTGAATATCCAACCGAACATAATCAAAAGCGGGAGCAGAGCTGTTCGACTGCAAGTAGGTGTGAATGTCAGATCATAATTGCTGAAAAATGTGATAGAAAAGACTAGAATGCCGGACAATACATCATCAAAAGCGGGAGAGGTGGTTTTTCGGCTGCAAGTAGGTGTGAATGTCCAGCCATAATTACTCACAAACGGGGGAAGAAAAGGTAGTATTTCCAGACCACACATGATCAAAACAGGGAATGGAGGTGGTTCAGCTGCAAGGTGTGAATGTCTGACTAAAGTTTGTAAAAACCGTGTAAGACAAGGGGCGAATGCCCGACAATGTATGATCAAAAGAGGGAGCGGAGGTTTTCGGCTGCAAGGTCTGAATGTCCAACCATAATTTGTAAAAATCGGGGAAGAAAAGGCTCGAAAGCCCGACTATACACCATCAAAAGCGGGAGCAGAGGTGTTCAGGTGCAAGCAGGTCTGAATGTCCGACCAATAATTACTGAAAAATGGGTAAGAAAAGGTGCGAATGCCAAATCATACATCATCAAAATTAGGAGCGGATGTGTTCGGCTACAAGAAGGTTTGAATGTCCAACCATAGTAAGTAATAGGTGGGTAAGAAAAGGCTCGAATGCCCGACTATACACCATCAAAAGCGGAAGCGGAGGTGTTCGGCTGCAAGATATTGTGAACGTCCGACCAAAGTTTGTAAAAAGCAGTTAAGAAAAGGTTCGAATATCTAACCAAACATAATCAAAAGCGGGAGCAGAGCTGTTCGACTGCAAGTAGGTGTGAATATCAGATCATAATTTGCAAAAAGCTGATGAGAAAGGGTGAGAATGCCCGACTATACACCATCAAATGCGGGAGCGGAGTTGTTCGGCTTTGAGTAGGTGTGAATCTCCGACCATAATTGCTGAAATATGTGTTAGAAAAGGTAAGAATGCCGGTCCATACATCATCAAAAGCGAGAGAGGTTGTGTTCGGCTGCAAGTAGGTGTGAATGTCCATTAATAATTGCTTTAAAACATTAAAGAAAATATTCGAATATCAAACCTTACATGATCATTAGCGGGAGAGGAGGTGTTCAGCTGCAAGAAGATGTGAATATCCACCCATAATTACTGAAAAATGGGTAGGAAAAGATGCTAATGTCCAACCATAAATCATCAAAAGCAGGATTGGAGTTGTTCAGCTACAAGAAGGTATGAAAGTCCAACCATGGTTTGTAAAAAGCGGGTAAGAAAAGGCTCGAATGCCCGACTATATACCATCAAAAGCGGAAGCGGAGGTGTTCGGCTGCAAGACGGTGTGAACGTCCGACCAAAGTTTGTAAAAAGCAGTTAAGAAAATGTTCGAATATCCAACCAAACATAATCAAAAGCGGGAGCAGAGCTGTTCGACTGCAAGTAGGTGTGAATATCAGATCATAATTTGCAAAAAGCTGTTGAGAAAGGGTGAGAATGCCCGACTATACACTATCAAATGTGGGAGCGGAGTTGTTCGGCTGTGAGTAGGTGTGATTCTACAACCATAATTGCTGAAAAATGTGTTAGAAAAGGTAAGAATGCCGGACCATATATCACCAAAAGCGGGAGAGGTTGTGTTCGGCTGCAAGTAGGTGTGAATGTCCAGCCATAATTACTCACAAACGGGTAAGAAAGGGTACTATTGCCAGACCATATATGATCAAAACAGGGAGCGGAGGTGGTTCAGCTGCAAGAAGGTTTGAATGTCCGACTAAAGTTTGTAAAAAGCGGGTAAGACAAGGTGTGAATTCCCGACAATGTATGATCAAAAGAGGAGTGGAGGTTTTCGGCTGCAAGAAGGTCTGAATGTCCACCCATAATTACTGAAAAATGGGTAAGAAAAGGTGCGAAAGCCCAACCGCACATGATCATAAGTGGATGAGAAGGTGTTCGACTGCAAGTAGGTGTGAATGTAAGATCATAATTTGTAAAAAGCGGGTAAGAAAAGGTAAGAATGCCCAACCATAAATTATCAAAAGCGGCAGCAGAGTTTCGACTGGTATTTATCAATGTCTAGATAGATTTCAACAAAAAACAACGTTGTACTTTGCAGTAAAAGAAAGTGCAAATCAAAAGTTTTAGGAATCCGAGAATAAGCTTATTTTCATGAGTTCTGCACGATTTCGGATTTTATGTATAAAATGAATTCCTTCACGCAAACTAAGTTAACACTGCTTTGTCATTCATATGTACCCATTTCTACATATATTTCAAGCATAAACTTCCTCATACTACCCTGAATGAGAAAGAGCAACACTTGTGATTAAGCCATACGCCCCTTTTGAGGAGTTCTGCATGGTTTGGGATTTTATCTATAAAATTAATTCCTTCACTCAAACTATGTTAAAACGGCTTTTACCTTCATATTTATCAATGTCTCGATAGATTTAAACAAAAAAACAACGTTGTACTTTGCAATAAAAGAAAGAGCAAATCAAAAGTTTTAGGAATCCGAGAATAAGCTTATTTTCATGAGTTCTGCACGATTTCGGATTTTATGTATAAAATGAATTCATTCACTCAAACCAAGTTAAAACTGCTTTTTCCTTCATATTTATTAATGTCTAGATCGACTTCAACAAAGAACAACATTGTATTTTGCAGTAGAAGAAAGAGCAAAACTGAAGGATCAGGAATCCGAGAATAAGCTTCTTTTCATACGTTCTGCATGATTTGGGATTTTATGTATAAAATTAATTCCTTCACTCAAACTAAGTTAACACTGCTTTGTCCTTCATATGTACCCATTTCTACATATATTTCAAGCATAAACTTCCTCATACTACCCTGAATGAGAAAGAGCCACACTTGTGATTAAGCCATACGCCCCTTTTGAGGAGTTCTGCATGATTTGGGATTTTATCTATAAAATCAATTCCTTCACTCAAACTATGTTAAAACGGCTTTTACCTTCATATTTATCAATGTCTCGATAGATTTAAACAAAAAAACAACGTTGTACTTTGCAGTAAAAGAAAGAGCCAATCAAAAGTTTTAGGAATCCGAGAATAAGCTTATTTTCATGAGTTCTGCACGATTTCGGATTTTATGTATAAAATGAATTCATTCACTCAAACCAAGTTAAAACTGCTTTTTCATTCATATTTATCAATGTCTAGATCGACTTCAACAAAGAACAACATTGTATTTCCAGTATTCTTACCTTTTCTAACACATTTTTCAGCAATTATGGTCGGACATTCACACCTACTCACACCTACTCACAGCTGGACACCTCCGCTCCCGCTTTTTACAAAAAAAGGTAGGACATTCAAACTTTCGTGTATCCGAAAACCTCCGCTCTCTCTTTTGATCATACATTGTCGGACATTCGCACCTTTTCTTACCGGCTTTTTACAAACCATGGTCGGACTGTCACACCTTCTTGTAGCCGAACACATCCGCTCCCGCTATTGATTGTGTACAGTCGGGTATATTAACCTTTTCTTACCCGCTTTTTACCAAGTATGGTTGGACATTCACACCTTCGTACAGCGGAACACCTCCGCTCCCTCTTTTGATGGTGTATGTTCGGGCATTGAAACCTTTTCTTACCCGCTTTTTCCAAACTATGGTCGGCTATTCACAGCTTCCTCTCCACCCACCATACTTGTATGGTGGGATATTAACACCCACTTGCATCCGAAGACCTCCGCCCCAAATTTTGTTGATATTTAGTCGGACATTCGCACCTTACCCGCTTTTGGCAAACTATGGCCTTCTTGCAGCCAAACAACTCTGATCTTGCTTTTGATGATGTAAGGTTGGGCATTCAGACCTTGCTTCACCTGCTTTTCACCAAATATAGTCGGACATTCACACCTTCTTGCAGCCGAACACTTCCGCTCCACCTTTTAGTGTTCTATCACACCTTTTTTTTCACCGCATTTTATACATTATGGTTGGAAATTTTCAACCACTCTCATCCGAAGACCTCTCCTCCCGCTTTTGTTAATATATTTGAACTTTAGTTTGACATTCAAACCTTCTTGCAGCTGAACCACCTCCGCTCCCTGTTTTGATCATATATGGTCTGGCTACTACCTTTTCTTACCCGTTTGTGAGTAATTATGGCTGGACATTCACACCTACTTGCAGTCGAACACAACCTCTCTCGCTTTTGATGATGTATGGACCGGCATTTTTACCTTTTCTAACACATTTTTCAGCAATTATGGTCGGAGATTTACACCTACTCACAGCCGAACAACTCCGCTCCCGCTTTTGATGATGTATAGTCGGGCATTCTCACCCTTTCTCATCAGCTTTTTGCAAATTATGATCTGACATTCACACCTACTTGCAGTCGAACAGCTCTGCTCCCGCTTTTGATTATGTTTGGTTGGATATTCGAACCTTTTCTTAACTTCTTTTTACATATTTTGGTTGGACGTTCACACCTTCTTGTAGCCGAACACTTCCACTCCTGCTTTTGATGATGTATGGTTGGGCATTCACACCTTTTTTTTGCCCATTTTTCAGGAATTATGGTTGGACATTCACACCTTGCAGCTGAACACCTCCTATCCCACTTATGATCATGTGCGGTTTGATTTTCGAAAAGTTTCTTTCATGTTTTCTAGCAATTATTGATGGACATGTAGACCTTCTTGCAGCAGAACACCTCCGCTCCCGCTTTTGATCATACATTGTCAGGCATTCGCACCTTGTCTTACCCACTTTTTACAAACTTTAGTCGAACAGTCACACCTTTTTGCAGCCGAACACCACCTCTCCCGCTTTTGATGATGTATGGTCCAGCATTCTTACCTTTTCTAACACATTCTTCAGCAATTATGGTTGGACATTCACACCTACTCAGAGCCGAACACCTCCGCTCCCGCATTTGATGGTGTATAGTCGGGCATTCTCACCCTTTCTCATCAGCTTTTTACAAATTATGATCTGACATTCACACCTGCTTTTGATAATGTATTGTTAGGCATTCGCACCTTTTTTTTTACCCATTTTTCATGAATTATGGGTGGACATTCACACCTTCTTGCAGCCGAACACCTCCTCTCCCGCTTATGATCATGTGCGGTTTGATATTCGAAAATTTACTTTCTTGTTTTAAAGCAATTATTGATGGACATTCAAACCTTCTTTTTGATGGTGTATAGTCGGGCTTTCGAGCCTTTTCTTCCCGGTTTTTACAAACCATGGTCGGACTTTCACACCTTCTTGTAGCCGAACAACTCCGCTCCCGCTATTGAATGTGTACAGTCGGGTATTTTAACCTTTTCTTACCCGCTTTTTACCAACTATGGTCGGACATTCACACCGTCTTACAGCGGAACACCTCTATTCCCGCTTTTGATGGTGTATAGTCGGGCATTCGAACCTTTTCTTACCCGCTTTTTACAAACTATGGTGGGACATTCAAACCTTCTTGTATCCGAAAACCTCCGCTCTCTCTTTTGATCATACATTGTCGGACATTCGCACCTTTTCTTACCCGCTTTTTACAAACCATGGTCGGACTTTCACATCTTCTTGTAGCCGAACACATCCGCTCCCGCTATTGATTGTGTACAGTCGGGTATTTTAACCTTTTCTTACCCGCTTTTTACCAAGTATGGTCGGACATTCACACCTTCGTACAGCGGAACACCTCCGCTTCCCTCTTTTGATGGTGTATGTTCGGGCATTCAAACCTTTTCTTACCCGCTTTTTCCAAACTATGGTCGGCTATTTACAGCTTCCTCTCCACCATACTTGTATGGTGGGATATTCACACCCACTTGCATCCGAAGACCTCCGCCCCAAATTTTGTTGATATTTAGTCGGACATTCGCACCTTACCCGCTTTTGGAAAACTATGGCCTTCTTGCAGCCAAACACCTCTGATCTCGCTTTTGATGATATAAGGTTGGGCATTCAGACCTTGCTTCACCTGCTTTTCACCAAATATAGTCGGACATTCACACCTTCTTGCAGCCGAACACTTCCGCTTTTAGTGTTCTATGAGGCATTCACATATTTTTTTTCACCGTATTTTATAGATTATGGTTGGAAATTCTCACCCACTCTCATCCGAAGACCTCTCCTCCCGCTTTTGTTAATATATAGTCGGGCATTCGAACCTTTTCTTACCCGCTTTTTACAAATTATAGTCGAACATTCACACCTACTTGCAGCTGAATACTTCCGCTCCACCTTGTAGGTATGTATGGTTGGCATTTGCACCTCTTTTTATACTGATTGCTGAAGATTAAGTTGTACTTTCTCAAACTACAACTTTTTTTTATTTGTTGAAACTTGATTTGAAGTGGATAAATAAGGAGGACAAACAGTTTTAAGTCAGGCTGATAGAAGGAATTAATTTTATAGCAAAATCTGTACTTCGTCATATGTCGAGAGATGCTTATTGCTGAAGAAGTTCTTTCTCATTCTACAAAGTATAACGTTGTTTATCGTTGAAACTTGATTAGACATGAATAAATATGAAGGACAAAGCAGTCTTAACTTGGTTTGAGTTAATGAATTCGTTTTATAGGAGAATCCGAATTCATGCATAACTCATAAAATAGAGCTTATTTTCGGATTCCTGAAGAATGATTCTGGTTCTTTCTAATAATACAAAGTTTGTTGTTTATTGTTGAAACTTCATCAGAAGTGAAGAAATAAATGAATGCCTATCAACAAATTGACCTTCTGTTGACCTTCGGGGAGGTGAGTATCTTCACTAGACTCACCTGTCTGCTCTTCCTCCTCATTTAGCGTAGCTCCACCCTCTGCCTGTGAATTCTCACAGACTTCAACACTGAGTGGTGAGGCCTCTACAGGCCCCTCCCCTTTTTGCTCCTCACTTCCAATCCAAGCTTTTGGCGGGAAGTTTGAATTTATTGGGTCAACCTCTTCACTTTGTTCACCAACTGCCACCTTTGGTCCTTCTCTTTGTTGGCTTGACTGTGGCTTTACCGTCTTTAATTTGTTGGCAAAAGATTTAGGGCAATCTCTGAAGAGGTGATTTAATTCTCCACAGAGATTACATTTCCTGCCATTTGGACACTCTCCAAAAGTTTGCCCAATTTCTCTGCTCTTCCCACATAACACCTTGGTACAAGCCTCAACCAGGTGCCCATGCTCACCACACTTGCGGCAGAACTTGGGCTGCCCCTGGTAGTGGATGTAACCTCGGTTTTCAAGGTGGCCAGAGTGTCGCCCACCCGCTGCACTGAGCACTCTTCAGCCCTTTTAAATGGTATAACTTTGCACTCCCGCACGCTCCAGCAAGCACCATTCAAGCAACAACTTTGCACTCCAGCTTCGAACATCGGCACAGTCGCAACAAGTAAGGCGACTCTACTCAGAGAAGTCACTCTGCACAGTAACAAGATTTCTTTTGCACAGACAGAAAGGGCTTCACCCGCAAAGGTAAAGCCTGCCAAAAATAGAAACAACTCATTAGTGCTGCTCTCCACAGAAATCTTTAGTAAAAGGCGAAAGACTTGTACGTTATGAAGAGAAACCAGAGTACGATTATCCGTCACTGCGGGAGCAGGGCATCAGGCTGCTTGTTGGCATAGCCACCTTCCCCATGGTGAGCTTTGCTTGGTTGAGACACTTGCCCCCCCCCCCCCCCCCCCCCCCCCCCTTGCTCCTCGGCTGACCAAGTAGGAACAATCGGGCCCTATTCGATGGCTGCCATGTCTTTTACTCTGTGCAAAAGACAAGGCAGCAACAAAAACACCACGAGAATCCCGTATTGAGGCTTTGTTCTGACCGCTCATTCGGGGTCGCATTTCTTTCAAGCAATTCTCCTGGTTAGCCCACACTCGGCTCGCTCCCATAGCCGTGTTAAAGTCTACTTCGCATTCACTCTCTTTTCCCATCAGACTCTTGGGATTTTATCTATAAAATGAATTCCTTCACTCAAACTATGTGAAAACTGCTTTGTCCTTAATATTTACCATGTCTAGAAAGATTTAAACAAAAAAAACGTGTACTTTGCAGTAAAAGAAAGAGCAAATCTAAAGTTTCAGGAATCCGAGAATAAGCTTACTTTCATGAGTTCTTCACGATTTCGGATTTTGCTATAAAATGAATTCCTTCACTCAAACTAAATTAAAACTGCTAAACCGCTAATCTGTTATATGTAAGGCAGATGTCAAATTCACCGAAATAGGATCAAAGGGTATTCGGCCAATCGAGCTGTAGCAACTTCGGTAAAAGAGTATAAGTTGAAGAGTTTGTGAATAAAGGTGTGCGCACACATAGTGTGCTGTACGAAAATAGGCAGGGAGCAATGCCGGCTGGGGTATATGTTCTTGTATGTTGTCTGACTGTTTGATTTGAATGTGTTGTGTAAGTGTCCTGTTGAATGTTACATGTTTGGGCTTTGACACGCTTCACTGTGGTTGTTAACTGTGTGGTGTGTCCTGAAATGTTATATGTTTGGGCTGTGTGACATGCTTAATGCTTGTCAGTAGCTACCCACTTATTCATATACTATCAAAGTATGTCCGGACTTCTTATGTTGTCAGTTCCCATCAAAAGCGGAAGCGGAGGTCTTCGGATGCAAGTGGGTGTGAATATCCCACCATACAAGTATGGTGGAGAGGAAGCTGTGAATGGCCGACCATAGTAAAAGGCGGGTGAGAGAAGGTGCGAATGCCTAACCATACATCATCAAAAGAGGGAGCGGAGGTGTTCCGCTGTAAGACGGTGTGAATGTCCGACCATAGATGGTAAAAAGCGGGTAAGAAAAGGTTAAATTACCCGACTGTACACAATCAAAAGAGGGAGCGGAGTTGTTCAGCTAAGAGAAGGTGTGAAAGTCCGACCTTGGTTTGTAAAAAGCGGGTAAGAAAAGGTTCGTATGCCCGAATATACACCATCAAAAGCGGAAGCAGAGGTGTTCGGCTGCAAGATATTGTGAACGTCCGACCAAAGTTTGTAAAAAGCAGTTAAGAAAAGGTTCGAATATCTAACCAAACATAATCAAAAGCGGGAGCAGAGCTGTTCGACTGGAAGTAGGTGTGAATGTCAGATCATAATTTTCAAAAAGCTGATGAGAAAGGGTGAGAATGCCCGACTATACATCATCAAATGCGGGAGCGGAGTTGTTCGGCTGTGAGTAGGTGTGAATCTCCGACCATAATTGCTGAAAAATGTGTTAGAATAGGTAAAAATGCCGGTCCATACATCATCAAAAACGAGAGAGGTTGTGTTCGGCTGCAAGTAGGTGTGAATGTCCAGCCATAATTACTCACAAACGGGTAAGAAAAGGTAGTATTGCCAGACCATATATGATCAAAACAGGGAGCGGAGGTGGTTCAGCTGCAAGAAGGTTTGAATGTCCGACTAAAGTTCAAATATATTAAAGAAAGCGGGAGGAGAGGTCTTCGGATGAGAGTGGTTGAAAATTTCCAACCATAATGTATAAAATGCGGTGAAAAAAAGGTGTGATAGAACACTAAAAGGTGGAGCGGAAGTGTTCGGCTGCAAGAAGGTGTGAATATCCGACTATATTTGGTGAAAAGCAGGTGAAGCAAGGTCTGAATGCCCAACCTTACATCATCAAAAGCGAGATCAGAGGTGTTTGGCTGCAAGAAGGCCATAGTTTGCCAAAAGCGGGTAAGGTGCGAATGTCCGACTAAATATCAACAAAATTTGGGGCAGAGGTCTTCGGATGCAAGTGGGTGTGAATATCCAACCATACAAGTATGGTGGAGAGGAAGCTGTGAATAGCCGACCATAGTTTGGAAAAAGCGGGTAAGAAAAGGTTTGAATACCCGAACATACACCATCAAAAGAGGGAGCGGAGGTGTTCCGCTGTACGAAGGTGTGAATGTCCGACCATAGTTGGTAAAAAGCGGGTAAGAAAAGGTTAAAATACCCGACTGTACACAATCAATAGCGGGAGCGGAGTTGTTCGGCTACTAAAAGGTGTGAAAGTCCGACCCTGGTTTGTAAAAAGCGGGTAAGAAAAGGTTCGAATGCCCGAACATACACCAACAAAAGAGGGAGCGGAGGTGTTCGGCTGCAAGAAGGTGTGAACGTCCGACCAAAGTTTGTAAAAAAGCAGTTAAGAAAAGGTTCGAATATCTAAGCAAACATAATCAAAAGCGGGAGCAGAGCTGTTCGACTGCAAGTAGGTGTGAATGTCAGAGAATAATTTGCAAAAAGCTGATGAGAAAGGGTGAGAAATCCCGACTATACACCATCAAATGCGGTAGCGGAGTTTTTCGGCTGTGAGTAGGTGTGATTCTCCAACCATAATTGCTGAAAAATGTGTTAGAAAAGGTAAGAATGCCGGTCCATACATCATCAAAAGCGGGAGAGGTGGTGTTCGGCTGCAAGTAGGTGTGAATGTCCATTAATAATTGCTTTAAAACATGAAAGAAAATTTTCGAATATCAAACCTTACATGATCATTAGCGGGAGAGGAGGTGTTCAGCTGCAAGAAGATGTGAATATCCACCCATAATTACTGAAAAATGGGTAGGAAAAGATGCGAATGTCCAACCATAAATCATCAAAAGCAGGAGTGGAGTTGTTCAGCTACAAGAAGGTATGAAAGTCCAACCATGGTTTGTAAAAAGCGGGTAAGAGAAGGTTCGAATACCCGAATATATACCATCAAAAGCGGAAGTGGGGGTGTTCGGCTGCAAGAAGGTGTGAACGTCCGACCAAATATTGTAAAAAGCAGTTAAGAAAAGGTTTGAATATCCAACCGAACATAATCAAAAGCGGGAGCAGAGCTGTTCGACTGCAAGTAGGTGTGAATGTCAGATCATAATTGCTGAAAAATGTGATAGAAAAGACTAGAATGCCGGACAATACATCATCAAAAGCGGGAGAGGTGGTTTTTCGGCTGCAAGTAGGTGTGAATGTCCAGCCATAATTACTCACAAACGGGGGAAGAAAAGGTAGTATTTCCAGACCACACATGATCAAAACAGGGAATGGAGGTGGTTCAGCTGCAAGGTGTGAATGTCTGACTAAAGTTTGTAAAAACCGTGTAAGACAAGGGGCGAATGCCCGACAATGTATGATCAAAAGAGGGAGCGGAGGTTTCGGCTGCAAGGTCTGAATGTCCAACCATAATTTGTAAAAATCGGGGAAGAAAAGGCTCGAAAGCCCGACTATACACCATCAAAAGCGGGAGCAGAGGTGTTCAGGTGCAAGCAGGTCTGAATGTCCGACCAATAATTACTGAAAAATGGGTAAGAAAAGGTGCGAATGCCAAATCATACATCATCAAAAGCAGGAGCGGATGTGTTCGGCTACAAGAAGGTTTGAATGTCCAACCATAGTAAGTAATAGGTGGGTAAGAAAAGGCTCGAATTCCCGACTATACACCATCAAAAGCGGAAGCGGAGGTGTTCGGCTGCAAGATATTGTGAACGTCCGACCAAAGTTTGTAAAAAGCAGTTAAGAAAAGGTTCGAATATCTAACCAAACATAATCAAAAGCGGGAGCAGAGCTGTTCGACTGCAAGTAGGTGTGAATATCAGATCATAATTTGCAAAAAGCTGATGAGAAAGGGTGAGAATGCCCGACTATACACCATCAAATGCGGGAGCGGAGTTGTTCGGCTGTGAGTAGGTGTGAATCTCCGACCATAATTGCTGAAAAATGTGTTAGAAAAGGTAAGAATGCCGGTCCATACATCATCAAAAGCGAGAGAGGTTGTGTTCGGCTGCAAGTAGGTGTGAATGTCCATTAATAATTGCTTTAAAACATGAAAGAAAATTTTCGAATATCAAACCTTACATGATCATTAGCGGGAGAGGAGGTGTTCAGCTGCAAGAAGATGTGAATATCCACCCATAATTACTGAAAAATGGGTAGGAAAAGATGCAAATGTCCAACCATAAATCATCAAAAGCAGGAGTGGAGTTGTTCAGCTACAAGAAGGTTTTACAAACCATGGTTTGTAAAAAGCGGGTAAGAAAAGGTTCGAATACCCGAATATATACCATCAAAAGCGGAAGCGGAGGTGTTCGGCTGCAAGAAGGTGTGAACGTCCGACCAAAGTTTGTAAAAAGCAGTTAAGAAAAGGTTTGAATATCCAACCGAACATAATCAAAAGCGGGAGCAGAGCTGTTCGACTGCAAGTAGGTGTGAATGTCAGATCATAATTGCTGAAAAATGTGATAGAAAAGACTAGAATGCCGGACAATACATCATCAAAAGCGGGAGAGGTGGTTTTTCGGCTGCAAGTAGGTGTGAATGTCCAGCCATAATTACTCACAAACGGGGGAAGAAAAGGTAGTATTTCCAGACCACACATGATCAAAACAGGGAATGGAGGTGGTTCAGCTGCAAGGTGTGAATGTCTGACTAAAGTTTGTAAAAACCGTGTAAGACAAGGGGCGAATGCCCGACAATGTATGATCAAAAGAGGGAGCGGAGGTTTTCGGCTGCAAGGTCTGAATGTCCAACCATAATTTGTAAAAATCGGGGAAGAAAAGGCTCGAAAGCCCGACTATACACCATCAAAAGCGGGAGCAGAGGTGTTCAGGTGCAAGCAGGTCTGAATGTCCGACCAATAATTACTGAAAAATGGGTAAGAAAAGGTGCGAATGCCAAATCATACATCATCAAAAGCAGGAGCGGATGTGTTCGGCTACAAGAAGGTTTGAATGTCCAACCATAGTAAGTAATAGGTGGGTAAGAAAAGGCTCGAATTCCCGACTATACACCATCAAAAGCGGAAGCGGAGGTGTTCGGCTGCAAGATATTGTGAACGTCCGACCAAAGTTTGTAAAAAGCAGTTGAGAAAATGTTCGAATATCCAACCAAACATAATCAAAAGCGGGAGCAGAGCTGTTCGACTGCAAGTAGGTGTGAATATCAGATCATAATTTGCAAAAAGCTGATGAGAAAGGGTGAGAATGCCCGACTATACACCATCAAATGCGGGAGCGGAGTTGTTCGGCTGTGAGTAGGTGTGAATCTCCGACCATAATTGCTGAAAAATGTGTTAGAAAAGGTAAGAATGCCGGTCCATACATCATCAAAAGCGAGAGAGGTTGTGTTCGGCTGCAAGTAGGTGTGAATGTCCATTAATAATTGCTTTAAAACATGAAAGAAAATTTTCGAATATCAAACCTTACATGATCACTAGCGGGAGAGGAGGTGTTCAGCTGCAAGAAGATGTGAATATCCACCCATAATTACTGAAAAATGGGTAGGAAAAGATGCGAATGTCCAACCATAAATCATCAAAAGCAGGAGTGGAGTTGTTCAGCTACAAGAAGGTTTTACAAACCATGGTTTGTAAAAAGCGGGTAAGAAAAGGTTCGAATACCCGAATATATACCATCAAAAGCGGAAGCGGAGGTGTTCGGCTGCAAGAAGGTGTGAACGTCCGACCAAAGTTTGTAAAAAGCAGTTAAGAAAAGGTTTGAATATCCAACCGAACATAATCAAAAGCGGGAGCAGAGCTGTTCGACTGCAAGTAGGTGTGAATGTCAGATCATAATTGCTGAAAAATGTGATAGAAAAGACTAGAATGCCGGACAATACATCATCAAAAGCGGGAGAGGTGGTTTTTCGGCTGCAAGTAGGTGTGAATGTCCAGCCATAATCACTCACAAACGGGGGAAGAAAAGGTAGTATTTCCAGACCACACATGATCAAAACAGGGAATGGAGGTGGTTCAGCTGCAAGGTGTGAATGTCTGACTAAAGTTTGTAAAAACCGTGTAAGACAAGGGGCGAATGCCCGACAATGTATGATCAAAAGAGGGAGCGGAGGTTTTCGGCTGCAAGGTCTGAATGTCCAACCACAATTTGTAAAAATCGGGGAAGAAAAGGCTCGAAAGCCCGACTATACACCATCAAAAGCGGGAGCAGAGGTGTTCAGGTGCAAGAAGGTCTGAATGTCCGACCAAAAATTAATGAAAAATGGGTAAGAAAAGGTGCAAATGCCAAATAATACATCATCAAAAGCAGGAGCGGATGTGTTCGGCTACAAGAAGGTTTGAATGTCCAACCATAGTAAGTAGTAGGCGGGTAAGAAAAGGCTCGAATGCCCGACTATATACCATCAAAAGCGGAAGCGGAGGTGTTCGGCTGCAAGACGGTGTGAACGTCCGACCAAAGTTTGTAAAAAGCAGTTGAGAAAATGTTCGAATATCCAACCAAACATAATCAAAAGCGGGAGCAGAGCTGTTCGACTGCAAGTAGGTGTGAATATCAGATCATAATTTGCAAAAAGCTGTTGAGAAAGGGTGAGAATGCCCGACTATACACTATCAAATGTGGGAGCGGAGTTGTTCGGCTGTGAGTAGGTGTGATTCTACAACCATAATTGCTGAAAAATGTGTTAGAAAAGGTAAGAATGCCGGACCATATATCACCAAAAGCGGGAGAGGTTGTGTTCGGCTGCAAGTAGGTGTGAATGTCCAGCCATAATTACTCACAAACGGGTAAGAAAGGGTACTATTGCCAGACCATATATGATCAAAACAGGGAGCGGAGGTGGTTCAGCTGCAAGAAGGTTTGAATGTCCGACTAAAGTTTGTAAAAAGCGGGTAAGGTGTGAATTCCCGACAATGTATGATCAAAAGAGGAGTGGAGGTTTTCGGCTGCAAGAAGGTCTGAATGTCCACCCATAATTACTGAAAAATGGGTAAGAAAAGGTGCGAAAGCCCAACCGCACATGATCATAAGTGGATGAGAAGGTGTTCGACTGCAAGTAGGTGTGAATGTAAGATCATAATTTGTAAAAAGCGGGTAAGAAAAGGTAAGAATGCCCAACCATAAATTATCAAAAGCGGCTGCAGAGTTTCGACTGGTATTTATCAATGTCTAGATAGATTTCAACAAAAAACAACGTTGTACTTTGCAGTAAAAGAAAGTGCAAATCAAAAGTTTTAGGAATCCGAGAATAAGCTTATTTTCATGAGTTCTGCACGATTTCGGATTTTATGTATAAAATGAATTCCTTCACGCAAACTAAGTTAACACTGCTTTGTCATTCATATGTACCCATTTCTACATATATTTCAAGCATAAACTTCCTCATACTGCCCTGAATGAGAAAGAGCAACACTTGTGATTAAGCCATACGCCCCTTTTGAGGAGTTCTGCATGGTTTGGGATTTTATCTATAAAATTAATTCCTTCACTCAAACTATGTTAAAACGGCTTTTACCTTCATATTTATCAATGTCTCGATAGATTTAAACAAAAAAACAACGTTGTACTTTGCAATAAAAGAAAGAGCAAATCAAAAGTTTTAGGAATCCGAGAATAAGCTTATTTTCATGAGTTCTGCACGATTTCGGATTTTATGTATAAAATGAATTCATTCACTCAAACCAAGTTAAAACTGCTTTTTCCTTCATATTTATTAATGTCTAGATCGACTTCAACAAAGAACAACATTGTATTTTGCAGTAGAAGAAAGAGCAAAACTGAAGGATCAGGAATCCGAGAATAAGCTTCTTTTCATACGTTCTGCATGATTTGGGATTTTATGTATAAAATTAATTCCTTCACTCAAACTAAGTTAACACTGCTTTGTCCTTCATATGTACCCATTTCTACATATATTTCAAGCATAAACTTCCTCATACTACCCTGAATGAGAAAGAGCCACACTTGTGATTAAGCCATACGCGCCTTTTGAGGAGTTCTGCATGATTTGGGATTTTATCTATAAAATCAATTCCTTCACTCAAACTATGTTAAAACGGCTTTTACCTTCATATTTATCAATGTCTCGATAGATTTAAACAAAAAAACAACGTTGTACTTTGCAGTAAAAGAAAGAGCCAATCAAAAGTTTTAGGAATCCGAGAATAAGCTTATTTTCATGAGTTCTGCACGATTTCGGATTTTATGTATAAAATGAATTCCTTCACGCAAACTAAGTTAACACTGCTTTGTCATTCATATGTACCCATTTCTACATATATTTCAAGCATAAACTTCCTCATACTACCCTGAATGAGAAAGAGCAACACTTGTGATTTATCAATGTCTAGATCGACTTCAACAAAGAACAACATTGTATTTTGCAGTAGAAGAAAGAGCAAAACTGAAGGATCAGGAATCCGAGAATAAGCTTATTTTCTTATGGGCAAGTGGGAACTGCTTTGTCCTTCGTATTTATCAATGTGTAGATGGATTTCAACTTCTTCTACTGCAAAGTCCAATGTTTTTCTTTGTTGAAGTCGATCTAGACATTGATGAATATGGAAGGACAAAGCAGTTTTAACTTGGTTTGAGCAAAGCAATTCATTTTATAGCAAAATCCGAAATCGTGCAGAACTCATGAAAGCAGGCTTATACTCGGATTCCTGAAACTTTAGATTTGCTCTTTCTTTTACTGCAAAGTACAACGTTGTTTTTTTGTTTAAATCTTTCTAGACATGGTAAATATGAAGGACAAATCAGTTTTAACATAGTTTGAGTGAAGTAATGCATTTTATAAGCAAAATCCCAAATCATGCAAAACTCACGAAAAGCTTTTTCTCGCTTTTCACTGCTTTTTACAAACTTTGGTCGGACGTTCACACCTTCTTGCATCCGAACACCTCCGCTTCCGCTTTTGATGATGTATATTCGGGCATTCGAACCTTTTATTACCCGCTTTTTACAAACCATTGTTGGACTTTCACACCTTCTTGCAGCCGAACACCACCTCTCCCGCTTTTGATGATGTATGGTCCAGTATTCTTACCTTTTCTAACACATTTTTCAGCAATTATGGTCGGACATTCACACCTACTCACAGCTGGACACCTCCGCTCCCGCTTTTGATCATACAATGTCGGGACATCGCTCCTTGTCTTACCAGCTTTCTACAAACTTTAGTCGAACATTCACACCTTCTTGCAGCTGAACACCTCCGCTCCCGCTTTTGATGATGTATAGTCGGGCTTTCGAGCCTTTTCTTACCCGGTTTTTACAAATTATGGTTGGACATTCAGACCTTGCAGCCGAACACCTCCACTCTCTCTTTTGATCATACATTGTCGGGCATTCGCACCTTGTCTTACCCGCTTTTTACAAACTATAGTCAGACATTCACACCTTGCAGCTGAACCTCCGCTCCCTGTTTTGATCATGTATGGTCTGGCAATACTACCTTTTCTTCCCCCGTTTGTGATTAATTATGGCTGGACATTCAAACCTACTTGCAGTCGAACAGATCTGCTCCCGCTTTTGATTATGTTTGGTTGGATATTCGAACCTTTTCTTAACTGCTTTTTACAAACCATGGTCGTACTTTCACACCGTCTTGTAGCCGAACAACTCCGCTCTCGCTATTGATTTTGTACAGTCGGGTATCTTAACCTTTTCTTACCCGCTTTTTACCAACTATGGTCGGACATTCACACCGTCTTACAGCGGAACACCTCTGCTCCCGCTTTTTATGGTGTATAGTCGGGCATTTGAACCTTTTCTTACCCGCTATTTACAAACTATGGTAGGACATTCAAACTTTCGTGTATCCGAAAACCTCCGCTCTCTCTTTTGATCATACATTGTCGGACATTCGCACCTTTTCTTACCGGCTTTTTACAAACCATGGTCGGACTGTCACACCTTCTTGTAGCCGAACACATCCGCTCCCGCTATTGATTGTGTACAGTCGGGTATATTAACCTTTTCTTACCCGCTTTTTACCAAGTATGGTTGGACATTCACACCTTCGTACAGCGGAACACCTCCGCTCCCTCTTTTGATGGTGTATGTTCGGGCATTCAAACCTTTTCTTATCCACTTTTTCCAAACTATGGTCGGCTATTCACAGCTTCCTCTCCACCCACCATACTTGTATGGTGGGATATTCACACCCACTTGCATCCGAAGACCTCCGCCCCAAATTTTGTTGATATTTAGTCGGACATTCGCACCTTACCCGCTTTTGGCAAACTATGGCCTTCTTGCAGCCAAACAACTCTGATCTTGCTTTTGATGATGTAAGGTTGGGCATTCAGACCTTGCTTCACCTGCTTTTCACCAAATATAGTCGGACATTCACACCTTCTTGCAGCCGAACACTTCCGCTCCACCTTTTAGTGTTCTATCACACCTTTTTTTTCACCGCATTTTATACATTATGGTTGGAAATTTTCAACCACTCTCATCCGAAGACCTCTCCTCCCGCTTTTGTTAATATATTTGAACTTTAGTTTGACATTCAAACCTTCTTGCAGCTGAACCACCTCCGCTCCCTGTTTTGATCATATATGGTCTGGCTACTACCTTTTCTTACCCGTTTGTGAGTAATTATGGCTGGACATTCACACCTACTTGCAGTCGAACACAACCTCTCTCGCTTTTGATGATGTATGGACCGGCATTTTTACCTTTTCTAACACATTTTTCAGCAATTATGGTCGGAGATTCACACCTACTCACAGCCGAACAACTCCGCTCCCGCATTTGATGATGTATAGTCGGGCATTCTCACCCTTTCTCATCAGCTTTTTGCAAATTATGATCTGACATTCACACCTACTTGCAGTCGAACAGCTCTGCTCCCGCTTTTGATTATGTTTGGTTAGATATTCGAACCTTTTCTTAACTGCTTTTTACATATTTTGGTTGGACGTTCACACCTTCTTGTAGCCGAACACTTCCACTCCTGCTTTTGATGATGTATGGTTGGGCATTCACACCTTTTTTTTTCCCATTTTTCAGGAATTATGGGTGGACATTCACACCTTGCAGCTGAACACCTGTCTTACCCGCTTTTTACAAACTTTAGTCAGAAATTCACACCCTGCAGCTGAACCACCTCCACTCCCTGTTTTGATCATGTATGGTCTGGCAATACTACCTTTTCTTACCCATTTGTGAGTAATTATGGCTGGACATTCACACCTACTTGCAGCCGAACACCACCTCTCCGAGCTTTTGATGATGTATTGTCCGGCATTCTAGTCTTTTCTAACACATTTTTCAGCAATTATGGTCGGACATTCACACCTACTCACAGCCGAACACTTCCGCTCCCGCAATTGATTGTGTACAGTCGGGTATGTCAACCTTTTCTTACCTGCTTTTTACCAACTATGGTCGGACATTCACACCGTCTTACAGCGGAACCCCTCCGCTCCCTCTTTTGATCATACATTGTCGCGCATTCGCACCTTGTCTTACCCGCTTTTTATAAACTTTAGTCAGACATTCAGACCTTGCGGCTGAACCACCTCCGCTCCCTGTTTTGATCGTGTATGGTCTGGCAAAACTACCTTTTCTTACCCGTTTGTGAGTAATTATGGCTGGACATTCACACCTACTTGCAGCCGAACACCACCTCTCCCAGCTTTTGATGATGTATTGTCCGGCATTCTAGTCTTTTCTAACACATTTTTCAGCAATTATGGTCGGACATTCACACCTACTCACAGCCGAACACTTCCGCTCCCGCAATTGATTGTGTACAGTCGGGTATGTCAACCTTTTCTTACCTGCTTTTTACCAACTACGGTCGGACATTCACACCGTCTTACAGCGGAACCCCTCCGCTCCCTCTTTTGATCATACATTGTCGCGCATTCGCACCTTGTCTTACCCGCTTTTTATAAACTTTAGTCAGACATTCAGACCTTGCGGCTGAACCACCTCCGCTCCCTGTTTTGATCGTGTATTGTCTGGCAAAACTACCTTTTCTTACCCGTTTGTGAGTAATTATGGCTGGGCATTCACACCTACTTGCAGCCGAACACCACCTCTCCCAGCTTTTGATGATGTATTGTCCGGCATTCTAGTCTTTTCTAACACATTTTTCAGCAATTATGGTCGGACATTCACACCTACTCACAGCCGAACAACTCCGCTCCCGCATTTGATGGTGTATAGTCGGGCATTCTCACCCTTTCTCATCAGCTTTTTGCAAATTATGATCTTACATTCACACCTACTTGCAGTCGAACAGCTCTGCTCCCGCTTTTGATTATGTTTGGTTGGATATTCGAACCTTTTCTTAACTGCTTTTTAAAAACTTTGGTCAGACGTTCACACCTTCTTGCAGCCGAAAACCTCCGCTCCCTCTTTTGATCATACATTGTCGGGCATTCGCACTTTGTCTTACCCGCTATTTACAAACTTTAGTCAGAAATTCACACCCTGCAGCTGAACAACCTCCGCTCCCTGTTTTGATCATGTATGGTCTGGCGGGTAAGCGGGTCGGCTACTGACCTGGAGCCTTGGCGTAGTGAGAGCAGTCGGTTGCCCGCCTCTTTACCACGAACAGGATGGTCGAAGACCCCTCTCATCTCCACCACGAACCGCCGGTAGGAGGAGCAGAGCTGGGGGTTGCCCTCCCACATAGCCAGCGCCCAAGAACCCAAGAACATTCCTCCGGCCCATAACCCTCCCAGTCAACCAAATACTGGAAACCCCTGCCTCGACGTCTGACATTCAGAATCCGATTAATTGAGTAAGCAGGATGGCCATCCACGACCAGGGGGGGGAGGAGGAGGTTCAGCTGGAGGACCAAGTGCACAAGAGGTGACTGGCTTTAAGAGGGACACATGAAACGTGGGGTGTACCTTAAGGGAGTCTGGGAGCTTAAGGCGCACAGCCGAGGGATTAATGATTCTGACCGCTGGAAAAGGACCAATGAAACGAGGGGACAGCTTAGGATTCTACCTGCAAAGGCAGGTCCCTGGTGGATAACCACACCATCTGCCCAGGCTGATAATTAGGAGCGGGCGAACGCCTACACTCTGCGAACTCGTCGCAAGTGTTCCTGAACAGAAGGGACGGACACATCATCCTCCTGGGAAGGGAACAAAGGGGGTTGAAAACCATACATTACCATGAATGGCGACATACCAGTAGCAGATGTGGAGAGACTGTTATGAGCATACTCCACCCACGGTAGCTGAACACTCCAGGAGGATGGGTTACGTGCACACACACATCTTAAAGCGGCCTCCAGGTCTTGGTTGGCCCGTTCTGTCTGGCCGTTCGACTGAGGATGGTACCCAGACGATGCGCCACAGAACGCTCGCCAAACCTGGGAAAAAAACTGGGGTCCCCGATCAGAAACGATGTCCATGGGGATACCATGGTGACGAAAAACATGATGAACCAAGAGTTCAGCAGTCTCCAGAGCAGAAGGGAGCTTCGACAGTGGTACAAAATGCACAGCCTTAGAAAAACGATCGACAATAGTAAGGATGACAGAGTTACCTGCAGAAGGAGGTAGACCAGAGACAAAATCCTACGCGATGTGAGGGAATGGGGAGAGGGTTCAGCAAGCAAGCGGGCCGTTGGTGCGAGGCCTTCCCTCGGGCACAGACAGAGCACGCTGCCACAAACTGATTGGTGTCACAGACCAGCGTGGGCCACCAGGACCGCTGTCGAATAAGCTCAAGTGTGCGTGCCGCCCCAGGATGGCAGGCCAATCTGGAGGAGTGCCCCCACTGCAGCACCTGAGACCTAACGTTCTCGGGAACGAACAAAGAGTTAGGTGGTCCGATCTCTGGACGGGGACAACGGGAAAGGGCCCTCTTAACCTGCTGCTCAACCTCCCAATGGACCGCTCCCACAAAACAGCTTGGAGGGAGCACAGGCTCAGAGGGATCAGTCAATGGCTGTCTCTCTGTCTGACGGGAAAGGGCATCATGCTTTAAATTATGGGAACCAGGTCTATAAGAGAGAGTAAAATTAAATCTGCCTAAAAAAGTGCCCATCTGGCCTGTCGAGAATTGAGACGTTTGGCTTGCTGAAGGTAGGCCAAGTTCTTATGGTCCGTCCAAACCACAAATGGAATTTCTGCTCCCTCCAGCCAGTGTCTCCACTCCTCTAATGCCAGAACGACTGCTAAAAGCTCCCGGTTACCCACATCATAGTTGCGCTCAGCTGGAGACAGCCGGCGAGAAAAATAAGCACACGGATGCAACTTCTGTTGTGAGATCTGCGAAAGCACTGCTCCCACACCACTGTCAGAGGCATCCACCTCCACTACGAACTGCTTAGAGGTATCAGGGTGGATGAGAACAGGCGCAGAGGAAAACAGCTCTTTAAGTCTTGAGAATGCCTGGGCAGCTTCAGAGGTCCAGGTAAAAGGGCTGGAGGTGGAGGTAAGTTGGGTGAGTGGAGCAGCCACCTTACTAAAATTCCTAATAAAGCGCCGGTAAAAATTAGCAAAATCAAGGAAACGCTGAAGTTGCTTGCGGTTCTCAGGTACTGGCCACTCAACCACCGCCCTTACCTTGGCTGGATCACAGCCAATCTGACCTCTTTCAATGACAAAGCCCAAAAAAGAGACTGACTGGACATGAAACTCGCATTTCTCAGCCTTGACAAATAATCTTTTCTCAAGCAATCTTTGGAGAACTAATCTGACATGCTTGCTATGTTCCTCCAGTGTGCTAGAAAAAACTAAAATGTTGTCCAGATAAACAAAAACAAAACGGTTGAGCATGTCACGGAGTACATCATTAACTAAGGATTGAAAAACTGCCGGTGCATTAGTTAACCCAAAAGGCATGGCCAAGTACTCAAAATGGATCAAGAGGTGTGTTGAACGCCATTTTCCACTCATCCCCCTCACGAATACGGACAAGATGGTATGCATTCCGAAGATCTAGTTTGAAGAAGACAGTGGCTTGATGAAGGGAGTGAAAAGCTGAATCCAATAGTGGCAGGGGATATTTATTCTTGACAGTGATAGCGTTCAGACCACGATAGTCAATGCAGGGGCGCAAGGTCTTGTCTTTCTTAGACACAAAAAAAACCCCAGCACCTACAGGGGAGGAAGAGGGGTGAATGATACCTGCTGCCAATGACTCCTTTATGTACCTCTCCATAGTCTCTCTCTCGGGACGGGAGAGGTTGTAAAGGCGGCTGGAGGGGAGAGGGGACCCAGGCAGTAAGTCTATGTGGCAGTCATAGGGACGGTGTGGTGGGAGAGAGAGAGCTTGATGTTTGCTAAATACCTCAGCCAAGTTATGATAACAAGGAGGAACCCCAGAAAGATCAGGAGAGACGGGAGGAACTATGGCAGGAGGACTCAAGGCTGGAACAGCAGATCTAAGACAATTATTGTGGCATGCTACACTCCAGCTAAATATTGTGCTCTGTGTCCAGTCAATGTTGGGATTGTGCAGTCTAAGCCAGGGGAGACCTAAAACCACAGGAGTATGAGGAGCAGGCATAATAAAAAAACTGATAAGCTCATGGTGGTTACCAGAGATAAGTAGAGATAAAGGTACAGTCTGGTGAGAAATTACAGACAACAACATACCGTCTAGAGCATTTACCTTACGAGGTGCTGTAAGTGACACAACAGGAATATTATGTAGTTTAACAAAATCTGCGGCAATAAAATTCTCATCTGCCCCAGAATCCACAAACGGGTTTATAGCCACCTCCTTAGAGTCACAAAACAAAACGGCAGACAACTGAGTACGTGTGGAAGGGAAAAAACCTGAATCTTGGCTCACCTGGATCCCCCCCTCCTCAGGTGAGCCCAGGCTTTTGGCAGATTGGGGCAGTTCTCTCGAACGTGGCCGGGTTGGCCGCAATAAAAACACAGCCTCGCCTGAAGTCTTCGTTGACGCTCAGTCGGAGTCTATCTGGCTCGTCCAAGCTGCATGGGTTCAGGAGGGGGCAGGACAACAGGAGTGTGAGCACCTGCTGGAGTGGACACCTCCACCTGTTGGCCAGAGGCAGAACCAAACAACGGGGTACAGGCGGAAGCGATGCAGCTCCGGTCACGCTCTCGGCGTCTCTCTCGCACTGGCAAGGAGAAATGCTTTCAGTCCTGTGGGGTTTGGTTTTCCGGGCACAAACTGTCGTACAGGACACCGGCCTGTGAATGGAATTATCTGCTCATCTACAAATACCTTCCCTGGCCTAGGCAGATTAAACAGAAACTCTGTTTAAGAGAGGTCTCACCTTCCAGAGGGAATCACGCTTCTTCTCCTCATCAGAGATGTCAAGATCATTTGTGACTTTGATGGACTGCCTGATCTTGAAGAATCTGTCTCGACTCATTGCATCAGCTATAACTGGGACCCTTGTCTTCGCCGCTCAGTACATCCGGATCCTAGGGTATCCGAGTCATGCCATGTACATAGACATGCCAAAGAAGGTTTTCAGCTCCTCTGGTGTGGTTTTTAGACTTCCTCCAGTGATCAACACCTCCGGATTTTTTGTTCGTTCTGACATTTCTTTAAAAACTTGGTCATCGATGTGCTGTTGGAAGTAGTCAGAGGGCTTCCAGTTCTGATGGATGTGTCCAGTGTTGTCATTAGAATTGCTGTCTTCCACAATAGGGTTGAAACTTAAGTGATAAAGAAAGGAGAGGTATAAGTTCAATGTGTGTGTTAGAACAAGAGTGTGAACTAAAACTGCTCTCATTTCCATTGCTATACACTGTAATAAACATCAAAACCAGAGCTTACACATTGCTACTGATCCATAACACACGATGGGTGTTTCTCGGCTCAGGCTCAGGCTCCTCAACAGCTGCAGTATCCTCCTCTGAACTTTCATCTTCCTCCTCTCTCTGGGCCTCATCCATCTCATCAAATCTGAATCTCCATCCACAACTCATAGCAAAATCCTCTCTGCCTCACTTAGCCCTCTGCTCCCTGATGTATTAAAAATGGGAGTCCTGATGTCCACTACAAAGGACATTACATAGAGGTTGTGTTTTTAAAGGGTTAAAAATACTGTGTCTTCATAAAAATGTTACTAAATTGAAGTAAAGACTTTGATATTAAAGAAAAAATAGATTTTTAACAATAGAAACATGTTATCTGCAAAACATTGTCGACTAACCTCTCTTGTTGCTGTAAAACACGGGCGTTGAAATTCCCGCCATTTTCAAAAGATCCCAACAACTGGGGCATCAAAACAGAGCCCAGGATGTCCTCTGAGAGGGACAGTAGGACTCAGATAGATTTTATAAGTTATGCCTGACTCATGTTCTGCACAGAGGACAAAAATTAACTGCCGGGTCTTGGAAGGTTTATGATTTTTAGACACAATTATTACACTGTCCATAGAGTCTCTGTGGCGCAATCGGCCAGCGCATTCAGCTGTTGACTGAAAGTTTGGTGGTTCGAGCCCACCCAGGGAAGAGTGTGTTTACCAACAGATCGTTGGTAACTCAGACATACTGCTGCCATGTCTTCAGAACATGGTGTGCATATATATCTCTTTCTTCGGGCTTTGGCCCCGTCCTTTACAACCAAGTTGGAAACTTTCTCTATCGACTATTCTGCAACCAGTTCTATGTTTGGTAGCAAATCGAAAGCCGCCGGGGTAACGTGTCCCACTGTACCCACAACCTATCAGGCTCTGTGGTTAGAGTGGGTCCTCCAATAACTTCCATTCCTACTCTCGCCACTCCGTACCACCCATAATCCCCGGGCGCTGGAAGTGGCTGCCCCATCTCTCCAGTGTATGGCATCTGTCTCCATGAGTGTGTCACCCCGTGCATGTGTGTGTTCAACAGGTGTCAACCTGGATGAGTCAGATGCGGAGAGTCATTTCGTGTGACTACATGACAATAAAGTAATCTTAATAAAGTCATCTTAGTTACTTACATTGATTCTTTATCATTCAAATGGTCATTAGTATTCCATGAGACTGTGTATATTACAGTGGTCTTTTAAAGTGAAAGAAAGTTGACCTGTTTTGACAGTAATTAAAACCAGATTTATTCTGCGGGAAGCTCCCTGGGGTTGTAATTGCAAGACAGTTTCTCCTGAAATGCCTCAAGTCAAGATGAAGCACAGGTCTGCTACTCAGGCTTTGTGGACTCTTCTTTTATAACGAACCCTTACACAGAAAAATGTGAAAATGTGGTTAAAACATTTTTGAGATGCTTCATTATATTTTCACCAACAACTCCTTATCATCTGAGACTTTTAACTGTGATGTCTCTGGTGCTCGGGCAGGAATCTCTACACTGGCACAAGGTCTCCATCTTCTGGAGAGAGTGCTGCAGGAGTGGTGACAGTAGAGCTCAGATGAGGTTTCTCTGGAGAATCATGCTGCTCTGCAGCAATCTTAGGAATTTTCTGAAGTAATGCATGAATTATGGACCTCTATTAATCATTCAGTCACCAAGAGGTTAATTATGTGTATGTAACTTGAATCTTTATGGAAGTAAAAATTCTGCTCAGCAGCACCTCTCCTCTGGTGAAAAGTAAACGTGCCAAGAAAACATAAACTTTAGCACATTTGACTGTACTTGACAGTGACAATTGGGGAAACCGGGAATGTTCACTCTGACTTTAAATGTTTGCTGAACAATGAGGGATTCCGTGCAGGAGCTCAGTGGTCCTGATCTGCATTATTGATACAAAGAGCAGTGAGACAATGGCAGATTCATACAGAATAAAGACACATTTAGATCCAAACACAGTCTGTAAACATCCCTTCATGCTGTCTGCCTTGATAGAGAGTTTGGACCCAAAATACTACAAACTATCATGTCTGACCTGCCAAATGACACATTATCTTAGAAATCTAATGCTGCTGAAAAGTACAGTACCTATGCAAGACGGGTGATAATGACAAAATGACTCACACATTAGTAGGATATATTCGCTCATAATCAAAGGCGCAAAGGAAAAAGTTTGTCCTTAGCGTTCAGTGTTCAGATGGGCCTGAGCCGTCTCTTCTTTCTGAGACGGCTCATGTCTGTAGAGATATGATATGCATGTTTGATCACTCCAATGCACTGTTCAATGCTGTTGTCTGCTGGGGGAGTTGCACTTAAGACAAAACTGTAGGTGCCTGGACAAACTGGTGAAAAAGGCTTGTTCTGTGGTAGGCAGAAGGCTAGATCCTCTCGGTGCTGTGTTGGGGCAAAGGATGAGGAGGAAATCGTATTCTTTTTTTGAGAACAATAAACATCCTCTCCACAGCATCCTGGCAGGACAGAGGAGCAGCTGCAGTGAGAGGCTCATCTCACTGAGCTGCAGGACTGAGAGGTTCAGGAGGTCCTTTTTCCCCACAGCCATAAGGCTTTTTAACAGCGACTGCTGACATGTTCTTCTCAAATTGATTTAATTTGTCATTGATTACCTGAGCCATCCCTAACTATAAGCTTTATCAAAAAGGAAAGTTTTAAGCCTAATCTTAAAAGTGGAAAGGGTGTCTGCTTCAGTTTGAATGTGGAAAAAGGTTTATTTTGGAAACATTTTAAAAACTGACATTATTCTGTCTTGGAAAACACTGCTAGTGGGAAACATTACACTGGTTGCTGAAAAACTGGCAGAAGTGGACCTTCTGTGACATGAAGTATTCAGCTGAAGTCGTCAAGTGATTAACAGAGAACAAAAATCAACATTCTGCAATCCGGACTTCAATTCCATTCAGAATCTGTGGTTGGAATCACAGACCAGAAGAGAGACAGATCATTACAGAATGAGGTCCAATTTTCCAGTGGAGAAATTAAGAAAGCAGTCGTGAGTACCATAACATACAATGAATGCATTAAATTTGACCTGGACAATAATATTTTGAGATTTCACAGAAAAACGTTTAAAAATGTATAATCATAAAACTGAACAAGAGAGCAAAACAACACACAAGATGGTGACTGAGAACGGAACGCCATTGCCCTTTTTTAGTCTTCCTGTTTTTTAGTCTTCACTAAATTGTGATGTCATCACTGATGACATCACAATCTCTCTTCTGGTCTTCTGGTCATCACTGATGATGACATCACAATTGATATCACCACTGATGTTGTTTGACATCACAAATGTTATATAGGCCAGACATTTTCACTCCTTTTTCACAGTTCGTCAGGAGTTTATCTGAAGAAACACGTCCAGTTTTCGAAGCAAATTTGAAAGTCACAGCAAACGGTTTTCACATCATCTAAAAAATCAACACTTAATTACTATCTTAAATATTAATTTTGACAAACTCTTAAAAACAACACTTAGTTACTATCTTAAATAGTAATTTTGACAAGCTCTTAAAAACAACAAGCAAAATGAGTCAAACCAAGATATCATCTGCTCCACTTCAGTGGTGTGACATGGTAGAGGACGATTTACCTGAGGATTTCTACACATATACCATTACTTTTGGCGATAATGAAAGTTATGAGGAACCCACCAACAAGTCAGAAAATGACCTGTCTCCTCAAAAAGTAAATGACGAAGAGGAAAAAGAACCATCCCAGGTCTCTGCTGCAGCTGTGACTCCTCATTCCGAGGACGTCCAGCTGGTGCAGGATCATCCCCAGGCCTCCAAAGTACGTCGCGTCACGTGGAAGTTTCCAAATTCAGAAACCAACAAACAAGCCCAGGCCTCCAACAAATATAACATTACTTTTGGCAGTAACGAAAGTTATAAGGAACCCACCAACAGGCAAGAAATTTTAACATCAAGCCTAGAAAATGACCTGTTTGAAAAAGAACAATCTCAGGCGTCCTACAAATATAACATTACTTTTGGCAGTAATGAAAATTTGGAGGAACCCACCAACAGATCAGCAATGTTGGACGTGTTGGAAAAGGAGTAATCCCAGGTCTCTACTGTGACTGTGACTCCTCATTCCGAGGACGTCCAGCTTGTGCAGGATAATCCCCATGCCTCCAAAGTACGTCGCGTCACGTGGAAGTTTCCAATTTCACAAACCGAGGAGATTCCCTCTAATGCCTCTGCTGCCGACGAAGATTATGGATCAGAAAAATTACAGGAATCTTACCAACATAATAAGGACAAGATCAACTATTTATACCATCGGATGGATATTGTCAGGACTAAGCTACTGAAAAAGAATTTCTTTCTTACACGAGAAAAAGACAGAAGAGTCGCAGCAGAGAATAGCTGCTCCATTTCTGAGGAAAAACTGAAGGACCTGGAAAACTGTTTGACGTGTGAGCGTCATCTCCGTGAAAAGTGTGAGCAGGAGCTCAAGGAATGCAATGACGTAATTGCAGAATTGATTGAAACACTGAAACCACCAGTATCTGAAACTGAATATCAGTCAGTTGTAAAAGAGGTAGAGAGCTTGAAAGAACAACTCAAAGAAAAGACTGCCTCCAATATTGATCTTGCCTCCAAACTAAAGGCACAGGAGGAGGAAACAAAGACACAGGAAAAGAAGGTGGCAGAACTTATGAAGGCTGTATTTCTATCCGTCATCATCAAGCCAGAAGAAAAAACAGAGCTGTACATCCTCCCAGAACTCCATTTAGATCAGATATGTCTTCGACCAAAGAACATAATTGTAGAAGAGCTGGCTTCACAAGTGGAAGTATCGAATCCAGAAGTGGATGGAGTCAACAAAACAGGACCACAAGCGATCTCTGAGCAACCAAAAGAGAACGTTACATAAAAGAAGCGTCGGCGCAAGAACAAAAAGATGCCAGAAACCATTGTAAAGAACCAGCCTGAAGTCATGCAGGAACCTCAAGACACGGAGGACATTTCATCACCTTTCGTCGTCCAGGAACCAGAGAAGATTTTCGAAACCGTGGAAGAAAAGGAAATAGAAAGGGCTTCTGAAGACTCACAGGAAGTGATTCCATCAGATTTGGCTCATCAGGCTGGAGTGCCACAACAAGACGTGGTCCCAGAGCTGGTGAGTGACATCGAAATGGAATTAGTCCCACAACCAAAAGATGTCTCAGAGCCACCAAAGGAGAAAGTTTCCTCTAAAAAGCGTCGGCGCAAAAGAAAAAAGACGGAGTAGACCATTATAAAGAATGACCAGCCTGAAGTCATGCAGGGACCTCAAGACACGGAGGAAATTTCATCACTGATCGTTGTCCAGGAACCACTTCCAAAGCAAAATCAAGAAAGAACTTTCATTGTCATCGAAATGGAACCAGCCTCTAAACAGTCAGAGGACTCTCCAACATCAAACCCCTTACATGCCACAGAAGACTTGTCTCTTCAACTTGCAGTACCAGAACAAGCAGTGGACAAGTTTAACCCCTCAGAAGAAAGACCAGAGCTGCCTTCAATGTGGAGGCGCTTCAAAAAATATATGACGCCTAAACATCGTAGACAATACAAAGACAACAACATCAAGAGAGAAAGTAGCAGCAGCGTTTAGTTTCGCTCACAAGACTAGTCAACCAATGAAATCTCTATACATCCTGTTACAGTAACATCAATAAAAATACTTCAAATGTATCTATCTTTTGTACGGCTCTATCTTTTCATCCTGAACAACTGCACTGACTGAAAGTATCAGTGCATTGTTCTCACATCTGTTAAGAGCATTATTGTGTCATTCAAAAAAGAATATGAATAAGATCCTTCACAAATTATTATTACATTGATTTATGTGATTAAATAAAATAAAACGTGAAAAAAAAAAATAATTACGCACTTGTTTGGATTCTTTTATCAAAATAAGAAACAGTTTTGCTTGTCAATTAAAAGGTCATTTTCTTCAAAAATTATTCTTCCAAAGACAAAGAAGGTATTTTTGATATTGTTGAGGGTTTGATATCCCCTTTTATTGTACATATTTATGCACTGTGCTTACATAGAGTTGATACACTCCTTTTTGAAAGGAACAAGCATTGACCGCACAGTGTGAAGGGTTAGAACACTACATGCTTACAGGGGGAGTCAAAACAGGTCAAAATATTTGAACCATGAATAGATTTTACTGTTGTTATAAGCTGAGTTTCCCTGTTTAGTGTCACGGCAGCTGGAATGTACATCAGCATACGAATTAGTGTCTAACAGGAGGACTCCACTCTGGACGCAGCAGAGGACATCTTGAGAAAGTGGAGCCAAAGAGAGTAAAAACACCAAGCTGCTTAAAGCTGCTTGATCTGACTGCCCAGGTGTTTTTTGTGTGTTTGACCCATCAAACACACCTCCATCCTCTTACACATGAGGAAACTCTGGTGCTCTGCTGCATTTCTCAATAGAAATTAAATATATGTATACATGTGATTTTGTTTAAAAAGTTAGATAACGTATGTGTGGAACACTTTAACTGCAGGAGTATTTGTTGGAATGAAACGATGCAAAAAGTTCAATAAACTTTTAGTAAATTGTTGCTCGTGTTCTTTAGCCTCATCAGAGCCATGTTTCCTCTTGCCTGGGGAAAGATTAAAGATCTTGGACTTTCTATATAAAGACAGTGGAACAAAGAGTAGATTTTATTCACCAATCTGACAACATCATTTACAACAAAAAGTACTCTTCAACAGAACAGAAATATTCAGGAAACACTGATCAGCATCAACACCTGAACTCATTCAGCAGTGTGGTGAAAACAGAAAAATACTGAAACTTCTCTGTTTAAAGGAGAAACTTTCAGCTGTGGGGCAAGATTTCCCTGCAGGCTCCTGATTTTCTCTTTGTTCGCTCAGTCTGTTGTTTTCTGTCCTCACTTTAGTCAACACAGTCCGACAGTAAAAAGCTCATTCTCTCTCTTTATCTGGTGTTTACATCACTGTGTCGACAGCACAGTTACACATGTATGCTGTTAAGTCAACATTCACTTTTTATGCTGTTTCACATGTTCTGCTTTGAACATAAAATCTGACATCATGGAGCTTTTATCATTAGCATCAAATATTTAAAAGAACGTTGTTGGACATAAAAACACATTTCAAATTTTTAACAGACATCAATAAATTCAAATTGTAAGAATATGTGTGTCAGACAGGAATAACGGGATCACACTCCTCAGCCTCCCTGGTAAGGTCTATTCGGGGGTACTGGAGAGGAGGAACCACATTTTCACAGATTTCTGTGTAATGGTTCGTTATAAAAGAAGAGTCCACAAAGCCTGAGTAGCAGACCTGTGCTTTATCTTGACTTGAGGCATTTCAGGAGAAACTGTCTTCCAATTATAACCCCAGGGAGCCTCCCGCAGAATGAATCTGGTTTTAATTATTGTCAAAACTGGTAAACTTTCTTTAACTTTAGTCTCATGGCATACTAATAACCATTTGAATGATAGAGGATCAATGTAAATAACTAAAATGATTTAATTTAATATTACTCCTCCGCATTTGACCTATCCAGGTTGGGAGCTGTTGAACACACA
Organism: Leuresthes tenuis; assembly: GCF_036924035.1. NCBI lineage: Eukaryota > Metazoa > Chordata > Actinopteri > Atheriniformes > Atherinopsidae > Leuresthes > Leuresthes tenuis. The sequence continues at coordinate 24,977,213 of NW_027325371.1, forward strand.
CATGCACAGGGTGACACACTCATGGAGACAGATGCCATACACTGGAGCAGTGGGGCAGCCAATTACAGCGCCCGGGGAGCATGGGGGGTACGGAGCCTTCTTCAAGGGCCGTGGAGGTGGAGGTGGACTACCAGTGAGTACTGATATTTCCTCACTCTTGTGTTTTGGAGTGACTGAGGGCTTGTTCCACCACCAGAGTTGGATGTCTGTCACTTGCCCCAGAGAGTTGGAGAGTGAGATGATCCAGAGGATGTGGGATCCTTGGCGGAGATTTTGGGCTGGGTTACCTATTTTATGACAATAAATCTTGTAAAATACCAGTTAGACTCCTGTTTTTTTAAGTCTGCTCAAACCTTGTTTTGATTAAGAACCTGTACGTGTCTTTAGAGTCTTGGGCTCTCAAACCTAGGTGGCGTTGTCAACCTCTTTTAATCACTATATCTTTAGAATTTATAAATATATGAATATAATTTATTTATAAGGCCCACAACCTCCACCAAAGCAGTACGACAGACAAACTGTGGAGCTCCTTTAGTGACAGGTTGTACTATATAAAACGTGTTACGAAGACGTATCACAAGGCATTTACAATGAATACTGGGCCCGATGCTCCCTCTAACAGGCCACATAAACTTCAGTAACTTCTAATTCACTGTGCACTTCACTCATGTGAGTATAGGAAAGAACTTATTTTGGAGGCACCGATTGTGAAATTGTGGGCCGATACATATGTTAGAAATGACCAGATTTTAAACAAATTAACATCAGTGAAACAATTATATATATATATATATGGAGAGGTTAGTATATCAGCCCCTCATCATACTATCCTTGAATGAGCTCAAATTCTTTTAAAAAGGTTTTTTAACCGACCTCTACTATAACCTTTCACATCAGAAAAATCCTTTGTGTGAAAAATAACAGTTTCAAAAGCCCCTTTAACGTGTTAAAGTATGCCCAAAATCAATGACTTTTCAGTACTTAACTGACCAAACAAGATGTTCTTGTGAAAAATTAAGCATCTGCTATAGAGTTAGTCTGCTACCTACTGGATATTTGCTGAACTTGCAGCTGCAGGCTTGTCCTGTCAGTTTTATTTACCAAGCTCCTAATCAAAACAAGTTTTATCTCTAAGAGTCCATCTCTAAGTCCATCCATCCATTTTCTATACCCACTTAACCTGTCAGTAGGGTCACAGGGGGGCTGGAGCCTATCTCAGCAGTCATCGGGCGAGAGGGAATTAATTTAAATTCAATTCAGTTTTATTTATATAGCTTCAAATTACAACAAATGTCATCTCAAGGAACTTAATTAACATAGTCCAATTCAAGCCAACTGGAAATCATTTCATTGTAATCATAATCCAATGAAATCCAATTAATTAATTTTAAAACAATCCAATTCATTCACGTAGAGCCAATTCAAAAACAATATCCTAGCTAAGGAAACCAACAGATTGCACCGAAACTTGTCTTCAGTCCAATCTCCAGTCCTGAGCGTGCCTGTGGCGACTGTGGAAAGGAACGACTCCCTTTTAACAGGAAGAAACCTCTGACAGAACTAGACTCAGGAAGGGTGGCCATCCGCCTCGACCAGCTGGGGTTTGAGAGGACAGAAAAGAGGGGGGAAAAACACCATAACACCATTCAAAGGATACCTGTTGGAATAGGGAAACACAGGGGAGAGAGTGTCTATAAGCTTTATCAAAAAGGAAAGATATAGGCAGAAATAGTCCAATTCAAGCCTATATTAATACATTAATATTAAAATCTAATCAAATTCATAATTACACAGATTAGAGCAATTTATACAATGCCAGTTCAAAAAAGTTGCCCCAGCTAAGGAAGCCAACAAATTAAATAAAAACATTTTGACCCAGTCTCCCATCCTCAGTATACATGAGTCGGGCTTTCGAGCCTTTTCTTCCCCGGTTTTTACAAATTATGGTTGGACATTCAGACCTTCTTGCAGCCGAAAACATCAGCTCCCTCTTTTGATCATACATTGTCAGGCATTCGCACCTTGTCTTACCCGCTTTTTACAAACTTTAGTCAGACATTTACACCTTGCAGCTGAACCACCTCCGCTCCCTGTTTTGATCATGTATGGTCTGGCAATACTACCTTTTCTTACCCGTTTGTGAGTAATTATGGCTGGACATTCACACCTACTTGCAGCCGAACAACTCCGCTCCCGCATTTGATGGTGTATAGTCGGGCATTCTCACCCTTTCTCATCAGCTTTTTGCAAATTATGATCTGACATTCACACCTATTTGCAGTCGAACAGCTCTGCTCCCGCTTTTGATTATGTTTGGTTAGATATTCGAACCTTTTCTTAACTGCTTTTTACAAACTTTGGTGGGACATTCAGACCTTCTTGCAGCTGAACACCGCTCCCGCTTTTGATGGTGTATAGTCGGGCTTTCGAGTCTTTTCTTCCCCGGTTTTTACAAATTATGGTTGGACATTCAGATCTTGCAGCCGAAAACCTCCGCTCCCTCTTTTGATCATACATTGTCGGGCATTCGCACCTTGTCTTATCCGCTTTTTACAAACTTTAGTCGGACATTCACACCTCACAGCTGAACCACCTCCGCTCCCTTTTTTGATCATGTATGGTCTGGCAATACTACCTTTTCTTACCCGTTTGTGAGTAATTATGGCTGGACATTCACACCTACTTGAAGCCGAACACCACTTTTCCCGCTTTTGATGATGTATGGTACGGCATTTTAGTCTTTTCTAACACATTTTTCAGCAATTATGGTCGGACATTCACACCTATTCACAGCCGAACAACTCCGCTCCAGCTGTTGATTATGTTTTGTTGGATATTCGAAACTTTTCTTAACTGCTTTTTACAAACTTTGGTCGGACGTTCACACCTTCTTGCAACCGAAAACTTCCGCTTCCACTTTTGATGGTATATATTCGGCCATTCGAACCTTTTCTTACAAGCTTTTTACAAACCATGATGGGACTTTCACACCTTCTTGTAGCCGAACAACTCCGCTCCCACTATTGATTGTGTACAGTCGGATATTTTAACCTTTTCTTACCCGCTTTTTACCAACTATGGTCGGACATTCACACCTTCTTACAGCGGAACACCTCCTCTCCCGCTTATGATCATGTGCGGTTTGATATTCGAAAATTTTCTTTCATGTTTTAAAGCAATTATTGATGGACATTCAAACCTTCATGTTGCCGAACACATCCACTCCTGCTTTTGATGATGTATGGTCTGGCATTCGCACCCTGTTTTTACCCATTTTTCAGGAATTATGGGTGGACATTCAGACCTTCTTGCAGCCGAAAACCTCCGCTCCCTCTTTTGATCTTACATTGTCGGGCATTCGCACCTTGTCTTACCTGCTTTTTATAAACTTTAGTCGGACATTCACACCTTCTTGCAGCTGAACCACCTCCGCCCCCTGTTTTGATCATGTATGGTCTGGCAATACTACCTTTTCTTACCCGTTTGTGAGTAATTATGGCTGGACATTCACACCTACTTGCAGCCGAACACCACCTCTCCCGCTTTTGATGATGTATGGACCGGCATTCTAGCCTTTTCTAACACATTTTTCAGCAATTATGGTTGGAAATTCACACCTACTCACAGCCGAACAACTCCGCTCCCGCATTTGATGGTGTATAGTCGGGCATTCTCACCCTTTCTCATCAGCTTTTTGCAAATTATGATCTGACATTCACACCTATTTGCAGTCGAACAGCTCTGCTCCCGCTTTTGATTATGTTTGGTTAGATATTCGAACCTTTTCTTAACTGCTTTTTACAAACTTTGGTGGGACTTTCACACCTTCTTACAGCTGAACACCTCCGCTTCTGCTTTTGATGGTGTTTATTCGGGCATTCGAACTTTTTCTTACCCGCTTTTTACCAACTATGGTCGGACATTCACACCTTCTTACAGCGGAACACCTCCGCTCCCTCTTTTGATGGTGTATGTTCGGGCATTCGAACCTTTTCTTACCCGCCTTTTACAAACTATGGTAGGACATTCAAACCTTGTAGCCGAACACATAAACTCCTGCTTTTGATGATGTATGGTTGGGCATTCGCACCTTTTCTTAAACATTTTTCAGCAATTATGGTCGGACATTCACACCTATTCACAGCCGAACACTTCCGCTCCCGCATTTGATGGTGTATAGTCGGGCATTCTCACCCTTTCTCATCAGCTTTTTGCAAATTATGATCTGACATTCACACCTACTTGCAGTCGAACAGCTCTGCTCCCGCTTTTGATTATGTTTGGTTGGATATTGGAACCTTTTAACTGGTTTTTACAAACTTTGGTCGGACGTTCACACCTTCTTGCAGCCGAACACCTCCGCTTCCGCTTTTGATGTAAATATTTTGACTAATAAGTGGCAGGTCAGAGATTTCCAGATTATCACACAATGCTTGTTCTATATTTATCCATGGTTCATCTATTGGGCTAGGTTTAAACCATTTTGATATATACTGTAACCTATTGGCTAAGGAATAGTGCTGAAAATGAGGTAAATCTAATCCACCACAGTCCTTGGTCTTCTGTAGGGTTTTTAAACTAATACGTGGTGGTTTGTTTTTCCACAGAAATTTGGAGATGCATGAATCTAGTGACTTAAACCAAGTAGCAGATGGTTTTATGGGGATCATTGAGAACAAATAGTTAACTTTTGGTAGTATCATCATTTTAATGGTTGTAACTCTCCCCATAAGTGATATAGGTAAGGACTTCCAACGAGAGAGGTCGTCCTCTGCTTTCTTTAATAAGTCTTTAATAATTGCACATAATTTAGCTTTGTTAACTCTGAGAGCCTGGAGGAAATGTTTATGCCTAAATATCTATTATTTCCTGACTGTAAAGTGATCGCAGGTATATTCTGGACCCTGCAGTTAATGGGCAGAACTGTGGTCTTAGACTAGTTGATAGAGTAGTCAGAAAGTGCTGAGAATTTATTTATGAGTGTGATCGTGTGAGTGAGAGACGTCTGTGAGTTCTGAAGGAAAAGTAATACATCATCAGCATAAAGACTTATTTTATGCTCAATATTTTGGGATTGGATGCCTTTAATATTTCTATCTTGTCTGATAGAAGCTGCTAAAGGTTTGATGAAAATAGCAAAAAGTGAGGGAGAAAGTGGGCAACCCTGTCTTGTACCTCTCTGCAGACTGAAGCTTGGAGAAGTTTGATCATTTGTCCTGACACTTGCATTCGGGGAGCTATATAATATCCTTATCCAGTTGATGAAGTGTGACCCAAACCCGAATTTGTTTAATGCTGCGAATAAAAATTTCCAGTTCACTCCATCAAATGCTTTTTCTGCATCTAGAGAGTCGATTGTGGTTTCCAAGTTGTTGATGCTAGAATAGTCTATGAGATTAATGATCCGGTTTGTGGACAAACTGTTGTGCCTACTGCTCTTCAGCCTGTCAAATGAAACGTAGAATTTGAAACGTGACAAATGAACGAAGACCCAAGGAGTTTAGTCGTAAACGAATCAATACTGTTTCCTGTGCGAGGACCCGTCAGCCGAGGAGTTGAGTCATGAACGAATCAATACTGTTTCCTGTGCGAGGACCCGTCACCCGAGGAGTTGAGTCGTGAACGAATCAATACTGTTTCGTGTCCTGCTGACTGAGCTTATGAAGCTGCCGCCTGCCATGGGGTGAGGAAGGGTACTGCATGAAAATGAACGAATCACTCACTGAGACAACTCGTTACTCCCGAGTCATATAAAAAATTAGTTCATATCGAACAAATCGCTCACGAACGACACATCACTATCTATTTGACGAGTTATGCATGAATTCGGATTTTGCAATAAAATTAATTCCTTCTCTCAAACCAAGTTCAAACTGCTTTGTCCTTCATATTTATCTACTTCTAATCTAGTTTCAACAATAAACAACACTGTATTTTGTAGTATGAAAAAGAACCAGACCTAATTTTCAGCAATAAGCTTCTCTCCAGGAGATATGAAAGAATACAGATTTTGCTATAAAATGAAATCCTTCTATCAAACTTACTTAAAACGGTTTGTCCTTATTTCTTCACTTCTGATGAAGTTTCAACAATAAACAACAAACTTTGTATTATGAGAAAGAACCAGACTCATTCTTCAGGAATCCGAAAATAAGCTCTATTTTACGAGTTATGCACGAATTCGGATTCTACTATAAAACGAATTCCTTAACTCAAACCAAGTTAAGACTGCTTTGTCCTTCATATTTATTCATGTCTAATCAAGTTTCAACGATAAACAACGTTGTACTTTGTAGAATGAGAAAGAACTTCTTCAGCAATAAGCATCTCTTGAGATATGACGAAATACAGATTTTGCTATAAAATTAATTCCTTCTATCAGCCTGACTTAAAACTGTTTGTCCTCCTTATTTATCCACTTCAAATCAAGTTTCAACAATTAAAAAAATGTTGTAGTTTGAGAAAGAACAACTTAATCTTCAGCAATCAGTATAAAAAGAGGGTAAGAAAAGGTGCAAATGCCAACCATACATCACTAAAAGGTGGAGCGGAAGTATTCGGCTGCAAGTAGGTGGGAATGTTCGACCATAATTTGTAAAAAGCGGGTAAGAAAAGGTTCGAATGCCCGACTATATATTAACAAAAGTGGGAGGAGAGGTCTTCGGATGAGAGTGGGTGAGAATTTCCAACCATAATCTATAAAATGCGGTGAAAAAAAAGGTGTGAATACCCCATAGAACACTAAAAGGTGAAGCGGAAGTGTTCGGCTGCAAGAAGGTGTGAATGTCAGACCATAGTTGGTAAAAAGCGGGTAAGAAAAGGTTAAAATACCCAACTGTACACAATCAATAACGGGAGCGGAGGTGTTAGGCTACTAAAAGATGTGAAAGTCCGACCCTGGTTTGTAAAAAGCAGGTAAGAAAAGCTGCGAATGCCCGACAATGTATGATTAAAAGAGGGAGCGGAGGTTTTCGGCTGCAAGAAGGTCTGAATGTCCAACCATAATTTGTAAAAACCGGGGAAGAAAAGGCTCGAAAGCCCGACTATACACAATCAAAAGCGGAAGCGGAGGTGTTCAGCTGAAAGAAGGTCTGAATGTCCATCAATAATTGCTAGAAAACATGAAAGAAAATTTTCGAATATCAAACCACACATGATCATAAGTGGGAGAGGAGGTGTTCAGCTGCAAGAAGGTGTGAATTTCCACCCATAATTACTGAAAAATGGGTAAGAAAAGGTGCAATTTACCTCTTCCTTATTTTTTGTTTTTTCGTTTGGTGTCATCTGACATCTTTGATTTGCATGGTGCAAAGATTCAATTCTTCATAATGGTCCCCGTACCCAGGAGCCGCCGGTGTAACGTGTGCCACTGTACCCACAACCTATCAGGCTCTGTGGTTAGAGTGGGTCCTCCAATAACCTTCCATTCCTAATCTCGCCGCTCCGTACCCCCCATGCTCCCTGGGCGCTGAGTGTGTCACCCCGTGCATGTGTGTGTTCAACAGGTGCCAACCTGGATGAGTCAGATGCGGAGAGTCATTTCGTGTGACTACATGACAATAAAGTAATCTTAATAAAGTCATCTTAGTTACTTACATTGATTCTTTACCATTCAAATGGTTATTAGTATGCCATGAGAGACCCAGAGGAAACAAGTTTTGCTTTTTTGATATTTTTATGATAATTTAAGTATTGTGGTTGAAAGAAACATACTGCAACAATTTTTTTTCAAAAACATTGTTCATTTATTTTTTCTGGACTGTCCCTTGTGGTGGACATCGGGTCTTGTTTGATATAAAATGTAATGATGTAATGTTATAATACCGAATTCATTTTCATGTGGATTTCTTTTAAAAAATCTTCTTATTTCATAAACATTAAAATAGATGAAGACATCTGAATGATCTGGCTATTTTACATGAGGGAGGAAATCAGCACATTTCTGTCTGACCTATACTATCGCAATTTCTCACTGTCAACTCTTCAAACTACCAAACAGGGTTAGTTAAACATGGCACCAAAATAAACACATATTTACTGGAATATCCTTACTGGTACTCCCCACAATAAACATTTGAACAAGAATTTAAACTTAGCAGAACACCCAACAATGTTTGAATACTCAAATTTACGGCATCACATACAGCTCCAAATCACAGTGTATCATGAATGGTACAACAGGAAACAGTTTTTGGCCTTTGAAACACACAGAAACATGTTATGCTTGATGCACTTGACATATGTGTCCCCTTTGCATCCCTCTCTTCTGCACCGTGATGAATGAGCAGCCTCCTCCATCTTTGGCAAATGGACTGCCCTGTATTTTTGGACATTGGCATTGGCTGAGGCATTGGCTGAGGTTCAACAGGCCTCCTCTTCTTTGTTGGAATGTACTCTTCATCAGTACTCATCTCTTCATCATCACTGGCCACATTGTCAGCCTTGTGATCTCCCTGTGCCTGAGCAATCATCTCCTCAGCCAGCAGCAGTTTGAAGTCGAAATACTGCAGCCTCTCTTTCTCTGGTTTTCCAGAGACTTGGTGGTCTGACCTGTACTCGATCCAGCTGCCAGGTCAACAAAATGCAGGTCCATTTTCTTGTGCGGCTTGACATTGGATAGAAGCTGATCATGCGGTCGCACAAACCGAAGCCGCCCATGTTTTTGTTGTATTCAGCTACAACAGCTGGTCGAGGCACAGTAACATGGAGCTTCTCTTTTGTTGACCATCTCATGCAACTGTCCTGGGGCTGTATCCCACGGACAGTGGAGGCCATCAAGACTGCCTTGTTATCCTGTCACTTTGTCACGGCAACCTCAGATGGTTTTTTAACAACCATTTCAGATTTACCTCTTCCTTATTTTTTGTTTTTTCGTTTGGTGTCATCTGACATCTTTGATTTGCATGGTGCAGAGATTCAATTCTTCATAATGGTCCCCGTACCCAGGAGCCGCCGGTGTAACGTGTGCCACTGTACCCACAACCTATCAGGATCTGTGGTTAGAGTGGGTCCTCCAATAACCTTCCATTCCTAATCTCGCCGCTCCGTACCCCCCATGCTCCCTGGGCGCTGAGTGTGTCACCCCGTGCATGTGTGTGTTCAACAGGTGCCAACCCGGATGAGTCAGATGCGGAGAGTAATTTCGTGTGACTACATGACAATAAAGTAATCTTAATAAAGTCATCTTAGTTACTTACATTGATTCTTTATCATTCAAATGGTCATTAGTATTCCATGAAACTGTGTATATTACAGTGGTCTCTTAAAGTGAAAGAAAGTTGAACTGTTTTGACAATAATTAAAACCAGATTTATTCTGCGGGAAGCTCCCTGAGGTTGTAATTGCAAGACAGTTTCTCCTGAAATCCCTCAAGTCAAGATGAAGCACAGGTCTGCTACTCAGGCTTTGTGGACTCTTCTTTTATAACAAACCCTTACACAGAAAAATGTGAAAATGTGGTTAAAACATTTTTGAGATGCTTCATTATATTTTCACCAACAACTCCTTATCATCTGAGACTTTTAACTGTGATATCTTTGGTGCTCGGGCAGGAATCTCTACACTGGCACAAGGTCTCCATCTTCTGGAGAGAGTGCTGCAGGAGTGGTGACAGTGCAGCTCAGATTAGGTTTCTCTGGAGAATCATGCTGCTCTGCAGCAATCTTAGGAATTTTCTAAAGTAATGCATGAATTATGGACCTCTATTAATCATTCAGTCACCAAGAGGTTAATTATGTGTATGCAACTTGAATCTTTATGGAAGTAAAAATTCTGCTCAGCAGCACTTCTCCCCTGGTGAAAAGTAAATGTGCCAAGAAAACATCAACTTTAGCACATTTGACTGTACTTGACAGTGACAATTGGGGAAACCGGGAATGTTCACTCTGACTTTAAATATTTGCTGAACAATCAGGGATTCCGTGCAGGAGCTCAGTGGTCCTGATCTGCATTATTGATACAAAGAGCAGTGAGACAATGGCAGGTTCATACAGAATAAAGACACATTTAGATCCAAACACAGTCTGTAAACATACCTTCATGCTGTCTGCCTTGATAGACAGTTTGGACCCAATATACTACAAACTATCATGTCTGACCTTCCAAATGACGCATTATCTTAGAAATCTAATGCTGCTGAAAAGTACAGTACCTATGCAAGACGGGTGATGATGACAAAATGACTCACACATTAGTTGGATATATTCGCTCATAATCAAAGGCGCAAAGGAAAAAGTTTGTCCTTAGCGTTCAGTGTTCAGATTGGCCTGAGCCGTCTCTTCTTCCCTAGACGGCTCATGTCTGTAGAGATATGAAATGCATGTTTGATCACTCCTATGCACTGTTCAATGCTGTTGTCTGCTGGGGGAGTTGCACTTAAGACAAAAACTGTAGGTGTGTCAGAAAAGTTTGCTTTTTATCATTAAATAAAAGTCACAGCCAGAGAGGCCAGTTCATATCAAAACTTCACAAGGAGAAGAAGAAGGAATGTTGTCTCCCCACTGATCGTTATCTTTATAGCTCCCCAAATAAGGAGATGCCTCCAAACTAAGGAGATATGCCAGACCTGGGCACATAGGGTATTGTATGTATGTGTGTGTGTGTGTGTCACCTAATAAAAGAGCAAGGGAAGCAACCACTCGTTGGAGAACTCTTGTGAATCTGCAGAGAGTAGGTTCGGGTGTTGTTCTCCCCTTGCAAGTAAAATACTGAGGCCTCTGAGGGATTTCTTGGTTTCATGCCGTTGTCTGTTAGTTAATTTTAATTCTAACAAGGTGCCTGGACAAACTGGTGAAAAAGACTTGTTCTGTGGTAGGCAGAAGGCTCGACCCTCTCGGTGCTGTGGTGGAGCAACGGATGAGGAGGAAATCATATTCTGTTTTGGAGAACAATAAACATCCTCTCCACAGCATCCTGGCAGGAGAGAGGAGCAGCTGCAGTGAGAGGCTCATCTCACTGAACTGCAGGACTGAGAGGTTCAGGA